>NW_026642986.1:0-715315 GCF_028554395.1 Pezoporus wallicus | reverse complement strand
TGCAAACCTGGCATGATGAAATTTCACCAATTGACACCTTGATGATTTCATAACTGGCAGCTGAAGACTCTGGCTTCCAGTATGTCAAAGCTGGGAAAATCAATTTTACAGGCACCCTGGGAGACATTTTTTATTATTCTAGGTTCACTAATATGACCATAATATTTTAAGAATTTAAGTTATTTTCAGGATTTCTAAAGTAGCAAATATAAAATGTGGCAGTCAGGGAACACTTAGAAATGTCTATTTTAGGGCACCACTCTCAAAGATTGATGGGTGTCATGGTTTAAGCCCAGCTGGTAATTTGGTACCAAGAAGTCTCTCCCTCACTCGCCCCTTCCTCCCCCCACCCACTCCCGGAGGGATGGGAAGGAGAATCAAAAGAATGCAACTACCACGGGTTGAGATAAGAACGGTCCAGTAACTAAGGTATAACACAAATCACTACTGCTACCACCAATAATAATAATGATAAGTGAAATAACAAGGGAAGAGAACACAACTGCTCACCACCTGCCGAACGATACCCAGCCTGACTGAGCAGTGATCTAGCCCTTCCAGTTAATTCCCACAGTTTATATAGTGGGCATGGAGTGCTGTGGCATGGAATATCTCTTTGGCTAGTTTGGGTCAGGTGTCCTGTCTCTGCTTCCTCCCGGCTTCCCCTCCTCCCTGGCAGAGCATGAGACTCAGGAAGCCCTTGGTCAGACTAAACATTACTGAGCAGTAACTAAAACCATCAGTGTTATCAGCTTTGTTCCCAGGCCAGAAGTGAAAATTACAGCACTGCACCAGCTATTAAGAAGGAGAAAAAATGACTGCTACTGCTGAACCCAGGACAATGGGATTTTTATTTGTTTTCCTGTTTTGTTTGCAAACACCAGTGGCTGAGGAGGGATTTTTAGAATAATCATGCAATATCTGCATCTAAAAGACTCTTTTAGGCTGTCTTCATAGTCAATGGAAGAAAAACAGTCACTTCTATAGTTCCACTAATCTCATTCTGAAGCACGTAACTACAAGACAGGTTAACTGCATGCAAAACACTTCTAGCTCTCTTCAATGACCGTACAGGAATCTAAACTATCAATTCAAAATGACACTGTGGACATTTAAATGAAGATTGAGGGAAACCCCCATTTTATGAGTCAAGTTTTGAAGAAAAAACCCTCTTCATAACCAGAAATTCTGTGTCTTTTACTTATACAGGCCTCTATTCCTATGCATCAGCTGTGTGAGCTGCAAGTATAAAACTTTTTTTCAATTTTTTTTCTATAACTCGGTTCTAAACTATTTTTTCCCCTGAAACCTGAAAACACTTATTTAATAGAAAGTGTTATTATTTAAATTTTTTTCTATTTAGTTTTCTGTGTTTCAAATTTGGAAGATCTCACAAATTGTAAGAAATAAATACATGAATCACTTCAAAAGGATCACAAAACATCATTCCATGCATTCAAAGTGTGCTTCATTTCTATGACAATGAAAATGAAAAGCAACCAAGGGCCTTCTAGACCCATCACATTCTACGCATATCTGAATTTTAACTTGATTTTGTGATTTCTGGTTTCCTCAAATCCAGATCCACAAATGTTCCAGGAAGTCCTAATGGTGTCAGACCTCCTACAGTCTCTCTCAGCCATTCTACCATCTCAGAGCAAACCAGCTGCTGGGTAAACCATAACTGCAGCTGAAAGAACAGGGAAAAGAACACTAGCAGTCATATAAATATGGAAACAGAGCTGTCCCAAGCTAGAACAGGTATGAGCATAGTCCCTTATTAATTTCCCCCACAGACTAAACTTAGAAAAAATGCAACAGATAAAGAGTAATGGAAAAATAGGATAATAAAAAATAGAAAACAGTAAAGCATAAGAGGATACAGAGAAACACAAAACAAAAAAGGATTCAAGTAAATAAGTCTCAGAGCAAAGATAGAAAATAAACAATGAAGTAGGATTTATTACGTATCAAATAATACAGACTAAATCTCAGTACACATTTGTAAAACAACAAACAACTTTAGTCAGCAATGGTTAGGGAAATTAGATCAGGACAAAATGACAGTATGACCAATTCCCAGCTGAAAATTGTGCTCACTGTAGTGACTTGCCTACCCAAATAACACCAAAGGTTTTACTTACGGCCTTCCATCAATTTCCTGAAAGACCTGTTTTTGAAAACTGTACTTTCAGAAATGGCGTAGGATGTAACTCTAATATTTTGCCGACACCAAGATGTCATTCTCAGAAATAACACCTTTTTAAGGTGCTGCTTTCAAAGTGAGGTACTGACAGGGCACTCTAGATTTCAAGGGTTAATCCACATGGGTTAAGAGAATGGTTAGCACATAGGCAATGGCATTAAATTCTCTTAATACCGTACTGACTTAACACAGTTTTAACAGACTAACAAGTTAAAAATAACACTTGTACACATACATCTTTAATTCAGAGTTCAAGAACTACATGAAATGAGTTTTGTGACCTCAATTCAATTGCCAGAAGACTAGTGTCTACATCAGTAAAACCACAGCCTTATCTGAGACTAATTGGCACACTAAAAGACAATGTCAGTGCATTTGCCAGGTACCGAATGGTCAAAAAGCTAGACCTTTTCTGTTTCTTTTCTGCCATTCCTTGTATTGAACCTGTTTTAGACTAAGCTGAAGAATAAAGTATACAGGGATATACATCAAACACTTTCCTGGGAAATTAGATCTTTACAAGTAATTAAGCATATCTCTCACAGAGTCCAATTTTAAATGGGGTTCCTGTCACAATAATAAGAATAGTATATTTTTGCTTCTGAATTCCGTATCACTCTCAGAAGGAAAGACCTACTTCTTAATATATGCATTTTTATTTTGCCTTTCCTCTAATTATCCTCTACCTTTCAACATTTTACTCAATTTATCCGTAGACTACCCAAACAAATACACTAAGTGGTGCCACTTAATGAAAACTTTGGCCACATTGTTTGTTTCTGAAATCACAAATATTTCCTGGAACAAATGAAAAATAGCAGAAGCCTTTTCAAGCATGAACTTGGTAATATTGAACAATTTAAGAAATGTGTTAGGATGTAATCTCTTACCCACAAGCACTTACTATTTGTTCCATCCCAATACCATACGCAACAGATGCTTAACGCTGGATATTAGAGCTTCAAGCACAGAAGCAGATTGCTCAGTGAGGTTGTGTGAGCTCCATCCTTAGAGATTTTCAAGCCCTGCTTGGAGAAAGCTCTAAGCAGCATGGTCTGACCCCAGAGCTGGCCCTGCTGGTTTGAGCAGGAGGTTTGACTACTGACCTCCCAAAGTCTTTTTCCATCTGAGTGACTGTGATGCTATGACCGTAAGGTAGGAATGACTACGAAATTCATAAGGATACCGCTAGTATGACAGGGCTAAAGTCAAAAGATTCACTACAGTGGCTGAGTTTTACCCTTACTGCCATAGAGCCATTCCTGACTCTACTTCTTCATCATGGGTGTCGTGGTTTAAAACCAGGCAGAGGGCTCGTTCACTCACTCTCCCCCTTCTTTCCCTCCCCCTGTTCCCGGAGGGGTGGAGAGGAGAGTCAAAAAGAATGCAACTCCCACAGGCTGAGATAAGAACAGTTCAGTAACTAAGGTATAACACAAATCACTACTGCTACCACCAATGATAATAATGATAAAGGAAATAACAAGGGAAGAGAATACAACACCTCACCACCAGCCCCCCAAGCCCGACCAAGCACCATCCGATACCTCCTCCAACCCTGCAGACACCCAGCCCTTCCGGCTCACTCCCAGTTATATCCTGGGCATGACGTGCTGTGGTATGGAATAGCTCTTTGGTCAGTTTGGGTCAGGTGTCCTGTCTCTGCTTCCTCCTGGCTTCCCCTCCTCCCTGGCAGAGCATGAGGCTCACAAAGTCCTTGGCCAAGCCAAAACATCATTGTTATCAGCTCTGTTCCCAGGCCAAAAGTCAAAACACAGCACTGCACCAGCTACCAAGAAAGAGAAAAATGACTTCTACTGCTGGACCCAGGACATTGGGAAAGGATTCCTTAACCTTGAGAACAAACAATACCAAGAAAGAAACAAGCCATATAAATTGCCAGATTTCTGACTTTCCATCTACTAATCATGTATTCTTTTCCTAAGATGAACTTCTGGCATGGGGAAATGAATGATGCAGAGAAAAAAAAGATAGACTTAGCAGCTAATTCTGCATGTCAGTGTTTCTAGAGGATCTAGATATATTTGCTCTGTTACAATCAAAACCTCATTCTGGGTGAAAGGGTACATCCTGTATTCATAGAGTTAAGCATATGTTAGTACAATTAGTATTGTAATGCTCCAGTAGTCCAAATCATACAAGTAAAATAGAAAAGCCATAGTAATAAGATATTAAAATAATTATCTGAGTGTTTCTAGTATCTGTCCCTTTTCTCTGGAGTTATGCTCACCCTTTCAAGGTTCCCGTGTGTCCTGAGGTTGACAGTTTCGATCTTATTGAAGACTGAGGATGTTTATGATGAGTTATGAGTATCCTGAGGTCTTCACTGGGATGAGTATGGTATTTGTATTATGATATTAGCTGAAAACTAGCCTAAAATGAATACTAATGTAAATATTTAGTTTCTCTTCAGATATGATTTCTTGAACTATGTTCACCTGTCAGTAAGGTGGAGGGGATATTTTGGTGCCATGCAGATGGAAGAGATAATGAAACCTCTATCAGGTGAAGTTTCTAATAATTACTTGTTTTAATGATGTGGAAAAGGAAAGTACATATATTATTATCATGGTGAACACTGAAAATTTTTAGGACTTTAGGAATCAAATTTCAGAATCTTTTCCCTGAAGAGACAAATATGGTGGAGAATATTATTGAGAGCTTTTCAGGATATAGATTACATGTGTACTGAGGTTGAGAATGTACTCACCTGAAAATTGTTCAAAGCCATACATTCCAGGGAGGTATAAAGGTGACAATATTTCTGTCCGTAGACGATGGACCTTTCTTATTGTAGAGTGACCGCAGTATTGACCTGCCAGAATTCTTTCTTCTGCTGAAGGCTATTAAAACTCTATGATAGATTAGTCATAAACTTTGAAAGCAGAGGTGGGGATCACGCCCATGCTGATAAATTAGGTGTGGATTTGTGATCTAGACCATTTCTTCAGTGGATGATTGAACACAGAATCAAAGAAGAGATGAAAGTTAGTGTTTTACATTCTGAGCCAACCTGCTTCTTTACTTCTTTTTTATTTTCAGAATATTCTGTTCATCACCTGCTGTTCTGCAAAATTCAGGAATGAATGAACATTTTGAACTATGCTGTCTTAATTATATTTCAACTTTTGAGGTATTAACTAACCAAGCACCTTTTGTGAGTCACTGATTCTTAACTGAAGGCAAACTTGATTTCAGCAGTAGATTTTTACCTAATTGCATTTTTTTTGACAAAATATGAGAAACAAGCTTGCAGAATAAAAGATATGGGAATGTCTTCAAAGTTAACCCTTTAGGATTAACCCTTAGGTTACAGCACAGTACTTTTTTTTTTTTTTTATAACTCAGTAGGAATCTTATTAAAAGGAGGGTCAAAAAAGAATTTGTTTTCATTGTTATGGCTTATGAAAACAACTCTGATAGTGGATGAACTCTCTCCAGAAAATAAGGTGGAGTTAAAAAAACCCTAATTTTAAAGAGAAATATCTTTGATATATGTGAGGATGAAATAAGAGTGAAATGAAAGATGATCAGTGCATAAGTTTGCTGACATTTTTAATTTAAATAAACACAATTTAGATGTATTTTTATTAAAAATATCAGGGTTTTTTATATTAATAAGTACTTATCTACTTGAAGAGCTTTTAAAACATGTATATATACATTAATGAATTCATTACAGATAACACAACTATCCTTGGGCATCTATCTAAGCAGGTTAAATTGTGTGATCATTTTTTGCCACCAAATCCTCTGAATTGCTGTATCGAAAAATGTTTCCACCTGTTCTCTTTATTACTAATGTAGAAAAAGTGTTTTTATTTGCAACGGGATAAGGAAGAATTCTCAGACAACTAATGAAATGATTCTGAGCTTACATATTTTCATTCATATGTCAGAAATTATTTGCTAAAGCTTTCCCCTAAACATCCTCAAGTCATGTCTACAATGGCCCAGGCCTTCCTCCCACTGCGTAAGCTTGAATCAGAACCAGAGTAGCATTCACAAACTGCTGCTGCCATTAACGTTTCTTTATCAAGACTTCAAGCATTCTTTTAAATTTTTAATTTCAGCAGAGAAGTAGTTCTTTCTGGTTGCTTGTGCTGTAACAGATTAAGCCTCAACAAAGCATCACGGTTAAAGGTTCTGTTTCAAATTCTGTCACAGTTTTCTAGCTGAATTTGAGTGGGTCACTCCTTCATTCTGTTTATTTTTTCTTACCTTAAAAAAAAAAAAAAAAGAAAAAAGAAGAAAAAATATTTGCCACTTTATAAAAAGTCCTTTAAATTATATGTGCTGAATCTCTATAAAAGCTAGGTATTACTACTGTCTTTTATTATTCTACTAAAAAATAATTCAGTAATACACTTGATTCAGAACAGTCTTAACATTTATAATTTATCTGGGATTGTATTCAAAATTGGTGAAAGTTTATTTAGATTGTTTTTAAAATAAAATTAAAGAAAAAATATTATTTTCTTTTAGAAACAGAACTTGAAATTCTTAACCAGAATAAATTCAGTATTCTAACAAAACTGAAGGTTATGTCTTTGGGTCTGTTGTTTACTAATGTTAGTTGCAGTGTCTGTCTCTGAAGTATTGAAGAAAAGTGACTCCACTCTGAAAATATCCATCTTTTGAACTGGTTGAACAACTGACATCCACAGATAGTCTACATATAAAAAAGCATTTTTATTTTGTCTTTCAAAAGAATGTGTATCTTAACAAAAGAGTTATACTAGCATCACTTAAAATGGCATAGAATTTTCTTTTAACACTAAGAGGTTTATTACTTGTTTATAGGTTTACAATGACATAAAAGGACTTAAGAGATACCAAGAAGTGTCTTGTTTTGTTGGGTCTGAGCTTGTATTCTATTATTTTTTTTCCTGCATTTTGCCAGCTTTTAAGAAATGTTCATGAATTTTAATTTAAATATGTAACACACAACTTTTTACTTTTAAATGGTTCTGCTGATGATCAGTTTGTTTCTTAAGACAGATGTTCCAAAATCACCCCACCTAAAATTTACTGAAGGCAATTGATAATCTAGAATCAATGCAAAATTCAAGTTGAAATTTAAGGTGTTAGATATTTTTTGTGCTTTTAAAAACAGATATATTAAATAACTTTCTGAATTTGTGCCACAGTGAATTCACAGTCAGGTGAAAAATCTAGCAGATATACAAAAGTATTATCTTTGCCATTCATTTATTGTAAGGGATCCTATTGAATTTGCATATGAATCTATCCTTGTTTCCTTGTTATAGTAGAATTTATGTTCATTCACCTGAGCTTTTGAAATGAGCTACAATGAAGCCAAAGTAATTTTATTATTTTACCAAACTGGCTGGCTTCAATAACTATATTTACTGAATTCTCCTTGAATAAATATCATATGTTGTTTGACAGAATTTAAATAACTACTGAAATATTATTAGCATTTTTCTTATAGTAAGCTAGACCTGACAAGTCTTCAGAAAACATTCATTTAAGATGGCTTTAACATTTTAATTACAGTCTTTTTAACAAACTATTAGATAGTTTACTTTCTCTTTTATTACTTAGAAATCTTTCTTTAACATTTCTTTGTACGCTGCAACTCATCACCTAAAGGTAATGGGTTTGAACATTAACTATATGTAAACATATATACATTTAATATGTATAGATAAAGATGTTATATCAAATTGTCTGTTCTCATAAACAAAGTTCTCTGGCATATTGCAGTATATAATGCCATGGCCTTATGTGAAAGAAAGCACCAGAATTTGGTCTGAGAAGTTAACCTGTGTAGCAAAAAGTTGTGCAAATAGCACACTATACAAGCAAGAGGCACTAAAGGTGGGAAGGAGCTCAGTAATTAGTAATTAATCAAAATGATAACATGAAAGGAAAAGAAGCATACCTTGATTAATCAAGTTTTCATTTCTCATCCGTTTACTAAAAATATAGGAAACAACGTACTACACGCATCACTACATTGAATTCATAGTTAAAGGACTCTGACATACTTCTGACTGCATACTTTGCTTATTTGCTCTTTGTAACACAATAGATAGCTTAGCAAGTAACTGCACCTAAAACAAATCTCTAGTTTCCTCATTAGGCCTAGTATTTAGAAATAAACAACTACAGTATTTTCTCCTCTGGTCCATAACTACATGTATTATTACTACATCCCTATTCTTTTTGAGTGTAAAACCTTAAATCCATTTGAAATTGTTTTTGTGGCAGGAGAGGAGGCAGGGAAGTATGGTATTATGGCCTCTCAGTCCCTCTGAAAAACTAACTTCTGAAGCATGAAAACAGGTGTTCCAACTTCAGTTTTAATTTTCTTCTATATGTTGAGAAATCAAAACAAAGCATTTATTACTTCAGAAACAAGCATTTTCATTGTAAAAGCATCAAATGAAACATTTTAGTAACTTCAAAGATCTCTTATCTATTTGAAAATCAAGCTGCAAAAGCTGTCAAAAATCAACTAATCATAAAAGCTTTGTATATTTCTATTAAAAGACAAACACAGATAGATAAAACTTTCACCATAACTGCCATTGTTGCTGCTCTTCCTCACAAAGTATATCCTTGACAATTAAAGACTTCATTCAACTTCTCTTGTACTGTTTCTGAAATTAACCTGCAATCTTGCAGTATCCACTAAAAGGGCAGATTTCTACATGGATATTTTATTAGCTTTACAGAGACTTGCTCCCCACTCTATAATATTTGAGTCTTGCTGACCTGAGTGCACTGCAGAATAGAGAGCTTAGTCTCTATTAGTTAGATACACAGAGAAAATTAAATGTTCCTTTAAGAACTGTGGTTTTGTTTGGGCTTGAGATTTTGTACTGTGTTTAATGATTGCTTAATGTGATGACCATAAACAGCTTTGGTGCAGAAAATAAAAACCTGAGAGCCACATTTTAAAGCTCAGATAAAAGGCAGCTGTCCTGAAGTTGCTCCCCTTCTTACTCCTTCTATTAGGCCCTATTTAAGTTTCTAATTTCTTTCCCCTCTTTCCAAAGCAGCACTTTCAACAGAAATTACAAAAACCTTTAGCTGTTTGGAAAAGAAAACATGTCTTTTCATATGTAAGAAGACCATAGAAATCTGACTGTAATAAATACCAAGAAGTTAAAACATTTTTACAGTAGAATCCTGTATTTATAAAAGCACTGTTTTTTAACAAATTATTTGAATGTTGCCTTTCAAGAAGATCATACAATAATTTGTACAGTTTTAGCTAACCTTCAAATTTTGTCAGTGGGTGAATAAAGTTCATTTTGCACAATTTTAATTTCCTTTCAAAGGTTATACTAGTATTGCATGCATTCTAAAAATAATACTCCCCTCTTAATTTACAGTTTTCAGAGAATTTAGGTAAGTTATCTTTCAAATATCAAAACATAATATCAGTCTATAATGCAATATCTGCAAGATCAATATGGCATGATTGATTCAATGCAGTGACTTACCAGGGTGAGCCACTGGCATTAATAAGGACAAAGAGAGACAGAAGTTATTGACAGCATACATACTTACTCTGCAAAAAAAAATTATTTAAGAATTAAGAAAAAAATAATAATGAAATTAGAAATTTTCAAGAACATTAAAAAATAAAAACTACAGCAGAAAAGTAATTCATATTTTGAAGACTGCTTAGCTACCCACAAAAACATGTTAAAAATATCGCCTTTTTCTGCTTAGGTAATGCAGAGTTCTTAGAACATCATGTACTATTATATAATTAGTGTATGCTACCAATTCTACTATTAGCAAGGTCAGCATCTCCATATTAAATTGGTATTAATAGCATTTAACAGTGCTTAAAGAGTAGTACTCAGATGTCTAACATAAAAAGCACAACTAAGGATGATCAGTACATTTTCACTTTAATCAGTTGTTACTGCTAAATATATATATGTATGCAATCTATATATATTCTTTTGCTAAACTCAAAACTACTTCACAGAAAAAATAAGTTTTCTGTTAAATTATTAATTAAAAATGTGTTGAAACTGAAATATTTCTGCATATCACTTATTTCAATTTATTTTGCTCCTGAATGTAGGTTGATTATAGTGCTTTTTAAAAGATTAACTAACTGTTTGGATAAGGTTTTCCCCAGGTACCCATCTTCAACTTTGAAAATAAAAAAAAAAAAAAAATTTGATTTTCTGCTTTCATCCATTAGTGTTCTTCTATATTCTCTTATGAATAAGTGTACGCATATATATATATATATACACACACACATGTACACTCCTATATTTAAATAGTGCATATGAACCACTTTTTTTAGTCTTTGGAAATGCAAATCAGAGGTCATGCAGCTTCCTGGTTCTTCTGAAAAGACAGATATTTTAAAAAATAAATTCATTTCTGTTGGTATAAGCCTGACATTTTATATTACTTGCACATAATTGTAGGTGGTTTAATTATAAATCTGAGTAAGAACATAGACATAACATTGTCAAGGGATTATTTCTATAATTCCCTAATAACACTGGTCTGCAGTTTCCAGTTGATAAATTACATTAATACTTCAAAAGAAGCATTGATAAGAGAAAGAGTACACTTTTTTTTTTTGCTAGAGTACTGAATCTCTGTGTAAGCTAAAACTGCACTAGCACAACATATCAATTATCCATCAAGGTGATATTTTCTTGTATAAGGCAAATTGTGTTCTAGATTGATTGCAAAACAAGTTTCCAAGCATTCTAGTCTTGAAGGCAAATAATTTCTTTTTTTTAATTAATTGTCATTAAATGAGCAACTTTTTCTCAGGAGAATAATGCTCACATATACATGTAGTATGACTGTTCCTTAGTAGCAAGTCTCAAGTCATCCAAATGGCATAAAACCTGTCATATAAGATGATCTGCAGTCAAAAGCATTATTAAAAGTACTAAAACTAAAATAGAGAAATATTATCTCAAGTACTGCTTTGGGTAACTTTCCCCTTCTGCTGCCATACTTTTAAATGCTAAATACTTTTAAAAAAAGGAAACTCATGTAAGGCCTAGGATTTTTTGTTAGAAGGGCTTAGGTGACTAAAATGCAACTGGTAGTCTTGTGCTAATAAAAGAAGTACAGATTTGAGATTATAGCAGAATTGAAAAAGAGTCTACTTCCAGTTCAGAAGGGTCTTGATGGAAAACAAAATAAACAAATCTAGTCAGTCATTACTTGCTCAACCACTTATCATTGTTTATAACTTAGGCCCTATTTTGTTTTTCAGGATTATGACTACCTGTAATAAAGATATTAAAAGTGGTAATTGAAATTGGTCCATTCTAGCATTCCTTCAGAGGGCTTCAAATGTCTTTCTTAGCTGAACTATATAATCAAATAGATAAATTGGAGAGATATCACCGTTCTCTACAAAATCCTTCAGAATGTGCAATTTTTTCGAAAGAATCAATAAAGAGAGAAAAATAATTAAGTGAAAAATCATAATAATCTCATAAATAACCTGGATTGATACAAGGTAAACCTGATTTATGTGTATAATACATTTTATAGATAAGTACCTATTGCATTTATATTTGACAATTTTTTTAAGTATTTATAGTTTATACTAAATTTCTTCTCTTCATCCTTTACCCCTCAGTCAAATAAGCTATTAGTATCATTAGGTCAATTCATATAATGATGTAATTTACAGGTTCCAACATGAATCAAGAGTTTTTCATTGTTGCAGATATGAAAGAGACTCAACAAAAATCACTTCCAGCTAGGGATTTCTACAATTTACTGTACATTTTCTATGTAACAGGGAGAAAGATCTCTCATGCAAAAACTTTGGCTAAAATCTCTCTCAGGTGCCAGTGACTTTCTGTTGAGCTTTGTAGACCAGATTCTTTGGATCCAGTTCTGGTTCTGCAAAGCATGATCTCCTTATTCTCCTTTTCATCTTCAGTGACTTGATTAGCTTTGTTTGGGCCCTCCCTGCATCCCTTCATTATTCTCTGCATGCCCTCTAGAAAAGCTAACCGCCTCATCAGGAAACCTTATATATATAGCGGAAGCTTCTTCTCATAAGGAGGCTGCAGGGCCCAAGCACCTCAGTTGGGTTGCATGACCTGTCTCTCTGTATGCTGAAAGATTACAAATAATTTATTGACTAAAATACCATGGTAGTTCCCTTTTAAATTTGTAAGATGAATTCATTAGTCCTTTGCATTCTTTCTCATGAAATGCAATTAAAATAAATTATGGTATGGAAATTCAGTACAGAATCCCTGGGAAAATGGATGGCAGATACAAGGTCTTGTACATAGGAAAATGGTGCATCTAAAACTGTACAAAATGACTGCACTTTAGATTAGACATTTGCAAATCTTTTCAACTTTCAGGTAAAAGCTGTCCAACCTATAGGTAAAGACCATTACATTCCCAGCATACGATGCTGCCTTGTGTAGGTAGACCCAATTCTTTTTCTAATTCAGTAGTAAGCTTTACCTATCCAGCCTAAAGCTGTAAAGATGTACGAATTCTGTGCACACATCAGGCCATACTTTATTATGTGAATAACTGTCCTGGGTTCAGCAGTAGCAGTCGTTTCTCCTTCGTGGTAGCTGGTGCAGTGCTGTGTTTTGACTTCCAGCCTGGGAACAGTGCTGGTGATACCAATGTTTTCGGTTGTTGCTAAGTGATATTTACCCTGACGAAGGACTTTGTGAGGCTCATGCTCTGCCAGGGAGGAGGGGAAGCCGTGAGGAAGCAGAGATGGGGTGCCTGACCCAAGCTAGCCAAAGAGGTATTCCATACCACAGAACGTCATGCCCGGGGTGGGGGGTAACTGGGAGTTACCCGCAAGGACAGGGGCTTCTAGGTGGGACTCGTTTCTTGGCCGGTGGTATCGTATTCTCTTCCCTTGTTATTTTCTCTTATCATTGTTGTTGTTGGTAGTAGCGGTGGTGCTTTGTGTTGTACATTGGTTGCTGGACTGTTCTTGTCTCAACCCATGGGAGTTGCACTCTTTCGATCCTCCTCCCCGTTCCTCTGGGAGCAGGGAAGGGGAGAGCCCCTTTGGGGGGGGGGGGGCTCGATTGCTCTGAGCCCGGCACAACTCACTGGGAGACTGGGAGTGAGTGAACAAGCTGTCTGGCTAGTGTTTAAACCACGACAATAACAGTAGGTAAACATGCTACCAATATTGATGAAATTACAATACATGAATATATGTGCTTTCTTGAATTCCTATCACAGTGCAAATTCAGTGTTTTCTTAACAAAAGTGTTCTTATAAATTTTAGAGACACATATTATAGTATATGCAAGTGTGTTTATCTATACATTTACAGAAAATTATTATTGACAAGTATTTCACAGATTTGATAGGTAGAACATTGAAATCATTATTCAAATATTCATAAATTTGACAATTACAGAACAAAGGTAGTGTATTTTTGATTATTCATTTAAACTGATTACCCTAAATTGAATTTAGCTGCAAAAAATATTTTTTATTTTGAAGGAAGCCATAACAACAAGTTGAAACAGAATCAACCTGGACTATGAATTCAAGTTTACCTTAAGGAGGAATAAAATAAAAAGCTACAGAACACTCTATAACAATAGATCTATTTAAGAATAAATTATAAGAGATTTTAATTATTCTCTTTCAATTTTATTGCATTCTTTGTTTATTTTGTTTTATTAGGGATTTATTTTTTATTGGAGCTTGTGAACAAAAAAATATGTATTTTTTAGTGATTTTCATTGACCCTGTGAATTTATGAAGGTCAAACAGCAAATGTCATTCTTTACATTCCTCACCAGCATTATTTATTTGACACTATTTATTACTTGGTAAGCAGCATAGATGTCTGTCCTGAACTGAAATCAATCACTTGAAAGAGCAAGGATGTTATTGCTCCTACAGACCTAGATTAAAAAAACCTACAATAAACAGCCAAACAAAAAAAAAAAAACCAAAAAACAAATAAAAAACACAAGCAAACAGAAAGGATCTGCAGCAGCAAAATCAAACTAAACATCCAAAACCATAAAATAGAGAATCTGTCCACTTACCCAATCATGTTAAATGTAATGACATGTAATGGCATTACAGATAGTATATGAATTGTTTGGGACACAAAACAGGAGATTGAAGCCCCTCCAGAAGATTAGTTCATGTCTTGGTCAGCTGCTCCCATTGGCACAATTATAGCTGGAGAACCTGCTTTTTCCCTTCATGCTGTAGTTTCATTCTCTGCTGTCAACAAGCAGAAGCCAGTGCAGCTGGGCTGGGGTCCTGACACAGCAGGCTTTATGGGTATTTACCTTAGCTTGACACCTGAAAAAATTAAGTACCTATATAATATTTAATATTCAGATATTCCACCTATTTTCATCTTGAATGAAACAACTTGAATGCCATTTTTTTTTGTCTGAGAGTTTGTAAAATCTTTCTAATTAACAAGGAATGTATATCAATAGAATAGGTATACCAATAGAATTCTAAAACCTGTTGCTATACTACTTCGTAAGATCAGAAATTTTTGTTTTCCTTTTCTGAAACATATACACCCAAAACTTTATGTGGATAGTGTAGAAAAAGCAGTATTAATTGGAAGTGTCAGTATCAAGGGGATGAGACATTCTCCTTGCCCTGGTAATTACTGGTCCATAAACTGTGAACATAACAAGATCTGTTGAAACGATTGAATATTCTGACATCTGAAAAAAGAAAGTGACTTTGTTAGTCTCAATTCATTATGTTCTGGCAAATCACTGCCTATTTCACAGGTTCTGACAATAGTTATTGGCGCCAAAAATGTCATTATTAAGTGAGGGAAAGTAAGTGTGAAGTCACTTTGTCATCTTCTTTAAGTCTTATGAACAATTTGCAATCTCACAGATTTTTATGAACTTTTAGCTGAGATGTCTTAATCTTAACTCTGAAACCTATTAGCATTAACTTCATAAAAATGAAAAGTAAACAAAAAGTGCAAACAAGCATTTGAAATTGTGCACCAGGTCCATTCAAGTTAACCCTTGCCTGATCCTTCCATGTGGATCCTCTCACTGAAATAAGGATGCCATTTTCCACTCATTTATTCTATTAATATAATTTACCCCACGTATGCATTTTTTAATCAGATTAATATATGATTTATATTATATATTATCAGATAATCTACTATAGTACATTATATCTATTATATCTATATTATACTATTATATCTGATATATACTATTATATAATATACTATAGTATATTATCAGTGGAGTATATCATTCTGATATTTTCTATTTTCTACCATACATCATTTTTTATCCCTGAGACTATGCCTTGAAAAAAGTACCAATCTGTTAGCAGTAATAACGTAATGAAATAACATGAACTGGTTTATAATGGTATTCTCAAATGAGGAATACAGCTAAAAGGAAAGCTTCAGAAAATCATAAGCACCTTTCTCACCTGAGCTTTCATGCAAATGTTTAAAAAAGTATTTCCCAAACCTATCATTTTTGTTTTAAAGATGCTAACACACCTTCTCAGTCCATCTGAAGCTATATTTAGAAGTCATCTATTTCAAGTGCGATTACCTTCAAGGCTTTTTTGTTAATGACGTAAAGACCTATCTCAAGTAAGTGTTCTGAAGTTACAGCTATTAAAAAATTATATATCTTAGTATATACTCATAAATGTAGGAAATATTCCTCACCTTTTTGTAAGGGAGAAATTCATGTACACTCTTTAGAGTAAATTAATGTTTAAACCTACCTAGCTCTTTCCAGGTAGGATTGTATTTTCTGATGATGGCAAGTGACTGAAACTGACTGCAGCAGGTAGTGTAGGAGACAGGAGATAACGCCCTATAAAATCACTTTCAGTGATGGAGATTATAAGAACACCCAGGGTTGAACTTCCATTCAGCAGAAGTTGCCCAAGAAGAAAAGATGTAATGAGAGACTTCATCTTAGAGCAGTATGCTTCTCAGCAAGAAAAGACTGAAATTCATATAACAGACTGCTGCTCATTTCCTGGGAGATGTTTGAATTGACTGTAGAGATAAGTGACCTGTTATTTCACTAACAGAGAGGAACATAGAAAACATATTGAAACCAAGCTAGAATGAGAGCTAAAGGAGAAGGAATACTATATTTTTCATTTGCCTCAAAAGAAAGCAGTTGTTTTTTCCTGTTTCCCAATCTTTGTATTATATTAAAATAAACTTGTTTTATTTTGTTTAAAAGTTCACCCTAGTGCTGCCAATCACCAAACACTCCAGACCTGAAAACAGGGAGTGCATTCTTAGCTGTGGAACTCTGCACCTGAGCAGTAAGTCTTCTGTGAGTCTTTTGGTCTGCATCCACTAGTACATAAGGATGTGACTGCTTGGTCTGACAACACAAGGTGCTAGACAAAGGCGTAAGTGTCCTCCTGCAAGTATAAACTGGAGTGGTTTTGAGATCGTATGCCAGTCTCGAAAACAGACTGAGGCATCTGTGTGTGCATCACATGTACCTTAGCAGGAAAGGATATCAAATAAAATGGTGATAAAAATAAACTTCCCAGAAAAATTGGAACTGAGAATACATGTAGAGGAAATTGGATAATATTTATACAAACTATACCAACAATGCCAAAATGTAAATAATGGACACAGAAATAATGATGGCAGTTGATGGCCCCATGAGCAAGGAAGGAGGCTTACACAGCCACCAACAATTTAGTTAATTCTTACATCTCCTTGCAGAGAGATCTGATTACTCTCCCCAGGATTTTGGAAATGTAGCTTGGCTAGTGTCAGTGATCAGCTGTCATTGCTGTAAGAAATCGGGGACCCAGCTGCCAATAGCAGTGTGACTTAATAGTGAGACTCATGACATGAGCTGGGATAACCCTCTCTCACAAAAGAACATAATAATGTTGCAAGATGGCTACCCTTAATTATGCATACTTCATGCAGACCCCTGAACCTAAGAAAGCTGGGACATGAATTGATTACTGTGGGATTTCTTCTAGTCTTCTCTGGAGTTAATTACTAAAACACAGTAGACAGAATCACAGTAAAAGTGCTGACTTCTGAAACAAATCCAGATGTGACATCCTACCTCTGCTCTATCTCCTGCGATTCCCTGCTGGGTCATTTTGGTCCCTACTCAACTGAGCTTACCCTACCACGCCTACATTCCTACCTCCTCCTTTAATCTGACATAAGGCTAGTGTGGACATGGTCTAAAGGTATTGCTACTCACAAACTCCTCTCCAACTGTATATTAATGCAAGGATGAAGACAGGTATGTGTGGTGTCCTTGATTTCGTACTGGTAGTAAACCTTCAGTGTCAGTTTTGCAGTGCTGGCTCCGACCAACCACTACATTTAATCTTGATCCAAGCTTAAGTAGAAGGACTTTCTAGAAGTCTGACTGTACACACCTGGAGAGAGGGACTGCACCGTCAGTGTGACAGCTTCTTGTGAAGGAAGGGGGAGGGTGTAAAAACTAATAAATGGATCCTGAATATGAGATATAGAGATGGAAAATAAGATGGAATAGAGACGTCTAAACCAGGAGTTAAATGTTGAGAGTACATTGCACAGTAAGATAGCTGCTTAATAGAAAAAGGGGTTAACAGGACATCAGCAGATAATTAGACTACATACTCCAGATTTCTTCTGCTCATACTGCTATGGAAAAAACTGATAAATTCTATTTAACATTTCTTCATGCAATTTATTTTTTTCCCATGCTTTTTTTAAGGATGGTAGTAAATTACTATTTTTTTCTTCCAGAACTTTGCTACAGCTTTGATTCTGGGGGAGGGATTACAATCCCCTCTTGATTGATATTTTTATTTTAACTACTATTTAAATAAATTGAATATTTTACGTAGCGTTCTGAAACACATCTGCATATCATATGTCAAAGTCAACTAAATTATTATTACAAGAAGTTGTAAGAGTAGATTTTCACTTTAAGGAGAAATAATGTAGGGATTTTTTATTATTTTTGTTGTTATTATTATTATGGCACTCTTGCTCTGTCCAATAAACCATTTAGCAAAAGTAAAAGCTCAAAGAGCTGCGTTATTTGTCTCTGCCTGTTAGTGGGTAGAGATGTACTGATCTATGCAAGCATAATTCATAGAAATAACTGCTTAGGAAGAATGTAGATAGCTTGTTATTTCTGCTTCCATTGTTTTACTTGCTTTATGCTGCTTAATAATCCTTGTCTTGTTATTTTTCAGTATTTATAAATATGATAGAGCAGGTGACATATTCTATTCTATGGGGTTCAGCTTTCACATGGAACAGTAAGCCAGAGGGGAAAAAAATAGATCATGCACATCTATAAAACTAAAAACTGTTGCAAAATTGGACTACTTATGTTTCATTCTTGTGTCTTGGTTCTACTTTTAGTCGAAGGATAGATTCATGCTATTCCATTTTCTTTGTTTGTTTCAATCAGTTATTTTTAAGATTATCTCATTTCTCAATTTTATTTTCTTTTCTGTTTAGAGTAGTGTATCAAAACCAAATGTCAAAGCTACTAGCTCCTGAAAGATAACAGCAGCCACCCTGCTGGTCAATCTACAGTGACTATCATGGTTCAAAGCAAAGGGAACAAAATGACCAGTAAATCAAACAGTTTAACATTACTGACAGTAAATACTCATGCAGTGATACGATGCCTTCAGTAATTTGAAATGCAAAGTTTATATGAGTTTTGTTGTCTAAGAATCTAAGTACAATGGAGTATTAAATGCATGTGCATACAAGCACAACCCATATGCTCATGTGTGCCTATCACATCAACTATGAAAAATTTGACAACTGATGCAAATATCAAACCAGATCACTTGGTTTGCTCAGCTGAACTTCTTATATAACCTAAGACTGGGAGAGAAATGTAGATATTTTTAAAGCGGTTGCTAAAAAAAGACATGTAGACATGTAGATAAACCTTACTATGTTTTTCATTATATCAAAAATCTACCAGTCCTCATCACTGCCAGTAAAGATGCCTACTTGTATATCTATCTGTGCGGTTTGAAATACATGTTAGAGCTTTCTGTTTTCCTATTCCAGTCCTACTGCAGCTGAAATATAAGTGCCAGTGACAATGTTCACAAAGCCAAGAACTTCTTAACCCCTTTCTCCTGGTCGTGTGGTTGGGAAAGGCTGATGTTTTGGAAGAAGTGGAGAAACAAAAATATTTAATCCATTTGTTACAACTAAGGTATTAGAAACCACCAATGAAATAAAATAATAATAAATGAATAGTTGCTGGCTTGGAGCAGTTTACTTTATGTGTTATTTAATAATGCTGTACTACTGCTTCAGGAGAGCACACAACAAAAATGAGAGAAAGGGAGTGCCAAACCCATCAGTATGTTAGGAGATAAGTGCATCAAGTCTACAAAGGAGAACTTACAGGGGGTTTCATCATCACTTTCCATTAACATAAGTTTACGTAACAGGAACATCCACAGTACATGGTACAGTTGCACTCTGCAAAGTCTTATCACTGATACTGATACTAGATCTTCATTATGATATTTTGCCTGTGCATGTCATTCAGTAATAAAATAAGTCTATTGATTTTACTGAAATTAATTTTTTTATTATTATTTTTCAACAATTTGTTTTCAAAAGCAAAATTCTTAGATTTGTGAATAAGTTTGATGTAAACGTTTTGACAAGATTAGACAAAGACTAACCTATTGAAAATTTTTTTTTTTGGCATGTGATCGCAAAAAAGATATAGTTTCATTGTTTTTTTGACTAAAGGAATGAAACTTACAAATGAGAAGAACAGTAAATGATGAATAACAAGCCCATCAAAATTGTTCATGAATGCCAGGGTTTTTGCATTCCAAACTAAATGTTCATACATAGAACGGTAATTTCCTAAATATTCATGTTGAACAAAAACTTCTCTGCATAAGTGTTTGTTAGCAATGAATATTAAGGAGTAGGAACATGATCTGCAGAAACAGATGTGCAGAACTGTAACAAGTGTTCACTTAACCCTATTTTTGCAGTAGCTGTACTGCTTAATTTATCAGGAATCTTTCACTCCTTTCTTATAATTTCATCAGGATGCACATGTACGTAGAGATAGTTCTTCTATTCCTTCTACACTGTTGTGTTAGTTATTGCCATAAATCAAAGTTTCAGGTTTTTTGCCCAACTCCAGTGTTATACAGGACTAGAGGTCTCAGGAAAGTAAGCAGGGGGTAAATGATTTTATTTCTAAACTACTAGGTTAGAATTAGGTGAAGCATTTTATAACATCCAATGCCTTTCACTTCCTTGTCACAATCATTAAGTATGAAGGTCTTCATTGCACTATTACTGTACTATTTACAATACTGAAACACATCCTTTTTTCTGAGTTTGAATTTGTAAAGAAAAGTCAGACCTTCAGTATGACAGAGTAAGGGATTAATGCTGTCAAACCAGGTGCATTACAACATTGATCCTACAAACATCTTGACAGAGCTACACTTGATTTAGTTGAATGACTTGATTGAGTGACCTTACAAAAAGAAAAAAAAAAAACAGGCAGTGAATAAATGGATTGTCTATATAGTAAATTAGAAACAAATTGAAAGAGGAGTAAATAATTCAAAGGATAAATGTCCCTTATTACTAATGAAATATTTGGTGATCATGAGTATACCTCCCCCCCCGAAAAATTGAAAAATATGTTTTATGACTTTGGAAAAGTATCCTAATTCTTCTGCGTTAGCCAACTGTGGTTTTAGCCAGCAACCAAGCACCACGCAGCCTCTGGCTCATTTCCACTGTGTTGGGAAGGAGGAAAGAGTCAGAAAAGTAACGGTGAGAAAGATTTAGAGTTGAGATAAAGACATGTGTCCTCCCACTTCTTTATTCTTTCCCCCAGCTTTACATGCTGAGCATGGCATGATATGGTATAGGATATTCATTCAATCAGTCGGGGTCAGCTGTCCCAGCTTTGTCCCCTCCTAAGCTCTTGTGCCCTCCCAGCCTCCTGACATGATATGGTATAGGATATTTGTTCAAACATTTGGAGTCAGCTGTCTCAGCTGTGTCCCCTCCCAACTTCTTGGGCACTCCCAGCCTCCTCACTGATAGGGTGGTATGAGAAGCAGAAAAGGTCTTGGCTCTGTATAAGCACTTCTCAGCAATAATAAAAATATCCCTGTGATATGAATGCTGTTTTCAGTACGAATCCAAAACATAGCCCCAAGCTAGCTACTTTGAAGAAAATTAACTCTACCCCAGCCAAAACCAGCACAAAAACCAATACACAGAGGTGTTTTTTAAAAAAAAAAAAAATCTGCCATAGGCCTACTAATTTGATATATGATTACAGGCATTTTGTATCAGTGGGTTCATACATAAAACAAAGTCTTGGGAACGGTTAAGGTTTTCAGTCAGCTAATAAGATCTGTTAAATGAAAAAAATATTACCTTAACTTGCATACAGTTCCATTCTGCATGTAGTTTGATTTTAAGCAATTTCAACAATCGTTAAAAATTACTATTGCAAATTTACAGTCTGCATGAAATGTGTTGGTTACTGTGTTGGTTACATCTGCAGTTTTTAAATGTTCAAATGCCTGTTGTGCCATCACTCTACTGCAACAGCTGCTGGTCAAAGTCAGCAGCAGAAAAGTCATAAAGCAAATGTGATCGTTTCAGACTAGAAGTTCTGTGGTGGGAAGAATTCTGATGGATTCCTACATGAGATGAGAGAAATAGGGTTTGTGGGATCAAGCCTACCTAATTTCCCTAATCAGCCTACTGATCCCAGTGTTTTTACAGGTAATTATCTGCGGTTCTTCTAGAAAGAAACACTGTTAAGATAGAGATATATAAACAGTTTGATTTTTTTTTAAAAAAAAAGCAAAATATAATAACAACAATAACAATAAATTGACAGTAGATTGACAACATTAATACTTTCCATAGATTTCAAACATAACAAATCAAAGATTATCTTATCATAAAGAAGTTAAAATTTAAAAAGGAAAAAAATTAAAAGATGATGTATCTTTTTTTTTTTAATTCTACTTCGGCATTGAAAATATTCAAAAGAAGCATTTCCTTTTGTAACACCTTTCTTTAACTAATTTACTGAGTATGGTCACTTTTCTTGCCTGCAGACAGTTTATTTCACCTTCCAAATCTAATTTTATATATGCAAACATCTAATTTATTTCAAATAAGGGAAAGGTAGAAAAAATAGGTAGAAGGGTAGAAATACCTTTGCAAAATGACAAAAAAGAGTGAAAAGAGTGTTTTTTTTTTTAATTATGTCTCCCCCTTTTGTGAATAGAGACTTTATGCTGTCTCTATGTTTTGTTAAAATACTACTGAATAATAGTTACTTTTCAATCACATTTCAGTGTTACTCTATTAGATTGTCCCCCATACATAAAGTTGTAATTATTTCTTTCATATTTTTACTTTCAGCAGTTTTGTTAAAATTATAATGGCCTTTTATTATATGAAAGAACATTTGCATTTCACAGCTTGAGTAGCTCTGAGAATTTTCTGCACTTTTACCAAATTACTTTTTCATGGTCCTGAGTGGATAATCCAACATTTTCAAATAAATGTTTTAAAGTATACAACTGAAAAAAAATGTTTAAGCAAACCAAACTTATTACAATACAAGAGGACTTCCTATGATTTTCTTGTGTATAGTTAAAATTAGTTGTAAGAATTGAGGTTCTACGTCAGGTTACTTTTAAGAAGATCAAACCTGCTAGAAACACATTGACACTAATAATTGTGATAGTGCTTAAATATTTGATTTGCTTATTTCACTTCTGAAAATACTGGGAAGCCTTACTAATCTACTACAAATACAGGTTTCATCATACTTTTAAGAAGTGTACTCTCAGCCAGAGGACTGTCTTTGTCAATAAAGAAAACCTAGACAAACTTTTCACTGTGTCCATGATAGCCTTTATAGAAATCTATATTTACACATTTATTACAGAAAAAGCTTAAAATTTTTATGTGAAATAGATTGAAAATATTTTGCCTTAAATATAAATCAATATTTTTATTTAACTGGAACTTCGGCTTTCAGCACAACCTAGCAGTGTTAGATTTCTGAGAGGGTAATCTTTGATCTTACAAACTCCCCTGTGGTATCTGATTTAATCTGTGCTTTCCTTTAGCTATAAACAGCCTCATTAGAATATTGACAGATTGAGGAGTTGGAAAAAAAAAAAAAAGGAAAAAAAACACCCAAACCTGATGGATAGGAAAGAATATCAACTAAACAGACAAGTTGGATGGGTTCATTTTAAAGATTTTGCATACATGTTCTGACTCTATTAACTTCTTCAGTAATTCATTGTGAAGAGTCAACTGTCAAAAAGGAAATTTGGTTTCTTCTTGCTTAGGCATTGTTTGCATTAAATTATTTTCAGCACAGAATAAAAAGCTACTTTGTGCCAAGCCACAAGATCTAAACAAAGCAAGGGCTGGAAAATTTTAAAAGGCAGCATGAAATGCAAGAGGAGAGCTCAATCTGTTTAATCATGCCTAAGGGTTGCAAAGTCACTCCAAAGACTGAATGATTGTTTACAAATACATTTTGACAGGTAATTTCACTGAATACTCCACCCACATTTTAACCTTATGTGTCCAGTCCTACATCCAATGAAATCAACTGGCAGTTTGCAGTTAATTAGCACAAGAATGTGGTTCACCTGCCTCTGTGAATAAGGGAAAGTAAGTAGATTTGTGGGAATTTCAAGATGTTGAGCACCAGAGACAAGATATGGGGACCAGTCCTTGTTCCTGCCTTTTCAGCTCCAGCTAATATGGAACACACACTGGATTTGGAACACTTCTGTAACCTGCCCATATATAAACTAGATTTCTACACTGGAAGAAAAAATAAAAGCAAAAATTAGAAAGGCCACAAGAAATCTATTGGAGCTCAATAGCAGCTCAATAAAATTGGAGCTCAACAGCTCAATAAAACAATGTAAATGGCAAGACAAAATGTATTTTTAAAAAAATGTAGGAAGGAAGTATGTCCTATATTTTTTCATTTCCTGTCCTCTGGGCTGTATCATGTCTGCCTCCTCCACACCTAGTTTCCAGGATGATTTGATGGACTTGTACTTTTCCAATCATAGCAGTAGTAAGGAGGCATTGTGCCTCTGCCACAAGGAGGACCTTGATGCTCAGTACCAGGCACACCAATCCCCACACCCAGATGCAGTACATGGGAGAGCAATTCAGCCTTACCAGTACTTTCTGTCTCCTTTTCAGCTACTTAAAAGCTAAGGAAGTGGTTTTGTTCTGAAATACGGCTTTTATTTACAAAGTTTCAAAAGGAAAAAGAAAAAGCAATTGAAACAGACTATAACTTTCCACGAGGGAGAAAAATATACTGGATCTTTAAAAATTAATATTTTCTTTTAAGTCCTCTAATTAACAATGAAACTTATTCTGCACGAATATCCAACCGAAATTCTATTGGATTCTTTGTTTAATGGTTGTTAAATTACACCTATAATTAATATACACAGAAAATGTGAGTAAGATTTAAAATGTCAGCATTTGTTTGAAGTGGCAGAAAATTTAACATGCATTTAAAACTACATTCTTATTCTGTTTAACTATAAAGCTATTTGGTTTATTCAAATATACCTTGAGGCTTTACTGAGACAGATATTCTGTAAGTTTTGATACTAGAGCCCATCTCAGGTCTGAAAAGCAAATACTGAATGACTTGTTTCTAAAGAATTTGCAGTTTTTAACAATCTTAAGAGTCAGTTGCTTTCTCTGTAATAAATAATGGGAGGGGAGAGGGTGGGCTATTACGGTTTCTTTACTAGGCATGCTTAATGAGACTATTACCGTCAGTGGAATGATACTGAAATTCACCGCAACTCCCTCAGATGAATAATGTAAGATTTCAGGTTTAGCTTTTTTAAGGAATAAGAGAAAATATATTTGCTCACTACTTTTACTGCTTGAATAGCTTTTTATGCTGGTTTACATTGACATCAGTATCCCCCAAAATAATTTGATTTCATGCAGTTCTTGCAATGTCCAATAGCAAAACTTAATGTTGATTATTTACTGTAGTACACCACCAGCCCCTAAATCTAATTTTAGTAGGAGTTAACAGAAGAAGAGGTAGCTTTCCTCCCCTACTGAGGTAGTCATTATTGTCTGAAAAAAATTTAACTGTTTGTATATTCGAAATCATTTTCTGCACAGTCTTATAAACTCCCTTAATACCATTGCGTATTAATAATCAATAACATTAATTGCTCAAAATTATTCCATATTATCTTCTAAAGCAAACCCCATGAAATTGTACCCAAAACTCAGTGAAGTCCATGAAAATTATTTATGAATGCATAATGACTCAGGTTAGAAAATAGGTTTCCTCTGATGATAAACAAGTATTGTGACTTTTCCCCTTTGTCTCTAAAGCAGAAGAGTAGAATAAGAGTATCACTGCCTTTCAGTTCTTCAGGTAACACACAGCTCTAAGTATTTAGGGATTTTATTCACTGCAAGTGACATTTTGATAACTAATTAAATTGTTCTTTAGAGAAAGAACATCATAAAGCTGGCTTCAAAAGACCGTGAACCTTATTAGTTAAGTACTTGCTCCTTAAAAAGTGCATATTTTATGACAAAAAGTGTGTGGGGGTGGGGGGAGTACACTTTCTGTATAAATGAATTTCTGATATGAATTTGTCAAACTGCTCAAAAGGCTGCAGAGAGTAGCGCATAAACTATATCCAGTTTGTTTTCAGACTCTATTATTTCAGAACAAATAGCCATCATAGCAATGACATTTTCCTGATTAAATATTATTTCTGCTTAATGATACCTTACAATATCTTCACATTATATTTAATTTTAATATTCTTTTTTTTTGTTATGTGAAAGAATCCCATTAAGCCTGTTTAAATAAGCTAGAAAACCCAGCAGAATGTTGATTTTTCCATTTATTCATCTAGGAGTGTTCTGGCAACAAAAAAGCTTTATTTGCTCAAAAACTGTCAGAAAGGAAAGTATTCTGTTCAAAGAGATAAGAAAGATGAGGCACCAAGGGGAAGATTACAGTTCTGTCTCTAATTCATTTGCCTTCCAACTCATACACTAGCTCTTGTTAAACATGCAATCCAAATAAAGAGAGAATTGTACTATTTTTGCTATTTTCAGACAAAGTAATCACAAACTCCTTAAGTTCCTCAGAAGTTTTGCATTTTCAAATTTATCAGATATTTCAAAAAAATCAGAACTCGGTATTCACTTTCCATGCCCTTTGAACTCATACTGTTCCTCTTTTTCTTTTTTTTTCCTTTTTTTTAAAGTCTATATACAGTTTTAATGGGAAAAGAAACATTTATTACATTCAGAGTGGTTTACATCAGTGCTCACTTGACAGGTTGTCCTGGGTTCAGCAGTAGCAGTCATTTTTGTTTTCTTAGTAGCTGGTGCAACACAAAAGACTTCTGGCCTGGGAACAGCGCTGATAACACCAATGTTTTTAGTTGCTGCTAAGTAATGTTTACTCTGACCAAGGACTTTCTGAGTCTCATGCTCTGCCAGGGAGGAGGGGAAACCTGGAGGAAGCAGAGATGGAACACCTGACCCAGAATAACCAAAGAGGTATTCCATGCCACAGCACGTCATGCCCACTATATAAACTGGGGGCAGCTACCTGGCAGGGTTAGATCACTGCTCGGTCGGGCTGGGTATCGGTCGGCTGGTGCTGAGGAGTTGTATTCTCTTCCCTTGTTATTTCCTTTATCATTATTGGTGGTAGCAGCAGTGGTTTTATGTTATACCTTAGTTACTGGACTCTTCTTATCTCAACCCATGGGAGTCACATTCTTTCACTTCTCCTCCCCATCCCTCCAGGAGTGGGGTGGAGGAAGGGGGTGGGGGGAGGAGGGGTGGAAATGAGAGAGTGGTTGCGTCGTTCTGAGTTGTGGCTGGGCTTAAAACACGACACAGGTTCTTGTGGGACATCCAAAACACTTTGTTTCTACTGTAGCAAGCACTTGATACTAAAGGAAAAAAAGATTGCTTTTTTATTTTCTGTCTTGCTTTCTCCATATTAAATCCAAATGGTAAATACAGGTTAATCTCTTATATTTTAGAAACAAAGAAGTTTGAAATCTATATAGGTAAATTCATATTCTTGATTTAAGTGCAGACTTAGAATAGGGTTTATTTTGTGGCAGAAAGCCATCAGAAAGATGGTTTATGGTCAGGGTGCAGGCTGGACAATTTGAAGGTGTTCATGCTCATTGCAGGTTGGGTTGAACTCCATGACCTTTAAAGCTCCCTTTTAACCCAAACTATTCTGTGATTTTTCTCCAAGACTTTGAATATTTTAGGTGTTTTCTGACCTATACTGAACTTGGTTTAGGATTTTGGTTTTGTTTTTCTTGCAGAAAACATGTAGCAAAGGCCCAGCTTCTGGCAGTACCAGGAATACATCACAGCAATCTCCTTTCATTTTCATATGTGATAATCCTAATGCAGCATGTCTTAATAAATGTCTTCTTCGTTCATTTTAATCCCTGAACATTACTTTGTGATACAACTATTTAGACAACTTCTCTCTTCTACCTTTGCATCTTTGACATTAACCTATTACTAAAAGCATCTCGCTAATCTACATATGTGGCTAGCAGTGTCAAAAAATTTCCCAAACAACAATGAAATGCAATGGTTTACAGTCCAATTCTGATATTGTAACTAGGGAGAACAAGGTTTTCCATGCAAGTTAGTATTGCTTAATCTACAGAAAACAAAAAGAAAAAAAAATGAAAATGAACATGTAGGAATACTGTAAGAAAGTAATACTAGCACTTAAATGTCAACAGATCTCAAATCTAAATGCAAGTGCTAAAACAGCAGTTGAATTTTATTTTGAGAAACATATATAACCTCAAATCCCCAAACTCCAAAACATCAAAACAGTCTCAAGACTGTAAGCAAAATACTGGCTTATTCATCTTGCTTGAGTCATTCTGCCCCCTTAATTATATTTTGGAGGTATTACATCTGAGTGCCATTTCTCTTCACATTTTCTGCTATCTCCATCTGGAGTTTGTTTACCAGAACTTACTCCATTTCTCCCAGGCTTGAGATTCCACTGAAATGGATCACTGACATTCATTACAGTGTATGATTTTTGCAGCTTTTACCTTAACTTATGCATTTATCAGAGAGATAATAATACAGAACGTTTCCTCAGAGTTCCTTTCAATCTGTACGTTCAGGTGCAAAAGAAACCAGTCACAAATCATTGCAACATAAGTGTAAGCAAATTTTGCAAAATCAATCTCCGTTCCTTCATTTTAAAATATTTTTAAAGGCATACCTAACAGGTATACGTATGTAAAAATATAGTTGTATTAACTCTTACTTTTGATTACCTGCTTGAAGCAGCCTATCAGCTATAATTGAATATATCATTATTTCTATGTAAAATTTTGCAGTAAGAACAAGTTTTTCCAAGTCCAGAGCTTAAGACATTTTTAGTCTCTTCACTTTCTTGGTAAAAAATAAAGGGTCTTACAGCAGTCTAAACGAATACAAACTACTGCAGAAATAGATGAGAAAAGTGCTCTCAGATCCTCTTGTTAACTTTTTAAACCTTATTGATCTGCAGAGTTTATACCATTACTGTTTATTCTAACTGTGGCACTTTTCCGCAGTACATTTTTTTCCATTACATTTTATTCTAAAGGTATCATGCCTGTGTTTGGTCACCCTGTTCATATGGGTAATGTGGGATATGGGGAAGGGGAGAGGGAGGAGAAAGTGAGAGAGGAAAAAAGAAATGGGAAAAGACTCTCTAAACTTTATTGTTGAAAGCCTAAAAAGCCTAACCTCCATTAGAAGATGCAGGAATGGATGAAAAGCTGGGAGAAGAAAACTGGCAGAAGAGTTATTATCAGACCTTTCTCAGTATTAACTAGATTATTTAATATCACTATCTAAACTCAGATATCTCCATAAACACAAGCCATTTTTTTTACATATAGGCACATGTAATGGAAAAAGGAGCACCAGTTTTCATGACGTCTTTGATACTGTTTTCACTGAAATCTATTTCTTTATCATACAATCATATTTTGTCATTCTGTGGTTTCTTGATTTGTTTTTTTTTTTGGTTTCCAGGTTTTTGTTTGGTTTGGGGTTGTTTTTTTGTTTGTTTGGATTTTGATTTTGATTTTGTTGTTGTTGTTGTGGATTTTTTGTTATTGGTGGTTGAATGGTGGTTGGTTTTGTGGTTTCTTACATTAATAATAAATAGTTATCATAAAATTGTAAATGTGATTTTGAGAGTCTGTCAGGAAAAGTGAATGTGCGATTGTGTTAAGATCTTACTGTGTGACCTTCCATGATGAATTGCAACTACGTGCCACAAACAAGTGAGTAACAATA
Organism: Pezoporus wallicus; assembly: GCF_028554395.1. NCBI lineage: Eukaryota > Metazoa > Chordata > Aves > Psittaciformes > Psittacidae > Pezoporus > Pezoporus wallicus. The sequence goes on along the minus strand of NW_026642986.1, from coordinate 685,673 downwards.
TACTTTAACTCACAATATATGTACCAGTTCCCACAGCCTCCTGTACTTTGGGTACTTAGGTATTAGCTTTTTTTCCCTGAGGAGTAACTGTAAAATAAAAAAATTAGCATTATCTTGCAGCATGATTTATCAGTAGTCAGAAAGTGGCTCTTTCATCAGGAGTCAATGCTGGCTTGTTTGCTGGAACGACCTACTAGGCTATGAGTCTTTATATGGGCCTGTACATGACTGTGGTAATTAATAGATCTTATGGGCAGTTTCAGTTTTCACATAAATTGAACACCAGCTACACACTAATGGCTGAACCCAGGACACCTCCTCATAGTTTTCCCACCAGGTAAATCATACTTCACAGTGCCTACAGACTTTTTGAGTATCATAACACATGACTAACAACTATGTAACTGCAATGTAAAACAGTGTGATTTGTCAATATGCAGATTTTTTTCTATACTTCAGGAGCATAAGGCTATAGGTTGTGTGCACAACAGATCATGCTCCACCACTGAAAGAAGACAATTACATTTGCCTGAGGCCTACAGATTTAGAAGGTCACAAAGTTAAGGACATTGCCCTGGAGATGTCTTGACACTTATTGCGCTTTTCCTTTAACTCAGAAAGGCTTTTCTACATTTTAAGTGAAGAAAGAAAGTCTCCAGGGACTCAATTGTGCCATATTCTATACAGGTCCAAATCAGTGAAGCTCCTTAGATATTGAGTGTTCTGTGGAAGGTGGCATAAAATGACCCTTTGCAAAGCAGAGTTACTCATGAAATAACATTAAACTCTGAACTACCTGAACACAAAATGAAAGAATGCAGAGCAGTGCTACCTGCAAAATATAAATGTAAGAGATGTTCTGCTCTCTCAGAATCATGGGCCATCTATTTTGTCTCTTCACTGATATTAGGAGATGCTGTTTAAAAACATGCAGAGCATGCAAAACCAATTATCTTCTGCTATTCTCCTTACATTTTCTGGAATGCTATAATTGTGGTAGGGTGCTTATTAAGTATGTTTCTGTCTAGTCCTGTTAGTACTCATTTCTGGCCCTGCTGCCCAGCAAATTTCCTAACCCCATGAACCTGCTGATGCTGTTTCCCCCTACAATTTCCTGTGTCAGGAAGCTCCAAAACTTTATTGTCTGTTGTGTAAACTGTCTGTCTCAAATCAATCATACTAGTTTCATCAAGTAGAAGTTTTTGTATTATGAATATTGAAATGCAAATCCACATCCAGTTTATATGCTGCCTGACAACTTTACAACTTGCAAACTCGGAAATTTCATTGTGTGTGCCCTGCCCCAATTTTGGTAGGCTGAGCCAGTATTTCCCTTCACAGAAGCCATGTTGTCACTTTTGCAACTCACTGTTTCTGTATGCACTCTGTCTTCTTAATTCATATAACAGAGTCTGCCATCTTACCTGTGACAGAAGTCAGGCATACTGGTCTGTGATTCCCAGGACCCTCTCTAGAGTTCAGGAGTAGCCTGATACACACTAAGAGCCTCTTAAGCCTATAGCAACACAAGAATACTATATGGATTGCTGAAAAGTCTTAATTCCATGACCTAAGTAAACAAATATTGCCCTACATTCAATCTGACCAAAGCATAAACTCTCAGGTGCTTTTTTGACTAGGAATGAACAGAGCATGTACTTAAAGGCACTGCCAACATCTAGCAAAGACAAGTATTGCTAGCTGAAGATCCTCTAGTTGTGTTACTACAACAATCAAGCACCAGGCTCCAGCAGTAATTATAACACGACTTATATCTACAGTATTGCCCCAAAATAGCTTGTTACTCACTAACCTTCAAAATTCTTGCAGAATAAGTCATTCCAAGCAAACGTCAGTGGAAAAGTATACAGAGTGAGGTTGAAGCCTCTGAGAACCTAGCGTCACAACAATTACACAGACTGCTCATCAGGATAAATGGTCAGACACATGCTGATTTTTGTCTAGAACACGAACACAGAGAAAATATCTGCAAAAATTTAGCTGCTGTACTTTGTTCTGTGTATGGTATGTATAAAAACAGAATTCACCACCTTAAGTCTTCAGTTGGACACATGCAGAGTGATCATACGCTTCTGGCATGTGGTGGCATATCTCATTAACTCTTAATGTTCTTGTTTTTAACAGTAATTTCAAAGACTATTGTAAGAAAAATGCCAGTCCAATTGAGCTGGGAAATCTGATTTGAAAAACCCTCTCTAAGAATCAGATGATTTTTTTTTTTCCCCAATGGTCCATTAACTTGTATCCTATCAGCAGTGTTAGCTTGACCTAAAATGTGTTGCTGTGAATCAAACACCAAAGTAAGCAAATAAAGGAAATTTCAAAAACTTCTAAAGTAAGTTTTGTAACATCAGAAGAAGTGTTTTAATCCACAGCTCCTTCCTGGTCTAATACTAATGAAAGATACACTAAATTGTCTTCATGAAGGTCAAAATGTTAATTAGGAAATTCTCTTCAGTGATAAATCAGAGATGTGAAACAAATGATTAGACCAGCTTTTTCTAGAGTTCAAGTACCCTTCTTTTAATTTTAAAAAAAGAAGAAAATTCAAAATAACTGATTTTTCTATCATTAAATATTTCTTCCTTTTTAATAGGGTAGAAAATATTCTTGGAAGGTTTTAGTTTACATAAATTACATTTTAGTTACAGTTATTAATATTTTTACCTGTACCATTAATATTTACTTATTAGCAGCAATGCAGTTAATGGCTATAAAATAGTGTTAGATACACTTCAAGTTTATAAGTGTATTAATAATCTAAACTATACGCATTTAAATAAAATGCATCTTTTAAAACTACACAGAGTTAAAATACAGCAATATATTAAGAGAAAACAAAAGTCTAAAGTAATTTAAATGACAAAATATTATTTCCCTCTTCAATCAGACTTTTAGAAATGAAGGATCTATCAAGAATTTATAAATATAATGCTCCATTTATTTTCCTGAACCAAAGAGTAATTCAGAAAACACTTGTAATACCTCAGCAAAATGAAATATTAACATTTCTCATTCTTATTTGCAACACTACTGTAAGTATAAGGCTTTTCACATATGTTGAAGATGGGTACTATTGAACAAAAAAAATAATACTATTGAATTCTAAAAGTGCAGGGCACACAGTAAACAACGTAAACACCTTTGTCTTAATACAAATGTTTATTATAACAATATTTTCAATACAATGTCAGGGAACCAGAAGCAAGTTCTTATACAGATAGTTCCCAACTCACTTTAGGGACTAAAACCGAACTATTTATGCCCGCTGGAAAACTGCCACAAGCAATAAGGATGTTGTACAGTTAGCTAATGTGCTTTCGATGACAGATGGTATGAAAAAATGTTCCCAATAAGTTCTTATATACAGTATGAGATTAAATTTTCCACTTATTTTGCCAAAAAAAAAAAACACAAAACCAACCAAACAAAAAAATATACCCAAATCTCGAAGTTAGTAGCCTGGATTCTGCAGTCACATGCTCATCTATCATCAGCTAAGAATTTACTCAAATACTCATTTTTCAGTTCTCCCAGGTATGGTGAGATGTCCAGGTATTAACTGAATTGATAATGAAAGATGATTAACTCATGTTTTATTAATACTTTCAGGATACAGATTCAAAAGACATATTCATACAGACTTTAGTGTTTTGGTCTTTTATGTAGATATAGACAACATGCAAAATTTTGCCATGGATTTATTGAACAAATACATGCTTTCCCTGACATCTGAGACAAATGACAAATTTTAGTAGTTAATGACACCTACTTGTAATTTTTTTCTTAATGCAGTTGTATTGGTTAATCTCTATTTTGGACTACATATAATTAAACTGATAATGAAAGATGATTAATTCATGTTTCGTTAAAACTTGTAGGATACAAGGTCAAAAGATACTCAGACTTCAGAGGTTTGGTCTTTAACGTAGATATAGGCAACATTCAAATTTTTGCAACAGTTTTATTGAACAGATACATGCGTTCCCTGACATCTGAGACAAATGACAAATTAAAAGTTAATGGCACCTCCTCATAATTGTTTTTCTTAATGCAGTTTAATTGGTTAATCTCTATTTTGGAGTATGTGAAATGAAATGTGAGAATTTAGCAAATAAATTTCCAAGCTGGTTTTAGAATCATAGAATTATTTAATTTGAAAAAGACCTTTAAGATTGTTAAGTCCAAGTCTACCCTTAAACCATTTCCCTAAACACCTTATCTAGTATTTTAGATATCCCTAGAGATGGTGACTCAACCACTTCTCTGGGAAGCCTGTTCCAATGTGTCCTGGGTTCAGCAGTAGCAGTCATTTTTCTCCTTCTTAGTAGCTGGTGCAATGCTGTGTTTTTGACTTTCAGCCTGGGAACAGTGCTGATAACACCGATGTTTTTAGTTGTTGCTAAGTAATGTTTACTCTGACCGAGGACTTTCTGAGTCTCATGCTCTGCCAGAGAGGAGGGGAAGCCAGGAGAAAACAGAGACAGGACACCTGACCCAAACTAGCCAAAGGGGTATTCCATACCACAGCACATCATGCCCACTATATAAACTGAGGGCAGTTACCAAGAAGGGCTAGATCACTACTTGAGTCAGGCTGGGTATCGGTCAGCAGGTGTTGAGTGATTGTATTCTCTTCCCTTGTTATTTCCCTTATCATTATTACTATTGGTGGTAGCAGTAGTGGTTTGTGTTATAGCTTATTTACTGGACTGTTCTTATCTCAATCCGTGCAAGTCACATTCTTTCGTTTCTCCTCCCCATCTCTTCAGGGGTGGGGGGGAGGAAGGGGGGAGTGAACGAGTGGCTACGTGGTTCTGGGTTGCCAGCTGGGCTTAAACCACAACACAATGCTTGACAACCCTTTCAGTGAAGAATTTTTTCCTAATATCCAGTCTAAACCTCTCCTGGTGTAAACTGAGGCCATTTCCCCTTGTCCTATTCCTTGCTACTTGTGAGACTGACACCCACCTCTCTCCACGCTCCTTTCAGCTAGCTGTAGACAGAAATAAAGTCTCCCCTCAGCATCCTTTCCTCCAGGCTAAACAATCCAAGTTCACTCAGCTCCTCCTGATTTGTGCTCAGGACACTTCACCAGTTACATTGTCCTTCTCTGGACCCTCTCCAGCACCTCAGTGTCTCTCTTGCTGTGAGGCGTCCAGAACTGAACACAGGATTAGAGGTGTTACCAGTGCTGAGTATAGAGGGAGAATAACTGCCCTGGTCCTGCTGATCACACTATTGCTGATACAGGCCAGGATACCGTTTTCCTCCTTGGCCACCTAGGCACAAGCTGGCTCATATTCAGCTGGCTGTCGACCAACACCCCCAAGGTCCTTTTCTGCTGGGCAGCTTCCAGCCACTCTTCCCCAAATCTGTAGCATTGCATGGGCTTGTTGTAGCCCAAATGCAGGATTCAGAGCCTTCCTAAGCCTCATAGACATGTGTATCTAAGAGGTGTAGCAGGTTGCTGATTATTTCCCCTTGGATTATGGGGGCTTCATTCTGGCCCCTCTCTCTGTCTTCCAGCTCACTGGCCTGGGTAACTGCAGAACAACTGGTCTTACTGTTAAAGACTATGACAAGGAAGACATTAAGTACCCTAGCCTTTTTTTCATCCTTTGTCACTATGCTTCCCTCTGCATCCAGCAAAGGGTGGGGATTCTCCTTAGCTCTTCTTTTGTTGCTAGTGTATTTACTGAAACATTTTTTATTGTCTTTTACAGCGGTAGCCAGATGAAGTTATAGTTGGACCTTGGCCCTTCTAAACTTCTCCATGCATAACATCACAATAGCCTTCCTAGTCTTCCTGAGTTGCCTGCCCCTTCTTCCAAAAATCAGAAACATTTTTTTTTTTCCCCAGAGTATGAGCCAAAGCTCTCTGTTCAGCCAAGCAGGTCTTCTTACCCAGCTTGTTTGGCCTCAACCTGTGAAATAGTACCTGGATGCTCCATCAAAGAAAATAAACATTTAGGAAGAACAACATATTAACTTTAGAAAGAGTATGAAATAAAGAGAAAAAAATCTGAAGAAACAATTTAGCTTTCATTGATTCCATGCGGAGGTGAGAATCTACCTGAGACACGCAGAAAAGCCTAGCCCTATTTGACAACACAGGGAGGAGCTTCACAAGGATTGATTCTGAGTTAAGCTATACTTAGGTACACTAAAGAATCTTGAAGTAAAGACTTTCACTTTATTCTGAAAATGCACTGTCTTTAATGATTTATAATCACTTATTGATTGCATATCACCACTAAAGAGATATGATCCTTAATCAAGAAAAGGTAATAGCCCAAAAGCTAAATCACAGAGGAAAATGTCTACAGTCAGACCTTAATATGGTGAGAATACATGTCTGGTTTTAGTTTGTTTTAGTATGTACGATGTATTTTATTTAAGATCTGTGTAGGTTGGACTGCTGACTTAGGAAGCTGTACTCAGAAAGAAGTGACACATTTACCTCATGCTCAGGATAAGGACAACCCATAGCCCAGCTGCCTGTAAGCCAAGATTCAGCTTTGTGAAGCACTCCTGTGTGACTCTAGCCCAGCTGATTGAAAAAAAAAATAAAAATATGCTGTCAAGCTGTGAGAAATTACATACACCAAAGATAAGACTGTGTGATAATCAATGACTCCAGAGAAAAATCCTAATAAAAGCACAGGAAACTGGAAGAAAGTAACTGAGAACTGAGGATCAGCCTGCACCAAGGTGCAACAGCTCATTTTTCTCACCTGATTGCCACCAGCTGCATGTATTGACTCATTGGGTGCCTGAATCAGAAATAAAAAAACAGACTAGTGTTTAGCCTATTCTAGTAGCCCACGCAATTTACTTTTCATATTACATTCATTGGCCTAGAAATACTTATTGTGTAAGCATAACTTTTCTATATTCCCAAAGTTTCCCAAACAAAAGATAGCTAATGAAGGAATAATATGGGACCCCTGCATACGGCAAGTCGGTAAGAGCACTTTGAAGGGATTGCATGTCAAACTGTTATTTAACCTGTGCTTGTAGACAATATAGGGTCAAACTTACCTAATTTTGAAACTGTAGCAGAATTTCTACATGCTTTAAAATGTGTAGAAGTCCTTTTATAGATGCTCTGTGTAGTCTGAAACATGAAACTGCTAGCAAGACATACACTCCCAGGTATTGTATCACCGACCCTGTACAGAAGCATTTTTATGAACCGAACATTGAACAGAAGTGTGTCACAGGTGTGTCAAATAAATGAACCCTGAGAAGATTTACAAATGCTGGAGTAGAAATGTTAAACATAAAAATAGACAGGCAAACATTCTTGCTGAGACAGGTTGTACTAACTCATCATATTTGCCATAGCTACTCGTGTTTTCTAAGCCAAATGTGAGGTGCCTCCAGTGTAATAGAACTTTTCTCAGTAACTCACTCTTCTGTAACTTAAATCAAATCTCTCCCCATATTCTGTCAAAATTAATGTCTTCAGGCCTAGAAATTCAGTCTTTAATGACTAATGTTGCTAGATGTTGACAGAAAATATCTGCTAGGTAGATGGAAAACATCGGTATGGTTTCATTGGAAGCAATCGAGAAAAAAACAGAATTTGGTTTTAATGGTCCTGAACCTTCCTAGACATCTGGAGAAGAAATGCACTGATTGTGCAGCCCGTGTCTGACAGGGTACCTCCTGCTATCCTCTTTTACTGACCTTTTAATTTATATTCTCAAGGTTTCCTTCCCTAGGAAACCAAAACAACAGGGAAAATACTGTAAGCAGAGTCAGGATGCAACTACTGTTTTCAGAAAGTGTTCTACCATTAGTAATGCTCCCGGGCCCTACAGGTGTCAGAGAAATAGTAGCTGCTTCAGGCTAAAATATGTTCCACAGTGTTTAGTCTGGTTAGTTTTGATCATCTAAGTCCCATTAAACCTTGATGCCTTGAATAGCCTAAGCATTACCTTTTTTAGAAGCTGAGAAAAGGTTTGCAGCCAACAAATACCTAAAAATGCCAATCTCCCAAGCTGAATTCAAAATTCAAGGATGGTGCAAGCTATGAAACAATAAACTTCAATGTTCTTAGGAAAAACTTAATAATGACACTGGATTGGATATAGAGTCCATCCAGTCCCATGTGCTTCCCCAGTAATACCTAAAAGGGATGCCAGGGGAAGAACAAGAGTAGACAGGGATACCTGATGTTTCTGGTAAAAAATTTCTTTATACCCAAGTATTTTCATTTTATTAAGTTTTCCCAGACCAGGACTGCTCATGCTCATGTAACAAGTCTCCGTGGATTACTTTTACATGCATTTGTCCAGTCTTGCCTGCAATATTCATTATATTTAAGCATTCATATTATGCTGTTTTAATGAGTTGCCCAGACCTGTTCTCTTCTATGTGAAAAAAAACCCACCTCTTGTATATTTTGAATCAAGTCTGACTAATTATTTTGAGTCTCATTGTTTGCATTGGAAGGGAATGTAAACACTAATCCCTATTTCCTAATGCCACTTATGATTCTGTAGACCTTTATCTTATCCTCTGTAATACCAAGTCATCTTTTTTACATCCATAGCTTATTCAGTCTTTCCTCATATAGCAGACATACTTCACCTTTGGTCATGTACCTTTGGCAGCTTCCTCTGAAAATTTTGGCAGTATAATTATTCTTATTTAGAGATAAAGGAATCAGGATAAGGGAATTCTCATGCTTTAGTATTCAAGGTATGAGCAAACTAGGAATTCTGCAGTGTATTAATGTTCTCTGTATTTTTCTTCATAAAGCCTCAGTAAGTCATAATATTTGATTTTCTTTTTTTGTCTGCTAAGGTGCATTGAGCTGAGAGTCTCATATAATTTGAAAAGATCTTGCTTCTGAGTAATAACAGCCAGCTTTACATGTTACTCATATATAAAACTAGGATTGGTCTTCCCTATGTGTATTACATTTATACACACTGAATTTCATCTGCCATTTCTTGCCCAATCACTCAGTATTACAAAATGTCTTGGCAACTTTTCATAGTCATCTCTTGTCCTCAGACTCCTCAATAATTTAATATCACCAGCAGATTTTGCCACTTTATTGCTCACCTCTTTCCCTGTTTAGGAATGTTCCATCCCAAAGCCCTTTGGAATTCTGATAGTGATATTCCTCAGTTATGAGACCTGCCCCTTATTCCTATTCTCTTTTTCTGGTATATTAAATACATTTAACTGATCAAGTGAAGAAAGAGGTTGAATAGTACAATAATAGTAATATATTTGGAAATAACTAGTTAGGTTAACCTAAAGAATGTGACTTTTGTTTCCACAGGAAGTATTATTTTCAATTCTATGTGTGTGGCCAAAGATACTGAAAAGATTTATTTAAAGTCGTGAGTTCCTAGTGTTAGAAAGACTTCCAAAATACATGTCAACATAGAAACTGCTTGTTGCTTTTGTAATACTGGAAACATCAAAATTCTCTATATAGTCAGTACTTAAACAATCTGACCTATTTCAGATGAGCGCTGTAAAAGTAAAGAGGGCTTTTTGTACAAAGCCTGATGTCTCTATCATAAAGCAATATACAGAAAATTTACAACTCTCATCTCTACATAATCCTAAATCCTCATAAATACATACCTGAAAGCAAATGTAAATTAGTAGCTACTAAGGTTGCCATAAACAGAGATGTTTACAACTGATTACATTAACTATTTAATTTGGATGTATTTGCCTGGTTGAGTAAAACAACAATTGTCTCATTTTTTTTCTAGTTGTATTAGTTTCTACCTTCAGTTCACTTCCCTTTCTTGAGCCCACTACAGCTGATAGTAACGATTCATTTTGTTGTTCGTGAAGGCGTGGTAGAAAGCGTACGATTTGACTTTTACATTGTCTTTCACATTGACGAATAAAATGTCTTTCCTTTCAACCTCAAACTTAGAACTACTCCATTAAGAATCAGCACTGTCATGGTGCATACCATTGGATATAAGAATGGTGAGAAAATGCTACACAGGTTGCAAAGGAATGATTTTCACTCATTTTGAAGAGCTTAGAAGATTTACTTTGAGAGTTCAGTGGAAGACATTTTCTCATCCTACAGAATATCCATGTTATTTTTTTCTTCAATTTCCATTGAGATGAAATCAAGAGATCTTTAAAAATTCTTCAAAAAAGCTAGTGTGGGAGGGAAAGATGACAGTATACAACTTGTTCTGCCAGAGTCCCAGTGAAAAAGAGTGCAAGTCAAACCTTTCATCTTCACATCAGGAATTAAACAGTTTGAGTTTTGGTTTGATTTTTTGGGAAGGGGAGAGCCCCGGGGGGAGGGGCCTTGATTGCTCTCAGCCCAGCACCACTCACTGGGAGTGAGTGAACAAGCTCTCTGACTAGGGTTTTAACCACGACACTCTCATACCTTAAATATCTTGTAAGGAATAAGTAACTACCTTAACCAGTGGGTAGTCGACTAGTCCATACAGAAAAGATTCTTTTTATCTATCCCATTGAAAAGAGTCCCACTTAAGAAAAAAACAAAACCAAAAACAAACAAGCAAAAATTAGGAGAGATTTTATACATTTCGTTAAATACATATTAAGACAAATATTTTTACTCCATAGTTTGCAGACATGAACAGCTACATCAGAGGCACAAGACTAAAGTTCAGTTCTTTCTTCCTAGAATTATTTAATTAGCATACAAAGAGGCAGACTTGTCTGTTAGACCCTAGGAAAGCTCCCTGCTGTTGCCATCTTTGAAGAGACTAGTTGATGTTTTTCTCTCTTTTGCCTTGACCAGAAATTCTCTCTAAAGTTTTGTTTGTAAAAGATGCATATGTGATGCACAAAATAACTTGTTTTTTTCATGAATTATCATATCTAACAAAAATGCTTTATGTGAGAAAATTTCAGAGCAGCTCTCCTTTCTTTTTATCTGTGACAAAAAATAGGGTTTTAATTCAGAAAGAATTCACATGTGTTTGTGGAAAAAATTAAGATAATATCCATTCAGAAAGCCTCTGCCACAATACCTTCCTCACAAAACCCTCCTAAGCAGTTACTTCACACTGCTTGTTAAATCCTGTTTCTGAATCAAAACTCAAACAAGACAGTCGATAGTCAGACTGCAGCTGTAGACACAAATAGGTTTTGAACATAAGTAGCTTTTTCTTAACAGTTCATGTTTATTAATATATGATTTATTTGTTTGCATTTTACTTTGTTGTGGAAAATAATGTTTTTTAATATATATGTCAAAATATGTTGCCCTGTTTGTAAACCACAATTTCTGTAATATTCTCTCTACTCCTACTGATTATGTTACCTCCAACACTAGTGGTGGAATTGATATACATTCTGAGATTGATATACATACTGAGATTTTTCTGGCACATAATGTTCTAAATAAATAAGCAAAGTCAGTAACTCATGCCACTGCTGCAAGTGTACTATTAAAAGTAAGCCAGTTCCCTGACTCAATCTAAAATACAGAATAAATGAAAAAAATATTAAAATGACAGGGCAATGTCTATTACTTGCTCACTATGAGACAACGAAATCCTGTTTAAAATTTGAGGTTTTTAATGAAATTCATTAGCAATTCAGCTGTAAGTTTCTCTCTTCACTATTTCTGCTGTTCCCCTTTCCTTTTGTAACACAGCTCAAGACCCAAGACAGGGAGACACATGGGTTTCACTCAGTGCCAAGGCACCTTTGCTTGGTGAAACACCACCTTTTGTTTATTTACTTATTTATTTTCTTCTTGAAATTTCAGAATACTGGAATACTGATCAAGAAAACTGACAGGTATTTCTCACCTCCTGCAAACCAGAAGAAAATAAAACTAAAAAAGCCCCACACCAAATGAAAACAAAAAACAAAACCCCACAAACGTGATTACTTTCATAATATTCCTAGTTTGTAAGACTGCCCACATCTCAACTCTTGTCCAGCTGATGGCACACAAAGTGAACCAATCTTTTTCTCATATGGTTTTCTTTATTCTCATTTGGTTTTGAGATTCTCAAGGCTTCCTAATGACAAATTGATATATAATTTTTTTCCTCCCTTTCAATCTAGTGAAATGGTGACTTATTTTTAAATAATTGTTACAGGGATCATGCACGACTCTTTTGATTTCAAATCAAATAATGTGTATGTTCTGAAAATCAGAGGCATTTCAGTGTCTTTTATTATGTATACAAACACTAGGGCAGGTATAATATGCTGAAAAAGTCTAAATACTGCAGGAAAAGCTTGTCTAGACAAACTTAAAACGCGCTCAGTGTAAGACAAGAAGAGACAATAAGACCATTTAAACACCTGTAAGAAATGCAACATATATTATTATCCTAACTTAGAATTTTTCAAACTCCTTTTCTGCAAAACATTTGAAAACTTATTTTTTCAATTTCTGATTCACTTGTTCCAAATGTGTAAAAAATTCTAATTTCTTTGTACATATGTTCCCCGTATTAGAGTGCAATGAAAGTTTTGTTTTTCTACTGTATAAGAAGAATAAAGATGTAATGAATCATGGATAAAGATTCCAGAAAGTCATATTAATAAGACATAAGTGCATATATAAAGGTAAATTGTTGTATTCCCTCAGTCTTTATTTATGACTCAATTTCTCTTTTATTCCTCATCAGTAAGGGGAGGCTCAGCCACAGGACGTATTTCATTTTTCTCTTTGATTCTCTCTGTAGTTAGTTTTAAACCTCAAAAATCAAAGAAGTACCCTCTCTCAAAAATAAAAAAGGCAGTTTTAAATTTTTTTTATTTTATTTTTATTTTTCTTGTCCCCCCTCCCATCCTTGTTTCCATTATGCATGAGGGTAGCATCCTCTCTTTTGTTAGTTTCTGAACATCATTACCAACATCAGTTTTCTGCTCCAGTAATACCACCTCAGCTGGAGGCTGTCAGCACAGTGAATATGACTAGCTTGTCTGAGATAGGTTTTACACTCTGTTCAAACTACCTGCAATTTTACATTGTTGGTTCCAATCAGGATGAGAAGGCAGATTGGGACAAAATGCTTGCGGGTCACAGAAATTTCAGTACAGCATATAGACAAATATTATCTGCTTCAAAACCCAGAGTAACTACTAATGAAGTTGAGATACTGAAGTAGCTTAGCAAGTGTCTCATTATGTGCACCTTTCTTCACATGACAGCAATCCTGACTAAAAGTATAGATCCTCAAGCCCTACAGGGAAAGCAATACATTTTCTCAGTTACATCTTCCCAGCATTTAAGACAAGGGACTATAATTTCTTTGTACACCCTTTTTTTTTAAAAAAAAATTTTACCAATTCATCATTTTGCTGTATATTTTTCAAAATATCCCATTCTGTACCTTGTTTTCTGATAGCACATGTCTTTGTACCTTACACTGATAACAATGCTGCTAACATGGCTGATAGCTCTGGAAATTCTCTGCAGAACTTATTTTTTTGTTTGCTCACTTGCTTGTTTGATTACATTTATTTCAGCTAGAGATCCTCAAAATATCTAGGATTGAAAGACTTGAGAAACTTCTAAGACCTTCTATAGGAAAATCAATCAATTCAAGTAAAACTGAAAAAAAGGAGTGATCCTTGTTTTGAACTGTTGAAATGTTAGGGTGGTGGACTTTCTGAGCTATCTTTTGTTGGTTCCTCATTTAATCGTTCTAATTTTGGTGGGAATAAGTGAACACAGAACAAAGGAAGATTTTCATGCCCCTCCAAGCTGTATGGAAAAATTTACTACTAAACTACATATATTCTTCAAATACAGATTTAGAAAACTTATTATCCTTTAAAAGCCAAAATTATCTTAGTCTGCAGTTGTCTTGCTACTGGAGAAAGGAGAGACCTTTCCCATTTGCAGACACTTACACCTTTGATTCATTTATCAGTTCCACAGTTTTCTTCATTACCTTCTGCATTATCCTATTCATCATGAACATTAAGTTTTGTCTGAAAGACTTCACTTTCAACATAATTAGTCCATGAATAAAAAATTTCTCCAGAAATATTTCTCTAAAACACATGGAAATTCTACTTCTCTTCACACCCATGTAGGCTTCTGAGCTTAAAAATCCCTTCCACTCTCCATCTGCAGTCTTTTATAACTCAAACCCACCTGAATTTGTCTACAAAGAGAAAGCATAAAAAATACTGCTTCTAAGAGTTTGCAAGAAATTTTATAGGCTTATTTTCTTCCTAACATGAAGGAATATTTACACTTTACCCAGAGGAGTTTCTCCTAGTCGCTTTCTATAAGCCTCAACTACTTGAAGAAATGAACTACAAAAATACCTATAAAGAGTGTTCTGACAATTCTTGTTACCACCTGTTGTGAAATGAAGAAAGAGATAAGAAAGAGAAGTAAGAAGTACCTTTTATAATTAAACGTCTGGGGAAAAAAAAAAAAAAGAAAAAGTTACTTTGGCTCCAAACAGTCATGCTGTTATTTTTTTAGAGCTTATTAAAAATGTGTGTGGCTGGAAAGAGTCTATTAGTTATTCTTTTGAAAAGATGTGTGTGACCATGTCAGGAAAAACAGAGATGTAGCACAAAATCTAAATGTATTTCAACGTTTAAGGTCACACTAAAATTTAAGGCATGATATACCTTTTAAGAACTAACCTAGCTGAATCTTACATAAAAACTTGGCTGAATTTCAGTGACTGAAAATATTCATGCTTTTGACATGATCTTTTATTCCGTGGATTTGGAATTCACTCACACACTCACTGCAAATTCTCAGGTCTGTATTACCCATTAGTAAAGTCAAACCTGGAAATAAATACCATATGGATTTCTTTTATGCTCTGTAGTAAAACAGAGCACAGAGAACAAATAGTTTGTACTGAATCAGCCAATTTTCAGAACTGTTGATAAAGAAAAAAAAATAAAAAAAAATGTTGATTAAGCCTCAAAATTGTTTTATGTTTTTCTGGATTACTCATTCCTTTCCAATACTCTTAACGCAAGTCACATTTTGGATAAGAATATCCATAATTCCCATCTGCAATGTCACTTTATGTTGCATTCTCCTGTTACTTTTATTCCTGATTTATTTTGTAACACTAGTAAACAAATTCATGAGTTGCTCATGACAATGTAGTCAAGGTTTCTCTGAATTTTGTTACTGATCTTTTTAATTACATTTCTTGAAAACACAGGTACTCATCCTAGACATGTTATTTATTTATCATTCAAGGAAGGCTCATAATTATTAATGTATATTTACACTGTTATCAGTGACATGGTCAGAAGAACCACCACTGGGATCCACCAAAGTAGCAACATCTTTACTAGGCAGAAGTTTTCTTGTCAGATTGACATCTGGTGCCGACACTTTACGTCTGTCCTGGGACACTGCCAGGAAAAGAATTTCATGGGTTTACTATGCTCTTCTAAGAAGCCTGCAAACTAGCTCAATATGCTGTAGGAAGGTAATCAGAACAAAGTTGAGGATTCAAACACTGATAGATGGATGAATAAATTCATGCACAGCTATTAAAAGCACAACTTTTCCTCAGGGAAGTCAGCAGGAAAAGAAAGCACAAGGCATAGGAACCCATGGGTTCCTGACATGCTAAACCTGGTCAGGTTCACTCTTAAGATCGCAATACCAGAGACACATAAATATTGATATTTTAAAATCATTTTTCCTCCCCCAACCCTTACTGTTAAATAAAATATATTGTCAAGACAGCTGTCAGTCACTATGCCAATAGTCATAGTTATCTCCAGGGAGTAAGCGCAGATTTCTAAAACACATCCTCAAGGAAGAAAACAATTAATTCAGACAGGAAGGTATTCATGAATTGCAGCATGAAGGAGTGACCTGCAAGACTTTACTGAAAGGACATATTGTTTGGAAAGTTAGGCAAGAAAATGGTGAAGTATACTGCTAATTTTCATTATTGACATACTTATTAAAATGTTGCCTAGTAAAAATAGTTTGTTTCTCCTATACTACACTTTCTTTATCAGAACCTTAGGTTTGTTTAATTTTGTGTATAGATATCAAAAGTTTCAGAACTCACACAAAGAATTGCAGAATCAATATTAAGTTACCGGGGAGTTATATGTTTGTGCATATGTATGTGTGAATTACTGTTTCTCTAAAAATGTTTCTCCCAAGAGTAAGCAAAAAAGTTATTTGTCAATGAAAGAATGCATTTCATAGTAGATGTCTTCAGCTGTTACCTTCCCTTCAAAATTTCTTTTATACACCACGTTTTTTCTTACTGAGAAAGA
The DNA here is from genome assembly GCF_028554395.1 of Pezoporus wallicus. NCBI lineage: Eukaryota > Metazoa > Chordata > Aves > Psittaciformes > Psittacidae > Pezoporus > Pezoporus wallicus. Next base: position 669,416 of record NW_026642986.1, on the reverse strand, counting down.
TATAATGCTAGATAATTAACTAAACACAAAAAAGTACATGAGCATTGGGAGCACAATTGGATGTGCAACACTTAAAAAAAAAAAAACAAACAAAACCAGAGGAAGGTAAAAAATTTCTCAACAATTACTGAAAAAATGCACTTAATTCATGGATCAATAGAAATCTTACATTTCTTCAGATTTTAGTAGTGAGCTGTTTTACTGGTTTTGGCTTGGGTAGATTTAATTTTCTTCATGGTAGTTAACAGGGTGCTGTGTTTTGGATTTGTGCTGAAAACAGTGTGGCCAGAACAGGGATGTTTTCATTACAGCTGAGCAGTGCTTACAGAGTCAAGGTTTTCTGCTTCTCACTCCATCCCACCAGCAAGTAGGCTGAGGGTGCGCAAGTTGTAAGGGGACACAGCTGGGACAGCAGACCCCAACTGATCAAAGGGTTATCCCACACAATATGATGTGACGCTCAGCATTAAAAGCTGGGAAGGAGAGAGGAAGGGAAGGATGTTAAGTACTTCAGCATTTGTCTTTCCAAGTAATCATTGCACGTGATGGAGACCTGCTCTCCTGGACATGGCTTAACACCTGCCTGCTGATGGGAAGCAGTGAATGAATTATTCCTTTTTTTGCTTTGCTTGCATGTTCAGATTTTGCTTTACCTATTAAATTGTCTTTATCTCAACCCATAAGTTTTTAAATTTTTTACAATCACCTTCTGATTGTCCCCACAGCTCTCCCCCACCCCACACTGGGGGTGTTAGTGAGCAGCTGGGGTCTTGGGTACCTACTGGGTTTAAATCATATCAACTTCCCTTTAAAGCAATGATACTAAAAACTGAGACCACATTTTAGTCAGGCTGGCAATTGGAGAGCTAGAATGTTTGATACAGTCAGGAATTTTCTTTTTTTTTTTTCCTAAGTCATCTACAAAGCCTGGTAAACAATAAAATTAGCAGCTGGGCAACATGTTTAGATGGCCAACTCTTTCGAGAACAGCTGGTGTACAAGGAAATGATAAAGAATGGAAGAAAATATTAATTTTCATATACTTTACCATTCCATAATCCAGAAACACTTTATATTTGGCCTGCCAAGTTTCTGTGGGACTAGATTACTTCTTGTATGTCTGCAAACTGTATGAGAAAACACTTGAACACAGTTTGTTTCTATCCTTTGTGTCATCTCCAATAACACAGAAGTCAAACCCACACTTCTTTCTTTCCAGATATTTTGCAGGAATGGGGAGAGACTGGTTTTGCAGTTTGAGAGCTAAGGAGGGTGGGATGCAATTACCCAGCAGAAACTCTGCAAGTACCTCATCCAATACTGCAATACACCACATTTCAGAGGCAGGAGGTCAGCTTAAAGATGAAACAATAAAACAGAAGCAATTTCTTGACCATACAGAATTGTTTAGCTAAAGAGCACCAAAGCTGCTTCACAAGATACAATTGGAAGCAGCAGGATGATATATCTCTGTAGCAATTTAAAGGGATGAGATGTATGCAGAGACAAAGGACACATTTACTCAAAATAATTAAAGGCAGGCTCAACCACACTTCAGCCATGGCCAGAGTATTCTTCATGGCAGCTGCTGCAACCTCAAAAACATTTAACTGCACAGTGATGAAATGAATATTCCCTGCTGAGATCACAGTGTTGTTCTCATGCAGCAATACCAGGTAAGAGTTGTTTTACTTTTAGACAGCTTAGAACACAAAACATAGAATCAACTAGGTTGGAAAAGACCTTTAAAATCATTAAGCAGATCACTCCTGTGCAACTTGGTGTCTACTAATTTACTGAGGGTGCACTCAATCCACTCATCCAGATAATCGATAAAGATATTAAACAAGACTAGATCTAATACTGATTCTGAGGGACGCCACTAATGACTGGTCACCAACTAGATGTGACACAATTTACCACCACTCTTTGGGCTCTGCCGTCCATCCAGTTTTTACAAAATGAATGCACCTATCTAGGCCATAAGGTGTCATGGATCTTTCTGCACCCAGCAGGCCATCAACAGAGCATACATCATTCTGTCCTTGTAGTATATAAAGTATTCAAACATTTAGAACATCAAGATTTGGAAATTATCTGTTACAATTTCCAAAAGAGAAGGAATAGAATAACAAAAATAAAAAATAAATTAAAATCAATTCTGAAATTATACAAAAGAACAATCAATATCTATTAATTTCATGTCGTTATTGCAAAAAAATAAGTTGAAAACAAAAAATTATTACATTAAAGTCACTCCATTTACCAATCTTCCTTTGTCTTTAGTTACACTAGATTTTCAGTATGGAACAGGCACAGGAATTTCAGTGTCCTAGTACCTATAGTATTAGATTTTCATTACTTTTGCTTTCCTCTTCTGAGGAACTGAGGAAAGAAACAGAAGATGGAACAATAACAAACTGGAATTCAGACTCAGTTTTTTATCAGTTTGAGTACTATTAAATGAAGTATGCTTTGGAAATTTCTGAGGGTAAGGTAGAAGTAAGGTATAATCAGCAGTCGTATTTCTAGAGAAAATCTTAAAGCCTTTATTGTTTTGGACAGAAAAATGCTACAGTAAAACAGAAATTACACTTATAAAGAGGAAATAGAATAGGATACTGCCCTGGGTTCAGGACAGTAAACCACGACAGATACTAAGTACACTCTTTTGTTGAAAGGATTTCTAACAGACAATAAGTATAATAAGATGAGATGATTAAGAACCAGATAAAGAACTAATGGATAAAAGTGCTGTTGTGATTGGTAAAAAGTTTCAAGGCTGTTACAACAGCATGGGTTCGAAACTAAACAAACTATGTTTGTTACATAGACACATACAAACGCATACATTCAAATGAACAGAATTAATATGCCGAGTTCAGCTTTCACTACAGTGAGGGTGATTAATCACTGTAACAAACTAGAAGGAAGTTGTGAATGCTTTTTGATGTCTCGAATATACAATAGACAAACATCTCTGAGAAGAGTAATCAAACATCAGTCATCTTTCAATCTGTCATTTAATCAAATTAAATGAGATAAAGTATAACTGTCTGTGATTTGACTTGAGCTCCTATGACAAACTGAACAGATTTCATCTTTCCTACATATCCACACACACACACATTAGAAATATAGAATATGGACAATACAAAGTGCGTAATTCAAAGCAGTCAAAACATTTTGGGATTTTTGTAAACCCTTCATCTTTTCCTTTCTGTTCTTACCATAATAAAGGATTTTTCAATTTTCAAATTAAGAGACTAAATATCTTCTTTTAAAAATGTTTTACATTAACATTTTATAAAAAAAAAAAAAAATGTATATTTTTTAATATGTCTGCAACTATTTCCTAGCTTTGAAAATTTATTTGGCCTCCTTGAATTTTATTTTTCGTCAAAAATTACTGTTTATAGAATAGGACCTCAGGAGGTCAGAGAAGATAATTTAACAGTCCCTCTGGCCTCATAAATGCCCGGATTCTAAGCCCTACAGGAACTGAGTAAGAAACATATTCATAAACAGAGAGACCAAAGTGTTTTACAGAATACCAAGCTTGACCCTCCACAGCTGATGAATAGACCTGTATATTAACAACATCACATTTATTTTGAAGAGAACTTGTGGCACTTTGATAAGAACATGACAGCTTCTGATGAAAATCAAAAGTAGAGAAAGCATATCTCAGCTGAGACAGATGATCCAGGTGGTCTTAATCAGTGCTGGTAAGTAGCACAGGTTGTTCTGATGGACTGATGATTTATTCTTTCAGGATGCAGAGGTGGAAAAGGAAAACTATCAGAAGTGACTGAAGCAACTGACACAAAGGAAAAGAGGTCAATAAATAACACATTAAATGTTTTTCACCCAGACATTATCCTCCTGAACCATCCCATAGTACCTAAAATCTGATAAAAAGAAGAGGTAGAGGTTAAAGAAACACTAAAGCTAGTTAGAAATTAAGAAGGTAAAAGGAGAGAAAGATTGAAAATCTCATTGCAAGAAAACCATAAGTAGATTGTAAACTCAGCTTTTATGCTTTGAAATCTCACAACAAATTTGGCTCCTAGAGACAAATGTCTTGCCATGAAATATGTATACTTTAACCTTATTTTATACTCAGCATGGAATGATGAGTGGTATCATAAAACCAGGCAGTATTTTCATATCTTAAAACCTAATCAAAATTCTGCAATGTATTATGACTGTAAACCCATTGTTGGGCGAGTAACACCCATTTGTGAGTTGGAATGGATGTAACTAACCTTTGATTTAATTACCAGAATGTAGTAGCCCTTCCCAAGTTTATTAGTATATCATCAATATAACATGCACTGAATTGCAAGATTCTTGACTGTAAATTAGAGAAGCGTGTGAGGCTACTGCACTAAGGATCATGATCTTCTCATTTTTCCCCTATCCCAAAGTTCAGGATGTTTCAAGTACTTCACTTTGATGTATATACTGACATTCCTGTCAAGCATCACTGTGATGAGAGTGCTCCTGAATGACCTGAATGTCCTTATTTGTTCCAACAAGGAAAAAACTGCCTTAATGAGTCTTTTAAATAATTTAGGAAAATGTAGTCAGCGATTATGAATATTATGTTCCGCCTTGAGAAAGACAGGGTAGTTATGCACTGAAGAAAATCTTTTCCTACCTGGGGGATTGGTTTACATTCCTACCTATGCCTTCTTTTTGGTATCAAGCTTCAAATGTGAGTTTATGATGTCATACTTTCATATTTTTGGTATCCTCCCTACAAAAGAGAGGTATAATTTGTTTTCTCACACTTATTATATGAAAGCTCTGAGGAGCACTCCCCATACAAGGTTTTATTTACTTAACTGTGAATTATAATCATCACTGCAGACATGTTCATAAACAGTAACTACTTTTTAGTCCTGCTGATGGGGTATCAAATATGCCACTCATTAAAAGAGCAAAAAAGAGCACATTATGTGTTTAAAGCGTGCAATAGCACATCTACTACTTCGCAAATAATATCTAGCTACTGTTTTCTCAATTCTATCATGACCACCCATGTCAGACCTAGAAAGAATCATAAAACCCAACATATTTTTATCATGACTGATATATTTGTTTACCACTTATGTAAATTTGAAATTTATGAAGGTCACACTTGAAATTACTTTCTGCTATCTACAATGACTACTGAATGTTCATATGCCTTCTGTGTCCAGGAAAACAGCACTGCTATATCAAGACAGACACTTCCTCACACTGTTCTTGTATTTTAAAGTAACTTATGATCTGTTATACTAGGGACCAAGGGATCATAAGTGATTCCTATCACAGCATAAAGTGCTATCATCTTCACTAGGATTAGAACACTTAACTGATTTTTTTTTTTTTTAAGTATTAACATTTTTCTACCAGTAGTGAGAGCTTACTGAACTCATTTTATGATCTCCTGAGACTAACTAAAGAAGACATTTCTTTTTACTATTAAATACTTTACAAAATATCATTAAACTTTTTGCAACAGAAATATATTTGTAAAAGTTTTAATGCCATTAGTGCTATTGCTACTTAGAACAGATCCAGATGACAGACTGGAGTTTACAGCCACTTTTTTTTTATTTTTTTCATTAAGCTGCACTTTTTTAATCTCAACTAAATTTGTTATTTAAAACAAGAAAGTCAGTTTGGGACACCACTGATAGGAAAGAAATCTACCTAGCACAGAAATACAAATAAAATTTCCCAAGCACTTTGATCAAAATACAGGCAGTGTAATCTTAGGACCTGTACTAGAACAACTGTCCTCACTATGGCCATTTTGTCGAGAGAGCTTGAAAAGCGAGTGGCCATTAAAAACCCATTGAATGGAACTGCTAAAGGAAATAAAAGGACAGCAGGATTTAAATAAGATATTAACACTTGTTTCCTTCTTTACTTTTATAATTCTATCTCATTAAAACTTTATGGTTTTGCTTTTACCTATTACTTTTGACTTATTAATGATTTACATTTCAAATAAGAGAACTTAAGAGCCAGAAGAATATACTGTAAGCTTTCCAGGTATTTCTTTATCCTATTCATTACCAGAATGACTGTATTTTCTCCTGCTTCTGTGTATTAGATATGATGTATTTAGACTTCTGATCAATAAAAGGTCTCCAGCTGACAGCAAAAAGTCACTTAAAATGAGTGGTTCTCTAACTCTGTTAACAGTTTTTTATTATGACTGTGATTCCAGGGATATTCATCACAGGCAAATCATTGGTATTTGGTATTAGGAGACAAGAATTCATGCTTTCATTTTATTCCTACTCCAATTATTTGAAATGCACTATTAACTATAAAAATGTTTGGAGTTTGGGAGATCCAGCTATCTGCCTGTATAATTATGCATCTGCATCCATACTGGATATTTTTTGGAAGGGAAAAAAATGGTTATTTGAGTTGTACTAGTTAAACAGTTTAAAGAGAACAGATTGCAGCTGTCATGTAAAGATTAACAGGAAGTACAGAATAGACACTTGAGAACAGTTGGCACAGATATACAAGGTTTTCACTAGGTAGTCACTGTCCAAACAAGTAGAAGGAAAAAATATGTGGAGCAAGTGAAGGGAAAAACCGTACAATGCAAATAAAAATAAGAAATGGAGGATGCAGTTTCTGTTTTGTTCTGTTCTTGTTGTTTCTGCAAGAGTCACAATCAGAAATCACAGTTGTTTTTTCTGTCTCTTTTATGCTATTATTGTTCAGCTGTTTGAAGTTCTCTTCATATGGGAAATTTACTTCTCACAGGCTCCCCTTAAAATTGACAGCGCTATATCCTTTAAGGTATATGGACATTATGGAAAGTCTCATGCTCCTTTGAAGATTTTACACATCTTCATGCCATACACCACTTAATTTCTTGAGCTTCTTACCTAAATCTAAAACTATCCCTTGCCCTTTGCTCCCAAGAGCTTCATGGGAATCCATAATCTAGTTCTCCCTATTCTCTTGCATTTCAGGCCTTATTAGTACTTACTATCATTGCTGTGATCTTAATATATTTCTACAAATTTATATTAAATTAAGGAAATAGCATAGTTAAGTATGACTTCCTTTCTCCTGTTCCATTCCAGAAAGCCATATATTTGTCTTTATATGTGTTTTCTTAATGGGGAATGCTAAGGCTGATGAGAAAGCAAAGCTGACTTAACATTAAAATCGAGATAATAACTGCTAACTCAGCTCCCATGGCACTTAAGAAAGAGAACTGATTTTGCAAGCTTGTTCTAACATGAATCTGCTGCCTTCCTGATGCACAAATCCAGATCCTGCAACACACCTGTTGGCAGCTTACTCTAAAACAATTAAAAAATTATGATGAACAAGAGGCAGCTTCTTAATTGCCATTGGAATGAGTGGAGCATTCTCCTTCTAAATGACTTAGAAATAAATATTCAGTAGTGATAAATACAATGTAATGAACATCATGATATTGGATCATATAATGCAAACCATTCAATTGTAGGCATTGTCAGAAAGCATCAAGTGCAGTGTGTTACCTAGTGGAAGGCAAGCTTGGACCTGATGACAACCATGATGGCAATGCCTTCACTAACAGAGCACAGCCCCAGAACATCGGATGTAGGCCAGTAGAGCACAGTGAGGACTGCAATGGGTCCTACCACCAGTCCAGCAAGCATTACGCAAAGGCAAAATAACAGGTCAAATCCAAGATCAATCAAGGAAACACAAAAATTCCAGGAGCAGAGCAGGGGAAAATCCCACCTACAATACAACCATGTTAAGAATATAAGTAGGGAGCAAGTGATTGTTTGTCAGAGACAGCCACTGAAATAACCTGGCAACATTTCAACACAAAGTGCTTTCTTATGTAGTGTGTAAATCAACCATCGAAAATACTGTCATCAGATTTGATGGAGGCCAAAGGAATATTCACATACAGAGCAGATTTAGGTGAATTCATAGATTTTAAGTTCACCAGTAGCTATTATAATTGTGATAGTTGAATCACCTGATCCTTAATTCTCAAACTGTTGATTGCTGAATTCCAATACTGGAGAAATGATCACTGTGCCCACTCTTTCTGAAAACATTTACTAGTCACCTTTAGAAGTATGATGCCTTGGTTTGATCCTTCACTTACAGCAGCCTTTGTTTTCTTTCCACTAAAAAACAAACAGTTGAAGCTGGTAAAAAAATATGCAGGAAGCTGCATGGCCAAGGAAAAATAGCAGGGAGACTCTGACCACAGAATCTGAAAGAAATGACCAAGCATCTACAGTAACGCATGGGATACAAAATCTTGTCTACTTTAACTTTCCTAGTGCCACAGAAGGAAGATGAATCAAAATCTACTAAGCAGTTTAGCAGAACATAACTGTAATTTCCAGGAAAAGTTCATAGCAGATTGATATTACAGGGAAAAAAAAACCACCACCACAACAAAACCAAAACCCTAAGAGAAAAAAGAAGATAAGAAATGAACCAACAGGTGTCAGATACAGGACTTTAAGCAGTGAATAAATAGTGTTTTGAGAGTCCTGGGAAGATACAGTGAAATGCAAAATGCTAATCACTATTATCCTGTGTCACTCTGAAAACTCTTGTTATTCTTGCAGAAAATGCACAGAGGATAATGGTTGGCTGTGGAACACAAACGATGTTTGTGAGTGTGGTGTATTAACCTTGGCTAGCAGCTAAATGTCCACCCAGCCATTCACTCACTTTTCCTCCTAGTGTGGTGTGGGGAGAAAACAGGAAGGCCTAAAACACCCATGGGCAGACATAAAGATGGCAAGATCACTTACCAAATACCACTGCAGACAAAGTAGACTTCACTTGTAGAAAATCAATTTGTTACCAACTTCAAATAAATATTTCATGACTATCTTCGGTAATGGGTAGTGGGAAACTACCATTGCCACCTACACCAAATACAGCAAGCAAAAAAATTCTATGTTAAAACACTGTATTTTGTCTGCTCTCAAATCAAAACCAATGTATGACTTACTGACAAGAATAAAAAGCAAACAGTATAATTCTTCTTACTTGTTGATTACATTGTAAGAACAAGACTTTAAGGAAAAACATGGAATGCCTTGAACTGTGAGTTAGACATTTAGGGACCTAGTGTCATGACTTAAGCCCAGATGGAAACCAAGAACCATGCAGCTACCCACTCTCTCATTCCTCCCCTCCAAGGTGTCTCAGGACACCTAGATATTGCAGGAAAATATTAAGTAAACCTTCTCCCAGTTTCTGCACTTTTAGAAAGCACAAAGGGTAGCTCTAAGAAGACAGAAATAAAGTTTTGAACACTACAACCACTCCTTTTGTGATCAATGTTTTTAACAGGAAGTCCGAAATTCCCATGAAGTAAACACTGGACATTTTTTTATCTACAGAACTGAGTAACAAAGCAGAAAGAGTAAGAATCAGTAGGGTCTCTCTAATGAACAAGTTACACAATATCTGGACCACAGAAATTGATCCAACAGTAACAATTCTTGAGGCAAACCTGCATGCTTTGTACTGAGTATTTGTGAAGACCAAAAAATGTTAAATGGATAAACCATACTGACCAAATATAAAAGATTCAGGAGCACATTAACTGATAAATTTCTATTATGAAAAAGATGGAAAAATGGTTTTGAAATATCCAAAGAATAGAAGTACAACTAGACCTTATTGCTCCAAACACTATTAACTACTAGCGGAATCACAAAACAGTTGAGGCTGGAAGGGAGTTCTGAAGAAAACCTGCTACAATGCTCTGCTCAAGCATGGCCACCTAGAAATTATTTCGCAGACCATGTTCAGATGGATTTTGAATGCCTCCAAGGACAGAGACACCACAACCTCTCTGGGACACCTGAAAGATAATTAGAAAGCAAGACAGAAAGATAGTGAGGCAGGGATCAAATAGAAAAATAGCTAAAACATTTGAAGGATTCATTTTCTTTAAAGGTTATTTTGTGTTTTATTTCATAACACTCAAGAAGAAATAACAAAATATAGACTTACAATATTAAGGATAAATTTAAGTTGTTCAAATGATAATACCATGTTTTGGTTAAAATCCATGCCTAGCTACATGCAGAGAATACAAGACTTTGAATTTAGCTATTACCTATCAAACTACAGTTCAGAAGCATGATCGAATCTTGCTGATTGTAAGACATTTTTACATATTAAAAATAAGTTTATTAAAAAAGAGAAATGATTTATGGGGATCTGATGTATTTTTAGATCAAATAGAAGAGGAGATAAAATTAACAGACTTCAAAGGTGGACTTTTTAATCCCTTCCTTTAAAGCACTGTCCCAGAACTGAAAGAAGATCATAATTAGAAGGTAGGTTTATAATTGTAGGGGAAAATACTGGATGTAACTGTTGATATAAAAGTGTCAATAGCAAAGTACAAAATGTATTTCCCTAAAACAGCTGAGCTTCTTCAGTTTCTTTTTGTCTACTAGAGACACACATTCTAGTTAACCTAAAGTTAATATTTCTTTAGCTTTACGACATGCCTGTGGTATTATGGAAGGCAAACACAAGTGCTCAGGGAAAGTTATAGATGTTTTAGATGTAATAACACCATGCACACCATTTTATGTGTTCTGTATTACATGACACAGTTCTTGTCACGGAGCTTTGGACGTTCACCCAGGCTGTAATAAATAATGGAAGATTGGTGAGGAGGATTGTAAATACAGTCAACTGACTTGCAGCTGGGGTGTTGAGAAACGTATATCTTGCTAATTCTTGTTTGGCCTTGTGTATTGGACAAGTAGAACATCTGTGTTTAATAACACAGGCCTGTGATAGACTTAGAAGCACCCTATCAAACATGCTTTAGATTCCTGCCCTGCTGTAGGAAGATCAGAGCACAACAGGAAATCACAACTGCATGAATCCCTGAAATACAGGTGAAAACATGAGGCTTGGTGATTCGCTACCCTGGATCGAGCTCCGTGGTGCCTGTGTTCCTGCCTTGGGACTCTGCCCAGGGGCTGCTTCGAGTATCCCTTAGTTCGCAAGGTAGCAGAAATAAATTTACTTTTTGCATTTCATCCATGTTTTTGTGGTTGTTCCTGTGTCCTGCCTGTGGCAGCTTACATACAGATGTTTACCTTTCATACCCCATGCAAAACTTTCTATTTACATTGGCAATTCATATCTGCTTAGGATATTCCTGAAACTTGCAGCCCTTACATACGCCAGAAGAGAATAAACCCAAGGATTCCTACGGAAGTCAGATACCATTTAAACTACAGAGACATACTTTTAGATTTTTTCCAGTCTTGGAAACTCTGCTTAACCAAATAACCAGCTTCTTCATGCTCTGTTAACTCTAATTTTGAGTCCTCTTTACTAGTCATGGCTTGCCAGTAAAGAATATTGTGGGTTTAGTAGGAGGGTATCAATGTCTTCTAAATCTATTAAAAATTCTTTAGGGTCTCAATGGATTAAACCATATTGTATGCATAAAAAAGACATTAATTATTTCCATTAGTACCAAATCACACTTCAGATTTGTATTCCTAAAAGAGGATGAGGAACTTGTGAATATCGCAGAAATGTGAAAAACCTTAAATCTCTAAGGAGTTAACAATTGTGTTCAATGAAAGTAAATGGATTCCTGACTATGGAACAAATCACATTAAATTCTGTTGGCATATATGATTTGTGAAATCCTATCATTTAGATGTTCCTGCATGCACAAAAAGACAACATCTACTAGTGCAGGCCCAAGAGCAATAAAATGGCCTCTTGGTGCTAGGACTGCCCAGAAATCTGATCTTTCCCACAATGTAGCACAAAAGCTGTTTTCTGGAGATAAAAAATGGAAAAAATGGCAGATAGAAAAGCTCTTATTAAATCTAATTTGCATATTGACAAAAGCATCCTTTTTTCCGTATAAGGAGCTGTAAATGGAGTATTTGAAATTATAAATTCCTTGGGGCAAAAAATCTCACATCTGTGTGTGTGTAATTTAATTCAACTCCAAACCTGGGCACTGTGGGGTCTGGTATGATATAAGGTAAGAGAATCTCCTACAGTGTCCCACTACCTTGCAACTGCAAATTGAGATGTACCTCTCTACTACTGCACTCATATTCATGCTTGCAAACTGAGACGTAGGTGCCATGAGTTTGCATAGAGATTCAACATGGTAAGCTGCATCACATACTTGGTATCTTCTGCTTCTCTTCTCACCCTGCCTTCCAATGTCTGTTACAAGGAAATAGTCTCCACAGAAGAACCTGCACTAAAGTATATGGGAAGGAGTTTATCCCACTCTTAAATGAGCTCATTTTGCAGAGGGCAAAGCTCTGACTGACAAAACAGCTACAAGCCCAGAAAGGAGGAGGCTGCTGATTGCTCTAAAAGGAGGGAAGATGAGTGTGAGAAGCATGTACAGCAGGTTAACATGAGCTTGGGAACCTGGTCTACAGAGAGTTCAGGATAAGAATAGTAATGTAGAGGTAAATATCAGGATTTAGCTGGGCTATTGGAGAAAGACACACTGGGCAAATGAGAAATTGTTTTAAAAATAAATCCAGGGTCTTTCATCTGAATCTTGCCTGGTATGCTGTATTATGTAAGGTTGGTTCTTATCACAGAATCATAGACTGCTTAGAGTTGGAAGGGAACTTAAAGATTATCTAGTTCCAACCCATCTGTGACAGGCAGGGACATCTTCCACTAGACCAGGTTGCTCAAAGCCCCATCCAACCTGGCCTTGAATATTTCCATGGATGGGGCAGCCACAGATTCTCTAGGCAACCTGTTCCAGTGTCTCACCATCTTCACAATAAAAAGGCTGAAAAGGACTTCTAGAATCATCTGGTCAAAACACTTGCTCAGAGCAGGGGTAGCTTGATCATCAGGAAATGAAAGAGACATCAAAGATGTTGCTGTAGTGCAGCAATTCATGCCCCTTCTGTATGATTTGTTTTATAATATAGTCTCTCATTTCTGTAAGAACATTTATCTTTTGCCATTTTCTAAAAGACTAAAGGGATGTGGTAAGAATAATTAAAGACAAATAACTGAAAAATATTACAAATAGTCCATCAGCTATTATATACTCATTGTGATAGAGTGCTTAGGAAGGACTGGACATCTGTATAAATTATCTAGGTCTACTAAGGATAAAATAGAGGTGACTTTTCACTCCTGGAAAAGTGAGGAAAAAAAGAAATAAAAACACCAAACAAACAGGGAAAAAGCACCACCACTTAAAAAGATCAATAAATTCTCTAGGCTAAGCAAATTAGTGAGTTACAAATCTTGGTAAGTTGCTTACTTATATGTATGTATATTCAGTTGATATATTTGAAATCTCATGGCTCCATCAAAATTTGCATTTGTTCCTCATAGTTCTCTACTTGTTGGTATCAATCAAGTGTGCTAAAAAATGAGGAGCTTGATTTTAAACATGGCGCTCCAGAAATGTTTTCCAATTGACAGACCATATAGCTCTATTTCAATATTCAAGAGAGCTGAAGCAACTGGAAGTTAATGGCACCAGGAATAGTCACAGCAATATGATTGACATTCTTTATAAAGTGAGAGGTTTTGACTAAAATTCAAAACGGTAAAACTCTAAGCAAACAATAGGGGAGCAAGACTGCCTCTAAAATATATATTCCTGAAGTTTTTGAAAATACCATGAAATGTAAAAGGATTGCAGGAAAACACAATGTGCACTCCCTGGAATAGATGTAATTACAATATTCGTTTGTTTTTTTTTCCTTATCTCAACAGTTAATTCCCACAGCATCATGAACTTGGGAAATATGAAAGTTCCTCAACAAACTCTTGAAGGTCCAGAATACTAAGAATTTCATATTGTACAATACCAGTAGGGCAGGAAAGAAATTAAGTTGCTTGTATCCAGAGCCATCCCCTCAAAAAAAGGCTAATTTCATTCTGACCTTTATTCTAGAGAAAATCTGTTTTTTTCACCAAAACTGTCTTAGCTCAGAAAGAACAGATCTATTTTGTGCCTGACTTACGAGGGTAAATCTTTTCTCAGCTATATTCACATACTACATGAAATACTCTTCAGAAGTTAGAATGGCTTCAAGTTCTTCCATCAACAAATTAAAAGTTTAACAATGTCGCTCCATCTTGAATTTCCAGAATAATGTTGTGGTTTAGACCTAGCTGGTAACTCAGCACCACTCAGCCATTAGGTCTGCCCTCCCTTCCCCTCCCTGGGTGGGATGGGGAGGAGAAGCAAAAGAATGTAAAACCCACAGGTTGAGATAACTAGAGTAAGTTATGATATGATAAGATATGATAATAAGGGAAATAATAAAGGGAGAGAATATAAAACTAAAGGGGAAAGGAAAAAAAATAAAAGCAAGTGATGCACAATACAATTGCTCAACACCCATCAACCAATACCCAGCCCAACTTGAGCAGCAATCTGGGCCTTCTGGGTAACTCCTCCCAGTTTATATACATGAAGAACTGTGGTATGGAATACCCCTTTGGTTAGTTTGGATGAGGTCTCCTGTCTCTGCTTCCTCTTGGCTTCTTGTGTCCCTCCTCACAAGCAGAGCATGAGAGACTGAAAAGTCCTTGATCAGGGTAAGCACTACTTAGTAACAACTAAAACATCAGTGTGTTATCAGCATTGTTCTCAGACTAAAGCCAAAACACAGCACCGCACCAGCTTCTAGGAAGGAAAAAAATTACTTACATCTGAAACCAGGACAAGTAGGAAGTACAAAGCACTAAAAGCCCTAAGAATAACCACTATTAGAGATAAGCCTCCAACAAAATGTCTGGTCCCTCAATAGATCTGAGATGAGGGAGGCATAAAATCTGACTTCTTCTTCATTATTATTATTATTAGACATTTAAACTTGTATTTCAGACTATTAAAAGTTATGTTCTAAGTAGAGGACAATCAGGACACATCTGGACTTCAGTGTATGATCTGGACATTGTCTACTAAACAGCAACCCTATGGACAACAAAGATACCATATTTAAATATATTTTTTCAGACATGATCTCAAATTAAATCAAGAATAACAGTCATGCACCTGTGATAAGGTGCATTTCTATTAGAAGATTGGGATAATGAGTTCTCATCATCTATGAAAAACCTCATTATCTGGTAACTAAACATCACATTACCAGTGAAATAAAAAATTAACAAAATGAACTCATCTTAATTTACCCTGAAAAGGTTATCATCAAGTGTATTTCCAGATGGGAAGACCTTTTAAAAAGTTTATAAAAGAAAACAAATTCATTTGTGAAACTTTACAGGGATCTGGTGTAACAAAGACTGAAAGCTCTAAACAAGGTGTCAGAAATATTTCACACTAATGAAAGTCACTGTATATAAACTGGACATTGGAGGGATGACTGAAAGTAATAATATTCCTAAGCAACAGGCTAAATCCCACTGTTAATGGAGAATATGATTTGTTCAGTTTCATTGCTCTGTTACTTCACTGCCCCCAGAATACCACTCCTCCTTGCAATAGGACTGCCAGTGCAAGGAGACAAGGATTAAAACCCAAGGTTTTCCCTTGAGCAGGAAAAACACTCTATTATCTCCATCCATTCTGCAATCTTACTGATAAGGTAAATGCAGTAATAATTTCCTTTACAGTCTGAAATATCTAGCTTTCTTACTTCTGAAATATTACAATTAAAACCAGAAAGCTATAATATAAGTGGAACTGGAAGGGGTAAAACCCTTTATATAACTGAAAATATTATTGTAGCAATGACAGAAAGCCTGAGAAGGTTAGTTTTCATTCTGTAAATATGCTTATCTCCCAAGTTTTCTGAGATATTTTACCTTCATGAATCATGTCACAAATGAATGAAATTAAGTTATTCAAAGAACATTTTATTGATCAATAGTGTTAATCATGGTTTGAGGATATACACTATAAAGAGTAGAATCACAGAACAGGAACACATGTCTTTCTTATCAGAGGCACCACCTAGTCCACCCCCCTACTCAGAACAGGGTCAGCCAGAAAAGATTGCTCATAACCATGTCCAGTGGGGTTTTGAGCATCTACAATAATGGAGGCTCCACAACTTCTTTGAGCACCACATAACATTGTGATCATGTTGTCTGTGTTAAAAAAAGACAAAACAAAAAAAAAAACACAAAAAAACAAGCAACTTGTCTTTAAATGGCATTTTCTGTATTTCAGTATGTGCCCATTGCCCTTGTCCTGTCATTGGATACCACTGAGAAAAGCCTAGTACCTTCTTCTTCACTCCCCCATCAAATATTTGTACACATTGATAAGATCCCTGTTAGCCTTCTCTGCTCCAGAAGCAAAGACTCATCTGTCATATGAAAGCAGCTCTCTCAGCTTCTTCTCATGTGACAGATGGTCCAGGACCATAATCATCTTTTTCCCCGTTATTAAACATGGTGTAGGGTGAGACATCCCTCCCCATGGCATGGGGGCTGGAACTAGATGATCTTAAAGTCCTTTCCAACCCTAACTATGCCATGAGTCTATGATCCTTGTCTCTCTTTTGCTGAGGAGTCCACCTCTGGGCTCATCACTCCAAATGTGTCTCATCAAGGCTGAGCAAAGAGGAAGGATTATCTCCCTTGACCTTCTGGCAACATTCTTCCTAATGCAGTTTGAGACATTGTTTTCCCTCTTTGCACTGCCAGCTCATGGTCAAGTACAAGTCCACCAGGACTTTCAGGGCTTTCTTTGCAAAGCTGCCATTCAGTCTTCAGACTGCACTGCTTCATAGTTCCCCCTACGTGCAAGAATTGGCGTTTGCACTTTTTAACTTCATGAGACTCTTGTCAGCCATTTCTCTAACCTATTAAGGTCCCAGTGAAGGGCAGCACAACCACCTAGTTTATCCATCACTTTGCCACTTTTCCTGGCTCTTATCATCTGTGATCTTGCTGAGGGTGCTCTGTTGCATCACCCACGTCATTAGTGAACAAGCCCTAGTATCAGTCACTGGGGTATACCGCTAGGGCCTGGCATCTAAATGGACTTGGTAGCATAACAGCACTTTGAGCCCAGTTCAGTCAACTTTCAGTCCACCTCACTGTCTTCTTATCAAATCCATAATTCACTGTCTATAAGGATATCATGGGAGGCAGCATCAAAAGCCTTGCTAATGTCAAAATAAACACCATACACCAAGTGTCATGGTTTAATGTTTAACGAGTGAGTTAACGAGTCAGGTAACTCGTTAACTCACTCCCCCCCTTCTTTCCCTCCCCCTACTCCTGGAGGGACAGAGAGGAGAACTGAAAAGAATGCAACTCCCACAGGTTGAGATAAAAACTGTTTAGTAACTAAGGTATAACACAAATCACTACTGCTACCACCAATAATAACAATGATAAAGGAAATAACAAGGGAAGAGAATACATCACCTCACCACCAGCCAATCGATAACTCGCACCCCCCAGCCCGACCAAGCACCGACACATACCTCCTCCAACCCCTCAGTCCACCAGCCCTTCCGGCTAACTCCCAGTTATATCCTGGGCATGACATGCTGCGGTATGGAATACCTCTTTGGCTAGCTTGGGTCAGGTGTCCTGTCTCTGCTTCCTCCTGGCTTCCCCTCCTCCCTGGCAGAGTCCTTGGCCAAACCAAAACATCATTATCAGCTCTGTTCCCGAGCTGAAAGTCAAAACACTGCACTGTACCAGCTACCAAGAAGGAGAAAAATGACTGCTACTGCTGAACCCAGGACACCAAGGCAGTCATCTCTTGATAGAAAGCTATTAGGTTGGCCTGACATGGTTTCTCCTTCCTAAATCCATGCTGACAATTCCCTTTCACCTTCTTGCACTTCATATGATAACTGATATATTTGGGAATAGTTACAATAATGATTTACTCCATCAGTTTCCCATTAATTGATTTGAGGCTGACTGGCTTATAGTTCACTGGATCCCTTTTCTTGAAAATAGGGGTGACGTGTATATCTAGTTTGCTCAAAAGAGCCATAACCTGACCTTTTCCCACCAAAAGTAAGCTTTCCTTTATCCAGACTTTGTCTCAGGTCTCAGAGGCCTGGAATTCCTGAGGTCAAATCTTACCAGTGAAGACCAAGATGAAGGTACTGACTACCTCATACTTTCCAGTATCCTTTGTCACCGGGTTCACTGCTTCATTCAACAGTGGGCCATGTTTTCTGTTGTCTTCCTTTCACTGCTGATGTACCTGAGGAAGCCCTTCTTGCTGCCTTTCAGATTCAACTCTAGGCAGGTTTTAGCTTTCCTAACCACAGTCCTGCATGCTCAGTCAGCATGTTTATTTTCCTCCTGGGTCACTATACTACATGTTTTATATACAGTTAAGAAACTTATGTTAATTATGTCTCCATAGCAAATAAGAGAGTTCAAGTAACATTTTACTTTAACTGTTAAAAGGTTAGGCTCATGGGGTTTTTATGTTTTGCTTGGAGGTGGGTTTTTTTGTTGTTGTTGTTTTCAATTGGAAGGTGTTCTTACATAAATAATGGCACTGGGTGGAACTCCTGCCTGACCAGTTGTTTACAAAAATATAAAGAACTGCATAAAACTTACCACAGAGCCTTACAATGCAGTAGTGCTGCTCAGTGTAACAATCAGATGAAAATGAAGTAACAAACAGCAGCAAATCACAACTATTGGTAACATACCAAAAGTGCTTACAAAACATACAACAAGAAGTTATATAGGTTCTGAAAATTGCTCCCACTACAGCAAAAGACCCTAAGACTTGAGCTTCGGTTAGAGTTACTTGTCTATAGCCAAGTATATAGTGATTGGTCATGGGTGGGAGGAACACACATAGCACAGAGAACATCTAAAAAATAATTCAACTGACAAAGTTAATATTATAAGAATGCACTTGTGCAGTATTTTATACCAGTTAGCCTGTGAATTGGATTCACGCAGCAATGTCACAGCCTCTTTTTTCTGTAGGATATTTTAGAACAATTGGACAGCATTACACCAGACACAATTTCTGTCTGTCTTGTTTTGTCAATGGTAATTTTGGTCTGGTAAGAGGTTTTCTGGGCATTTTTATTTCACCCTTTTTTTGATATTCCCCTGCCCCACTCCCAGAGGGACCAGGAGGAGAATCAAAAGAATGTAACTCCCATGGGTTGAGATAAGAACAGCCCAGTAAATAAGGTAGAACACAAAACCACTACTGCTACCACCAATAATAATAATGTTAAGGGACATAACAAGGGAAGAGAATACAATACCACCCATCGATACCCAGCCCGACCGAGCAGTGAACTAGCCCTTCAGTGCAACTCTCAGTTATATCCTTGGCATGATGTGCTGTGGTATGGAATACCTCTTTGGTTAGCCTGGGTCATGTGTCCTGTCTCTGCTTCCTCCCTGCTTCCCCTCCTCCCTGGCAGAGCATGAGACTCAGAAAGTCCTTGGTCAGACTAAACATTTGAGCAGTAACTAAAAACATTGGTGTTATCAGTGCTGTTCTCATGCTGAAAGCCAAAAACACAGCACTGCACCAGCTACGAAGAAGGAGAAAAATGACTGCTACTGCTGAACCCAGGACAGTATCCATCCCTTATTCCATACCACTCACGTCTTGCTCAGATCTCACATTTTCAATATACCATTGCTCTTACATATATACATATATATATATATACATACACATATACAGAGAGAGAGAGAACATACCTTAGTGCATGGACCAATCCCTATAATGCTGCCGAGTCCATTCGGTCCATGATGTCAGGTTCCATCTCTTGTAACAGACTTTTGGGGCAGGAGAGGCTGTGTGCAGTGTTGGATTATTGCCTGCTGATGCTGATCTTTCCTTTGCCGCAGAACTCGTTTGGTTCTATCAAAGTTCATTCTCTGTTGGGATGATAGTCGGAGGGAAGTCAGGGCCAGTTGCTGGTGACCTGAAGACATCTAGTTGGTGGGCTATAAAAATATTACACAGCAGGCAACAGCATACAATTAAGTTCATTGGCTGTTTTCCCCTAAAATCAAATCCCCTTGAGGTATACATCGGACTGCCCCATCTTCCTGCATTACCCACCAAGTATACCCAGGTCCCTGAGCAAAAGCAATCCCACAAGTAGGTTTGCCTTTACCTGAAGCAGGAATAACCCAGACTGTCTTCCCCAGCAAATTCTTTATGTCCACCACAGGAACTTTGTCCCCCTATACAATATGTAAAGGTTCTGACTGGGCTGGGCCAGCCCTGTTGGCAGATCCTCTGGTGCTGACCAATCAGGCAACCTTCAGTAAATGTGTATCCCAGTGTTTGAAAGTTCCCCCACCCATTGCTCTCAGTGTATTTTTTAACAGCCCATTGTACTTTTCGATTTTCCCAGAGGCTGGTGCATGTTAGGGGATGTGATATATCCACTCAATGCCATGTTCTTTGGCCCAAATATCTATAAGGTTATTCTGGAAATGAGTCCCACTGTCTGTCTCAATTCTCTCTGGGGTCCTACTGATCAATCCTTGACACTCCAGTCTATGGATCAGCTGATGGATGGGAATCAGGGAGTCCCAGTTGGTGCGATATCGCCGTCGGTGCACTGTTGTGGTCGCAATTGGCACTTGTTGTTCTTCGACTTTCAGCAACCCCACAACAGAAGGATCTTCTGAGAGACCAGGCAAGGTGGACAGCTGCTCAATTTCCTCAGTCTCCAAAGCAGCAATACCAAAAGGCCATTGGTACCCTTTTGGGTCTTTGAAGTACCCTCACTTGAGGTAGTCTATGCCGAGGACGCATGGAACCTCTGGACCAGTCACAATAGGGTGCTTTTGCCACTCCCTCCCAGTCAGGCTGATTTCAGCCTCCAGCACAGTCAACTCTTGGAATCCTCCTGTCACTCCAGAAATATAGATGGGTTCCACCCCTTGAAGCTTGATGGCATCAGGGTACACTGTGCATCGGTATCTACTAGAGCCTTATACTTTTGTGGAACCTATGTGCCAGGCCATCTGATCCACAGTCCAGTAAATCTGATTTTCCCCAACCTCCACCTGGCTGGAGGCAGGGCCCCTCTAATAGTCATCACAACGTTGGACATTTAAGTCTTGTAGAAAGGGATTATTCTTCTTTATCACAGGAGCTGGAGTAAAATCAGCTCTTCCACTCTATCTGGGAAACTGCTCACCAGAGACTGAAGCCGCAGCTTTCATGGAATGATCAGCCTTGACCTTTGTTCTCCTCTTTAATACATGCACCTGTTCCTCCAAAGCTGAAGTAGGTTTTCCATCCCACTTTGTCATGTCTTCTCCGTGATCCTGCAGGTAAAACCACAGGGTAGCCCGTAGCGTATACCGCCTGTATCTCCTCTCTCGAACAATACGACACCTTTTGTTAATAGCTGAGACGTGTGTTGGTACACGTGAGGAGCTGGATAGATCAGATAGATCGCTGCTTAATTGTTTGAGGTCCTGGGACAGTTTTTCCACAGCTGAGATGATGGAAGGGGTGAGATTTTCTTCGAACTCTCGGAGTTTATGAACCATTTCATCCACTGTTAGTGGTACTATGTCATTCCAGGTTACTGTTGCCAATGAATGGGCATATGATGTTGGTGCATTTCGTGTAAGTTTTTGCCACATGGGTTGTGTACATTCGACTTCCTCTGGATCTATGGGTATATCCCCATTATTCATCTTGATGTGATAGATCATCTCTACGATGGCTGATTCCCTCAGAGACTGGATGCCTTTGTCTATAGTAGTCCACTTGGCCAAACAACTCACAACATTATCCTTGTATGGAAACCTTTCTTTCACAGCTGCCAAGAGCAGCTTCCAAATGCTGAAGGACTTTTTCTCTCTTGCAATTGCTTTATTGATTCCCCCTTCTCTAGCAAGTGATCCCAGCTGCTTGGCTTCTGTACCTTCTAGTTCATGACCATCGGCCCCATTGTCCCAGCATCGGAGCAACCAGGTGATGATGTGCTCCCATGGTTGACGGGTAAAATTTTTGCATAGTCCATAGCTCAGTTGAGGTCTGAGGTCGAGAAGTCAGCTCTTCTTCTTCTTCTTCTTTGTCATGTGATGATGACTCCTGATCAGATGCTGGCCCAAGTGCTAAGTACATTGTTTCTTCATCTCACTTCATCTTTCTTGCCTCTTTTTTGCTTTTTCTTTTGTGTACAGGGGCAACCAATATTGGTACGAATTGGTCCTCTGGTTTGGCTGCAGTGATTATCACTGTGGTTTGAGTAGCAGCTGTACTTGTTGCTGGGGGTAGTGTAGCTGCTGTGCTTGGAGCTGGGGTAGCTGCACTGTCTGTTACAGTCGAAGTTTGAGTAGTTGTTGTACTTGTCGCTGGAGTAGCTGTGCTGTCTGTTGCAGCCAAAGTTTGAGTAGTGACTGTACTTGTCACTGGGGGTGGTGTACCTGTTGTGCTTGAAGCTGGAGTAGCTTCACTGTCTATTGTTTCGCCCTCAGATCCAGGGACATTTTTTTCCTTTTGAAGGTGCTGGATAGTGTTGAACAAGGCCCTGTAAGCATAGACCAAGGGCCAGCAAGTTGCCATGATTTGACCATCTCTGGTACGGCTAGAATGACAACACACCTCATTTAAGTGCTTTACTAATTTTTGTGGATTTTTGCAGTTGTTTGGTAGTGAAATTCCAAAGTACTGGAGGGGCCCACTGACCTAGATACTTGCCCATACTATCCCAAAGTATAAAGGTGGTGACCACACTGGGAACATAAGCCAGATCAGTTTCATGATCAATGATTCTATTGTATTCCAAGAAATTATCATAAAGTACAATGAGACAAGAACCTTAGACCAAGTCCCCCACCTGATAAACACTAACACAGCAAATACCGACTGTAAGTAAGGTATGACACACTGAAACTGTGAGATCAGGAACAACAGCTTTGAGAGCCAATAAATCAGCATTGTGACGAATGCTATTAATCTGAAATGCTGAATGCTTATCACAAATACAATTAGACACACTCCAGTCAGATCTGTCATTATCTCAACCCTCCGGGCCCCATGTTGGGTGCAAAAAAGAATTGTTGTGGTTTAAGCCCCAGCCGTAAGTCAAACACACAGCCCTCTTGCTCAATCCCACCCTTTCTCCCCCCACTCACCCACCCCCGGAGGGACGGGGAGGAGAATCAAAAGAATGTAACTCCCACAGGTTGAGAAGAGTCCAGTAACTAAGGTATAACACAAACCACTGCTGCGACCACCGATAATAATAATGATAAGGGAAATAACAAGGGAAGAGAATACAATACTACTTGTCAATACCCAGACCAACCCTGGCAGTGATCCAGCCCTTCCAGGTAACTGCCCCCAGTTTACATTCTGGGCATGACGTGCTGTGGCATGGAATACTTTTTGGGCTAGTTTAGGTCAGGTGTCTTGTCTCTGCTTCCTCCCGGCTTCCCCTCCTCCCTAGCAGAGCATGAGACTCAGGAAACCCTTGGTCAAACTCAACATTTGAGCAGTAACTAAAAACATCAGTGTTATCAGCGCTGTTCCCAGGCCAAAAGTCAAAAACACAGTGCTGCAGTAGCTACTAAGAAGGAGAGAAAATGACTGCTACTGCTAAACCCAGGACAACCAATGAGCTATAACTTGGTGTTCCACCCATGGAAATACTGCTGCTCCTACTCCATTGCTGAACAGACGTCCTCTGCAACAACAGCTTGTAACCCTGCTCCTTTCTAAGACATAAGTCCCCAGACATAAGTCCCCCAACTCCCAACAAATCATGAAACTTTTGGACTGCAAAAGCTAACTCCTCCACCGCTCCTGAAGGAACATATTTTATGTAAGGGTCTTGTGGCTCTCTCACATTATATAGTGGGAGAGTCTGGTTTGAAATAAAAAGCCGTGTTAGACTGATCTCTCTGGTAAGAGACTCTTGTAGAGTTTTGAACTCAGGGTTGCCAAAACAGGCTACCTCACAGAGAGGCAAGCCCTGGTCAGACAGCTGCTCCTGGACTTGCTGCTGGTCTCAACTTGGAGCAGTGTGTTTGACCTAGGAGTCACTGTTGAAGTAACAAGAGTAACAAGACATAGGAGTAAAAAGTAAGAAGTGAGTAACAAGATGAGGTTACTCACCTTAGTACATGACAGCCTGAAGTCAATGGGATCAGGAGCTGCTGTCTCACAGGGAGCAGTGTATTTGTGCAAGAGAGCCGTTTATGGTTCTGAGTTCTTGCAGCTGTCCAAGATCTATTTTTTGCTTAAAAAATAGGTGGATGACCTATCAGCTCACATGTGCAATTTTAAGTAGGCCTCATCGCAAAAACAAGGAATACAGAGTCTAATCTGAACTCTTTCTCACACAGAAAGATCTTTGTCATGAATAATGTTACTTCCATCAATGAGCAAAAAGTCCAAGGTACCAACAGCATACCTAAGGTTTTATCTCAGACTTCTCTATTTTGTCAAAATGAGAAATATAAAAAAGGACTGTCTCGTTAACATGCTTCTATGCACCCTTCACATATGCTGTACATGATGTAATTAATATTTAGTAATTAATATATATGTTATAGTAATTACTATACATGAAGTAACATACATCGAGTATGCTATGCAAATTCTTAAAAAAACCTTTGGTCTTCACAGCTAGTAGAGGAAAATCAGTATGAACTACAGCTAGATAAGTGAAACACAGGTTTTTAATGCATCTTAATTTAAAGTTATATCCCAGTCTTCTAGCATACTAGGTCTAGATATACAGCAAACTGGTATTTTCCAATTACTCTGACATGTCTTCATATACTATGTAAAAACATTCTAAGCAGAGAGAACAAACCAGTACATAATATTTTCATGAACTGTATTATAATTCATTGATTTTAAAACAGATTGATGTATTTTATATTAAGCCTGGCAAATCTGATATTTTTAATTATTTTTAACTGATCACATTCTGTGTAAAAATTTATAATACTGATATTTTGGTGATATGTATGACATGCTTGGCAAAGTCTTCTTCATTTCATCATTTTTATGCCTAGAGGCCATTTTTCTGTTTCCATAAGTGCTTCTATAGGTCAATATTCTGAATTGCTTTTAAGTAAATTTAGATAGAAAAAAATTATCTAGTTTTTCCATTTCCACTGTAAGCACCAGTTTATAATTGCTATCATTAGGAGTATGGCTAATTTTAAGTGGAAATAACATTGCATTTCAATGTCATAGTTTTGTATCCAGTCAAATAGTTTTGTGATCACTGTTTATTTAAAACCTGGTTTTCTATTGGAGCTGGGTTTTACTCAGGAGCTGGGTTAGAAGCAGATTTTAAAGTCCCATGTGTCTGGATGGAATATATAGTCCAAGTGATTCCTGATGACTGTAGAGGGAGAAGAAGGAAACAAAACCAAACTAAGAAAAACAAAATACAGAACCATGCACATTCACAGAAAAGGAGCAATAGCAGAAAAAACAACAAAAGACTCCTTCTAACTTAAACACAGGTGCTATTGTAATGTAATCATACAACTTTCTGCAATACAGCGATGCCCTTCAGAGTAAAAATCCAGCATAAAGGAACCTGCTTCCTCAAAAAAGAAAGAGCAATTTCAGCTTTACTTCACATTCTTGTTCACACCGCATCCCATCTGCAGTGAATTGAAGGACATGTGCAGATATTTTTTAAATTGGACATTTTTACTGGGGTTTTGTTTACTTTGTTTTGGGGTTTTTGTTTGTTTTTTGTTTGGTTGGTTTTTTGGGTGGGATTTTTTTTTTTTTTTTTTTTTTGTTTTTTTACAGTTTTAATAATAGGTATCCATCTTTCGGAAAATTGCAAACTTCATAATTAACATATTGCTGGAAACATGATATTCTGTACCACCACCTCAGTCCTGCATTCTCATATATCCTCTGAGACATCCATCTCTGGCTATTATCAAGGACAAAACGGTTGGTAAAGTTGCTGCCTAACAGACTGTTCATTTGTGCACAGATCAAACACCTTTGTTTCCTGATGTTCTGAACTTTCATGACAAATGTTAGTCATCATCAGCATGTCCAATTTTAAAGATGGTAGAGCCAAATAAAACATCATTAGATTTTTAGCTATTATAACTTGGAAGTGATAAAGAGTAAACGAATCTGTTTGGTTTTAGGACTGCTCTTATATAATTAGTTATTTGAGAACCAAAATTAAAAATACATAAGTGTGAAAAAAAAATCAAGGAAACGTATGAGACTTCCGGAAAAAACAAGTCAGAATACTATTTTTTATATGTGAAGGTGGAGTGTTGTTATGCTTTGCAAATTGGACATGGTCAATCAAGTTTATTGACTGGGGAAGAAATCTATAGCTCCTTCAGATGTGAAGGTTTCTTCAGTTTCCTGCTGAGAAAGTGGGCATTAATTAATCTATCATCATTGTGTTTTCATCACTAAAATTAGACTAGGGTGATTGCACTGTTTTTAAGGTTCCATATCTATGTACTAATCACACCATTGCAGAAATGAAAAATCCTGACTTCATCAGACATTATATTACATGATCTGTTTTCATCCCAAACCAAGACATGGTAAGTTCTTACAGTATCAAATGAAAGGGAAACACTGCAGACATGAAAGGACTGTGCCTTCAAACTGGAACTGATTATAATCAGTGTCTAGGTTTACCAGGACAGCCCAGTTAATCACCCTGTACTTTAGTTGATAGAGAATTCTCTTGCAATTATTCAAGTGAATTTTCTTTGTGATTAGACTATAAAGTGAGATCCTTAGTATATGATTAAGGGAAAAGATAACTTGTTTTAGATCAGCAGAATTATAAAATTCAGCTCATCTAAATTACAGAAAAATGCCTGCTGAAATAAAAATGTAAAAAGTGAGTATTAACAGTTCAGTTTAGCCTCTTTTTAAAGCTTATATATAAACTAACGTATCCAGGGTGACTAAAGGAAATGCAGAGTTCATTATGTTTTGAAAAAAACAAACAGTTTAAAAAGCCCTGTCTTTAAAAAGTGTGACATAAAAAGTTACTTTAAAAAGTCACTAGTACCATGAATATCATGAATACTTCCCAAACAGAATTGAGACTTCCTTTTTTTTTTTCATTATGCTTTCTGGGATGTAAAAAAAAAATAAAAATTAAAAAAAAATCAAACCCAGAAGACCTGCAATGGGAACTCCAGTATCTCCTGACAGATAATCAGTGAAGTACCAGGCAATCCTCACTTTGACCTAATCCAGTAATCTGCAGGGGCAACAGACTGCCATCTCCTAGATGTCCAACAACTAGAAGTAGTATGTAGTTTTCTAGTAGGTTTCAGTGATATTTACTGATAAGAGAAAGAAATCCATTTAGCCTCCTGTCGTTCCAAGTCCTAGTCCCATGCTGTCCTGTGTTTAGCAGTAGCAGTTATTTTTCTCCTTAGTAGCTGGTGCAGTGCTGTGTTTTTGACTTTTGGCCTGGGAACAGCGCTGATAACACTGATGTTTTTAGTTATTGCTCAAATGTTTAGACTGACCAAGGATTTTGTGAGCCTCCTGCTCTGCCAGGGAGGAGGGGAACTTGGGAGGAAGCAGAGACAGGACACCTGACCCAAACTAGCCAAAAAGGTATTCCATACCACAGTATGTCATGTCCAGGATGTAACAGAGAGTTACCTGGAAGGGCTTGGGACAGGGGGGGTGGACAAGGTATCGGTCCGTGCTTGGTCGGGCGGGGTGGGGTGAGTTATCAGTCAACAGGTGGTGAGCAGTTGTATTCTCTTCCCTTGTTATTTCCTTTATCGTTATTGTTATTGGTGGTAGCAGTAGTGGTTTGTGTCATACCTTAGTTACTAAGCTGTTCTTATCTCAGCCCATGGGAGCTACATTCTTTTGATTCTCCTTCCCATCCCTCCAGGAGGCGGGTGGGGGGAAGAAAAGGGGGGGAGTGAGAGAGCAATTGCGTGATTTATGGCTGACTGGGTTTAAACCATGACACGTGCCCTAGATCCAGTTCAACACCCAAATCCTGAGAAGCATTTTCTCCCTTCTCAGCTGGCAGGCCTCTTTATCAGTTTTCCATCTCCAGGCATACAGAGGAAAATACAAAAACACTACACCAAAATATTGAAAGTAAGAGTACATATGAAAGCCAACTCTAGATTTAACTAAAAAACAGACCTCTAGATTTAACTAAAAAACAGACCAAAGCTAAACCAACACAAATTCATACTGCTAATTATGCCTCATAAAAAGTATAACGTTGTTGTACTTTTGGTTTGCTCACTCTTCCTAGATAAAGTATGTATACATACAAGCATATCTATATATTTTATATGTATATAAAAACACAGAGGACCTGCCTCTTTCAGACAGTCTTGGCGTAAATGCCCATCACTTCGTGTGCACTGTGGGCATATAACTTGAATGTGAAAACATATAGAGAAACAGGTCTAAAAAACGATTGCTTGATTTTAGCTTGATAGAGGGCTATCCATAATTTTTGGTCAGCTAAATTTTATGTTACACAAGTTATGCATAATTATGAACCAATTATATTTATTTACTGCCTTTATTATAAGAAATAAATATCTCCTCTTAAATAATCTATTTTATAAAGTCAAACACTGACATATAACTATAGAAAATAATAACTATATTGACTTATTTTTGCAGCGAATAAAATAGAATATTTTATTACAATATCACATTATCACAATATCACATTTCCAAAGACCTTTTTTGTTGTCAAGATTCTGAGTTTCAAATATTTTCTGATTATCAGTACCAAATAATCTATTAACCATTCAATGTACACTGTTAAAGATTGTATGAAGTATCCTAAAGTTACAGAATTGTTGCTAAAAAGAGATAAAACTAAAATATTTTTGAATTACCATTAATCTCATATTTCAATGAATTCAAATGATAATTTTTGTTTAGGATTTTTTCTTTTAATTTTTAAACAAATTCAATCATCTTAGAATGTAATAAAATAGTTACTCTGTGTAAAGACCATCATAACAATCATCAGTTGTCAAAATTCTATGGTCTGAGCAGTAGTTCAGTATCATGAGTGATTTTAACAAGTAATTCAGACTTCTCTAAGCTCTGACACAAGGTCTTTTTAAAAGTCTACCCTCAACTTTTCCTGCCTTTATGAATGGGACATCTTTAATTTTAAAAAGTTTCTTAATTCTTAAGAATTTATAGGTTCTGTACTACTTTTCAGTGAATGCGTATATTAAGAATCCCTCTACCAAAATCACACTAGTTTTACATTGTCATAAGTGTTAAGTGAAATCAGGGTTATGCTCCACAGGTTTTTTAAGTGATTCTGTTATATTTCATTTTCTGGTTGACAGTATTGAGAATGACAGAATAAGAAAGTAAAGATTTTTTTAAGGTAATCTGCATTATATGGATCAAAATGCTGACCACTTCTCTTAGGGAGGGTGTGTGAGGGATACTGTTTTGAGGAGGAGGGTTTAAGCTCAGGAGAATGGTTTCTTTCGTACAGAACTATCCTCTTACTTGATTGCACTATTATTCTATGCTATCAAGTCTGAATCATACTTTTTAGAAGGCCATGCCTTAATAAAGAAATATAACATACCCAATGTCATGGGCTGCAATTACACTCTGAAATAATAGTAACTCCTGATATCCTTCTTTCCTTCTGTAACAAAGTAATTCATGATAGTACACCGGGAAAACTTGCCATCGTCTCGTCTCACAGGAAAAAAGTTATCCCTGAATTCTGTCTTCAGACTGCAAAATTTGTTTCAACATTTATTGGTTTACTTGCAACCAGTCTCAAGTTAGATTGGTCATTCAGTTTCCACTGCCATGAATAATTGTTTTAGGTCACTTTAAGGATGAACCGCAGGTATGATGAACATAAAGGCCAAAAGCAGATGTAGATTTGTCTTTTATTTAAATCAATCAAATTGATTTTGCCAGACTAGTTCAAACACTTAAATTACCTTGTTTAATCTGTTTAGTCTATGTCCTGAAGTCACTCCATGCTGCATTTCAAATTCTTTGCTAACCAACATAAAATTGTTGTATGATGTTAAACAGAAGGTCTCTACCTAACCAAAAGTGAGCAATAAGAGAGAAAACTGTTTTGGGGCTCTCCTGAGAAATGCTGACCAAGTGCTTTGTGAGATTATTTACTGCTGCCCAGGAATGACCATGCATTTCTTCCAGGAAAAATAAAAATTTGGTTCTGCTATCAATGCCATGTGAACAGCTGAGCCTTCAACTGCTTGTCTGAACATTGTTATCATCAAATATGCAAATGAAGGAGAAGGAGTAAAGGGAGGATGAGGAAGAATTAACATCTCGTTAATTCTCTGGCATCCCTAACACACACTCTATGCTGCATCCTCACATTTTTTCAATTTACCAAGCTGATTGAACATCCTTTCATCACCAGCTATTTAATAGGTAGATATTTTTACATTGTGTCTAACTACTTTCCCCTTTTTTACTTTTTACTCTAGAATTCTTCATGATTTTTTTCTTTTCTTGGTCCATCTGTTTCTCCATGGATTTACCAGGGTCCTTCTAACTTTGCTCCTTTCTATACCTCTGCCTACCGTATACCTCTGCACCTGTACCCCATCTGCACCTTCTTAAAACTTCCTTCTTACAAATGACCATGCTTGCCTTCTTACTAAGCCTGCGCACACACAGCACACACTTAACTTAGCACATTATGCAGACCAGCCAAAGGACTATCTCCCCTTATTCTCTGCCGAGAAATGAGTCTCTTCTCCACTCACATGAACCAACCTTGTTACCCAAGGGCTTCATGCCCACTATAACTACTTGTTCAAAATACTCCTGGGTTCGAGGGGGCAAAGTGGGGGGTGCTGAATTTACAACCTGAAGTTTGGGATCACATAAAAGAGTACACAGAAAGACTCCAGAACAGGACTATCCACAAACAAATTGCCAATATATGAAACACAACAATGAATTCAGTTAAGTCAACCTGTGTTGACGCAGGAGTCACTGACAATGCAGAGATGATTGATGTGATCAAGCGATTGCCAAATTTATTCACACACATCAACAGCTTTTATAGTTTCTAAGACTAGCTGATGTAACCAATTCTGATTGACTCAAAAGTGCTGTCCACACATTTTCGAAGCCGATAACAGGCTAGCTGAAAATTTGTTTGTTACTTTTTGCACACATCTTACAGTTTTCCCATCCCACTTCTACATCTTGTTAACCTTGAGCAAACGCCAAGTTCCTTGTTCTGCTGCACATAGCTGTCCTTTAGTAACCTAAGGTTAGGCCTTGCAGCCTGGGTAACTTGAGTTCAGGCCTTACAACTTGACTCAGATTTTGGCTAAGACCACACAGCTGGAATGGCTCACATGGCCATTGTTCAACTGTATTCTTCACAGCCACCATCTCCTTAGGCTAAGACATCTGGGTTGATCATGAAATGTCCACGGTTCCTTAGCCAATGCACAATTCCCTCTTTTTGTTTTTGAGCAAACCAGACGGATGTTACATTCTTCTTAACCATAGATATAACACACCGTAACATACAACTTGCCACAAATACAAATAAGACTAGTGCACATCCTATAGTCATACCCTGTATGATCAAATCTTTAAGTCATCCAGAAATTCCCCATCCTTTGAAAAGCTTTGTTAACCAATCTAATTCATCATATTTTGTCAGCCGTTTAACCCCCTTTCAATTGTTGTATACTTTTATAAATTGATTCTGAATGATCGATAAATCATGCAGCACACAGCAACTAGTAACAATGAGCGTATGAGAACTTAACCCTTAAAATTTGCTAACAGTCTACTATTTTGTATCTCAGTACAGTCCAGTTTCTTCTTATCTTGCTTGTACTGCTACTTTTGCTTCTTCACCTACGTCCTCCTTCGTCCTCGGTTCATGTTGAGCTCCACGTAAGCACTTGCTGACTTGGGAATGTGGCCATTCTTTGCTAAAAATCCATCCACATCTCCCCATTTTTCTTGTTGCACAAGCCAAACACGCTTCATAGCATTCATTGTCATACATTGAATATATTGTAACAAACAAGGTGCAATACAGATAATGGCAAAAAAGGCAAGCAATAAGATCAATCCTCCTTTAACCAAGACTTATAACCATCCAGTTATACCTCAGCCAGAAAAAAAAATGAGGATAGCCAACCTTTATCATCTTCCCTTAACTTCATCACACTATCTTTGAACTTACAGATACTTTCATGTATAGATTCTGAATGTTCTGACAAGTTCATATAACACATTCCTTTTAAAATTTCACATCCATGTCCATGTGCTGAGAGGAGAAAATCAATTGCTGCCCTATTTTGCAAAGTTGTGCGTCTAATAGAATCAACATCAGTGAGTAATGCAGAGAGAGTGGATGCTGTAGCATTAGTTTGTTTAGTGAGCCAACATGCTAACTTATTCACTGTTGCTAAAGCTTGAGCGCTAGCTACTCCAGGAGTTAAGAATGAAGCAGCTATTATTTCACCTGGGTTCCAAAAATCTATTCTGTCATTATAGTTTGGTTGGATACAAGTGTAGTTTCTTATTAGCAACCAGCTAGTAAATACAGGTGGTTTTATACACAAAATCACAGCCTCTAATAATTTACAAGCACACATATTCAAGTTGTTACTTTTCAGTTGCCCCCAAGTGATGTTTTGCAATCATTCATTTTCCTCTATCTCATTTTGCTTGGGGTATTCAGAGTCAGCTCCTGTATCTGAGGTATCAGGCTCCTCCACTCATTTGTCCAGCTCATGGCAAGGCTTGGCAAAATTTGCAAGCAGCTGCCATGGACCTGTAGGTAGGAGGACACAAATACACACCCTCCTCCAGGTTATCAGTTCCTGAGAAATAGACAGGTTAAAGTGTTTCCTTAAAGCAGAGGCATTCTGATGCAAAAAGAATGTGAAGCAGCTGCAGTAGTAAACTGTACATTGTTAACAGTCAAGGAGTTTG
Organism: Pezoporus wallicus; assembly: GCF_028554395.1. Taxonomy (NCBI): domain Eukaryota; kingdom Metazoa; phylum Chordata; class Aves; order Psittaciformes; family Psittacidae; genus Pezoporus; species Pezoporus wallicus. The sequence goes on along the minus strand of NW_026642986.1, from coordinate 636,490 downwards.
CTGTATCATTACTCTTTTCAAAGTCACTCACCCTGCTTTGCGGGACTACAAACGCTGGCCTGCTCGCAGCAGCTACAGCTGCCTGTCTGCTTCAGCAGCAGCCATAAATATCTGCCGGCAGCAGCACTTTTGCATTAACCCTTTCTTGCCCGAAATGTTAAACTGCTACCTGTTAAAAACTTTTACATGAACCCAACAACAAAAACTACACAGAACACTGTCTGCCCTCAACACACACACACACACACACACACATATGGGATCCCACAAGCACACTCCACACAACTACAATATATGAAACACAAAATCCAGACAATCATTACTCCTACTACGCAGTCCCAGGTATAGAATGTGGCACAAGGACCCTGTGAAGACTATCAGGAAACCAGCTCTGAGAAGCAACATCACAGTGTGAGGTGGCAGGCTCAACCTTAGCGGGCGTCCCCACAGTGGCTCTGCCTCCCCCACATCATGTGAGGCTTGGGCTTTTATACTGACCAAAATGCACACTCATTCCGACACAGGTGGCCAGCCTATGTTGGAAGAAGTGACCAGTAATATCTATAAAGGTCTCCAAAGGTTGATAGAAACATGGATATACTTATATTTACCAACTTCTAGTATATGAGTATCACAGAGAGACTGTATCAAATGAGTTGTATATGGGGTTCCAAGTCCAAGGTCTGCCACGGTCTGCCACGGTCCGCCCAATATCCCTGATAAAAGCATACAAGAGACCTTCCCTCAGCAGGTTTTGACCCGGCACATATATCACCAGCAAAGCACACAATACGTCTGCATCCCCCGCGGTCTCATTTCTCCTTTTACAGCTGTGCATTTATCATGAGGATCTGGGGGATATAAATCAGGCTCCTTTTCCAGATGAGTAGGCTCCAGGTCAAAAGGACCATCCAGGTCAGCATCAGAATTATCAGGCATCAGAACTTCAGGAGCAGCAACAACAGTCTGATGAATGTACACAGACTCCTTCTCGGGGTTAATAGGGCCTGAGTCAAAAGGATCACCCTCATCTCTGTTCTCAGTCTTCGCCGACATGGTGCATCAACTTTTTCGGTGCTGTACTGGGCACCACCAGGGGTGCAAAAGTCATAGCCATAGTGCTATGACTGGGGTTAGAAAAAAGTAGTTCCGTCTGGAGCAGTGGCAGCAAAAATAGACGCTCCCGCAGCCCTTTCTGACTTCATCTCTTTTAAGGTTTCTAGCACTAATCTCCAAAGCGTAGAATGCTTGTGAGCATCCTTTGTCCCTTTACTGATCTCATCCCACAGAGCCTGGCCAATTCGGTCCCACTCTGGAACCTCAAAAGCCGCTTGCACGGTGGGGATAAAGCCATGATCACGGGACCATTTTAACAGCCTCTGTAAGGCGACATTATCATATTGCAGTCCTCTCTTAGAGAGAATGTGTTGGAGGAGCTCCATCACTGCCTGTTCCTCTTTGGATAGCAAGTGCCCCATCTCCTCCCCGGCTGCTTACCTGATCAGGGCAAGATTCCCAAAGTTTTGCAGACGTCTGCCTTAGCAGCGCTGGGGAAGTGCTGAATTTCAGCCGGCTCTCCATCCCCTCCTTTTCGTTGGACTTTCAAACACGTCTTTGTCGAGTGACTGATAGGAGGGTCCCTGTTTGGGCACCACTTGTTGACGCAGGAGTCACAGACAACGCAGAGATGATCGATGTGATCAAGCGATTGCCAAATTTATTCACACACATCGACAGCTCTTATAGTTTATAGGACTAGATGATGTAACCAATATAGATTCTGATTGGCTCAAAAGTGCTGTCCACACATTTTCAAAGTAGATAATAGGTTAGCTGAAAGCTTGTCCATTTGTTACTTTTTGCACACATCTTACAGTTTTCCCATCCCGCTTCTACATCTTGTTAACCTTGAGCAAACGCCAAGTTCCTTGTTCTACTGCACATAGCTGTCCTTTAGTAACCTAAGGTTAGGCCTTGCAGCCTGGGTAACTTGAGTTCAGGCCTTACAACTTAACTCAGAGTTTGGCTAAGACCACGCGGCTGGAAATGGCTCACATGGCCATTGTTCAATTGTATTCTTCATAGCCACCATCTCCTAAGGCTAAGACGTCTGGGTTGATCACGAAATGTCCACGGTTCCTTAGCCAATCCACAAACCTGCTGAATTCCCTGATGGTAGTTACAACCAATGCATGCATCCATCCAAATCTAACAGGGCACAGTGAAGCAGAAATGTCTGGTCATATGTCTGTAATATTGAAAGGCTTTAAATGTGCCATTGACGTGTTTAAAAGGGCACTTACTTACCCACCCCCTTCTGCTTTTTTCCTCACTATTGTACTATTATACTGTTGTTCCTGTTGTGCAAGTAAAAGTTTTAATCAGACAACTAAATAAGGATAAAATAGATCAGGAAATCAGTTTAAGCTGAATTTAGAGATCTGATTATACTCCAGTCAATTCTGCAAGGTAATTCTCTTAGCAGAGCCACAAGTAACTAAAGTAACATCAAACAGAGAAACTTATAAATCTCTGTAGATAGCATTGATAAAGAGACCACTGAACTACAACATAAATAGACCTAGTGAAGTCACAAAATTTGAACCATGTTTTGCTTAAGCAAAGCTAAAACACACTGAAGTGTCTTCCCAAGAAACAGCATGACACTGTAGACATACCAACAAATGCATAAAACTGTAATAGTTCTACACCCTAAGGTCACTCAGCTAAAATCTACTCCAGATTTTGTTGGTTTCAGTATTCACAAAAAAGAAACATTTGTCCTTTACCAATCAGGTATGTTATAGCTGCTTTTAATTGATTACATAGAGACAGAACTGAAACAGAGGGGAAAAAATTCTGACTTTGAAAATAAATAAATAAGTCAGTAAATAAATAGTAACTTATAAGTTCAACATGATCAGAGGGAAAGACATGAAAGAAACAACATGAAAATGATCATGAAGATATGGATTTGAAAAGAAATTTAGGATCAAGAAAGAAAATATGCAAATCTCAATAACCCCAAGCAAACAGAAAGTCACATACCTTGCTTGAGATATCACTACACAAGACATTTCAGAACAAACATCAACAAAATTTATAAAAATTAAAAAAAAAAGTGGCGAGGAAGGTGCATGTATATATAGAGAGGACAGATTAAAAAGAACCTATAATAAAGCAAGAAAGCAAACATATCAAAGAGCAGTGCCAAGTCATTTATTGGGATTATCTCATTTTATGACCCTGACAAAAAACCAAAACCCTGAAGTACAGTGAGGGAAAATAAAAAAATAAAAAATAAAATAAAACTAGTCCTCTATCACAAAACCAAGTTGTAACTAGGTTTGTTTCATTTATGAGCTTGAGGTTGCTTCTTTCTTTCAGTTGCTTGAAAATTCATTGTGAGGAGTGGAAGTCAAGCATTGAAATGTTACAATGAAATTAGATATCTTTATTTTACAACTTTTGAAAAATGTAGAAAAATTGAAATCTAGAAAATTGCAGAAGTGTAGATTATTTTTACATATGCCAGTACAGCATGTACTGATGTATGATGCTGAGTATTTCTCTATCATCTTCCCTATATATCTATATATCCATTCAAGCTGATGAAAGGATAAAACAAAGGAGTAACTCTTTTACTCTGGCTTCTCATATAGGCATTGCCAGGATTTGTATGAATAAAGTCTATAGCCACCTTAGAGCGTTACAGAAAGATTGGAAGGGCTGAATGTCAAGCATATGAACTCTTCGACAATAACTTTCCCATTAGAAACATATTCTGTGTTAAGCAGGTTTATTAGTCATGTTACCCCTGTTCCAAATTAAACCACCATAGACATTAAGTGTGGAAGATGCATTTTGATAGTTACAGTGATGGTGAAACAGATCTTTCCACTAATGTCTTTCCCTAACTTTTTTTGTGGGTTTTGTTTGTTTGGGGTTTTTTGCACCTACTTCTTGATACAGGTACATCTTTGGTTGATATTCAGTTCAGTGGGAATTACATCTAGATGAAAGCACACTTCCCCCATGGAAAAGCTGAAAGATTTCAATAAGCAAGAAAAGCTGTTCCCTGCTTTGTTATTTTTGGATACTCCAAAATTATTTACTATGTTAACCTTCAGCACTGTAATGAAAACATTGAAATCAAGAGCTACAAGTAATGAATGATTTTACATTAATTTGGGTGGATCCAAAAAATAATCATGAAACAGTCTTTTATTTCAGTGGATGCTAATTCCAAACATATTTATGATACTTAAAGCAACAGATCATCACAGAGCAAAAAAGGAGGCAGGAAAATACGTGTTTACATACTAGGAAAATGGGCATCATTATAATGAAATAACCTGATTTTCCATTCAGTCTCAGAACCTGATTAGTAGTGAAAGATATCTTGCAGAAGGGAAAAGAATAATGTGACTTTCTCTACAAAGTATTCTTCAATGTTGTAATAGGTAAGGGTCAGTTTATACATTACATTTTTTGTATATTGTTTATATGACTTTTCCCGGACTTTACTATTATAGGTCTAGATTGTAATTTTGATTTTTTTTACTGCCTCCAGGAAACTTGCAATAGCTTATTTTTGGGGGTAACTTTAGCTCATTTTAGAATATGTCCTCACACTGAACTGCAACATCACTGGTTCAGCTGGAAGAACCAATGGGGATAACAATTATAAACTCCAATTTTTTTCTCCAACTACAAGGGAACACAGACATACAATCAAAGCAAATACTCAAAGACTGTGCAACACAGCACCCCATCCTAAACCCTTAATCACTCCATTAGCTCCACTATTGAGCAATTGCATAGGCATTAACAGGCATTTCTCTCATTTGGCTACCAAAACATCTTTCTCTTGGCACCAGCTGAAACAATGTTTATTATGCTGTAGGTCTGGTTATTTGAAAAGAAATTTTCAGCTGGGTAGTTGTTTTGACAGTCCAAATACGCACAATCCTATGTTAAAACAGGTTCCTTCAATATTTGCGCAGGATTTAGAATGAACAGAATCCCTGAAGAGAGAAAATAAAAAGGAAAAACAAAACAACACAACCCCCCATAACCAACAGACATCAGTAGACATTGCTGTTAGGTCTAAGTCTGAAAAAAATTTTGAATGACTCTTCACAAGGACACAGGACGGGAAGTAAGAGGTAAGTACAATTCCTAAGCAGACCAGTCAAGGAACAAATAAACAGCAAATAACAAATATGTTGAAGAAAAACTAAGAAAAGTTATGTCCCCAAATCAGTGAAACTTAAAGACATCATAGCTAAAATGTATGTAAAGGGATGCCTTGGCTTTTTAGGGTATTTTCATAGCCACTTGAGGTGCATTGTCTCTGAAAGTTATAAAATTCTTCAAATGCTGTGTGTGTCATTAAGCAGATGAGCTGGCAGAAAGCCTCACAGAAAGCACATGAGGAGAAAATTCAGGACTGCATGGCATCCAAAGGTCCAGTCAAGGCAGGCTCTCTGAGCAGCAGACACGGACTTTTCTGGGTTCAGTGTACATGAGCTGGAGCTGAAAAGAGCACTGAAGCAAACATGGTCTGTAAAAATGAAAACAGTTTGAAAAAGAAAGAATAACAATGCGTTACAATAGCAACTGATGTGTTGCAGGATGGAAAAGAAGATGAAACCATTTGAATAACGTGCTGCAAAAGAGAACTCTAGTCTGATAGAAAGCATTAGTATTCGAGGAACATACGTATTCCTATCTCAAGGCCAAACATGTTCACATCCACAGTGCAAGCCAATTGAACCATTTATAACAGAAATGTCGCCCTCCTTCTTGCAAGAAAAAAAGTAGTGCTGGGCATCAATGACAGTGTTTATTGCTTCTAAAATATTACAAATGACAAAAACGTGTTTGTTATCTGTGAGCTTGTCAAAGCACAAAATGGGTGTCTAATTTTATTTTCTGCAGAATCAATAATGTTATCACAAAATAAAAAGTCTCCATCTGAAAAATAATACAATAAAAAGAAAATGCTTTCATTTTAGTGTGAATGAGCAAAAAGTAGAAGTTTTAAGTAGGAAACAGTGATTCCAAGCAAAATTGTGCCTGTAAGCTGGAGGTTTGCTAGTTACCATTTCTTACTCATAATGACCATTTTACAAATTCTCAGCCCTGCTTTTCCTAGTAAGGCTGCAGCAGCATCCTTTTCCTCATGCTGTTATACAAAACAGTCCTGCAACAAGCAGGAATATGTAACACTACAGTTGCAATGCTACAGTTTTTAGCTGCAAGGTCACATGCAATACATTTGACCTGTCATGCCTTTGCTTTAAGTCCAGATGTCTTAGAAGATTTTCAGTATCATTACATTAATAAGATGTATCTCGAAACTATATTTGTTAACAAATACAGAATGCAATAGAAATCTGTTGGTTTTCTACAATGGAAACCTAATTAAATATTCATTTGCAGAATAACTTACTAACTTATTAAAGGTTTTTGATTCTGAAAACGAATAAATACTTTCAGCATTTTAAATATTATCAGAATGTTAGTAGCATTTAAAGAAAAAAATGCCTTTTGAAGTGGTGAGACATGTTTACATGTATTCCCCACTGTGGTTTGTGCTGCATATCTGCACCCTAGTGGCTAGGTTTTGGCAGACAGTTTCAAAGAATTCACTTAGGAACTCTAAAAGACAAATGAAACCTGCACAGATTGCTGTGCAGACATTCCAGTCTGCTGCCCTTCTCTCCCTTTAGAAATACTCTGAAATTATAATTGCTGAATTTTATCTTATTCCAAATTATGCATAACGGGATGTACAATATTGATTTGACTGTTCACATTTATTTAGAAGAACCACACTCTTATAATTCACAGTGTTAAATTTATACCATTCCAATCATGCCCTGCAAATGAATATAATATTTTAGGTTTACTATAGGTGTTAGTTTAGTTCAGCCTGTGGAAACTCATTTCTCTGCTCCTAATGTCATTTAGTCATCACAGATATTCCCAAATACGCATTTCTGTAACTGACAAGTGTTTCGGCAGTTACACTAAGGCCAAGCAGAAATATGGAAGAAGGTGATAAACTACGTTATTTAAACACCACTTTGTTGCCAGGTAGGAAGAAGAAAACTGCATTTCTAACTTTCTAGCTTTTTAAGGTCTTATCATTAGCAGTCCATGGCAAATTCTTATCCCTAGCAAAATCAAGGGTCAAATTTGTTTCCTCTTTATACCCTAAAATGCAAATAAATGTTTGTCAAAAGGAAATTTTTGCTTAATTTTAAAAATTATCTGAATATCAAGCTGCCATTCAAGGTACGAGATTGGTCTAAGAGAAGAAATAAATAACGGAAACTCTAAATATTAGACAGTGTATATGTGCTTATTCTGTTACACACCCAACTATTCAGTCTATCATCTTGAAAAGCAGACTCTCATCTATGTCCTAAGTAGATGGCTGAATGCAGGGAAATATCTGTCTTCAGAACAATCAGCAAAAGAACTGTTAAAAATCAACACGACTTTGAGAAAAAAAAAAAACAAAAACAAACCCAAACCATTTTTCAATTAATATCAATAAAGGTAACTAAACCCAAAAGCCTTCATCTTTACTGATTTATTTTACAATCACAGCACTACAGACAATCAAGTTATCACAGGTTATGTCTGTAAGAATGTATATATCTAAAGACATCCGGGAATCAAGCCGATGGAAACAAGTTCAGGTAATGAACACTAACTGTTCCCCATCAACTTTAGTGGGAGAAATGTGCACTTTACAGACCTATAAATAGGTCACCTTTTCAGTCCTTAGGCAAGAATTAAATTCCTAGTTTTAGCTATTTAATGTAAAGCAAAAGCAGACTACCAAATTCCTTTAACTGTGAGATCTTGTTTCTAAGACATGAAAAATAATTCAAATACCAAATGCAGTATTTCAGGGTTAATAAAAAATCCCATGGTTGTACGTACTACAGAAGGTCACAGTACTTGGCTGCAAACCAGCAATGCTATTTATCCAAAAAAGCAAACTCTTAGGTATGGTGTTTCAGCTCAGCTGAATGAAGAAGAAGCCCCTATGAATGAGACTATCCACCTCAATCACCTCTCTCTACGATTCATGAGGCTGTAAGAGTTCAAATTCCTCAAATCATAACTTACTGAATGGCAGCCAAATACAGATAAAGAGTCAGCATTGCTGTGCAAACACCCAGCAAGTGGGTGGCTTCCCCTGGCACCTTTGGAGTGTGATGGGGTTTTTAAAGAGGTTTCAGACAGAGCTTTCAGGTCATAATTATATAATGTAGTTATTATATTGACTGAGAGGGGAAGATAAATGAAGCAGATTTATTTATACAAAATGGAAAATCTTCAAAACGAGCTAAGCAAAACCAATTTCAGAGTATAACGAAAACCTAATTATAAGAGTATGCTGTGAAACTGAAGATTGCAAGTTGGGTGCTGAAATACCTTCAGAAAGAAGTAGGATGTATTGTTCTCCCACTCTGGATGGTCACTCTTATGCCAAACTAAAGAAAGTACAGACGCTTTTTTTTTTACCAAAAATAGACCTTCTTTTTTTTTTTTTTTTTCTTTCATTTCTTTCATTACAAAGTAGAAGTTTTAGCAGTTTGAGTTTGTTTTGGTTTGTCTGTTTTCCAAAATGAACATATTTTACCACAATTTGGAAAGAAAGCAGTATTTGTCAGTAAGTAAATGAAATGTAAAATGTTATTAAAACACTCAGCAGGCATTTCATTAAAGTTCCAGGCATTTTCTTTGTATTAGAAAACTTCTTGCTAGACCCACAGCTGCAGTCAGAATAAGGTGGCTATTATAATTTCTAGGGGGAAATATTCTGGACAGTATTTGTTTCGGAGTTATTTTCATTTATTCTTCTTTAGTTTGGTTTGAAGGTTGTGGGTTTTTTACATTAGATTCTTCAGGAATACTGAAGAATACTAAAGTAGAGGCAACGCAGTTATGTTGCTTTAAATTTTGACCTCTACTATTCCAAATTAAACAGCTATGGTCAAGAGAGCTATTTTATAAAGTAAAGCTCCCAGATGTGTGGACTCTTATAAGTACACACACACATATATATCTTTAAAGTGTGCTTTTTTTCCACATCCCATTATGCAATCCCTACAACAGTTCTGACTACAGTGCTATTTTCTACTGTGTCTGATCTTTAGACACTTCCTAACCTATTCTTTAGGGGTCAAGATGCAGCCATCTCCCATCTATACCTACAGGTGTGCAATCAAGTAGATTGAGATCTTTGTTCCTTTAGTGCTTCACCTTAGCCTAAGTAAAGCAAAGGTTAATCATTCAGTGCAGACCTGGAAGTTAACATCTCCAAGCAATGTCTCCATATTTTTCTTCTGTTAATTCATTTGAAGGTCCATTTTCAGTTGTTTGAACTGCTTGATTTTTGTTACTATTTCTGCCAGTGACCAGCACAGTTTAAGCAAACAAAAGTCTTTCTTCTCAGTTACTTGTACAGATCTTGCACAGATAGTCACGACAAATAATACAAATGATTTTCCAGTTCATCATAAGCATTTAGAGAGGAGAAAATGGCAGAAAAGTAAAAGATGTGTGCCACTGAAATGGGTAAAGGTAAATTAAATAAGAACCCAGTGAAATGAGTGTCAACTCACTCTTATTGATCAACCTAGAGCTGTTTTAGAACCACAGGTTCTGCAGTCTCCATATTTCATTTTAGGCAGCATCAGGCTTTCAGAAGCTCCCGAAAGAGGCTTCTTTTTATTCTTGCCTAGTCTAGAAGCTACCTAGGCTGAGAAAACCAAACATGAACTAAGAGATGTTGACACTCAACAAAAAATGGCAAGCATGAAGCAGTGAATTGCATCTTCTTTCAATGCAAGGGTAAGAGTTCCCATTTCCTGATGGTTTCACAACATACAAAGATGCAGAATTCTCTGCTGCTTTGTTAGCACATCCTAGCTCTCAGATTTCAGCTCTGCTGTGTATCTACTGACTGCTGGTCAAAGTTTGCTGACAGAATGCGTTCAAGACCTACATCGTAAGCTGATGGCTACAGTATCATGACACTGCTAGCTTTTTTGATACTTGTTAGGAATAATATCTAAGTAATACATCATCAAAAAGAGTGCCAGACACTCAATTACTCTATCACTTTCTGCAGTTTAACAGCATTCATTGTGGTTTTCTTAATGTCAATGATGATGTTTGCCCTATTGAAATTGTCCATGAGGGAAAGACATTAATAGTTACATCTAAAGTAGATGATCAAATGAAAAGCCCATCTGAATGAACTACAGATTTCTTGCTGAGAAATATGGCCGGATGTTTAGTTTGTATGAAGATCTTAAAGGAAAAAGTTCAAGTCAAGAAGGCAACCTTAAAAGATTCAAGACACATCTGGATTCTGTGCATAAAACCCGAAAGATTGTCTCTATGCGTCCCAGCCATCAAAATTGTGTTGAGGGAACTCTCAAGGGTTTCTTCCATTTCATTCTGCTGTCAGACACTTCAGTAGCCTTTGCTTGGACTGTTTTGTCCTTATATGACAAGTTTCCTTCTTTGTCCTTCTCTTTCTACACCTTTCTCTAAAGTTTTTCTTCTAGGGTAGACAAGCAGCATTTCTTATGAGCAAAGGTGCTTCACAAAGTCCTGGGCCGTCTTCAGCTACCTTAGACAACAACTTCATGACTTCCAAATTTATATCCATATCTGGCAAACATGCAGACCAAGGTTAAAGCTAAAAAATACCAGAAACATATTCAGAGTGAATATGACAGCACATTTCACTGCTATAAATGAAATATATTACTGGTTCTTTAAAAATTAATAGAACTATGAATAAAGCAGAAGACTAATGTACAAGTGCCATCAATACTTTGTGGATGTTAGCAAGCCACCCAACCTCCTGTCAATCCCTCTAAATTCTAGCTTTCATCACCTCTTTGTTTTCTTCTTTTATTTCCACTCCTGAGCCAGTGATGATTATATGAATTAAATTAGTTTCCCCATGGAGCACTTGTTTGTGAGCAAGAGCAGCTGGCCTGCTCAGCAAGCAAAGTACTTTCTGTTACTTTGCCTACCAGAAGCATTTCCATTTATCAATAGCCATAGCTTAGATCACTGTCAGTTGCACATAGCACTGAATTCATTGTCAGCAGTTATGTGAGAAGTGTGACATCCATATCTTGCTTGGTACATTGCCAACACTGAGTAACTTACCCTTGGTGCTTTCAACAGGTACCTGGATATAAAAACAAACAAAAAAAAGTCAGAAGTTACCTGTAGTTGGACAGTTGCAATGATGTTTGGATTCAAAAGCTGAGGCACAAATGTCTGACTTTTCTAAGTTTTATTATAGAAATAAAGAGGACTTCTGGGCACAGTATGTGGAACCAAAGCAGAATTTAAGGTCCAGGTCTAGGCCTAGGAATTTAACTACCTGAATACAACACAGATTAAATTTCTGACATACACTTGTGATGAAAAATAACGTAATAAGAATAAACTAGGCATTCGACAAAACCCAATTCTACTCTACTATGATTATCTACGACACAAAACTGAGTAGCTGCTATGACTCTCCATTTGTCACATGATTCTTTCATTAAATGCATCTGATACTTCAGGAGGTACAGGTAGCCAGGGTTGCACCTTTATATTTTTTGCCCTTAAGACTTTTTAAATAATACGAAGTTGCTCATTGATGATATATTAAGAACTGTCAGTTTGGGAGTGGATTATAGTTATCTTAATCAGATTTAGGACATCCAAATACAATGATTTAACTATAGAATCATAGAATAGTTAGGGTTGGAAAGGACCTTAAGATCATCTAGTTCCAACCCCCCTGCCATGGGCAGGGACAATTCCCCCTAAACCATATCACCCAAGGCTCTGTCCAACCTGGCCTTGAACACTGACAGGGATGGAGCATTCACAACATCCCTGGGCAGCCCATTCCAGTGCCTCACCACCCTTACAGTAAGAAACTTCTTCCTCATATCCAATCTAAACTTCCCCTGTTCAAGTTTGAACCGTTTACCCCTTGTAGTATCACTAGAGTTCCTAATGAAGAATCCATCACCAGCATCCCTGTAGGCCCCCTTCAGATACTGGAAGGCTTCTATGAGGTCTCCACACAGTCTTCTCTTCTCCAGTCTGAACAGCCCCAACTTTCTCAGCCTATCTTCATATGGGAGGTGCTCCAGTGCCCTGATCATCCTCATGGCCCTCCTCTGGACTTCTTCCAACAGTTCCATGTCCTTTTTATGTTGACGACACCAGAAATGTACACAATACTCCAAGTGAGGTCTCACACGAGCAGAGTAGAGGGGCAGGATCACCTCCTTCATTTTCTCATTGACCAACACCCCCAAGTCCTTCTCCTCAGGGCTGCTCTGAATCTCTTCTCTGCCCAACCTGTAGCTGTGCCTGGGATTGCTCTGACCCAGGTGTAGGACCTTGCACTTGGCATGGTTAAAATTCATAAGGTTGGCATCAGCCCACCTCACAAGTGCGTCAAGGTCCCTCTGGATGGCATTCCTTCCTTCCAACGTATCAACCGAACCACACAGCTTGGTGTCATCGGCAAACTTGCTGAGGGTGCACTCAATCCCACTGTCCATGTCACAGACAAAGATGTTGAACGAGACCGGCCCCAACACTGATCCCTGAGGGACACCACTCATTACTGGTCTCCAGCTGGACATTGAGCCATTGACCACAACTCTTTGTGTGCAGCCATCCAGTCAGTTCTTTATCCACAGAGTGGTCCACCTATCAAATTGATGTCTCTCCAATTTAGAGACAACGACGTCGTGTGGGACATTGTTGAATGCTTTGCACAAGTCCAGGTAGATGACGTCAACTGCTCTACCCCTGTCCATCACTTCCATAGCCCCATCATTGGTCAGGCAGGATTTCCCCTTAGTGAAGCCATGCTGGCTGTCACCAAGCACCTTGTTGTTTTTCATGTGCCTTAGCATGCCTTCCAGGAGAATCTGCTCCAAGATTTTGCCAGGCACAGAGGTGAGACTGACTGGTCTGTAATTCCCTGGGTCATCCATTTTCCCCTTCTTGAAAATGGGGGTTATATTTCCCTTTTTCCAGTCATCAGGAACTTCACCTGACTGCCACGATTTTTCAAATATGATGGACAGTGGCTTAGCAACTTCATTTGCCAGCTCCTTCACGACCCACGGATGGATTTCATCAGGTCCTACGGACTTGTGTACATTCAGGTTCTATGCATACATTCTATATTTAGCTTTGTTTCACACTACTGGGATGAAGCAAAAGAAGGCCAGAACATAACCATAAATTTTAAGAAGTCATTGATACTGCATGTCTTTTTAAAAATTGCTTCAAAAGAAGTGAATTGTTTTAATTTTAATAGTTTCTGGTATATGACTTTCTACTAGAAATTGCATGAAGCTGGTGTTTATTTGGGTCACTTATATAAACCTACAATATACACCCTGTAAAGTTTATTTTTCTATTAGAAATGTATTGCTGCCTCCAGCAGCAGTCCTTATCCTTATCAGAGAACGTTGTTAAGACCTATAATATCTCCAAAATAAAAAATAAATTTGAGTAGGATATATGAAAGTAAATTGTAAAAAAGAAAAACTAAATAATTGTTTCAATGGTGTTAAATGTTGAAAGACATTGATTATATCTGTGAAAACTTTCAAATTCTTTTAAAATTACAACTTCTGACAAGACAGTAAGCTTATTCAAGTAATAAGTAAGTAAGACAAAGTACCTTCCCAAATACCTTTGTTCACATATTAAAATAAAGTTATTAGGTAACAAGTCTATACATAAATGATATCTGTACTGTCCGCATAGTTCCAATGAATGTAAGTATAAACAAAATATACTTTGCCTTCTCGTGCTTATTTAATGATATTTCTAAAATATTCAAGTAAAGTGAATATTAAGAGTGGAAACAGTAGTTACACTTAGACTGGTTAAGACATTGAAGTGTTCTCAACAGTTAAATCCCATGACTTCAGAAACACTTTTTCCATCATAAAGAAAACTACTGAAATTGCTTCCATTTGGCAGCTCAGTGAATCTGAGTTACCTCTGCTCAGATGCTGTGTTGAATGTTCCTTCTGCAAAAAGGATTACCACATTAGTCTCAAACAAAATTGATTGCACTAGGGCCAAACTGGCTGCTGTTGTGGAGCCTGTTCAAGGCAGGAAAGCCAAATAGATCTGTTCCTGTCACAGCAATTCCACTTGTTCAGATTTCAGATTTAACTGAAAAGTTTCTGAATGGTCAAAAAATTCCATGTGTCATTCCCCTGGTTTTGAGGAGATGGGGACAAAAAAAAAACCACCACCAAAGAACAACCTTGTGAAGTCCAGTTGTAGGAGTTCCCTTAGGTGAAGCAGGATGCCAAGATACTTTAAGCAAACAAGAGAACATACTCTCCTAGAAAAATAGTAAAAGACAGAGTCACTGGAAATTTTATACTGTATTGTCAAAAACTAGAAGTTACTACAAACAACTAATTTAAAAAAAAACAACAAAAATCACAACCAAACACTCTAAGAGATCAGAAACAAAAGCATGTGGCCATAATAGTGTCTCTACTGATGTTTTTCACAAGTTTACAACACAAACCCTCCATACACTGGGTCCATCCAATATTGAAAGCAATTGAAAGTACTAGTTAACTTCAATTTGAAACAAAATAATCCCAAACCCCTTACTTCATACTACAGCCTTGGTTACTAGTGACTTGGCTCTCCTTCTGCTGATGTAGCATTTCTCTTTAAATAGTTCCAGGTTGTGTTCAGGTTTTTAGTGTAAAGCACTGTTTTCATAAGGAAATATTTTAATGATAGGAAGCTCAGATTCTCTCTTCATTGTTTGTTTCTATAATGAAATCTATCTGCTATCATGGTACTCTTTCCAGCCGTTCTAGAGAAAACATCTTGTTGAAGTGAATTCAAATTGAAATGCCAGTAGTTCACTGTCAGTACTTTCGACCTATAAAAGAAAAAGTGAGATTAATACTACATGTTCTGAAATGGCTGTCTACATATAATCCCACAGCTAGGTGGTGATAATCCGTCAGAACAGGATTATGAGAGCCTGTATTTCAAGAAAAAAATTTCTCATGCATTTAAGGGCATACTGGTATGAAACGTGAATGCTCTACCTTTTCCATGGAATTCTCCTTATAACTCCATACAGTCTGGGAAACTGAAACAAGAGTAACAATTTTATAGGTATTAATACTTCTCTACCAGAAAAGGACTAAAAACCACTTTACTGATAAACCATTTTTCAACAATGGGACTCAGTAATGATTAGGAAAAAGTCATTAATATCAAGAACTCTGTCAAAAATTGACTCAAAGTATTTTAATTAATTTAGTTTATTAATATAATCAAAAAAGTATAAATTTAAGTACAATTATTAACTACTGCAGCCACAGCCTTAGTCAGCATAAGTCTAACTGCCAGACACTCTCCTTATTTACATACCTCAGACACATAATTTGAAGTATTTTTATCCATTTGAGCAAGCTTTGTATTTTAAGTATGTCATGCACTGTCTGAAATGGCGGACACCAAAACAAGAATGGATGGATATCTGGAAAAAAACATCCAAAATACCTACACCTAGCTGTGGCCTAGGTCACAGTGTAGCACTTAATTGCCACGCAGCATATCAGAATATCATGCTCTGTCCTTTTGGAAGTCTACACAATAGCTATTTGTAAGACTCTCAAACCCAACTAAAAACAAATATTCATGCTCTGAAATAGTAATTTTTTGCCATTATCATTCTTCAACAAATAACTGTAATTCCATCCCAACATAAGAAGAGTTGCTTTCAATTTATGGGATTGCATGATGCCATCATGGAAATTTGAACACAGTATGAATTTGGGCCATACAGAAAAGTAAACGTAATTAAGATTTGGTTCAGAAGTAGAACCATCAAAAAAAAGAAAAATACTACCTTTATTCATGGTATAACATATGCAAGCAAACCTTACTTCTCAAAACTCACATTTGGAGCTAACATAAATTGATGTTAAAATTGGTAATCTACTCAGTAATTTTTACACCAATCATGAAATAACGAAAAATGTGGAAGAGAGTCTTATTTTTACACTAAGAAGATATATATGGAAAACATATTTAAGTTTGCCAAGCATACTCCCAAATGTAGGAAACATCACACAAGGTCATGCTGCTTTCAGTTGACTGAGGAAGGCTCTCCACTGATTGCCAGGGTTTCTGGACCACGGCAAGAATAAGGCAGAGGTTCCATAAAAAAAAAGCATGCAGTCCATCATAATGCTCACATACAAAGAGACTAAATTAACTCTGAAGGATATTAAGTGCTTTCTAAACACTGCACCATACTGTAGATCAAAGTGGACATCCAAAAGCAGAGGCACCCTCACAGATTTTTAAAGATTTTCACTAACCTTCTTGGGTTATGCAATTATGAACATGCCACTACAGTAAAATGACTGTAATTAGAGCTAGTGAGAAACAAAATTATAATTAATAGCACACTGTAATTTTGTGTATGTTATATATTGGGTCTACTCCAACAGTCCTTACTCATATAGGAGTCCAAATAAAGATCTATGGAATCAGATGAGAAGATGGCAAAATTTAACATTCATTTCAATATTATGAGTGTCTTTAAAATTTGCATAGCCAGTGCTTCTATTTATATACTGTGTAGAAAAACTCTAGTCTTACAGCAACTATAGGCTAGAGAAACAACCAAAATCCAGTATCTAGAAATTAAGGACCTAAACCAAAGGAATAGAGGAATAGTATTTGCCCCAAAAATAATTTACTTTGAGATTAGAGTTTAAAGAAAAAATTAAACCATATGAAAATTATATACATATAAATATTTTTTTTTCCCACAGAAGAGACTTGGTCACATGCTGAAACAGAAAAAAAAAGTATCTTATAACTCCAGATTTTCTAGATCTAGTATCTCTATTTTATTATAGCATGAAGAAAAGTAAAGAGAATTATAACACAGAATCATAGAATAGCTAGGGTTGGAAAGGACCTTAAGATCATCTAGTTCCAACCCCCCTGCCATGGGCAGGGACAATTCCCCCTAAACCATATCACCCAAGGCTCTGTCCAACCTGGCCTTGAACACTGACAGAGATAGAGCATTCACAACACCCCTGGGCAGCCCATTCCAGTGCCTCACCACCCTAGCAGGAAAGAATTTCCTCCTTATATCCAATCTAAACTTCCCCTGTTTAAGTTCGAACCGTTTACCCCTTGTCGTATCACTACAGTCTCTAATGAAGAGTCCCTCCCCAGCATCCCTATAGGCCCCCTTCAGATACTGGAAGGCTTCTATGAGGACTCCACACAGTCTTCTCTTCTCCAGTCTGAACAGCCCCAACTTTCTCAGCCTATCTTCATATGGGAGGTGCTGCAGTACCGTGGTCATTCTTATGGCCCTCCTCTGGACTTCTTCCAACAGTTCCATGTCCTTTTTATGTTGACAACACCAGAAATGTACACAATACTCCAAGTGAGGTCTCACACGAGCAGAGTAGAGGGGCAGGATCACCTTCTTCAACCTGCTGGTCATGCTCCTCTTGATGCAGTGCAAGATATGGTTGGCTTTCTGGGCTGCGAGCAAACACTGAAGCCAGCTCATGCTCATTTTCTCACTGACCAACACCCCCAAGTCCTTCTCCTCAGGGCTGCTCTGAATCTCTTCTCTGCCCAACCTGTAGCTGTGCCTGGGATTGCTCTGACCCAGGTGTAGGACCTTGCACTTGGCATGGTTAAAATTCATAAGGTTGGCATCAGCCCACCTCACAAGTGCGTCAAGGTCCCTCTGGATGGCATTCCTTCCTTCCAACGTATCAACCGAACCACACAGCTTGGTGTCATCGGCAAACTTGCTGAGGGTGCACTCAATCCCACTGTCCATGTCACAGACAAAGATGTTGAACGAGACCGGCCCCAACACTGATCCCTGAGGGACACCACTCATTACTGGTCTCCAGCTGGACATTGAGCCATTGACCACAACTCTTTGTGTGCAGCCATCCAGTCAGTTCTTTATCCACAGAGTGGTCCACCTATCAAATTGATGTCTCCAATTTAGAGACAACGACGTCGTGTGGGACATTGTTGAATGCTTTGTACAAGTCCAGGTAGATGACGTCAACTGCTCTACCCCTGTCCATCACTTCCATAGCCCCATCATTGGTCAGGCAGGATTTCCCCTTAGTGAAGCCATGCTGGCTGTCACCAAGCACCTTGTTGTTTTTCATGTGCCTTAGCATGCCTTCCAGGAGAATCTGCTCCAAGATTTTGCCAGGCACAGAGGTGAGACTAACTGGTCTGTAATTCCCTGGGTCATCCATTTTCCCCTTCTTGAAAATGGGGGTTATATTTCCCTTTTTCCAGGTGTTGGGCGCTTCACCTGACTGCCACAATTTTTCAAATATGATGGTGTCGTGGTTTAAAACCCCCCAGGCAGCTTGTTCACTCACTCCCCCCTTTCTTGCCTTCACCCTACTCCCGGAGGGACGGAGAGGAGAATCAAAAAGAATGCAACTCCCACGGGTCGAGATAAGAACAGTTTAGTAACTAAGGTATAACACAAATCACTACTGCTACCACCAATGATAATAATGATAAAGGAAATAACAAGGGAAGAGAATACATCACCTCACCACCAGCCGACCAATAACTCACCCTCCCAGCCTGACCAAGCACCAATCGATACCTCCTCCAACTCCATCGTCCACCAGCCCTTTCGGGTCCCTCTCAGTTACATCCTGGGCATGACGTGCTGTGGTATGGAATACCTCTTTGGTCGGTTTGAGTCAGGTGTCCTGTCTCTGCTTCCTCACGGCTTCCCCTCCTCCCTGGCAGAGCATGAGGCTCACAAAGTCCTTGACCAAACCAAAGCATCATTGTTATCTGCTCTGGTCCCAGGCCGAAAGTCAAAACACAGCACTGCACCAGCTACCAAGAAGGAGAAAAATGACTGCTACTGCTGAACCCAGGACAGATGGACAGTGGCTTAGCAACTTCATTTGCCAGCTCCTTCAGGACCCATGGATGGATTTTATCAGGTCCCATGGACTTGTGTACATTCAGGTTCTTAAGATGAGTAGTCCAGATACTCTCCTATAGTGGGCGCAAGTTCTTCATTCTCACAGTCCCTGTGTCTGCCTTCCAAGACTTGGGTGGCGTGGTCAGAGCATCTCCCAGTGAAGACCGAGGAAAAGAAGTCATTAAGAATCTCAGCCTTCTCCACATCTGGTGTAGCCAGTTCTCTCGATAGCCTCCAGAGGGGGCCTACGTTGCCGGTACTCTGTCTTTTATTTGCTATGCAACTATAGAATCCCTTCCTGTTATCTTTAACATCCCTAGCCAAGCTTAATTCTAACTGGGCCTTAACTTTCCTCACCTGGTCCCTAGCTTCCTGGACAACATCCCTGTATTCTTCCCAGGCCACCTGTCCTTGCTTCCACCTTTTATAAACCTCTTCTGCTGTACTTCCTTCTGGTTGGGATGCAACACTCCTGAGCTTGCAGCAGGTGATCCTTGCATATCAACCAACAGCCTTGGGCCCCTCTGCCCTCTACGGCTATATCCCATGGAACTTCACTAAGCAGGTTCCTGAAGAGGACAAAGTCTGCTCTCTTGAAGTCCAGGGCAGTGAGCTTGCTGCACTCTCTTCTCACTGTCCTGAGGATTTCAAATCTGACCATCTCATGATCGTTGCAACCAAGGCTGCCCTGAAGCATCACATTTCCAACCTGCCCTTCCCTGTTGGTGAGCACGAGGTCAAGTATGGCACCTCTCCTTGTTGGCTCCTCTATCACTTGCAGAAGGAAGTTGTCTTCCACACAATCAAGGAACCTCCTGGATTGCTTGTGCCGGGCCGCACCATCTCTCCAACAGATATCAGGGTGGTTGAAGTCACCCATGAGAACAAGGGCCTGCAAGCACGAGGCTGTTCCTGTCTACAGAGTGCATCAGCCACAGAGTCCTCTTGATCAGGCAGTTTGTAACAGATCCCCACAATAATGTCTCCCATAGCTATATTCCCTTTAACCCTGAACCATAAACTCTCTGTTGACTGCTCACCTGTCCCCCGACAGAGTTCCATACTTTCCAGCCTATCCCTAACATAAATAGGAATTCCCCCTCCCCATCTGCCAGGCCTGTCTTTTCTAAAGAGCCTGTAACCTTCCATTTCAACACTCCAGTCATGGGAGCCATCCCACCATGTCTCTGTGATACCTATTATATCATATCCCTGTAGACGTGCACACATCTCTAATTCCTCTTATTTGTTCCCCGTGCTACAGGCATTTGTATAGAGGCATCTGAGCCAAGCTACAAATGAAGCTGGCTCATTGGCTGGAGCAGCTGGGATATCTCTACATTGCTCCAAGCATTTATTATAGGTTCTGGCAACTGACTGGGAGTGTTGGGACGGAATGATGCCCCCCTCCCCCAACACATCTAGCTTAAAGCTTCCTTGACCAGCCTGGCAAGCCTCCTACCAAAACCGCTGCTCAGACCAGCTCCACCAGCCCCCAGTAGACCTGGCCTACTAAATTGAGTCCCATGTCCCACTTATTAGCCTGCCAAATTCACCTGGCTTTTTAAGGTCCTCCCCTTTATCCTGGGGAATTGATGTAAAGACAATCTGAGCTCCAGAGCCCCTAACCACCTCCCCCAGGGCTCTGTAGTCCTTCTTTATGTTCTCCAGGGTACTGCTATCTATATCACTAGCACCCACATGGATCACTAGAAGTGGTAATAGTCAGTGGGCCTTACTAGAGCAGGCAGCCTCTCTGCAACATCCCTGATCCGTGCCCCTGGTAGGCAACACACTTCACTTGAGACTGCGTCAGGCCGACAGATGAGTGTTTCTGTTCCTTTCAAAGTAGAGTCCCCTACCTCTACGACCCGCCACTTTTTCCTTGCAGCACCAGTAGAGACCTTCTTTAGCAGTGCACCAGTCGTTGTTCATGGTGCAAGTGCATTTCCTTATCAACCCCTTGCAGGACAGCAAAGTGGTTCTGTGTGGGGATATCAAATTTAGGAGGAAGTCCCTTGCTTTTAATTGTCCTCTTCCTCCTTTTTGGCTTTCTGTTTGTTTTTTGGTTTTTGGATTTTTTACTATTTCCCAGCTTCCCGTGTTAACGGCCTTCTTCTCTACCTCCATGAGCTACAATGGACCCTCGAGGTCCCTGCAAAGTTTGCGCCTGGAGCAAGCAGTGCTGCTTCCTCTCAGCCTCCCTGACATCTTTCAGCCTATTGATGGTGTCCAGCAGCTCAGCCACCTGCTGCAGGAGGACCTCCACCAGGGAGCACCGAGTGCAGCCCTGCCCATTGTGCACCCTGACCTCACCAGACCAGTGCAGGCACTCTCTACACTCCGAGCTCTGCACTGCAGCCTCCCCTCTCATCGGCTCTGTCTGGGTGCCTACGCTGGCCACTGCCGGGGCAGCCAGAGCAGAGCTGCCGGACCGGGTCCTGGTCATAAGCACGCACTCACCATACTGCTCACGTGTCTGCCCAAACCGCCTCGACCCGCGCTCCTGGTCGCTCGCGCTCCCTGGGGCAGGTTTTTACCCAGTCAGGGCTGGTGCCGCTGCTCCTGGCTCCGCCCCGTGTGAGTCAGCTGCTCGCTCTCGTCAGCTGAGCTGCCGGCTCCTGGGCAGGTCCTGTCGAGGACTTGAGGCTCCCTCGGTGGCTCTTGTCGCTCTGGGTTGAGGCTCCTGGACGCTGATCTCCCCCCCGCTCCGGTGTTGAAGGCGTCCTCTCTCACGCTACCCACTTCAGCAATTGAAACAACAGCTAGTTTCTTTAGACTTGGGGGGGTTGATGTTTTTAATCAGCATTCAGCACAAATTAAAAAAAAAAAAAAAAAATGACACTATCCAGGTAAATCATCAGAACTGCAATTGTAGTGCATTGGAAAGTATTAAGCAGAATAAAAAAAATTTTTTGTTGTCAAAAAGTCCATGTCAGAACCATAGATGAGATTTTAAGATGACAGGCATTGCCCTAAAAAGATAATTTCTACTGAGAAATGAACAGTATAATAACAATTTTATAATTTTATTTATAATTGTATGCTATTTTTAGAAATATTAAAATTGTTATAGAACCTCATAGTTTCTTAAAAGAGTGCATGTCAGATGGAATTTATGGGGTGTTAGTTAGTTTATACACTATTAATGTTTTTAGTAAGTGCTGTAGTTTCAGTGCCAGCATGCATTTTTTATGACTTTGACAAATTTGTCATTGCATATGCATGTCAGTCCTACATTTTTATTTTATCCTATCAGGAGAGTTTGCATGCATGAATGTATGCAGTAAAGACTGGTATCTAAAATGCAGCTGGAGGAAACATGTTTGTTGCCACTGATATTAATGAAAAACTTATAGCCAGCAGGCACAATGGCCAAGAATGAGTTGAGATACCTGTGCCAGTTTAAAAAAAAAAAAAAGGAAAAAGAGGTGTTCTTGCTGAAATTCTCCTTTGTTGTATTTCAAAGAATGGAAGAGCCCTCCCTCCCCCCCCCCCCCCCCCAAAAAAAAAAAAGAAAATCCTGAGTCTAAAGGTATTATGCATGGATATATTTGAATTCTAGGTTACTGATCCCACAAACCTGCTGACAGATATTGAGGTCATGTAGCCTGCTTTTGAACCTTGCAGAATGGAGTAAGTCCCATCCTGCAGCAATCAATTCCATGATAGGCCTATAAAGAGAATCCCACTGACTGGGTGACCTATATCCACCAAGCTTTAAATTGAATTGTAAAGTCTTAGAAAGCACAGGCTTTTTTTACCTTCAAGGACAAACCTTCCGATAACTGACTGCAAAGAAGAAGGTTCCTCAGTGAGAAGGTTATTCCAAGCTTGTCCATCAATCTGCCCTTTCCATATCACCATCTGCTAAACAACTAGTTCAGCACTGGTATATGCCTGAGCTAGCCTGATGATCACCATGTTCAGTGACTATGTAGAACTACATCTGTAGTTTGTAATACATTCAGTCAGTATTGCTCAACTGTATTTTGTAAATACTATTTGAAAAGAATATCACAAGAAAAATATGAAAGCAAAATTGTATGCTTATGTGAGATCTCAACAGTATTGTCAGCTCAGTGCATATAATAAATTACAAGCACTGAGGTCCACATGTCAATCACACAGAACATTTGTTTGCTGTTATTTAATGAGGATAAACTGGGGGCAAAATTTGGTGGGCTGGAAAATTTATGTTGCACATTTTGGTTAATTCAGCCTATCTGGGCTTGATTCTTCCCATTTATCAACCTGCCTCTGGAACAATCATTTTGTAAAACTGTCTTGTAAGGAACAGCAAACAGATCAGTCCTGCTCTCTCCTCTTGTATCCTCTGATAATAAAATATCAAATCATTCTCACAGCTATCTAGAACTTATAGCTAAGCACATTCCAAACGTGCCAAGTCTTACTATGAAACCTGTTGAATTTTGGACAAATATCCACGAGGAACTTTTAGATGTGAAGAATTCGGGGGGGGGGGGGGGAACGGGACACCAGGGATTAGGAAAATGGCAATATTTGCTAGCAGAAACTGTATGGAAAACAAACCCAGCAGATTGGCAGTAGCTAGCAGTTCTGCAGTGTTGCATATGGAAAAATACTTAGTCCTTGAAAATTCTTTTGATCAAGTATTATACAACTGAAAGCACAGCAAAAATAAATTTTTGCGTCAATATTGTAAGCTACTGACACAAAAAAAAGAGTGGCTCAAAGCACTCCCTTAGTTCCTAAGCCTCCCCCAGACCATCAGACAGTTCCTTTCAGAGGAGAGAAAGTTCCAACATGGGAGGAAAGTACAGGATTGCACAGCAACTGCCCTCCCCTTCTACAATTGTTGTATTCTGACTGTTACACTTCTCTCTACTTCTGATTCTGCCTTTGTTTTATTTAACAGAGTTACTTATCTTTATTTCAAAGACATTTCTAGCTTACCATTGAAGAAAAGCCAACAGAGGAAGTGTAGATAATTTGCTGCCAGAATTGAGATAGCACAAAGTCTCTATTTACAGAATCTGTCCCTAGAGCTGCCTATGCAGTTATCAAGGAGAGAGGCGCTATATCAACTCCTGTGCATTTTTAAGGACATTTATACAGAAAGGAAGAAAGTAGCATTGGCTAGAGACAGGTAAAACAGTGGCTCTGGAGCCAGGTCTTAAAAAGTATCTGAGGAAGCAGGGAAGAAAGAAATGTTAACATGGAAGAGAAATTCAAAGGATTGGTGTTTGTCCTAGCTACAGTTCAGTAACTCCAAATACATAATTAAGGCAAGTATATGCATTTTAATCATGCTTAAGAAAAAATGGTTTTAGTCAGAGATAGGCACAGCACCATAATAAAAAAGCTGTGGAAGCTTAAACCCTGCTGTGACTTGCAAATATTCTAACTCCTGCAGATGCACATCCATCATGAAGCCACTTACTCTGCCATTCATGATAGGGCACTACTGTCTATAGCTACATCCTGCTGAAACAAAACTCTTAAATGAATTCACTTTTCTGATGAAGCATCATGGAGGGCACCTTGAACTTAATGGTAGTTTGGTTGTGCTTGCAAAGTGTGAAGAAAGTGCAAGTCTCTGAGCTAATATAGCTCAAAGATTAATTTCTAGCCTTAATGATTTTGTGAAACAGCCTTTTGAAATCATTACAATCATACCAATTAGCTTTAAAGTCCTTCTAACAATGTGCCCCCTCTTTCACAAAATACTTCTCAAGCTGCAATGACGACTTATTTTTATTAATGTATATTCTGGTAAGTGAATCAATAAATTCTTTGTTAATAGTATATTTGTGTCAATTTTACCAGACTGCAGCATTTCCAAGAGACTAAATTTAACAGTAATACAGTGTCTAAGGACTTGAAACGTCTTTCAAAAAAAAAAAAAAAAAGTGCTGAAATATTCAGAAACACATTCTTTCCATCTTTCTTTTCTTGTGTAAGGGGGTAAAAAATAGATTCAGCATATATTCAGCTTTAAGAAAAGCTACATAAGATACTGGAAATGTAGAAATAGATTATTAAAAAGAAAGAAAAATGAACAGATACGTATGGTGATACTTGCAGTGACATAGAGTGTAGAAAAATGCCATATACATTGCCTTCAAGTATGAATTTATTTTCATATTTTAGAAGATACATATATATTCTAAAAGATAATATATTTTATTGCACTTTCTACTTTTAGAATCATACTGGGTCATTTAGAGGTTTTTACCTTGGCTGTGTTACCTTTAAATATTTTCATTACCCTTAAAATGCATAAAGGTTAGCAACACAAACACTTATTTGCTTGTGTACACATGTGACCACAGTAAATGAAACAGAGCATCTGGACATATTTAATTCTGAAATCACTGAACCAAAGGAATCTGAAATCAAAGCCAAGAGAACAGGCAACAGTAACTGTCATGCTCTAACGGGAATAGTTTCAACAACATACGCTACACTCCCCCTAAGGCACAGTTAGACAAGGACAAAATCCTGACAGCATTTGGTAAGGGAGTATGCTCTGGGAACAGCAGGGTCCTCAGACCCAGTTTGGAAAAACTGGTAGCTATCACGTAATTGACAATTTCCCTATGATGGCTCTTGTTTCAGAGGGCAGTGCTTGAATGAGTGCTACAAAACAAGACTAGATAATACCCGTAACAGAGGAATGTTACACGATGCTACTTACAGCCTCAGTAATGTTTGACCAAGCTGTTAATGGACATCTACAATAATGGGACATGATATTTAGGAATTTTGTTTTATACTCATTACACTGAGTTTAATGAAGTTATCCTTGGATTCTTAGCAAAACGTAGGTGAAATCACTGACTCTTCTGTAGTGGTGACAGCTTTTGCTTGGTGTCTTCCTGATAGATTTTGGCACATACCAGCTGAAATTACTTTTCCAGGTGAAAAATTAGTCTATTCCTGTCTTAAAATTATTTTGCTACCACTTGGAGTTAAACAGGACTTGTCCTCAAGTAGGAAAACCCAAAAGAATATTGGCCAGGAGAAGAAAAAGGAGACCATAAAGTATGCTTCCATTGCCATACATATGAAGAACTGCACATAGCATGTATGTGACTACATATAAACATAAAATGTGTGTATATATATATATATATAAGAAATCTTAAAGACATAAGGTTCACAACAGAGTTACTTTTGTTAACTGTATCAACTTTCAAGACTCATAAATGCATTAGTGAAGTGTCTGAAAAAAAAGATCAATCTGAAATAATTCAAATGTCACATCACCACAATATGCAGATTACAGCCACCATTTACTATGAATCACAGTTGCACTAGGGTTCAGCTGCCTGGGATGGAGTTAATTTTCTTCATGGCAGCTTTTATGGTGCTGGTTTAGATTTGTAACCAAAACACACTAATGCAGCTACTGGCTCAACACTCTTTGCACAGCACAAAGTCCTCTGCTCCTCACTCTGTGTCCTCAGTGAATAGATTGGGGGAGCACAAAAGGTTGGGAGGGGGCACAACCAGACAGATGACCTGAATTAATTGAAGAGGTAGAATGTCATGATCAACAATAGAAAGGGAGAAAAAGGGTGTTTAAAGAAGTCACCTGTCTTTTACTTAGGAGGTGGCTGGACATTGGTCTACCCATGGGACATGTTGGTAATTGCCTTTGCATCACTTCTGTTTCATTTAGTTTCTTTTTTCTTCTACTTTTCCTTTGCTTATTAAGCCATTTTATCTTGACCCACAAGTTTTCTTGCTTTTACTCTTCCTTTCCTCTTCCCTCATCCCACTTGGCAGAGGGAGGAGTGAGAGAGCAGCTATGTGGTGCTTAGCTGCCTGCCAGTATTAACTGCAATTACAGCTTAATTCAAAATAATTTTTTTGCAACAAGCAAAATTATTAAAATTGTTATGTCCAGTGGGTTAACCAAACTACATCATCTATATTCCACCTTATTTTCTGCTGTAAAGTTGAGGTTTATTAATTATCTAGGTAGTCTCCCTTTTTTCTACCTCTTCACACTAAGGCTGTGAAAGAAGTGTACAGGAGGGTTCTGCTATCATTTAAAACAAAACACAACACAGGATGAGACAGTATTCAGCCTGAAAATAGGAAGACATGAAAAATATGGTTGAGGGAAATGAACCAGAAGTGAAACAGCGAGAATTTCAGTCAATACCTCCAGTTGCTGCTGACAACAGTGTCTGAAGTTATAGAACAGAGAGGCCAGTGCAACTCTTGAAGCAGGCTTCTACTTACTCTCAGAGCTACTCTAGGCTAGACAGAGTAGGCTAGATCCTCAGTCTCTGTGAGACTGTCCAGCCCTACTCAGTTAAGCACTGCATTCTACATCCCCCTCCAGCCCCCTCACCCCGGGTTGCAAAGCAGATTAAAATAATTAATCAGTATGAATATTTAACACCCCACATGCACACTGCATCTTCTATCTGAGATGTTTGTGTAATCCACTTGTGACACAAGACTTTGAAGTGTGCTACTTTAAAATAACTTCAAAGATACTGAATAAAAGGTAAGAAAGTCCATCTGCTATGAAGTAATAAACTAGATTATTACTTTGTATGACCACGGCATTCTGCCTCAATGAAAACCAGTTGTCTGTTTTTTCTCCTGTTATTCACACCTCATATTTTTGTGTTTTACGTTCTAAGAAGCAAATCTTACAGATTATTCATTTCAGATTCTGTTGGGAAGCATTTCAGAAGTCAAAGAATGTCATTCCTTCATCCTGCCACTAGGAGAATTTTCTACTAAGTTTACTTTTGTTCACCTTTCCTACAAAAATCATATTTTAGGATGAAGAATAGGGTTGATTGAAGAATGATGTTGTAAATAACTAACTTCAAGGACGTTAGGCTTTGTTAGCAACTATAGAGATAAGGAAATGGTTAAGATAAGCATTGCACAAGAACTGGCCAGAGTCTGGGGGGAGCAGATCTTTTACACACTCTGCGCGGTTCACAGGAGAAACCCAGAGGACCTCCAGAGATTGGAACACCAAACAACAATTAACTTTATTGTAAACTGCCCTAAAACTGTGTCAGGCAAACAAAAGTCTTGGCTGGTTCTTATTCTTATAAAAGACACAAAGTAGAAGGAGGAAAGAACAAAAGAAAGAAAGGAAAGGAAGAAAACAGATAAATAGCACCACCCACCCAATGGATCCAGCAGCATCTTCTCATTCAGCCCATGGAAGTTCTTTCAGTTGTGTCCTTTCAGTCCTTGACCCCACTGTAGTCCGGGATAGAGGAATGAACCACGTGGCTGCAGGACGGTGACTTTTTACAGGGTCGGACTCTCCTGGATCCCCCCCACAGGTCAGACTCACTCACCAGGATCTGGTGAGCCCCAGACTCAGCTCATGTTGTGCACTGGCAGGCACCAGTGTCTGTGCAGCTGTCTCTGGGCAGTTTGTTGCCAGGCAGTTGATCTTCATGGACTCAGGGCACACAACACAGGGAAGCATCCCCCACTTATCGTTCAATAATGAGCTGTCACGTCATTTAGTCTTTTGAGTTGTTTTGAGACACACACAAGAAGGGTCTCTTAACCATCACACTAACATATTGTGCTACTGGATGCCATGTGTTACACACCTTCTACAAAACATTTCATTTGGTGTTATATCTTGAGAACAAGGAGTGTTAAGAAGAATCCTACATATGCCAGAAAATAAGACATTTTCTGCAGTTGTTGTTATGTTGACATTCCCTAGAGATGAAACCTAGCCCTTTTTATATGCAATCCAGAGAAAGAGGCACAGTCTTTTATTTGTTTTTGCTGAAAGACAGACATTCACTTTAAATTCTTTATGTAGCTCATGCAATTTAAAATACCTCTTCCACTGTGTAATACATAATTCAAAATTTAATAGAAATGAGAGGAAAGAATATATCTGACTCTGGTCCAGTTGTGCAATGACAAACTGTAAGAAGAATGTTTAAGGCTTTCATCCCTCATCCAAGAACCATTTATGTATTTTCTCCAGTGATTAGTAGTAGATATCATGCAATCACAATCTGAAAACCCATATTTAAAATTCATCTCAGCTTTGTTAAGTATGACTATTTCTGTAGGTTCAAAAAAAAAAACTTAAAAAACTAACTATGGACTCACCCAACGCACAATGAAAATGTCAGCACACTTGTTTTTCAGGTCCCTTCTGTAAGGCTAATAATACAGGTAAAAGTCCCTTTGGAAACAAAAGAAGAAACAACAGATAGGTAGGCTAAAGAATCAGCAGTGATGTAAAGATTTCACCTCAAACTATGTTGGTTGAACTGCTTGAGATGCAATTATCTTCTTTGGTGACAGTGAAGCGTCTCTTCATTAACTATGTTATAGCCATAAGCAAAAGATTCTAGCATTTTAGAAAGTCAAAACTCAGAGGTGATTATTAGGGTTGGAATTATTTCTTCTAACCCTATGCATATCTGGATCTCCAAAACAGATCTGTGTTAGACAAGTCCCTTATGTCAGAAATATCAGATACAAAGCTGACCTATTGTGGTAACTGATGAAAGGACTGAAAAAGCAGTAATGGCCAAAGGCAGTTTTAAAAGAGAAGTCAGAGAAGATTTAGACCTCTGGTTATATGTTATCAGTGAAACTACTTTGGGACTATTGCTGCCTTTAGTTGAATCAGTGAAGCTGATTTTCTGTCTCACTGGAACAAAAGTAAGCCTGTGAGCCCTCAGCTGTACTTTCAGTCAATGTCATTTCATTTATATTGGTCAAGCTTTAACCTTTAATGATTTTCTGACCAGACATGTGCTTGCTGAGTCACTGCTCTTGATAAACACTAAAGAAATGTGTAGCAGAAATAGTATAATACTACTAAGATCATATTTGCCCTTTGGTTTCTTGCAATCCTTCCACAACCTAGTATTCTCTGTAGTGTTTAGTGATTTGTAGCCCAGCAATAGTCAAGTCCTAGTTTGCTTCATGCATATGCACTAAATTAAGCTGTTTCCCTCCTACCCATATGGTGGGCTGATATGCACAGATGCTATTACAGAGTTCTGTTCTACATAAAATCCCAGCTGTAAACTGAAAAAAAAAAAAACAAACCCTAAAAAACTAAAGAGTCCTTTTACTCATCTTCCAAAAAAAGCAAAACAATAGAAAATAAGCCCATAAGGAACTGAATAAACATAAACAGACCCACACAACATCTGACATAGACATAGATCAGGGACTGAAGATGAAAAACAAAAGAAAAGAAGGATTAGATTATTTCAGACAGTGATAGTAATTAATTAAAAAATGCAATCTCTACAAAAGAGTGGTCGACAGAATAATTTTGACAGTCCTTCGAAATACAAGCAAGCCCTTAATTGCTAATGTTTCTCAAAATCCTAGGTTACAGCATTTCTTAAACTGGCATGAAGGACTGTAACTATCAGAAATATATATTCCACAGGGCAAAGCAACTAATTGGGAAAAAAAATCTCCAAACACTTCTGTAAATCCTTTTAGTCTTTTACAACTAACATGTTCCTTCTCCTTTTTGAGCAAATACCTATGTTCCTATAGTGTTCAGAGTAAGTCTAAAACCACAGCGGACACTTCTACAATCCTAAACCTCAGTTATTTGCAGAGGAAATTAGTTTTTTCTTCCAAATTTCTTTAAATTTTGTTACCTTGATCTTTCCATCAAAGCTTTAAAGCAGGTTCTTGAAAACAGCCTACAGTTTCTGACAGCTCTAAGGATCACATAGCATCCATACTAGATTCTCAACATTTACAGTCCTTGACACCAAATTAACAGATTTGGTGCCTAAGTGCCAGTTGTGCCAGTAGCTCAAGTGGAGGGTATTTTGTTTGGTTGCTTACCTCTTTAGGTCTTTTGCTGGTTTGGGTTGTTTTTTTGTTTCTTTACATTGGAGCCCTAAAAGTCCATGTATTCATTGCTGACACAGACGTGACACAGAGAGTACCTCGAGCTCAGGTGTACATATGCAGACTCTTGGGGTGCTTTTTCAGTGGCTCACCCACATGTACTACAGCCCCAGAAAGGAAGTGTGTGCTTGTCATCTATATGGCTCAGAAGGTGGGGATGCCCCTAATTCTATGTGTACATGAGTGTGAGTGCCTGTGTGGGTGACAGAGAGAACTCTGGGATTTTTCAACCCTTTGTAAGCAGCCAGGACTGTGGTTTATTCATTCTGTTACTCCTATTGATCCTGAAGGACTGTTCACTGTTTGCCAGCTAATTGCATATCATTAGTAAATCAATAAAACCACTTGGATCCTGATTTGCTTTAATTACATAAAATGAGCAGCTTTTCCCCTGTGATAGTTGGGCTAAAGTATCTTAAGCTCACATACATGTGAATTACATAGGAAGTCCTAAAGAATGATAATGTGGGAATTCAAACTGAAGTAAAAAGTCTAGACTAAGTATTTTGAGCACCTTCATCATTGGTCTCTAAATAGATATTCTTGTTTTTACTGGAGACATTTCACTGCCTACCACTGGAGTTCAGTGTTCTAATTGCAGAATCATAGAAGTCAGTGACCTAAACCACAAATTTACTGTACACTGAGGGGAAAAAAAAACAAACAAAACCAAACTTTTTTTTCTGATCATATAAGGGAGAAGTATGGATCCTAATCTTGAAACTGCCAGCCTTACTCCCAAGTTAGACAATGATTGAACCCAAAAAAAGCAAGACCAAAAATGAAACAAAACAAACAAACAGAAAAACACAAACCGACCAATCAAACAACCAAAAAAAATCAAAAAACCTTAAAAAGAATGATTCCTAAGATCTTTAGGAACTTTAGGATCTTTAAAGATCTAGGATCTTTAAACTGTATAGCACTGTAAGGAATTAGATTCCTGAACCAAAGGTTACATAGAACAAGGGGTGACAAAACAAAGACAGGGGTTTGTACCTGCAGAAGCTCCAACCACAGTCTTACTCCATCGTACCCAGGAGAATGATGTACTACAGGTACTGAGCTGAGCTCAATCCAAGGAAAATCAAAGGTAAAAAATTATTGCTGTATCATTACCCCATCTTTTCCCCAAAATAACTGTCCGTTGTTGTAAATTGCTAGAATTCGTAGGTTGTCGACACATTTTAAAATAAATATATATTTTTTAACTATTCATAATTTTCTTTATAGGCTGAAAAACCGTATAGCTGCACTATTTTGCTAGTGAGTTCTATTCTATTGTAATCTTCTGAGCATTGCTCAGATGAAATTTAGATGTGCCTATTTTCTCTGTTATTATGTAGTGTTTACATACATAAAAAAGAATACATACAGCTTTTGTACCAAAATGTATAAAAGAGAGGACCTTTGCTTCAGAAAGTCTATAACAAAATCTATTTTAAAAAGGAAACTAAACCAATTTACAAGTCAGAGCAAATAAATGTATCACGTTCCCTCAGACTGCAACACCCTTTGGTTTTTCGCTGTCAGTAATGAAGATTATGGGTTCAACACTCTTCATTGCACTCCTTTAATTTCATAACTTATGTGTTTGGGACTGCAAAGACATACAGAGCATCTGATCTCTAGAAGCAATGTTTGCATCTTTAAGGAGGTGAGGAAGTCCATGAGTTACGAGCAGGAATGTACAAACTACCTCATGAGTAAGTTGGGGAAGTTCAGACCTTAGAGAATAAAGAACTCAAACAAGGAAATGTACTGTCACATTTCATCATTAAGATCTCCAGTGAAAGCAACTATCTCTGCCAAAGCACACAGCCCAAAATAAACATTTAGTTTTCTTATTAAATTTTAATGCAAATTAATTTAGTAAGTTTTCCTTCTACTTTGCCAGCTTGATTTAAATAAAGAGGGTTTAAACAAAGGGGTTTAAACAAAATCCCCTCATAATTTTAAGACGTAGAAATACCTAGGGACACAATATATCAGGTTCATATAACAGGACTCTGGGTAAGTCTTTCAGAATCTACTTCCCCAGAACACTTTTCCTGGAAATCTTCTGTGTTGACAAAAAGTGTTATTCCTCAGAAGATGCACAAGCTAGTTCAAAGTCTGGAATTTCAAGAGTCTTAAATTAAGGAACAGCAACAAGAAAAATGCTTTCTTCTGGCAAAGTTAATGGAGTAACCTAAAACTACAGGATCCTAGGGAAGCTTGTAGGATTTATGAAGATCGAAGGAAAGAATCATAGAATCAGCTGAGTTAGAAAAGGCCTTTAAGATCATCAAGCCCAACCTTTACCCCAGGATTCCCAAGTCCACCACTAAAATATGTCACTGAAGGCCTCGTGTGCACAGGTTTTGAACACTTCCAGGGACAGCGATTCCACCACTTGCTCTGGGCAGCCAGTTCCAATGACTGATCACCTTTTTGGTAAAGAAATTTTCACTAATATCCAACCTAGACCTCCCCTGGCGCAGCTTGAGGCCATTTCTTCTTGCCCTCTCACTTGTTACTTGGGAGAATAGACATGCCACCTCCTCGCTCCATCCTCCTTTCAGGTAATTGTAGAAAACGATAAGATCCCCCCTGAGCCTTCTCTTCTGCAGTCTGAACAGACCAACCAAACCATAATTTAATCCTCTTCATTCACATCATGACTTTGAATTGAATGAAAAGAATTCTACCCTAAACATATTGCATATGATAATTTCTCTGTTGTACCCAAATATAAATGAGTGAACAAACTAGAATAGCTTAAATGTTTTCATAAGATCAATCTTAAACAAGCAAAAGGAAGACTAGGAGAAGGATGTCATCACTAAATTGCTTCTCAAAAGAATTTACTATAGAGACAGATTTTTCTGAAATACAGATCACCAAGAGGCAGACCTTCACAAAATATACATTCCACTCAGAAAAGAGAATTAATGTCTTCTTAAAGGGAATAAAATATGAAAAAAAAAAATACAAAATATAAAACCATTTTACCTGGATTTGGTACTTTTCATAAGACCCTAAAAAAATCCAGAGACAGCAAACATAGCTATATGGTTATCTGATACTTTTGGTCTCAATTCTTTTTAAATACAAAACACAAAATGAAAATTATAAGTCCCGCACTCCAATTGTATTATCAGAGCATTGCAAGATATTTAAAATTTAAAAAGATCTCTTCAATCTCTTCTACAAATAACACTTTCAATCTGCTGAAAGAAATGCTGAAACTCAGATGAAATAAATTAAAAAGGAGCAAGAGAAAGATAAGAAAATTAATCTGATGAGAACATGGAAGACTACAAACAGTGTGGACCAGTCAATGGGATCAGCGAGGTGAAAGACAATATCATTATAAATCCCCAGTACACTATAAGGATTTATGTCAGATTTGGGCATGTTGCTTAAAAAAAGTCATGCCTCGGTTCTCCACCCCTTAAACAAGAAAATAAATGGCTACATTTCAGGGATTAAAAAAGTTAGAATAATATAATTAATACTGTGAAAGTGCTTGGAAACTACAAAGGAGCACAAAGTATTGATGTCTTTAAGCATGCTATTAGCAAGTAGCCCATGAGAATGCAATACCAATCCCTTATGGTGAGTATAGGTGAAAGGGGAATAAAGAAGACAAAAATGGGGACAAATAGCTGTGGGAAAAATGTGACCAAATCAGCTAATTAAAAATAATAATAAAAAAGTAGTAGAAATCAGTAATCAAAGTGAGCAGGGCTTATTTTGAGATTGACGTGGTTTGAACCCTAGCCAGACAGCTTGTTCACTCACTCCCAGTGAGTGCTGCCAGGCTGAGAGCAATCGAGCCCCCCCCACCCCCCACCGGGGCTCTCCCCTTACCTGCTCCCGGAGGAACAGGGAGGAGGACCGAAAGAGTGCAACTCCTACAGGTTGAGACAAGAACAGTCCAGCAACCAATGTACAACACAAATCACCACCACTACTACCAACGACAACAATGATGAGAGAAAATAACAAGGGAAGAGAATACAATACCACCGGCCAAGAAACGAGTCTGACCCGGAAGCCCGTGTCCTTCCGGGTAACTCCCAGTTACCCCCCTACCCTGGGCATGACGTGCTGTGGTATGGAATACGTCTTTGGCTAGCCTGGGTCAGGCGCCCCGTCTCTGCTTCTTCACAGCTTCCCCTCCTCCCTGCCAGAGCATGAGCCTCACAAAGTCCTTGGTCAGGGTAAACATCACTTAGCAACAACTGAAAACATCGGTATCACCAACACTGTTCCCAGGCTGGAAGTCAAAACACAGCACTGCACCAGCTACCACGAAGGAGAAGCATCACTGCTACTGCTGAACCCAGGACATTATCCACCCCTTATTCCATACCATTCACGTCATGCTCAGATCCCACATTTTCAATGCACCATCACTCTCCCACATATACACATACATATACACACAAACCAAGAGTAAGAGATCATTTTCTTAGTGCATGGACCAATCCCTATAACGGTGCCGAGTCCATTCTGTCCATGATGTCAGGTTCCATCTCTTGTAACAGTCTTTCAGGGCAGGAAAGGCTGTGTGCAGTATTGGATCGTTGCCTGCTGATACTGATCGTTCCTTTACTGCAGAGCTCATCCGGTTCTATCAAAGTTCATTCTCTGTTGGGATGATGGTTGGAAGGAAGTCAGGGCTAGTCACTGGTGACCTGGAGACATCTAGTTGATGGGCTATAAAAGTATTACACAGCAGGCAACAGCATACAATTAAGTTCATTGGCTGTTTTACCCTAAAATCAAATCCCCTTGAGGTATACATCACACTTCCCCATCTTCCCGCATTACCCACCAAATATATCCAGGTCCCTGAGCAAAAGCAATCCCACGAGTGGGTTTGCCTTTACCTAAAGCAGGAATAACCCAGACTGTCTTCCCCAGCAAATTCTTCATATGCACCACAGGAACTCTGTCCCCCTCTACAATATGTAAAAGTTCTGACTGGGCTGGGCCAGCCCTGTTGGCAGATCCTCTGGTGTTGACCAACCAGGTGGCCTTTGGAGTTTATGAACCATTTCATCCACTGTTAGTGGTACTATGTCATTCCAGGTTACTGTTGCCAATGAATGGGCATATGATGATGGTGCATTTCGTGTAAGTTTTTGCCACATGGGTCGTGTAGATTCAACTTCCTCTGGATCTATGGGTATATCCCCATTATTCGTCATGATGTGATAGATCATCTCTACAATGGCAGATTCCCTCAGAGACTGGATGCCTTTGTCTATAGTAGTCCACTTGGCCAAACGACTCATAACATCATCCTTGTATGGAAACCTTTCTTTCACAGCTGCCAAGAGCCGTCTCCAAAGACTGAGGGACTTTTTCTCTCTTGTAATTGCTTTGTCAATTCCCCCTTCTCTAGCATGTGATCTTAGCTGCTTGGCTTCTGTACCTTCTAGTTCGTGACCATCAGTCCCATTGTCCCAGCATCGAAGTAACCAGGCAATGATGTGCTCCCCTGGTTGATGGCTAAAATCTTTTCGCATATTCCGTATCTTGGTTGAGGTCCGAGGTCGAGAAGTTACGTCTTCTTCTTCTTCTTCGTCATGTGATGATGACTCCTGATCGGATGCTAGACTGGGTGGTGAATTCATTGTTTCTTCATCTTGCTACACCCTTCTTGCCTCTTTTTTGCTTGTTCTCTTGTGTACAGGGGCAATCGATATTGGTATGAATTGGTCCTCTGGTTTGGCTGCAGTGATTATCACTGTGGTTTGAGTAGCGACTGTACTTGTCACTGGGGGTGGTGAAGCTGCTGTGCCTGGAGCTGGAGTAGCTGCGCTGACTGTTGCTTTGCCCTCAGATCCACCGACATTCTTTTCCTTTTGAAGGTGCTGGATAATGTTGAACAAGGCCCTGTAAGCATAGGCCAAGCCCCAGCACGTTGCCATGATTTGTCCATCTCTGGTATGGCCAGAATGACCACACACCTCATTTAAGTGTTTTACTAATTCTTCTGGATTTTGCAGTTGTTCGGTAGTGAAACTCCAAAGCACTGGAGGGGCCCACTGACCTAGATACTTGCCCATTCTATCCTACACATCCTGCCTCTCATAACTCTCCAGCCTCAGGGAAAATCTCTTGGTCCTCCTACATCATTGTTTGACCCCAGACAACACCCAAACCTGACTCTGCTTAACTCTTGAAATCAGTCGTGGGCAAAACACACTCTGTATGCATGCTAGCATGGTGATCCTCATCACAATCAGCAAATAAGTCTCAACAGCATTAAAAGGCCATTCAAAACTCTCAAATGTAAATGGTCTGGGGGGAGGACTGGGAGGGTGAAAGGATGTCTCCTTCACAGGTTGAGTACCTGAGAAGGAGAAAAAAGATATGTAATTGCTAAGCACTTCTATCATATACCTCCCAAAGTATAAAGGTGGTGACCACACTGGGAACATAAGCCAGATCAGTTTCATGATCAATGATTCTATTGTATTACAAGTTATTACCATAAAGTACAATGAGACAAAAACCTTAGCCCAACTCCCACACTTGAAAAACACTAATACAGCAAATACTGGATGGACGTAAGATACTATATTCTGAAACTGTGAGATCAAGAGGAACAACCTTGAGAGCCAATAAATCAGCATTGTGACAAGTGACTATTAATCCAGTCAGATCTGTCGTTATCTCAACCCTTCGTGCCCCATGTTGGGCGCCAAAAGAACTGTCATGGTTTAATCCCTAGCCAGACAGCTTGTTCACTCACTCCCAGTGAGTGCTGCCGGGCTGAGAGCAATCGAGGCCCACCCCCCCCACCCGTGGCTCTCCCCTTCCCCGTTCCCGGAGGAACAGGGACGAGGATCAAAAGAGTACAACTAACTCCCATGGGTTGAGACAAGAACAGTCCAGCAACCAATGTACAACACAAATCACCACCGCTACTACCAACGACAACAATGATAAGAGAAAATAACAAAGGAAGAGAATACAGTACTGTCGTGGTTTAAACCCAGTCAGGCAACTTGTTCACTCACTCCCAGTGAGTGGTGCCGGGCTGACAGCAATCAAGGCCCCCCCCTTCCGCACTGGGGCTCTCCCCTTCCCCGCTCCCGGAGGAACGGGGAGGAGGATCAAAAGGGTGCAACTCCTCCGGGTTGAGACAAGAGCAGTCCAGCAACCAATGTACAACACAAATCACCACCGCTACTACCAACTACAACAATGATAAGGGAAAATAACAAGGGAAGAGAATACGATACCACCGGCCAAGAAACAAGTCCCACCCGGAAACCCGTGTCCTTCGGGGTAACTCCCAGTTACCCCCCACCCCGGGCATGACGTGCTGTGGAATACCTCTTTGGCTAGCCCGGGTCAGGCGCCCCGTCTCTGCTTCCTCACAGCTTCCCCTCCTCCCTGGCAGAGCATGAGCCTCACAAAGTCCTTGGTCAAGGTAAACATCACTTAGCAACAACTGAAAACATCGGTTTCACCAACGCTGTTCCCAGGCTGGAAGTCAAAACACAGCACTGCACCAGCTAACACGAAGGAGAAACATAACTGCTACTGCTGAACCCAGGACAGAGATATATTTTAAAAATTACTACCCATGTCTTCCTTCTCCCTCCCTCAAAATTGTCCTA
Source organism: Pezoporus wallicus (assembly GCF_028554395.1). Classification (NCBI taxonomy): domain Eukaryota; kingdom Metazoa; phylum Chordata; class Aves; order Psittaciformes; family Psittacidae; genus Pezoporus; species Pezoporus wallicus. The sequence goes on along the minus strand of NW_026642986.1, from coordinate 597,868 downwards.
AGTACAGACACACTGACACTTCCAGTCATGAAGCAGACTCCCTGTATCTCATGACAGCAACCTACTTATACAAATAAAAGAGCTGTACTTCACTGATTCACTTATTGGCTTAGCACTTTAAAAGGCACTAAAATTTTTTAAACAAAGAGTGTATCTTGCCTAAATCACAGCAAACAGAGGTAGAGTCATACTCACGTGTATGTTGGCTTCTTTGTGCCACCCAGTGGTTTAGACTAACACCTTTCAGTTCAGCTGCAAAAACAACTGTTATCTTAGGTGGTAAATGCTAAACAATTTGGGGTCTATTTGAAATAAATAAATAAATAAATAAAAGCTGAGAGACGTAGTACCAGCTAGCCTTGATGCTGGAGGAGTGTTTAAGGCACATTTTGTACAAGTCTTAGCAGTGTTATTTCAGGAACAAAGGACAGGCCCACATGCGTCTTGATCTGACTTCTAAGACCCTCCTGTTCCATTTTTACACAATCTGGGGGAACCTAGTATGTCAAGAGGGAAAAATATATTACAGATGCCTTACATGCAGCACTTTCCAAAGGCAGGTTGAGACTACCTCTGAGAAGTACAGACTTAGTGAGGATAATGAAAGCTAACAGTTATGTAAAACAAAATATAGCAGTCTGTTAGCATACATTATACTGCAAAGATTAATACAGCTATGGTTTAACAGTGAGTGTCAGATTTCCACATAATGCTTTGGCCTACTTTCTAAAGAACTTTTATCTGGCTATAGACAGACTGTGAGGTTTGAGCTGCCTTGAAAATCTGACTCAATATGGTTACTTTTAGAGAAAAAAACAAACAGAATTAGCTTATTTACAGTCTGAAATAAACTGCAATCAAATGCAAAGTAAGATCCATTCATTACAACTGAGCTGCATTCACTTTCATTATATCTGAATTTACCTAATTGCTTGTATAATTCCATTGTTCAAAGATAAGTAGATTTAAAAGGTCGAAATGCAAGTATTAAGAGAGGCAAAGACTTTAATTTTATAAATAAGAAAAATCCAACACAGGGCTACATCAGACTCTTTTTTTTTTTTTTTTTACTACATATAAAAATTATTTTCAGCTGTTGTTTGAAAAGAAAAAAGACTATAAGCTTATGTGTTAGTTTGCTAATTATTGTTAGAAAATTGAATAGAAGAAGGGTTTTTTTGCTTTTCAGTTATTATTAGAGTCAAAACCATATTTCCTTAAGCAATATTGTATCTGTACCAGGGCAAATGAAAAGCACCAAATACTTTTCACTGTCTTTGCTATCTGAAGTGAACTGCCTTTATAAAATGCAGTCACAGTCTTAAGAAATAGTTGAAGCAGGTACTTCTTTATTTGTGTTTCGTTGAAAAGTCGATAAAAGGGTAAAGGTACCAGGCCTGGAGAAAGAAAAGGTACAACATAGACTAACTATTTACACTCAGGTATTTTTTATTTGGAAATTAGAAGGGACATTCAACTTCTTTGTACTGGTCTGGGGAGGTTGGAGGGGCACGGGATAGGTGCATGTATTTTGTTTTTGTCAAATGGAACTGTGAGAGCAATATAACTGAAAGGCTGAAAGGCAGAGCAGTAGAATAGCAAAGGAAGGAATCATGAGTATGTCTTCCAACAGTATTTAACATCTCGTGTGGTTACTTTATCCAGAAGCAGGGGCAACTACAGTGGCAATAAAAGAGGAGAGTCAACTTCTAGAGTAGCAGCATAACTAGAAAGACAAAGATTTAGATGTTACTAATATTCTGTTGTTTTTACTGGATTAATTTGGATTTTTTTACAGATATCCTATCAGGGAAATAGGCCTTGTTTTTTATAAACAGCAAGTCTGCCCCAGCACTGGAGTGTTTTCTAATTCTGAATGTAAATTGTTCTGGGTGTTAATTGTATATCATATTCTTCTGCTAAAAGAAAGGGAAAGTGAGGCACAAGTGAGTAGTCTTTTCACAGTTTCAATACAGTAAATTATTCTTAATTCAAGCACTTTGACACAGCTGTATTAATTAACCCCAGAGACAAACACAAGAAAAAGTGAGAAAAAACAAAACAAAACCAAACCACAATTTAGTGATAGGAAGCTAAACAGAACCCAAGTTTTCCCCTCTTTTTCCTTGCTTTTTCCTATTTGCCCCTCTCCCGTCCACTGTCTTTGCACCCCCTTTGTACCCACTCTTGTTGGGTAGCCCAAAGGGATTTTTGTAGTCCAGATGTTTGTTTGCAATACCAGGAACAGCCATGTCAACCTGTCAGCCCTAGTATCTACAGGTTCCTCCAGCAGTAGGTTTTAAATATAAACAAAACTCCTTCAATCTCTTGTTTAATCAATCAAACAGCAATTCTGATTGAGGCAAGATGTATCCCAGTTCACTTTTTGATTAGTGCCAGTGGACAGTTAAAGCAGACAAGAAGCAATGTGAGAGAGACTGATTTTAAAGTGTGACAGTCTCAGGGATTATGCAATTATAGTTTACCATTATCCCATTTAAACAAATGCTGCATCAAAATAGAAAATAAAACAGATTCTGTGAGTTAAGCTAATCTTTACCGATGCAACCAGTGCACCAGAATAATTTCAGTTTATGGATGTTTTTTCTTTGTTGCCAAAGTATCAACCATCAAGTATATTTTAATATTTTATTTTTTTCTCGCAACCTCTTATACATATATGTTTATTAGTATAATTTGTGCTGTCTTTGATTATGTTATTCATCTCGGGCATAGTGATTCATTATGTTTAAGTAATTTTATGTAAGCACATTGCTATGATACATGTTGCAACTGGGGATGGGTGCCACCATTCAGAAACAACAGGACTGGTTGTGATTGCTTTTCATTAAACTTTTCTATCCTTTCCAGTTTATTTATCACAGTCTACTCAGTTCTGTTTTGCTCTTGTCAAAAGCTGAATATATAAAATAAATTCATAAGAATTCCTTACTAATACTGTAGTTTATAACTGTAACTAGCATCTAGTCAGGTTAAGCCCTACAGTCTTCTTTCACTCTAAAAGTTAGGATATAATAAACAACCTCATGAAATACATGTAATTGACCTTTATAAACTTAGTTCCTTATTAGTGAAAACTGGAGCCTCAGGCAGAGCATGCACTTGTCTGTACTCAATCCAAGCTATATTTCAAATGCCTTGAACAATTGGAACAAATGCAATAAGAGCCAGAAAAACTTCTCTGTTACACAAACTGATCCGAAACCTTGTGCTGAGAACTGCTGCATCCTCAGGTGTGTCTACAGAGTTTCATAATTACAATAAATTAATAAATGACACTGACTTCTTAAAAGCTTATGTACTTGTATAAGGAGAACTTCTATATGTAGGTTCTCCCTTACATACTGTCTCTTTCACAAGTTGATTAACTTTTTTCTCCTCCTCTTTACACAAAACCCTTGATGGAATTTCTAAGTTTCTTTTTCTTTTCTGATTCTCACAATGACAGAAGTATCCATTTCTTCTGTTACCAAAGGTTAAAACATTCTTTTTAAAACTTCTTAACACAGTAAATTGAATTTTCACATTTGAAAAGGCCAGACTTCCTGGAATTGGCTTTGTCTTTTACTTTCCAGGAAGGGTAGTCATTACACTGCATAGACATCTAGTACACTCACAGATTCCATACACTCGCACATTAGTTCTCACCTAAATGAAGGTACAAAATCTCAGTGATGGAAATTTCTACAAAAAGACTCATAGCCCAGGAAGCATGGTTATACTTGCCACTGCTGGAGGCAGGCTTCAGGCTGTGGCAGGTCCCAGGGGTGTCCGAGCGGGGCTGAGCTGAGTTTACCAGGCATCCCATGTCCAAGTGCCCATTGCTCAACCTGTCTGAGCTCCAGCTCTGAGAGTGCTGCTGGGGAAGGGGCTGACAGCCCCAGGCAGTGCCTGGGGGACAAATGGCTGCTTGGGGATATTGGGGGACTGTGGGGTGTCAGCAAACCTTCACTGTGTCTGGGATTTTGGTACCTGCCCCTGTCACCACTCTGACCCCACACAGGGCTGTGTCCTGTGGGGACAGAGCCTAGCTCAGCCTGCACCAGGTCACCCTGGAGAGCAGCCCCAGTCCTTCACCTCCCTGATGGTCTCCTCCCTGCCCAGGTATTTCTCTGCTTTCTCCCTTTCAAGCCCTCAGTGCTCTGAGAAATCGACGTGCTGTTCAAAGGCTGCTATTTGTCACAGAGATTAGAAGTATTTTACAAATCCCAGCTAACGAGACAGGCTCTTAGTCCAAGCCATAGGGCAGCACTTCCCAAACTGGAGGTCATGGTAGTGGCAAGTGAAGTCACTAGCCTGGCAGAAATTCAGCAGTTTATGTCTGCATTTCAGATTGTAGATCTGATAAGATTAACAGGCGTAACAAGAAAGGATGGAAATGGTTTCTGTGGAGCATGACGGTTTTCACTCTGAAAAGTCTCTGTTCAAACCTGAGTGACAAGAAGAAAGACTGCTATTTTTCACAAATACGTGAAACAAGGTATTTCAGCCTCTAAAATGACTCCTTTCCACAGCTTTGCTACTGCTCTCCCCAGAGGGAACCTGAACTCTTCCATACAAGTGAAATTTTAGTCCACTTGGAATAAGGGTCATACTCACTAGTCCCTATCAAGTGAAACTTTTAAATGAACAACTTTCTTTTACAGTACCAGTATTTTTTGGTTACTCCTAGCTTGTTTTGCTAACTTCATGAGTTTTACGTCTTAGTAGCTCATCTCTCTGTTTCCTCTAAGAGTGTGTCTGTCTGCATCCCTTCAAACGCACCACACTACCATATTTTGCCCTTGGGGAGAAATGTTACATAGAAACTATGTATCTGTTGTGTTCAACTTTTTAGGTATAAATCTGCCACACTGACACTGTAGGGTTTGAGTCTTTGGTTTAGGAGGTCTAGGGAGCTTGCTACACCTTTCACAGAGACTGCTTTGGAGAGCACTGCTGGTTGAAATCATCCTGCTTATAAGCATTGCCAGTCAACCTAACTAAACAACTGGTGCAAGACTTTTACTTTTTTTTTTTTTTTTTTTAATCCATCTGGAGCCATTGCCATTCACATACTAACACAGACATACATCAGCTGCAGACTGATGGACTGATGAAGCCAGAAAGATGTGACAAAGGTACTCCTGGAGAACCAGCAGAAGGACCTAACACTGGTGCTAGAAGAAACTTTATAATCTGATCAAATGAACAGTTAAGTATGCCTAAAGCAGATTACCTTCAGAGACAGGTAGCCTCATCCAGCACAGTTATCTAGCATGTTAACTTATTCATATTTAAGAGGACAACAGAACAGGGACTCAAGCCTTGATTTTCCCCACAAAAGGTAGTGACCCGACCAAGCAACTTGTTATTTTAGGTCTTCCCCTTTCCCATAAAAATTAAGAAAATTTTGGAATTTTTTACAAACCTGCAATGAATTCTTCCATTTAGGATAAATAATTCCTCTGTCTAACTAACTGCTGGATGTAATATGAACAAACTGTTGAGATTCATAAGGGAGGTGGCAGAAGAATGTTAAATTGCCAAGGAGCTAAGAAGGATCACTGGTTCAACAACTGGACCCTTCTACTATTTTAGAAAAGACATCGTTCATGTCAAACATTATCTCAATAATTTATCAGTTCTTTTGGCAATGAAGGTGTCAAAAGCACCTAGTAGAAAACGCAGCACAACTGAGATACTTCAGTGCCTCAGCTACAATACTCAATATGCCATTAGGATTCATGAGAAATTTGCTGAGATTTCAGGAAAGGTAGAATTTCACCCAAGTTATGCCCAAACCTCATCTTTTTTCTAGATTGGCATTTGCCACTTGTTCAGCATGCAGTCATTCCTCTTCAAAGAAGTAAAATGTTTATTTGATGTTGAGCACATGCCTTTTCTTCTTATATGGTAAGGGGACAGAGATTATTCAAGAAATGGAATTTAGTACAGAAAATGTAATGAGAGTGCACTATCCCAGGATGTTTGCAGAAGATGCTTGTATAGCTAATTCTCCAGGCAAACCTCTCAGTTTATACATTTAAAACATTCCCATTTCCTCAGAATGTGGATACACCAATTTCTTTGGAGAGCATGCTATTACTACAACATGTATTCCATATAAGTTTTTAATTGAAAATGTAATAGAAGTTTTAATATTCTGGATACATAAACCTCTCAACATTAAAATGCAATCAGTGACAATTATAAGCCTCTGGCCAAAGCAATGTAGTCACATCCCTTCCTATCTTCTTTTCCTTTCATTTCTTTTCTTTCTTTTACAATGTAATGTAAAGATAAGCTAATAGTAATTTACAATGGAACATTTCTGTATTAGAGATTATTTGCATTCATTTCCTTGCCCTGATTTGGGTTCATGTCTTCTTGCAAGTTACACCAGTGGCCCTTTTGGACAGTACATACATTAAGGAAATGCATACAGTACAAAAGCAATAGGTTTCTGGCACATTAAAGACAAAATGATTCATTTTGCTGTGTCTGTAGAGAAAAAGCAAGTAGGAAAAGAGAGCTACATACAATTTGATTGGAGTCGAGCAGAGGACAGTCAGAAGCCACCACAAAATTCTGGCACAGGATTTGAAGCATACTCTTTCGACTATCATTAAATAATTATTTTCAAGCTAATCCTACTGTATACTTAACAGTATACACACAGAAAGTAAGGTTATTAATTATGTCTGTCATCTTTCTTTTGGTTGACTAGTTTTTAATGGTACCCTTAACATTTCCAGTAATTCTACTGCACCCTCCTTTTTCAGGCTTCATATGTTATAGCTTTTCTCCTTGTGAAAGTTTAAAAGTTCAGCAACAATATCTGCTTAATTACTTTAATTATTAGCTTATGTCTCTTAGTTTTATGAAGTATTGACTTTCAATCAGTGGTTCAATTATAATATGATTCTATTATATATGAAGTGGTAAAAGAAGGTTAAAATAAGATCCTGTTCTAGGAATTTACAAACTCATTTATATTCACAGGTTTGCATTTTCCACTTTTCATCTTAGCCAAAGATATTTTGCTATTCGCTGCTGAAAAAATGTCAGTGTTAGGGACAAAGTAATTGAACTTTGTCAATGAGGGCAAAGCACAGCAGCTTTAAAAAATCTTAGCAAAAGGAAAAGTGTCAGTAGAACATTAGGCACTTGAATGCCTTTGGGAGCTAGTTAGTATCACTCTACTAGACAAACTTCTGAAGATTCAGCTGTGGCACTTCAAGTTGTTCCTGCACCAGGTTGTCTTCTCTGTTCCTGGTTGTAGACTACAGTCTATCACCCAGCTGTGCCAGTTTGATCTAATGATTAAGCTTAAAAGTTCTTGGAACTTTTTTGTCTGTTGTGGGACCTCTAAGGAGAACGCAGCACAAATCTAAGGGGGGTAAAAAATACTGTGAACTAAAAGATGGGCAGGTATATCTGCCATGAAACCTTCACTCCTCAACTTCATTCCTGCTGCTCTGTGCCTTCCATGACGTTTCTGCCTGGTGCTTTCTCAGGTTACTCTGACTGACTCATGACTTGGTTTTCATGGTTTGTCTCTTTGAATTAGTCCTTTGTGGTATAGTAAGGAGAAAACCTGCAGAACTTGTCAGTCATCAACACTGTATTGGGTAAAAGACACGCTTTCATTAATTTTACACATTTATTATGTTCATCATAACCCATGGCATGGAATATCAGTATTTGCCAGATTAACCTAAATCATTTGTACTACCAGACAAGATTTGGATGGAGCATAGGATATGTTTCAATTGTCTAAAATGCAAAATCAAATTACTAATTACCAGATTTAAAATAAAATAAAGAAGAATGTTATGCTTTGTCCTTTTCAACTGATTCCAAACATGTTTTCTGTATTACATTGAGCTAAGGGCTGACAAGGGCAGCCCCATATTTTTATTGCTGCATTACATATTTTTAGAGTAACGACTTCTTCTGTAGTATAATTCCTGAATGGGAATCTCTAATTTGGAAACAATTCCTTATGAACGCCTTCAAACAGTGAGTGTTCCATTGTGCATAAAACACCCTGGGGACTTCCTGTAACTTAGAGTATTCATAATTTCTTTTAATTAGAATATTATATCATGTTCCTTCTATGAATTTAAAGCTGTCTGACATGGCATAGATTTTGGAGAGCAGAGAGGTTTCTGAAACGCTATTTTAATCTTCAGAGGCCAAACATTGCTAGCACCCAACTAATTAGACCTCCACTCAGTTATGAAAATTAATTGTTTTTTGATAAATGTGTTGGTGAAGGAGAACTGAACCATATCTGACTTCATCCAAGTTTCAGGCTTATTTCTTTAATATTTATCTTTAGGATCAACTATACAAAAATTTTGAAGGTAAGTGGAAAGACAGCTTTTTGTTTGCTGGTGATTGACTAAATATAGCAGGTAACAAAATACCTGCAAAGACCATAACCACAGCTCTGATCTGCGGGGCTGGAATATCTAAGAGTAGGCATGTCTCAGTTTAAACCCTGGGAAAATATTTTGAGGGATCACTACCACTGAGCTAAATCAAAGCACAGAAAGCCCTAGAGAGAATTTACTGAGTACCTGACTATTAGCACTGTCAGTGATCCAACTCTAGACCTCCCCTGAGCAGAGGCCAATTACCAGCTAAATGGTGTCAAAGTCTGCAGGAGTTAGTCTTATAGATTAATCAAATCAAAAGTGTTACAATCAAACTCACTTTCGCTTAAGTTGTTATCAGTTCCACTGAAAGGCCGAGTCACTAGCTACACAAGATTTGTAACTCATTTTTTTACTCTCTATTGAAGAAGAAAAAATTATGAAAAGTGAGATCTTTAATCCTATAGATATATGTTCTTCAGGTTACAAACAAACTAGACAATATCTATACTTTCCAAAACAGATCACTTGAATTGCACTCACATAGATCAGGTTATAATCAGGAGCTATTTAATAGAGTTTGACAGATTTTTTAATTCATCTGAAAACTCCATCATTTCCTCAGCAAATAAGCTAGGCCTGTGCACTAAGGTAGAAGCTAAATAGCATGCATTTCGAGAATAATTTTTACTTTATGAGATTAAACAGTGTGTCAGATCAAAGTGTTGTTCGTGTAAGCTTCCTAAAATGCCTTGTTAAGGTACAGTTGTTCCAGAAGTTCCTTAAAGTATATTCATACTTGGTAATGAATGCATACACATTTTGACTATAGCAGAATTAGGGAATGCATCTTCCTTTGGACTTGAATCGAACTTAAAATGTTAGACCAACATATAGTCCATGTAGAGGTCCCTGTTTTCTATGCACTCTTGTAGAAGAAACACATATATCAGGCAACACTGAAATTTATGATTCTGTAGATCATGGTAAGTAGCATCAATACAATGCTCAACAGCTTCGATAGGATGAAATCTATAATTGCAACAAGGTATTAAAAAACATGAAGAGAGGCTGAGAAAGTTGGGGCTGTTCAGCCTGGAGAAGAGAAGGCTGCATGGAGACCTCATAGCAGCCTTCCAGTATCTGAAGCGGGCGTACAAGCATGCCAGGACTCACATCAGGGACTGTAGTGACAGGACTAGGGGTAACAGGTTCGAACTTAAACAGGGGAAGTTCAGATTAGATAAAAGGAAGTAGGTTTTTACTGTGAGGGTGGAACAGGCTGCCCAAGGAAGTTGCGAATGCTCCATCCCTGCCAGTGTTCAAGGCCAGGCTGGACAGAGCCTTGGGTGACATAGTTTAGTGTGTGGTGTCCCTGCCCCTGGCAGGGGGATTGGAACTAGATGATCTTAAGGTCCTTTCCAACCCTAACTATTCTATGGTTCTATGAACAGTTTAAATCTTGTCTACACAAAACACCTCAGGAACTTGATAGGGTGAAAAACAACTTCGGATGCATAGACTTAACTTGCATATATGTTGCTATAAAAAGACACATTATAACTTCATGTCCCTGAGGCGTAGTTCTGTATATACTGGTTAATTTATTTGCTGTAAGAATTTTTTTCATGGTACTTAACAGCCTCAGAAAGTTAAAATGTCAGATTTTAAGTCAAATGACAAATATTTGTCACATTTACACTTTCCTGCCCAACAGGAAGGGATAGCTAATAGTAGTAAGGCTAAAAGGCTGCTATAAGTGCAAAGAACTGTGAAAATGCTGATATAACAGCTTGTAATCAAGCCAAAAGTAGTTTTAATTTTTGTTGCTAGATACTGTACAAGCCGAAAAGATGTTATTAGGCAAAATATTAGAAGACACTTTACAGGCATAACACTGAAATCTGCTGCTGGAAAACTGAAAAGCAAACTGTGCTGGGGACAAAGCACATCTCTTCACCCTCTGCAAGGTAGACTAAGAGAGATGTAAGTCCCTTGTGAACAGTGCCAAGCAGTCACAAGCACACAAGTGCATCACTTAGAGTGACTGAAGATGGAATATAGAAAGAGCAAGCATAAGTGGCAGATGCTGGAATAATGTGACATACATAGGGAGGTTAAGAGGACAGTAAGCCATGGTGAGCAATTCTGCAACTATTAAGCCATCGCCCTAACAATGAAACAGAAAAATTTCCAAACAGTATACATTTGATGACCTCAAAACAAGAAGAAATTGCCATAATAGGGAAAAAGCAGACAAAATAGAGATCAATTTAGTTAATACACAAAAAAAAATCAGGGAAAACTATTTAAATAATCTTCCAATTGAACAATCTTCTAAAATCCAAAAGAATGTTATAAGATTTTAGTATAATTCTTTGCAAACAGCAGTGTACCACACCCGCAAATAATAATTACAGAAAATGGAAAAGATACGAGTATTTAGTTAAAACTTATTCATTCAGCAAATATATAAACTGATAACTAATGCCGTATTTAGGAAGCATTCAGGTCTCTACAGGCAGCCACATCATACAAAAGAGGATCAGATGAAAACTTAATGAAAGTGATGTCACAATCATACACACATACAATTACTTGGTGAAAATATGACATGAGTGTATTCAAAGTCTGCCAGACAGTCAGTGAATCGAAATCTGTCAAAATACTTGTGGAAGGAATACAAGAATAATTAAACCCAGAGTCCTCATACAATACTTAGCTGAAAGCTCATTTTTGTCTTAAGACAGCAAGATGAAAATCCCTTAAATCTCCAGCTCCATTTCTTCCCTCTGTTCACTTTACATGAAAGACTCAGGGTACCCTTTTGTTTACCATGTTTGTACTCCCTGATAACAGGCTAGAAAGGATTCGGTATATCTGGTAAAGCAGAAGGTGAAGTTCCTGATGACTGGAAAAAGGGAAATATAACCCCCATTTTCAAGAAGGGGAAAATGGATGACCCAGGGAATTACAGACCTGTCAGTCTCACCTCTGTGCCTGGCAAAATCTTGGAGCAGATTCTCCTGGAAGGCATGCTAAGGCACATGAAAAACAACAAGGTGCTTGGTGACAGCCAGCATGGCTTCACTAAGGGGAAATCCTGCCTGACCAATGATGGGGCTATGGAAGTGATGGACAGGGGTAGAGCAGTTGACGTCATCTACCTGGACTTGTGCAAAGCATTCAACAATGTCCCACACGACGTCGTTGTCTCTAAATTGGAGAGACATCAATTTGATAGGTGGACCACTCTGTGGATAAAGAACTGGCTGGATGGCTGCACACAAAGAGTTGTGGTCAATGGCTCAATGTCCAGCTGGAGACCAGTAATGAGTGGTGTCCCTCAGGGATCAGTGTTGGGACCAGTCTTGTTCAACATCTTTGTCGCTGACATGGACAGTGGGATTGAGTGCGTCCTCAGCAAGTTTGCCGATGACACCAAGCTGTGTGGTTCGGTTGATACGCTGGAAGGAAGGAATGCCATCCAGACATGCTTGTGAGGTGGGCTGATGCCAACCTCATGAAGTTTAACCATGCCAAGTGCAAGGTCCTACACCTGGGTGGGAGCAATCCCAGGCACAGCTACAGGTTGGGCAGAGAAGAGATTAAGGGCAGCCCTGCGGAGAAAGACTTGGGGGTGCTGGTTGATGAGAAAATGAACATGGGCCAGCAGTGTGTGCTTGCAGCCCAGAAAGCCAATTGTATCCTGGGCTGCATCAAAAGGAGCGTGACCAGCAGGTCAAAGGAGGTGATCCTGCCCCTTTGATCTTGTGAGACCTCACCTGGAGTATTGTGTGCAGTTCTGGTGTCCTCAACATAAAAAGGACATGGAACTCTTGGAACAAGTCCAGAGAAGGGCCACGAGGATGATCAGGGGACTGCAGCACCTCCTGTATGAAGATAGGCTGAGAAAGTTGGGGCTCTTTAGCCTGGAGAAGAGAAGGCTGAGTGGAGACCTCATAGCAGCCTTCCAGTATCTGAAGGGGGCCTATAGGGATGCTGGAGAGGGACTCTTCATTAGGGACTGTAGTGATAGGACAAGGGGTAACGGGTTAAAACTTAGACAGGGGTAGTTTAGATTGGATATAAGGAGGAAATTCTCTCCTGTTAGGGTGGTGAGGCACTGGAATAGGTTTCCCAGAGAGGTTGTGAATGCTCCATCCCTGTCAGTGTTCAAGGCCAGGTTGGACAGAGCCTTGGGTGATATGGTTTAGTGGGCGGTGTCCCTGCCCATGGCAGTGGGGTTGGAACTGAATGATCTTCAGGTCATTTCCAACCCTAACTGTCCTATGATTCTGATTCTAAAACCACGAAGTATTTAAAATATAGTTTTGGCAACATTTTCTTCATACAAAAAAAAATGTGTTCTCCCAACAGGAGTAGCCTGAAAATAAAGTTTTGGTATTATGGACTGTCTGGAAGGTAATGTGCAAACCAGGAAAAATTAAAACATTTTTTTTAACTCTTTTTGGTTTCAAAATATTCACTCAGCATTAATTAGAACTCAAGCTGTTGTCTTCCAACCTCGAGTTCAGACTCCTGCTCCCCCTTTCCCACACACTAGGGCCTGTTATTCCCTTTATAAATACCCATAAATCTCACCAACTCTAATGGGTTTATTGCAGTCCTGCATATGCATCAAGGGGAGGATAAATGTCTCTACTTGTGCCTTCTGATACCCATAATTTTTTAGTAAATTAATAAGATAATGTATCTAAACCAGCAAAAATCAGTAGGTGTTTTTCTATGCCCTTTAACATGATTTAGTGAGCTTTTCAGCTGAAATCATTCTAGATTTCAAATGTGGTTAGTAATTTTTCAGTCAAATTAAGGGCCAAATTCTAGCTGAAGAGAGTAGATCTAGGCCTTAAGGGAGTACATATAGAACTTTCTCCACATTCCTCCACCTTAAAGGATGATGAAAAAAATGCTCTATCAGTGTTAAAGTGGGAGTATAAATGGATCAATGAATTTGAAGAGTAAAAGGTACAACAATGGATGATCCACAAAAGATGTTTTTCACATGATAGATGAAAAAAAGACCTTGTTTCATTAGACCAGAAAAGCAAAGGATGAGGAGGAATAGAATTGCTGTCTTTAGACACAAGGAGATGAAGACAAGGGAAGCAAAATAACCACTTGAGCTGGAAGAGAGCACTGGCACAAGAACAAAAGGACATAAGCTGAACATGAATAAATTTAGATTTAATTTAGAAAGGGGCTCTGAGCTTTCCTGCCTATCAGATTTTGAAACAGTATCTCACTGAAAATAATGAAGACTAAAGAACCTAAATGCTTACAAGAAAACTCAGTTAAAGCAGTTGAGTAATATAGTGCCTGCAAGGAATTGATTTTGTAACCTAGAAGCTTCCTTCCAACCTTCTTTGTGTTCCCACTTGCTCCCCTTTCACTTCCCACCACAGAGAGCACACAAACTGAAGATATAAACACACGAAAGCAAAAGTTAAGCCCCTTATTTAGCAGAACTTAGTGACACACTCATATTTATGGGGATAATGGTATCACATTTTTTATAAAGATGCTATGAATTGCGAGCACTTCGATTTGATCTGAATTTAACTGTGAAGTAAAATAACATTTTTAATTTTTTTCTGTCTTTGTACTTGTCTTGGTATGAATTTGCACTGTCTCATTCTCACCCATGACAAACATTGTCCTGCTAACTGAAAAATGTACTTTAAGTATCAAAAAGATCTGGCCCAGCACTATTAAAACAGCACATTTCTCTTTATACATTCAAAATAAGGAGAGTGTTTTAATGGCAGTAGGTCACTTACTGGATGTCATCAAATTGCTGATATTTACTATTTGAAAGAAATGAGATTAATGACAGGAGTTAAGAGTGTTCTTTAAGTACTTAATGTTAGCTCCATGCTATAGCTGTTTGAAAAGATATAAATACCATTAAAAAACACTGATTGATCCTTTCTAAATTACAGCTGAATGTAAAACAATGCTCAAGTTAATTCACTTTGCATTTTCAGCAAGCACTTTGCCAAGTAATTATTATGTATCTAACAATGGTTTCAATGCAAATTGATGGTGCATACTTGCTATTAATCTGAAGTCACTGCAAAATACAAACAGCAATTGCTTTCTGAAATTAGCACAGAAAACAAAGATAAAATCACTTTGACACTGGTTTAAACATTTAATTTCTGAAAAAGAACCAAACAAAAAATCAACCCTAAACATTACTGTTTCTCATCCCTCACTGGTCAATTGGTATGTTAAAAATAACAAAGCTAAACCAAAAGGAAAAAAAAAACAAAACCCACAAAAACAAACAACAACAAAAAAATACCTAAGTGTGCAACTTCCTATCAAAACAGATGCATCAGAGAGCCATGTATACTACAAAATCTTAGTGATCCCTTATGCTTCTCAAGAATAATCCTGGGAAAGCTGCTGGATTTTGAAAAGCGTTGCTCTTCCCAGCCAAGAGAACCAGCACAGCATGGAATGCCAAACCTTATTCAGAGGAGGCAACAACGTTTAGAATATGAATTTCTTCTGTCTAGGGGATTGCATTTAAAATATCTGGGGGAAGATTGAAAATATCGTTAGGAGTGATTGGTTCAATTTAATAAAATATTCGCTGGGAGAGTATGCCCCATAACCAGCACCTCTCACTGAATATAATCTTGGTTGTAATAAAGCTGAGATATAGATAAGGATTATTTTGTCCATGTCCTTTGAGCTACTCAGGTTTTGACAGATACACTGACCATGACCAAAACTCAGCTGAGATATGAACTAGTAAAGAGTCAACTACCTGTCAGAATTTAGATGGGGAGAGAACAATTACTTGGAATTCAAAAATAACAATAGGGAGAGCAATCTCATTCTTTAAGGAATGATACAGGCTATTAACTGCATATGGTCAACAACTCCCTAAATTGGTTATAGAAGGACATCCCAAAAAAAGAGACCATTCTGTAGTATTTTTAATGGATCAGTGACCTAACGAGAATGTCTTGCAACTGCCTTTCAATTCAGCCTAGGATATGGGAGCTGGAGGGTAGACCATCAAACTCATATTGCTGTAAACTTAGCCATAGCAAGTCAGAGGAAAACAATACCAAAAGATTCACCTAAACCCAGTACTATGGGAGTATCCCTTCAGGGTTGTGATCCTATGTCACTTTAGGTTGGTATATGTACCTGCTCATGCTGAAAAGAGCAGTTCTATACTGATCTATTCATCCCAACAATTCTCTTTCATCCAGGCCAGCAGGAAATTACTCCATCTGAAAATCAGTTCTTTATTATTTATTTGTTTTCTGATAAGCCATCGGCTGGCTTCCCTCTCAGTGCGCCTGCTCTGACTTTGCTAAATAGACAAGAAAAATCTCATAGACACGCTAAATACTACAAACCTTCTTGCATATCACAAGTTAAAATTCAGTCTTGCTCTTTTGGGGAATAATTTTTAAACACCCTATTTTGCCACTTCTGAGGTGCTGTTATGTTTGAAGGACTTCTAACTACCATTAAACCTTCCAGGAAAAAAGAAAAAAAAAGAAAAATGCATCATTTAGGTCACCCTCTTTGCAATTCCAATTGTCTGATAAAATACCTACTTCTTTAATCGACTGTAGTAACCTGTCTGATACATTCATGTTACATAGCCAGCAAAGGCATAGATACATTTTCTAACGTGGCAATCATCTCCAAGACAACATCTGGAATGTTTAGTTATTGAGGGATAGATAATTCAAGATACAGCAAAATCTAACCTAGAGATTTCAGTCTACCGGATAAATCTCTGCAAGAAGAAAAAAAATCTGCACCAGACTCTTGAATGGCCATTTATTTCTATCAATATGCCCATAGTGCAATATGTACTTGTGATTGAATTCATCCATTGTGTAGTTGAAGTAGCTGTGAATTTGGCTTTATCCAGCCAATTCTAAAGAAACCAGATTGAATCTACCATTTCATACAAAATGAATAATTAGCACTTAGAATAGGTATACTAACTGAAGTGTCTTTCTGAAAAAAATAGATTCAGAGACAGGAAACCAAAACTACAGGTTAGTGGGTACTCCAAGTACTACCTTGTTGGGTATAGGAAGATACAAGCTGCTATCATTGGTTGCATTGCTTTGCCAGATAAAATCTAACCATTCTCTGAAACAGACAGACTATAGAACATTATATGCAAGCCAGTAATGTACTATAAGAATTCTATTAGAGTTTTAGCTAGTATTGCAGAGAAGTTGTTTATTAAAAGTCAGTCCTAATGAAGCAGCAATTGGAGGTATTTCAGTATTGATACTTCATTAACATTTCTGATGAGATGGCTAATTGAACAACAAGAGGGTACAAGAGGATGTTTTCCTCCCTTTCTCTAGTTTGTGTCTATACAGACAGGATGTGGACTAAGGAAATTCTAGTTGAAAGAATGCTTCCACAAAGTGGAAATAATTTCTCTTATCTTGACATTTCATGCCGTGAAACAGTACTAATGTCCTGGGTTCACAGTAGCAGTCATTTTTCTCCTTCTTAGTATCTGGTGCAGTGCTGTATTTTGACTTTTGGCCTGGGAAAAGAGCTGATAACACTGATGTTTTGGTCTGACCAAGGACTTTCTGAGCCTCATGCTCTACCAGGGAGGAGGGGAAGCCAGGAGGAAGCAGAGACAGGACACCTGACTCAAACTGACCAAAGAAGTATTCCATACCACAGCACGTCATGCCCGGGGTATAACTGAGAGTTACCTGGAAGGGCTGGGACTGCGGGGTTGGATGAGGTATGGGTCAGTGCCTGGTCGGGCTGGGGGGGGAGTTATTGGTCGGCTGGTGCTGAGGTGTTGTATTCTCTTCCCTTGTTATTTCCCTTATCATAATTATTATTGGTGGTAGCAGTAGTGATTTGTGTTATACCTTAGTTACTAAACTGTTCTTATCTCAACCTGTGGGAGTTGCATTCTTTTGATTCTCCTTCCCATCCCTCTGGGAGTAGAGGGAGGGCAAGAGTGAGTGAACGAGCTGGCTGGCTGGGTTTAAACCACGACAACTACTAATTTCATCCTGGGAAAAAAAAAAAAAAGGATAGCCTCATCTGGAAATTTTCAGGCATTTGTGCTTTGATTCCTCAGCCAAACTCACTGGATGAAAAGCTTGGAAGACAGGCTTGTGTTCTTGTACAAGTTTTCTTTTTTCTTAGTGGTTATTCAAATGCATGGTACTAACACACACAGTACTGGACAATCTCCCTGGCATTAATAAGTACAATACCCGCTTATATGTATCCTCACTAAAATACTCAGTCCAGATTAACTTCTACTGATCAGACCCTAGATGTATTTAAGTACTGTGAAAGGAATATTGACACACATTGTGGCCCATTAGAGACTGTAAGTGGTATGAATCACATCATGCCAAACAAAAAAAAAAGCAATCTTTTCCACGTTCCAAAGAGTAAAGGATGAATGTAACTAACTCTTTTGCACTGAAACAGATTTTGTGTCACAGAACATTGCATTAAAATTATTTTAGAGATAAGATGGCATTACATAGAAAAAGTATAATGACTTAAGTATTGACTAAATCCCCTTAAGCTTGAAAAATCAGTTATACACTCAGTATTTGGATTTGACTCAGTTTATGCTGTAACAAGGACTAACTTTTAATCATAACATAACTGTTGCTATGTTGCTGGGATATTTCATCAGGTGGCAATTCCATTCAATGACAGCATTAAGGGGACAGATTTGATTTGGAGATTGAATTTTTTCAGGCTGCTCTTAAGAAGGCCTAAAAGACTGAGGACAAAAAAAGAAATGAGATTTTCTACCTGAATCTATGCTTCCGGTCTGTTTGGTTCTCTTACACCATTTCTAATGTATCTACAGAAAGAGCACAATGGTGTAACACAGTAGCAGACTGCTGAGGTGATATTACAAATAAAACTTATTATGCTTTTTTTTCAGCTGTTTGGGTTAACTCTGCTGAAGCATGGACCAGATTTCTGACTTGTTAAAAGCATTGTCCAGAATTAAACCATGGGGAGATTATCTGTAAAACTTAGGTGTTCAGATGTCCTTCTAAACTTTCATAAATAGAGTAGCTTTCAATTTCCTACTAATGGCACAGCTCTGCTTCACAGTTGCTCTTCAAACAGTCTGTACTGCATATAAGTAGTATATCTTGTCTGAGCTTGTAGTGAACTGATTGATCATAGGTCATTCATTAAACTGAAATCTCTTGACTGTACCTAAAGTAAGAAAAGTCCTGTGACTTGCTTCTTAGCAGCAAATTTTTCATTCAGATATTATTAGGCATATATATGGCATATATCTGACATTAAGTCTTATATTTGTAAGTAGAGCTGATTTTATGCTAAAATAATCTGAAATTGTGCTGGCTGATTTTCCTTGAGTTTGTCTGCTTTTCTGTAAAAAACAGCCATTGCCTTAGCACATTTCCATTCCCCCTTCATTCTCAGCATGTGGTTATGTGATGGGCCAGCTAGCTTGCCCACAGTGACAAATTTCTGTACAGCTTCAGAAGCGAGTACTAGTCCGGCAGCTCCCATACTGATTCTATCAGGTTCAGGAGTTTTCACCAAGCCTTTCTCACCAGAATACCCTGTCATATACGCTGCATGTCTGCAGTTTGCAAAGACAGTCTCTAGACACAGTCCTAGCTTCTGGTTTAGCTCATAACCCATCTCTCATATCAGGCTTTCTTGGAATAAACATCTAACTATATCTGATGGGAGCTATGGCAAGTAGACATAAACCCCTCTAAAGGGAAAATGAGAAACAAGAACCATGGGTTTTATAAAGCTCAGCCTGATAATTCTAGGTGTATCTCAGGTAGTCCAAATAAAACCCATCCTCACCTTGTGTTTCTCTCCCTTTTGGGCCAGCAACATTAAATGGAGAAATATAACTCCTGCATATTTCTCTGACATGAAAAGGTTGTGAAGAACTTGTACATTATGGTCAAAAATACCCTTAAATCATAATAATACAGAGGCAGACATATGGTATAAGGCATTTATATTTGTATGTTGATTATTTTTCTGTAGATTTTTTTCATATTAACTGAAAGTCAACTAATTAAAGTATACACAAGGCAGTCTTCTTATTAGGATAACATGTACTGCACCCAGAAAGATATTACTGCAATACACAGGACAGGTATATGACATGCTGTGCATACATCTATATCTAAAGCAGAAAATATACATTTAAAATGTTCCTTTTTCATTTCATAAGAAAGGGATGCTAAAAGAGGATTCTTTTCTTGTCTTCTTTTCCTCTGAAAAATATGTAAGGGCAGAGAAGAAGAGGTAGGACTTCATAAAACTTGGATCTGCAGGAGGAATGAATGCAGGAAAATTAAAGTCTTAAGAACCATCCTGCTTTCAAGCAACATCTAGGTTGCAGGTGTGAGTGACCTTGCTGAGCTTAGCTGTCATGATGCTATATGATAGCTTTCAACACAACAAACATTCTTCTGGAGGGCAGTTTGATTGTTTCTGTGCAGAAATCAAGATGTTTTGTGGGTACAGATTTCATGATGTATTCTCATCAGGCCAAATGAATTGGATCATCTCTAAACGCCTTTTACCAGCATGAAGAAAGACTGAGGGCTCAGGAAAATTAATTTGTTCATCAGAAAGACACTCCACAAAACAGATGATCTGACAAGCTAAGCATTTTCAGCTGTTAAGAGTAGTTAATGAAGATTTAAATTACAATGATACTATTTGTATCCCTTTCAGCATCCTATACATCTTTATCATAGCAAGTGGCATATCTCTTATAATTCTATTTCAACCTGTCACACAACTGTTTAGCTTCATTCTGGGCATTGTATCCTGTACATTAAAGGAATGATCCCAGTCTCTCGTATTCAAAAAAGAAAATCAGATTCACCTGATTTGTGATCCTTTGTAAAATAGTGTCTATGGAAGCTTAGAAATGAACCAGAATGGTGTTCAATCTTCAGTCTTGTTTTCGTCTACTTTGTGCACAGTTTTTTCTTTGAGGTTTGAGTGATATATGAAAGCCCATAAAATTGGACAGAAGATACATGTAAGTGGCATTCAGGTTTCTTTTCTAAATGGGGACTTTGCCCTTCTGTGAATCTGACAAATGTACCTCTCTGTCTGCGAGCCATTTCCTCTGGTAAAGCTTTTAAAAGGGCTTTTACCAATCACTGCTGGTGTTCCTAGAAAAAAAACCTCTGTGCAGCATGAAGTGAAGCACCTGAATGTTTCAGGGGCATATGCCTGAAGGGATATGTCAAAGAAGAAATGTTCGAACAACAAGAATTATTAAAGTAAATGTCCAATTTCTACCACAGAAAGCTTGACATCCCTTAACCACAAACCATCTGGGAATATTCCCTTATTTCCTTTCTCACTTTCTTTTCTAAATCTAGATTTATATGTAGAGCAAAGGCATGGTGACTGAGGTCTGATATGACATTTATCTTCACAAGTGAGGAGACTAATAAATCATCAGTGACATTACCACAAGTGAGTTCTAAGGTCTCCTCGGAAGTGAAGATAAATGACATATCAGACCTAAACCAGCATATATTACACAAAATACCTAATAAGTCTCACTCTCAACATAGCTGGATTTGATGGAGATGACTGAACTTGCATTACATCTCAAATCCACCACCCAGAGAAAAAGAAATTAAATTTGCCAGCCAAATAAAATTACTCTCCACTGAAACAACCTTAGTACATTTCAGCCTTTCGCCATGCTACTGCTCTACAGATCTACAAGTAGTAACATCGTAGTAAAAATCAATTAAAAATGCCCTTATGAAACAGTATCATTAACTCACTTTTCAGTGCATGAAATATACCCGAGTTTTATGCCTTGGGCAATATCAGATGCTCATAAATCTTTCCATATCCATGTCTTTATGTACATTTTCATGTACACGAAATAGGTACAGCTAGTTTTTATTTTGGGCATTACAGAGGACTGTAAGTTTTTATAACAATGTGTCATCATTATGTAAGGTCATTAGTGTCAGCTTTGCTGAAAAGCTGAGAGTTTTTAGAATTCCTAATTATTTTAGGAGTATAATATTCTTTCTAGAGTGCAAGATCTGCAATTGAGATCTGCAATTTTGAGATACATCAAAAGCATGTCTCAATCAGGGGCTGGCAGCAGATGTTTAGGGAAAGTGAATAATAATATATTGGGCATAGAGACGAATACTTCCTCAAGCTTTTGAGTAATTAATGGGTGAGATACTTCCTGGGTATAACATCTGGATTATCGTGTAGAGGAGGCAGATTTTTAATCTATGTTAGGGCATTTGAACCTGAAAATCTAATGCTAATCCTAGCTTATTTTGATGATCCTGCCAAAATTCTGCAGTGGAAAGAAAGAAATTCATCTGAAGCTGAATTTTGTCTTGGGTAGAATGTGCCAGGATCAGAGTGTTTCAGAAAATTTGAGTAACACAGTTGCAAGTCCATGAACTGTAACATTGCATAAATGCACACCTCAGATTTTGTCAAGGTGCCTAAATCATCATGCTTCTACACTTTCTAACAAAGTCTTTTCCTATTTACAGATATTAAAATATTTCTAAGTTTTTTCAGGTTTTAATCTAAAAATCTCCCAGTGTAACATTCCACTTAGAAACAATTTCTCTGGAATAATACTATTATTCACATTGATTTAGTGTACTTGTAATCAAGTCCCCTCAAGGTCGAAGACAGTCTGAGTGTCACAGCAACTAAAAAAAGTGTGTTTTTCACACTGCTCATAATGTATTACATTTTGGCCATATTAAAAAATCAGTGAGAATCCAGGTAAGTGCTAATCAAGTTATTCAACATCTTGCAAGGATAAGAACAGAAATTGAAGTCTTACACTGTGACAGACCACAGCCAAGCAAGGCCCAGGATGCCAGGATTGCAGGGACCATGGGGCCATCAGAGTGGTTGCAGTGTCCTCCCTCCCCAACCAGCCCCATCTCACAGCCCCCAGGTAACATAAAGTTTTCCTTTCTTTCCATCATTTGAATAGTAGTGTAGAAGTTCTCCTGGAGAGGAAAGGGAGAACCAGATTTTTTTTCCACAGTTAATACTGGTTTGTGAAAGCCTATGTGGCTAAAGCTAAGCATTAAAATAAACTAAATTAATCAATAAGAACACTTATGAAAATATTTTTATTTTCTTTAATACTTTTTAAGACATTAAATTATGTTCAGGTTCTGACTTAAAATTCAACTATTTTTTAAAGTTTTACAGTAAGACATGCATATGGAATCAAATATTTGAAAGACAAGAAATATGAAGAGAATTCTTGATTAAACATCAACAGTGAACAATATTACAAATATAACTAGGAAACTGCTAAATTTCTTCAGCTGAAATTGTCTCTATGTATAAAAATCTGCATTAGCACATATTATCATATATTACTGTTTCTGCTTTTGAAAGGTTTTTTTTTGATTTTTATATTTCTGTTATGAAAACATAACCTAGTTGATAAATCGTGTTTAGGATTTCTCTGGGAGAACTGTAAGAAAAGGAGTGTGTTGTGGAAATTGCAGTTATTCTGAATGATAAAAGAAAGGCCTCAATGAGAAATTTTAATATTTAAATAATTGTTTATTACTTCCTTCCTCCTCAGGAAAAAGCAAACAACAAGATTTAAAGGTACGACTATGTCCTGGGTTCAGCAGTAGCAGTCATGTTTTCCCTTTGTGTTAACTGGTGCAGTGCTGTGTTTTGACTTCCAGCCTGGGAACAGTGGTGGTGAAGCCGATGTTTTCGGTTGTTGCTAAGTGATGTTTACCCTGACCAAGGACTCTGTGAGGCTCATGCTCTGCCAGGGAGGAGGGGAAGCTGTGAGGAAGCAGAGACGGGGCGCCTGACCCGGGCTAGCCGGGGAGGTATTCCATACCACAGCACGTCATGCCCGGGGTGGGGGGGTAACTGGGAGTTACCTGGAAGGACACGGGCTTCCGGTGTGGAACTCGCTTTCTTGGCCGGTGGTATCGTATTCTCTTCCCTTGTTATTTTCCCTTATCATTGTTTTAGCTGATAGTAGCGGTGGTGATTTGTTGCTGGACTGTTCTTGTCTCAACCCGTAGGAGTTGCACTCTCTCGATCCTCCTCCCCGTTCCTCCGGGAGCGGGGAAGGGGAGAGCCCCGGTGTGGGGAGGGGGGGAGACGGACACGGACCTCGATTGTTGTCAGCTCGGCACCACTCACTGGGAGTGAGTGAACAAGTTACCTGACTGGGTTTAAACCACGACAGACTAAACACTTTCCTACCCTTCCTCACTTGTAAAAGTGAGACTATGGCTTTATAGCACCCACTGAATTCAATGAATTCACCCAATGAATTCATTATACAAGAAAATAATGACTTAAAAAGTAAATGTTTATAAGGCTTATATAGGGGTTTTCTTTATCCATGTAAGTCATTAAGAACTTATTACTATCCATGTAATAAGTCGATAGACTTCCTTTGGGACTGAAGTTAAGTTTGCAGAGCGAAGATGAAATATATGCTTTACTCTTAATACAGATATATTTTTTCTGAGAAGTTTTAAATATTCATAAAACCCCTTTATTTGGCTTTTGACTTTGTCAATAATTAGTGTCACCTCTCTCCTACCTTTAGCCTCCCCCCCCCAAAAAAAAATAAAACCCAGCACTTCTGTTTTGCTTTCAGTGATTTGAACACTAGTTTAGAAAAGCTGGATGAAGATTGATTCTTTTTGTGGCTGTAAAATATATGCATTTTATTCATTAAGTATATCTTTAACTTCTCTAGGGACATTTCTTGCATATTACCTATTTCTTACTCTCTCCCTTTTCCATTATCTTTTTTCTTATACCTTTCTTTTGTGGTAAAATATTTGGATAAATATGTTTTTGATTAAGCCAGACCTTAGTTATTAATTCTTACCTAAATAATGTTTACCAAATGGAGAATGACAAAATGAAATAAATTAAACAAACAAACAGAATCCTTTGAGAAAATGAAATTTAAATTAATTTCTTGCAGGATTGTTAATTTACCACTTCATTTTTTCATCATACGCATATACCTACTTTGCTTCTGGATGATTACAGGTGTGGAACAGGGTTTGATTTTTTTTTTTCCCCCTTCTTTTTTCTGAGGTTTGAAGATTTCCATTTATTTAACTGCTAATAAAAGCCTGAAATTCTAACGAGTCATCTAGTCCAGCTCAGCACAGAAGAAGGACTGATTTGGTGGCTTATACACACATCCCCAGTGCATCGTGTCTTGTCTAGCACCAAACAATTCACTACTGACAGCTGTAAAACATGCCTTGACAGGCTGTCCAACGGCTAGCTGTATTCATAATGAAAGACTCTCATTCTCTTCCACTACTTCACTTAAATTTTCACATTCTAAAACAGAAGCTATGTTTACATACATTCAATAGGATGATAAAATCTAATACTGAGTTAACATCAGCAAGTAATTCCTTATATGCCATTTTATACACATAGAGCCTTCTTTTTCTTTCTTCAAACTAATGACTCATAATAAAGCAATTGAACTATCAAACAGCTACATGTATTATACTTGCACTTTCAAGAAGTATATATATACAAGTGGCTCAGCTCTAACTTTTCTTCCTTGGGTCACTTTTCATAGATGGAACTAATTTTTTCCATGTACACAACACTTTGCAAGAAAAGTATACAATTTAGAGCACAAAACATTATTTTTTCCATTAATATTCCAAGCTATATGCTGTCTGTGTAATAATATAAGCAAGTAATAGGCTTACCACCACCAGTGAGACATCTGGCAAGCCCAGGCTGATTTTGTCAAGTAGGCAAAGGTCAACCTCAACTGTCCCTGAAGAGTCTGGCTCTTGATGCTGTTACATACTACTTCCCTGCATTTCTTCCTTTTTTTTTTTTAGTGTTTTATAAGTATTTTTAAAGTAAATTTTTATATTGGTGTTTTTTCTTTTGAATCACTGAGTTGACAAATGTTAACTTCTCAACTGTCTATGTTTTAACCTCTCCTTATGCTGTATGGCTCTAACATAGAATCATAGAATAGATAGGGTCGGAAAGGACCTTAAGATCATCTAGTTCCAACCCCCCTGTCATAGGCAGGGACACCTCACACTAAACCATGCCACCCAAGGCTCTGTCCAACCTGGCCTTGAACACGGCCAGGGATGGAGCATTCACAACCTCCCTGGGAAACCCATTCCAATGCCTCACCACCCTTACAGTAAAGAACTTCTTCCCTATATCCAATCTAAACTTCCCCTGTTTAAGTTTTAACCCATTACCCCTTGTCCTATCACTACAGTCCCTAATGAAGAGTCCCTCTCCAGCATCCTTGTAGACCCCCTTCAGATACTGGAAAGCTGTTTCAACACCAATTTCTTAACAAAACACAGCAAGGTCAAAAATTGTGCTGCAACTAAACCCTGCATAACTCAGTCCTGGGGCTGAAAGTTATAGAGTGATTAGCCTTTTAAAGCAGATTGTTTCAACCTAACTCATTCTCTTGCATTTACCATATGTAAAAAATAGCACATCATCACTTGTCATACCCTGTACTGTCACTATTATAATAAACCTTACAGGTTATGATTAGCTTTCTGCCTAGTGATTTCCCCCTGTGAAATAATCACATGATGCTTTTCTTTAGATTCTAAACATATCACTGTGAGTCTAACCTTTACTTCACCAGATTATTGTCACATCTGCTGCCTGCAGGTCATAACCCATAACCGGAAAAACTTTTCCTGCTGCTGAAACAGTTCACATTGTCATAAACCCTCTTAAGACAGACAAAAACACTAGACAAGATCGAGTCTCTTGAGTCCTCAGAACAAATTAGATGTTGAATCTGTACAAGTAGTAGAAATTCAATAAGCAAACAGATCTTTTCAGACTCCCTGAAATTAAGCCATGAGCTTTATCTGCTAATTGGGTCTAGAAGGAATGGCAGAGACATTTTTATACCTAACCTATATAACTCTCACATGCGGCTAACTGTTCAATTGAATTTCTTACTAACACAGTCTCTAGAAATTAATTAATCAGCATCCAAGGCAACTTTATTGTCTAAAGCAACTTCAAGCCAATGCTTTCCCCCTCTTCTGAAAAAAAATATCTAATTGCTTTTACAAACTGTCCATACTTTTTTGCAATCTCACTTATAACCTTAAAAAATTCTACTTGCAGTTGAAATGTGTACCTTTTAAACTAAAAAGGAAAAAAATATCTTAGTCTCTGCCATCAGATGTAGAGTCCCTAGAGCTACTTAATACCATTGCTAACTATCTATTGATATTGATACTTTCCTTCCAAAGGTCATGTTTTCAGTTGGTTGAAATTCTGGCAAACTTCTACTGAGACACGCATTTGTTCACTTTCTGGATGTCATACTCATACAAGTGTGTCAGAAAATTTCACACAAAAGAGTTTAGCAATTTCAAAGAAGAGAGAAACATGTTGGTTCACCTGTACACCCCTTCCACAGCAGCTATACCTCCCAGAGGTTTCATACATTTGGCATAACAATTCCCAGGCTGTCAAGACTCCCACTTCAGCATTTGCCTTATGTTTCAACCCTTGCTGCTTTTCCACTACTGCCTGAGCACCACTGACATCCAAGTCCCATGAGCAAGAGTATCACACCTTGTTTCCAAGGCAAATCACAAACAGAGACAAATTAGGACCAGGAGCTGGGGAGGTCAGAGGGCGAGAAACTGGGAAATTGGCTGGAACAGAAAATATAGCCTGGACTCCAACATTAATCTTTTCCTTTATCTGTAGTCCTCTGGCCTTTTCAGTTACACAAATGGTAACTGGAGATAATTCTGTCATTTCTAAATTTGCTTTAGTACTAAATTATGCTGAATATTCACAATCTCATTATTGTGTAGCATGAAATATTCAGAAGCATTTAGACTTAAAAACATATCCATAACATGGAAAGGTAATGCAAACTAATAGCATACTGTATTCACCTGAGGATGTGCAAGTCAAACAGGAGCAAAGTGAAACTTTTAAATACTGCTGGAACTGCATTTTCAACTCAAAATTATTGAACTGTTTTAATATGTCCCTCTACAGAAGATTAAAATCTTTTTACAAATGGTTCTTAAGTCTGCTGCCTTCAGCCTATTGTACTTACTACAGCCTCTGGCTTCCTTCATTCCAGTTGTGAAGCCCTTCTAGAAGAATTTCCCATTCATATGCTAGAAGGCTTTTTCAGCTGGATGTTAACAGAGTACACAGAAAGGTACCAGCCAATTCCCTACAATATTTGCTCTAATCTTTATTCTCTCTTTCATATTATTTCTCTTCCTTCTGTTCTCTGCCTTCACAGAATTCTAAGTCTTCATACAGGTCTCAGTGTATTGACAATGTGGAGAAGTTATAAAGCATAAAATCCCTTTTCCCTAGCCTCATTCTAGAAAAAGAAAATATTGACTTAAAAATCTCTGCACCTAAAAAACCCCAAAGCAGCAAACCAACAAACCCAAAAGAAACAAACAGAAACAACATTAAACTAACAGATGTATAGGAATCAGAGTTTGGGGTGGGGATTGTTGGTTTTTTTTTTTGTCTGGACACATTTTCCTTAAAATTTGTTTTCAGAGGTTTTAAGTTAACTTCAAATTGTTAGCAGTACCTGGAAAGTTCAGAAATCACTTCCGTTCTTCTTACTCTCACTTCAGTGCTCAAGTTGTAAAGAACTATAGCTTGAGGGGGTAAAGCAACAGCACTGAACACTTTAAAACATGAAAACGTACAAGAAAAGCTCACAAAATTGTTCTGTCTGCTGTCTTTTATTTTCTGCAAATACCTATTTTTGTTGCTGTTGTCACTATAAAATATTTAGCACTTTGGTAATGTCTTGCGAACATTAGGAAAATAAGCAGTATTAGCATATTTTATGTACTTGGAGTGGTTAAGAAGATGACTGCCAGCTGAATATGAGCCAGCTTGTGCTGAGGTGGCCAAGAAGGCAACAGCATCCTGGCTTGTATCAGATACAGTGTGGCAGCAGGACCAGGGAGGTGATCCTCGCCCTGTACTGTGCACTGATGAGGCTGCACCTTGAATCCTGTGTTCAGTTTTGGGCCCCTCAGTACAAGGAAGACACTGAAATGGTGGTGCATGTTCAAAGAAGAGCAATAAATCTGGTGAAGGATCTAGAGCACAAGTCTCATGAGAAGCAGCTGAGGGAAATGGGGTTGTTTAGCCTGGAGAAAAAAAGGCTGAGGGTAGCTGTCTGCAGCTGCCTGAAAGGAGGTTGGAGAGAGGATGCACCAGGGGGTGTTTAGATTCAATATTAGAGAAAATTTCTTCATCAAAAGGGTTGTCAAGTGTTGGAACAGGCTGCCCTGGGAAGTGGTTGAGTCACCATCCCTGGAGAAACTAAAAAATGTGTAGATGTGTCAGTTATGGACATGGTTTAGTGAGGTACTTGGCAGTGCCAGGTTAACAGTTGGACTCAATGATCTCAAAGGTCTTTTCTAACCTTAATCATTCTACAGGTCTATGACTCTAAGAGGTAGTTATGTATAAGGGCTGCAGCTGGGATCAGTAGTGAGGCAGAACTTGGAGTTACTTGCTACCTGCTTCGCCTCACTGTACTTCATGGAAGGATGTTGCGTGCTCTTATGACATGTCTGTCTCCAACCCTGAGCCTACCCCTGGCACCGTAAATTCAACACCAGGCACATCTGTTCACCACACCAGAATAAGTGCCCCGGACACACACAGGGAAGAATAGATTTACCACATGTAACCCATAGAGCCCAGTCTTACCACACCTGTGATACAGGTTGTTTCTGAACATGCTCAATAAATCTCTCCTTGCACGCATAAGACAGGGCTTCTTGCTTGCCATGTCCTCCACTAGCACTGATACAAGGTAATAATTATTTGAGGCTAGAACATGCAGCCTACAATGTAAAAACACCTACATCACAGGCACCCTTTTCAAATCAACTCAGATGTACCCACCTGGAAGTTTATCCTTAGCACCTGTTCCTTTCCAGCAGGATATAAGAAGAATTTTGAATAGTCATTAGTTGGTTGGGTTGTTGATTTGTAGTTAGAAACACTTTAAAAGTGAAGAAATTTGTGTAATTTTAATGGGGAAAGAAGGGGGGGAGGATGTTTTTCTGAAGAGCTGAAAGGATGAGGGCTGATAGCTACTTGGATGAGAACATCAGAGGATAATAATATTTTTGTTAAATTGTCTTGGGTTTTTGTTTGTTTTTTTTTAAATGCTGTTTTAGATATCTTTGAGACTTAAAAAAGTCTTTAAGTTGTTTTTTTTGTGTGTGTGTGTGTTAAGAAAAATAATACTGGTAACATATAGTTACTTTAAGTAGTTTCTCATGCTTTTTGCTGAGCTCTGGATAAGGTATGAAAACATAAAAATTGTGGGTTTTTTTGATTTCTTTTTAGAATTGTGAGTGTCAATGTTTTTATAATGTAGAAGTGATTCTGCATAACTTATTTAAAGTCATGAAAGATGCCCTTGTCAGCTTTAGTTTTTCATATTAAGCATTGCTTCTCTCATGTTGTTTTATCTGCCTATCCTTCAGGTAAAGGAAAGAGGGTGTAAAAATGAAAAGCTACTACCCAAACTTTCCAGAGCAATAATGCTATTCTGTGTTTGCTTATTTCCAATTTTTTGGTTATATTTAAGTGTAAATGCCATTAAAAGTGTGAAATTAGGACTTTTTTTTTTTCTTACAGGATGCTTTAAATAGTAGTTTTGCCTCCTTGTTATTTTTCTTTTTCCAAGGTACCTTTTCAGGTCTCCAGATACTAATTATTGTCAGATATGAAATCATTAGGGCAGCTTTATTTGTAAAAGAAACTTTTTGCCATATCTGATTGTAAGATTATGTAGGCAATAAATAAGTAAGCAGATTGAGGGTGGGGAAAGAAGGTAAGGAGAGAAGGTTTAGAAAAATGCATTAGCTAGAGTTAGTTACAAATGGCCATTAGTCTGAACAGTCCCATCTGTCAGCGATTTGTAGGTATCATAGGAGAGGTATGTTTTAAGGAATGATTTAAAAAAGGACAAGGTGGTATGATCTCCAGAGTTACCACTGACAGATGAAACGGGCAAGGATCTAAAGTGGAAGGAGAGTTTTCAAGTTTTCTGTACCTTTAAGGCCAAGAATTACACTGTGGGTTAACTAATTTGCCGTCTTTAATAGTTTGGAAGGATTTGCATGGATTTCAACAGTGTTCTGTTTAACCTTATTTGTTTTCCCTTTCCCCTTGTTGTGGTTTAACCCAGATGGCAACCAAGCCCACACAGGTACTAGTCGCTTTCCCCTCACTCCATGTCAGGATGTGGGATAGAATTAGAAGAGAAAACTCATGGGTTGAGATAAAAAGTTTAATAGGTAAAGCAAAAGCTGTGCATGCAAGCTAAGCAAAACAAGGAATTCACTGCTTCCCAAGGGCAGGCAGGTGTTCAGCCATCTCCACGACACCAGGGATCCATCAACATGTAGTAGTTAGTTGTGGAAACAAAATGCCGCTACTCTGAACATTCCCTTCCCTCTTCTTCTTCCTCCAGCTTTATGTGCTCAGTATGAGGCCATATGGTATGGAATATCCTTTTGGTCAGCTGTCCCAGCTGTGTCCCCTCCCAACTCCTTGTGCACTCCCAGTTCACTCTCTGGTGGGGTGGGGTCAGGAGCAGAAAAGGCCTTGGTTCTGTGCAAGCACTGCTCAGCAATAGCTAAAACACTCCTGTGTTATCAGCAATCTTTTCAGCACAAATGCAAAACATAGCCACGTTCTAGCTACTGTGGAAAAAATCAGCTCTATCGAAGCACAACAGCCAATTCTTCAGCCTTCAGAGTTGTAATGATTTAATCATTTTGAAGGTGGATCTATAGAAAGATGTTTATGTCATAGAATGCATTTGAAAACTCTAAGATGGTTTTGCTTAAAACCTCAAATGTCTGGAAAATGTTCCAGTAGACAGATGTGTTTGTGATCTATTTAAAAATATTTGCTATTCATGCATAGAATTTTAAAGTGGTGTGTCAGGTTTGGGTTTCTTTTTTTTTTGGAATTCCGCTATCTTGCTGAGAACACAGCTCTTGTGTCCTTTGCTAAGTATCTTGTAGGGTTTAATTTTCTCCAGAGTTTGTTGCAAAACACTGCTTTTGGAAGCGGTTTCTACAGAAATAGATTTTTTGGATTAAAAAATGTGCAACAAAAGCATTCTTCAGAACAGGCTACAGAATTGAATGGTGTGCTTGAGGTAAGTGATAGCATGAAAAAGTCCCACATGCTAAGAAGATTTTGAAAACTCCTTTAGGGAAAAATGTCAGCAATGAAAACCTGGCTAATCCAAAAAATATTCTGCTTTCTGCCTTTATATGTATGAGCTGCAATAATGTGTTTGCTTTGGGCAACTTAGATGCTGAAAAAGAGGAAACTGCATAACCTGACTTACTGAAAGTGGTAGCGGGGAGGGTGGGTGAGGAAAAGTGGGCAAGAAATCTATTTTAAAAGAAAACTAATGTTCTCCAATGGTGCAGCCCTGTCTGCCAGAACAATGTTCACTGCTGTTCTCTTCTGCTTTCGTTTTGACTGATTTTATGTTACTAGACCTGTGGTGTCTTCTGCAGTTCTGTAATCTTACCTTTTTAAAAATTCTTGCAAGAAATTTATGCAATGATTGTGACCACAAAACACAGGTTAAATATTAGAGAAACTGCAGATTCTGAAACTTACCTGAAGTAAAGAATATCACAACTGGGAAAATGTAATCATAAGTTTCTGACAATGTTTCTATACAGGAATTACAAACTCTCCTTTGGTATACTCCAATCAAAGAAACAGCACTCTGCAGACTGTTTACAGCAGCTTTTGAAATTCCACATATTTCCAGTGAGTTTTATGTGGATTATGCCTGCTTAGTCAATGCAAGTAGCCAATAAAACTTTTAGTGGCCTTTTGCAGTATATGTTATTAAGCAAAACTTGTACTAACTGTAGCTATGTAACGTGTGGGTACATATACCTATGTGTGGGTACATTAGAAATATGTTCATTAAATAACATCTTCAGCTGAGCTATGCTTTCCTAGTTGTAGAGCCAAGACTGGGTTATTAATGGCCTTGACACTTGCAGCATCAATTTGAATAGTTTCTACAGTCTTGAAAACATACAGTGATGGGACTCTACTGTGTCCCAGGGGAAACTATTCCAGTGGTTAAGTGTTCTCACTGTAAAAATAAATTTATTTCCTATACTGAAGTGAAACATCTCCTGGTGCAACTTGTACCTGTTGTCTCTTGCCTTCTTCATGTGGCTCCCTGTGAAGAGACAGCCTCTGTCCTTTTTGTAGCTGTCTTTTAAATACTGGAATAGTGAGATGCGGTCCTGCCTAAGCCTTCTATTCTCCAGGAAGAAAAGACTTGACTCCTTCAGCCCTTCCTCATAGGGCAGGTCCTCCTAGGCCTTTGATCATCAAAAAGATGCTTGACTGGCATTTATACACAAGATTAGTACTTTTATAAAGTTTTTTTTTATATGTTGTAAGGAGATGGGGTCTTTTCAGCTTGGAGAGCCTGAAAAACAGCCCGGAACTGCAGAGATCAGCCAGCCAGGCAGGAAGTGTAAGGGAAAGTAAAGCTTCCTAGGGCTTGAATGGGATACTGCACTGTTTCTCGCAACAGCTGAGCACTGGTGAGTGGCTGACATCAAGCTGGAGACAAGAACCTGCCTGTAAGGATAGAATACTGTTGTGGTTTAAACCCAGCTGGCAACCAAATGTCATGAAGCTACTTGCTCACCTTGCCCCTCCCTAAGCGGGATGGGGAGGAGAATCAAAAGAAAGTAAACCCCACAAGTTAAGATAACTACAGTTTAATAACTGAATTATAATATAATACTAATAATGATAAGGGAAATAAGGTGAGAGAAATAAAACAAAAAGGAGAAAAAAGCCGAAAGTGATACACAATACAACTTCCCACTGCCTGCTGATGCCCATCCCCGAGTAGCGATCAGTCCTTCCTTGCCATCTTCCCCCACTTTATATAACGGAGAAGATGTGCTGTGGCATGGAATACCCCTTTGGCTAGTTTGGGTCAGGTGTCCTGTCCTTACTCTGTCACAGCTTCTTGTGCTGCTTCTTACTAGCAAAGCATGACAGACTGAAAAGTCCTTGATTAGGGTAAGCACTGCTTAATACACTGGTGTTTCAGTGTTGTTATCAACATTATTCTCGGACTAAAGCCACACCACCAGCTACTAAGAGCTAAAATGAAAGCAGGGCAAATAGGCACAGCCATGTATTTAAACTAAGTATTTTTCTTTCTAGCCTAGTCACTTCAAAATGTCTACCTTTTAAAAACATCTCTCTTGTTCATAGCCTAAGAGAACATACCTTTAACTTGAAAACCATTTTGTCATCTTGAAAAGATGCCTATAGTAGGTAGTTTAAGCCAATTTGTTCCCAGTTTCTAGCTAATTTGGACGTGCAGATATGATGAGAAAGATGGAGGGGAAAAGACACTTGTATAGCAATAATACACTTATCCGATTATCTTACACAAGTAAATCAATAACTAGCTTACAAAAAGCTGTTGCTTTTTTGTTTGTTTTTTAAATACAGGATAAAATGGTAGGTGTTTACTTTCAAAAGGAAAAAAGGAAGCTTTAGAGAAAGTTATTACAAAGACAGTAAAAAATGGTTCAGAATCCTCTGGCTAGCTTTAAATGTGGGGGAAAAAAAAAAAAAAAGCCCCTAATCTGAGGGAGGAGGAATCTCTTTACAAACCTACTGGCTTCTAACCCTTTAGCATATATTTAGCGCATGTTTTCAGACTTTCCTGCAGCAAGGAAAGCTTGATTACCTTTTAAAAGGAAGATTAAAATTCTTGTCTTTAGGATCTTGGGCTTTAATTAAAAGCTCGACTAACCACAGACCACCAAAATCATGGCACTTCAGGGTTATTCAGAGTAGTGTGTCTGACCTGTGTTTTGCTTTGTTGTTGGTTTGTTTTTTCTTTCAGCAAAAGTAAACCCTACTTCTGAACTAATTAGTAGGTTTACTTGTCAATCATGTAAGGGATTGGTTTCATGTAAGGATCCAGGGCTAAAGTGCCGTGTACAGAAATTCATGCATTAGGGAATACTGTATTAGGTAAAAGTATCTAAGATTATAAGATAAAATCTAGGAAAAAGAAAATTAGAAATACTAAGTTTAGTGGGAGTTCAGGCTTAGTTTTAGGCTCTTGAACGCTTGATGATATCAATCTTATTGTTTACACATGTGGTATGTTTGAAACTTCCTCTTTTGAAAAATAAATTTCTAGGTTACTTGTATGACATCAGAAACTTGTGCTTTAAGAAATATCAAGTGAGTAATGATTCCATACAGATTGGGAAAACTCTGGAGATGTAGTACAAGATACAATAGGAAAATTTTGAATTTCAGTCTTTACAACCAGACTTGGTTTGTATTAACAGTACTGTTACAACTTTCTAGTATCACCTTTATTGTTTTTATGGTGTCTTATTGGTTTTAAATACACTGTTCTGAAGTTTTTCAAAGTATTGGACTTCTCGCACTAAGATAAATCTTGAACAGTATCTCTTCCTGTGAAAGGAATGAAGAGGGTGTAAAGTCTTGTCAGATGGACAAGAGCCTCTTAAGCTCCTGACCATCAGCATCCTTAAAGCTTCAAACATCAACAATGGTCCTGTCATCTGAAAACAGATTTAATTTTTTACCCTGGTTTCCTTGGTAAAAGCAGCATGTCTTTCTGGCTGCAAATCATCCTTAAGTTACTTCTGACTGAGTTAGCAAATTCCAAACAAATTTGACAAGAGAATTAAAGTATAGAGTGGCCTTTTCTTCATTTCCTGACAAGGTGGACAGGAAAGAGTATCTGTTTAGGACTGTCAAGGAGAGAAAAGCTTTGACTTGAAGCTTATGCTTTACTAAATATTATGGAATACAAACTGAAGCTTAGCTTTATGACATTTTTTTCCTAGTTTCATCAATCGCAGAACTTTGTTTCACAGACGCTGGTGGTTTTGGTTTTCTTTGTTTCTTTGGGGTTTTTGTTGTGTATGGTTTTGTCTGTGTTTTTGCAGATGCATTTGTAAAATATCATTTGCAGATAGTATTGATTGATGGCTTGGCTTCATGAGCGAAGATTTGGGAAGGGCTTTATCCACGCTTACTACAAGCACAATGACCATGGGCATGTGGGATATGCAAATCTGGTTGGAAAAAAGGGTGCTTAGGCAATCAGGAAGTGTCTGACCAGGACTGACATCTCCTGCACAATCTCAAGCTATCCATGCACTGGTCTGCCCGCATGCAAGGTTGGATCTGCAGCTTCCCAAGCACCTTGTCACCCACCATTTTGACCCTTGCCTGTTCATACAGACAAGTGAGAGTGAGCCCTTCCAGCCTGCACAGTGGATTTTTTAAGTGAGACACAGCTTGTGCAGAACTGACCCCACCCTTTACACCTGAGGTTTAACTGCCACAGCCTGGCTAGCTAGGATGGTGGCAGCAAAGTCCTCAGGTCGTAGGTTTTGTGAGAGTGTCCTTCTCTTAGATGGAAGACCTTACAAGGGTAGATGAGCTCCATCAGCCCAGGTTTGAAGATAGGAGTTTTCCCTCTCCTATGAGGAAGGCCTGTTTTCGCTAACGAAGATTCAGGAAGGGCTTTAATCCACACATTCTGACCAAGACTGTCACTCCTGGGTCAATCTTGAGCGACCGATGATGCAACAGCACAACATCAAGTGTCTAGGTGCAATTCTGACTTGGAGGCATTCAGTTGTAAGCCCACAGATGGTAGCCTCGTGCCAGTGGCTCCTCAGCCAAGCACACGCACCAGGGGTCTCAACCTGCAGTTCCTCTCATACTGAGCAGGATTACTATTGCAACAACACATCATCAATAGGGTAAAACTAACCTGTCTCACGACGGTCCAAACCCAGCTCACGATTCCTATTAGTGGGTGAACAATCCAGTGCTTGGTGAATGCTTCTTCACAATGATAGGAATAGCCGACATCGAAGGATCAAAAAGCAACGTCGCTATGAACGCTTGGCTGCCACAAGCCAGTTATCCCTGTGGTAACTTTTCTGACACCTCCTGCTTAATGGTATATTACTGTGA
This sequence comes from Pezoporus wallicus, assembly GCF_028554395.1. Taxonomy (NCBI): domain Eukaryota; kingdom Metazoa; phylum Chordata; class Aves; order Psittaciformes; family Psittacidae; genus Pezoporus; species Pezoporus wallicus. The sequence goes on along the minus strand of NW_026642986.1, from coordinate 561,299 downwards.
AAACAGTACACTCGCAGTCTTCTGGTAGAGAAGTGGTGGACAGGTTTACCCACTTTGTTTTCCTCTTGTGCAAAATAAGATGGGATGTTATGCTCAGTATGACACGTGGTGTTTTATGCAGTCCTACTCTTCCAGTTGCCCCATCTCAGGGTACTGTTGTAGCATACAACACAACTCCAGTTTCCTTTTAAACAAATCAAATCTCATTACGAAAGGTGGACATCTAGATCCTGGGTGATGCGTGCTTGGGTACTGTTCCAAACCACACTTGTTTACCTGTCTTGTAATGCAAGCAGAGTCAAAATGTACCTACAATTTTGACAGTTATGTGAAATTACAGGGTTGTTGGATTTTTTTGAGGCAGATAACCCAGATACCTAAAAAAAAAAAAATCCTGCTCCAAGTTGCTATGAGTTTTCTTAGATTTCTACTGCAGTCAATGTGGGAAGATAACCAGATTAAGACACAGGAGGAAGATAGATAACTCGCTTCAAGTAAATAATTTGCTCTAGCTATTCAATTAACTTTGACAATTAATTTTAGTAGATTTCTTTTCTTGCTTGTCTGGCAATTACGCTGAGGATTTAGTAGGCATTTTATAAACCTTTGAAAATCTAGTTACAAAAATGTCTGTGCAAACCTTTCATGGTACTGCTATAATGGAAATATGTGGGACTTCTGGGCTATTTCTGCAGCCATACTTGTAGTGCTGCTCAGGACTGTGTTTAAACTGGATGGCTGGGCTGATGCTTTGAAAGCTGGTGAGGTAAGAAGTTGGTTGGTTGGTTGTTTTTTTTCTATTGATATACTGATCTAATCAATAGCAGGCTTTAACCTCTTTGAAAAGAGGTAACACAAGGGCATAGAATTCATTTGCAGCGCTTATCAAATACTGGGGGAAACAGTGTTTGATATCCAGCTCTTGTGTTGTCAGCAGTAGGCTGCTGTAGTGCATGTTTGTATTGGTAATGTCTAGTGAAATACTAAAGATGTAAGGGGAGGAAAAATACAGTGGTAATTTTTTTGTGGTATGAACCCTTGTGTTCTAATACTTTCTAAGCTCCTTTTTCCTTGAAAAAATGAATTTAAAACTAAAAATAGGTTTGAATTCGATTGTCTTCTTTCCTGTCTCTGGATGGGAACACCAGCATGTCTAGCAGGGTTAATAGAAGTGAGTATACTTCCTTACTCACTTTGTGAGCATCATGGTTTTGCCATCTTCAGAAGCAGCTTGCTTCTTATTCAATTCATAAGATCTAAAGCTGGAAACACTCCCAAGCCAAAGAAGTTTTCCAACTTTGGGGACTTCTCATGCAAGGAACTAGGACATTATAGCAGCACTGTGCTTCTGAGGGTTTTCTGCTTTGAAATGTTATGTCCTTGACTCCACATGAGGATTCAATATGGATCTGAATCATTCCCGTCATCTTTTCCTATAGCTCCTTAAAGGGTGGGGAATCTATGTACTTTGTCATAGCAGAGAAAATTGCAGAATTGTCATGTATGCTTAAAATCTGCTGATATATCTCTAGGTTAAATGGCAGGGGATCCCTTGAAAGCAACATCTCTCTCTGCCCTGCTGCTGATCTGGTCTTTTATATAGTGGAGGAGAAAAAAAAAAACAGTAACTAATGGGTATAGATGTGGAGTTTGAAGTAGCAACCTGCAATGCTTCACTCTCAGTTCTGCATTCTTACAGCACTCGGCTATCAAGATGCTTTTCACCAGCATGCAGCTTCTTTTGGATAGGGAAACTGATAGTGACAGAGGTGAGTGAGGAAGTCTTGAGATAAAATTAATAAAATCCTTTCTTCTATTAAACAAGGGAGGAGAGAGGAAAATTGAAAACATATTTATTGAAAAAGATGGAAGAGGCTGGGAAGGAAAAGGGAGAAAGCTGCCACCTTTTAGCCACACATGTAATAAAGGGGTGCAAAGGCCTCAAGAGGTCCAACAATGAACAATAATTCTTGACAAAAAGCAATGAACTAACAATGAAATATTAGAATTTGTGGTAAAAGTAGTCTAAGCTCTGTAAATATTAATAATCCTTGTATGTATGAATGATACCTATGGTCATCTGCATAATGTTAGCAAGGATTCTGGAATAAGACCTTAAAGTGTTTAACTTGGGGGAAGTTAAGTATTTGCAGCCACAGTGTATCAGTGTTAGCAGCAATACTAACATTTGAGGTTTTTATTACTGTAGTTGTTCTTATATTGACAATATTTCCCTTGTTGCCTGCCCCAAGCCCTGAATATCATTGCCTTTGACTCTATGTCCATGTCCTAACAAAGAATTTTTCATTTCCAGAATAAGCAATTAATGGAACAAGAGTAGCCTGCACTCACCAGAAGCCTAATAAAGTATTTAGTACTGAAGGAGGTGGTAGAAGCAGTAAAAGACCTGTAGGAGTGAAACTACATAAAAGCACCTCAAATTTACCTCAAAGCACATTTCACTGGGGTGTGGGTTTTCAGAAGAATATAAAATTAGCTTGTACAGTTGGCTTCTGGAGAAGTCTGCTTAGCTACAGAGCTCAATTCTAATGCACAGTAGAGAAGAGGGGAAGAGGACAAAGACCTCAAGCAGAGGGCTAGAAGATGGATAAGCTGATGAGAGAATATTGCTTTGAAGAAGTAGGTTAGCAAAAGGACATTGTCAACCTTTCAGTAGGCAACAATTTTGCTGCATTTCACACACTGCATGCAGATTGTGCTAAAGCCCTTACGGAAATAAAAGTATGCTTGCATGTCCTGTATCCTGCGCTCTTACTCTTCAAAGAGTGACTGGGGGTTATAGTCCTTGCTGGCATCAGCAGGTACAGCTAGCTCGGAGTCAGTGGAGCTGAACACCAGCTTCTGGCAGCAGTAGCATGTCCTTGTATATTCTTTTTCCCCCTTACAGCATTTCAAAGTGTTACTATTGAGGATATACATTCAATAAAGATGATAATACAGTATGTAACATTCTGGATATATTATCCACTCCTTTCTGTTTGTAGATTGTTTAGTACCTGAGATGGAATAATATACTTAAGGCAAAGAAAACCATGCTTTTTCTTCCTTTCAGAAAATAATTTTCTAAATGCACTAGAACAAGAGGCTTGCTTTTCTTCTGGGTAGAATAAACTTCTTTTTTGTCGAATGAATCATTTTCATCTTCCCATTACTGTGATTTCAACTGTGTAGAAGCATGACTCCTGTGGATGGCAACAGGGATTATCTAGTGATTATTGCATAGAGGTGCATGCATAGAATAATTCAATACCATTACATCAAGTGCAGATGCTGCAGAAGCACAGCTTCTTGCTTTATTTTATTTTATTTTTTTACCTCCTCACTTTCCTTTCTTTCTTCCAAGCTATTGTCTGCTTTGAGCTTACCAGTAACTGTATCTAATTTAGACTGGGGAGTGTGCAATAGCCACAGAGAAAAAAATTCTCAAGTAAGTAACAGACAATCATCTTGGATATACAATGCTGACTGCCCCAGACTTTTAAGACCGTTCCTCCAGTAGTATACATGGCTGATTGTGGAACATTTGTGGATGTCTTTGGTTTGGGATATAGGTCTGTAGGTTTTATTATTTTTTTTAGGTAGAGGAGGAAGGTGCCTGTCTTGTTTGTGGTTTTGGGGTTGGCTGAGGTTTTTCTGTTATTTATTTTAGTGGTCTCCCTTCTTCCTCCTCTGTCCCAAGAAAGCAAAAACCCAGAGACCTAGTCAGAGAATGACCTGAAGATCAGGAGGAGGAAGGAGAGGTTTTTGCAACCAGCACAGGAAGGAGGTATTGCCTGGAAAATAGCCCCTCTGAGGTTGCTCACACTCCCTCTCATGCTGTTGATCTGAGTAACAGTACTGTATTTATTTAAAGATGGAAGGCGCTATCTTAACCTTGGTCTCAGAAATGCTGCTGGCTAAAGGCTCCTTGGCAGTACAGGCAATGCTGATATGTCTCAAGGACAGGACAAAGTTCAGTTTTATAGAAACAAGAAAACAAGTTATTGGAACAAGGAAGAGGCTCCTTGGGCATAAAGAAGAAGCAGGAGGCTAGGAGAAAGTATGAGACGTGAACAGCTGGAGTTATGAAGGCTGTAGTTTGAAAATAAAGCAAGAAGCGGTTAACATGAATACCACTTCATAGATTAAAAAGGGTGGAGAAGGATGCATGAAGCTATAAATAGGGAAAAAGGACATTAGGGAAGAGCAGTTCTGACTACACTGCCTTTAGAGGAACAGGCTTCTGTTTTATGTCCTATTTCTGGGCAACTGTCCACTCTTCCTGGGTGCTGCTCTATAACAGTACAGGAACTGAGATAAACATTTGGTATGAGATCTGTGCAAGTGATCATAATGAACTGCAGCTGTTTCGGAAATACTACAAGAAGCTTTGAGACTAACAGGAATGTCTGCAGCATAGGATGAACTATGGAGTTCAGGAAATAAAAACTATCTTTGAATGGAATTAATCTATAGATGCTGTAAACCAGAAAAAGTAATATACTCATGTTGGCATACAAGTCTTGTATTTATTTAGCTTTTAATATCACAAGGAAATAAAACAAGATATAGTATGGGTGGGCTCAGTATGCTAAGAAAAGAAAAGAACTCAGTGCTTTTTTAGCTTGCTCTGCTATCTGGAGACAGGGGGTTTATCTCTAGCAGAAGGTGGGGTGTAAACAAAAGGACTGACTAAATTGATGTGCAAGAAATTAAAGTCATAAAAATATTTATTTTGGTAAATTCAGATGTTCTGTTGGAGATGCAGTGATGGCAAACACTTATTACTCCAGAATTTATTTAAATGTCTGAATTAATTAAATGCTTACTTTCTTGTCTGCCAGGATAATTAAAATATTTGGTGTATACAAAAAAGCATGTACTCTTTTCTTTCATTACCTTGCGGATTTGACAAAGTCGTTTTCAGAGAGGTAGAAATTATAGACAGTCTTCTCATTGTGGTGACTACTGTCCAGTAGCATGATTTTTTTCCATCGTATGATAAATACACAATGTGTTTAAATTATAAAAATTCTACTGTATGTTCTCTTCAGTTGTGCTGGGCAAGCCAAGAAAATTTTGGGCAACACGCTTTGATTTCAGATAAGGTAAGCTAGCTGAAACAATTAACTTGCATCTGCATCGCAGTGAGATCTGGCAGGTAGAGATAGGTAGGTGTTGCGGAGTTGGAAAAAGAGCCTGGAACTCCTATGTTGTGCTGCCAAGTCTCAGATGAAGTTGTTGTTCCTCTTAGCAATTTAAATTCTGGGAAGGTGAAGGGAAGGAGGACAGGATTTGTTCTCTCCTACCTGGCTGTAAGCATTATACAGTGAATGTCTGAGTGAGCCATCCTGGGTTCTTGTTATGGTCAGTGAACAGGTCTTAAAGGTGAGATCAGTCTCAGAATTTTTTAGCATTCTTATCTGAAATTATGTGAATCATGTTCATGATACTCTTCTTTCTCTTCCTTGGCTATATGCCTCTTAAGGTTACATTGTAGAAATCTGTGTGCAAGCTAATGTGTTGTCAGGCAGATGACTGCTATTGCTGCCTAACTGGGCAATGAAGTGAGCATGGACAGATTCTCCTCTTTTTATGTGCTATTTGTCAGATGCATGGATTGCAGTTTCTGTGTGCCACTACAAAATAATACTTTTTTTGCTGTCCCATAATAGTCATAATTTTATAAAGAATGGATTTTGCTTTAAAAAAAAAACAACCAACCAAAAAAAAACCAAAAACAACAAACCCACAAAACTTTATAGTCCTTCCTGAGCCAACTGAAAAGTGCAGAAATACTCACAGCACATTTTTGCAGGTTACACTAGATTTTCATAGTTATGGTTATGAAATTGCAAGTGTTCTTAACATGCAACTCCTTTGATTTGCAGTAAACACTTGCATTTGTAAAATAAACTTCCCAAAATACCAACACAATGTTTGAATGTCTAGAAGAAATGTGTTTCAATTTTGATTTGATTTTTTTCAATGAATTGGGGAGGGTGGGGGAAACATTCTTTCAAACTGTAATGCAAGTCACTCTGGAATACTGGCCTGTATTAGAGTTGTCTGAAAAAGTAAATAGTGGGCTCAAGTACTTGTATGAAAGTGGAAAAACTTGTCAAGTGTTCTCCAGGGACTGAATCCCAAACTCTGAAATCAGAGTTAAGACTCTTAATTACTTCAGTAGGATAGAATTGCAAATTTGCATACCATCATCATTATTGCTTTGGAGGTGGGAGGGGGATATAGTGTTAATGACATTCACAGCTTGTCATAAATTGGGAAGAGCTGGTAGTGCCAACTGAGAAGATGAGAACAAAGAAGCTAACAGAGATGCAAGCCAAGTGACTTAAATGGAAACTAAAATGTACAAAGGAGGCAGGAGATGGTAAATGTGCTCTAATAGAGATGCAGACTGGTGGTAGACAGTAAAGCTGACTGAATACTGAAAACATTCATTCTTAAATAATTAACTCCTAAGGAAATGTCAGCACTTGCAGCCGGTTATGTTTTGGGCAGTTCAAATAAGTAACAGATTAGAAATGCATTTGTCTTATGCTGTAGCCACAAAAATTGGGCTAAGTTTCAATATAAGACTTCAGGTATCTATCACAGAAGCAGTCTTTGTAGAGTTCTGATCTACTAAGCACTGTATTATCTATCAATTAATGGAAGAGATTTGGATAAAAATTTTAAAATATCCTTGTACAGTTGGGGGAATTTGTCAAAAGAGGCTGAGTGATAAGATCCAATTCAGTTAAAGTCCTTTGAGTTCAGTAGCTCCCAGCAATTTACTGAGAAGTGATGCATCATTTTCCAACTTCCCAAGGAGACCACTGTGATTCACTGTCCAGTCTGTACAAGGGATACGACTGTAATCAGCAAAGGGAATGCTTTAGCTGATGCTGTAGCAAAAGCCACAGCTTATCAGCCTGCAGTAAAGGTTATGGTAGTTACTTTAGGTGAGAGCTCATGGCCCAGTGTTGAACATCCAAGAAAACTGGACATTCAACTAAATATGACAGATGAAGTAAAAGGCCAGTGGAGAAAATGGAAAGCAGTAGAACATGATGACAATATGGACAGTAGGGGGGGGGGGGAACCTGTCTTACTGAAAAAATATTTGATGACTATAACCAGATGGTTGCATGATAAAGCTTAAGAGTGGAAACAATGCCTAATCAAGTACAGCAAGTATAAGTGGCACAAGGCATCTATGCAGCCACTAAAACAATGATTAATGCCTGTCCTACATGTCAGATCAACTCATCTAAAACCCATGTGTGAATTCGAAAGTTAACAATGAGCTTTTTTTTCCCATTCCAAAGGTTGCAAGTAGATTATGTTGATATGCCTACAGTATATGTATTAAATATTTGCTAGTGATAGCAGACAAATTATCAGGATGGGTGGAGGCTTACCCATCAAGAAAATCAGATTGTGAAGAAGTAATAAAAGCTCTCCTTAAAGAAATTATTCCTAGGTATGGAGTACCCTGATCTATTGAATCGGACAGGAGGTTGTGTTTCACAGCAGAATAATCAACTGACTATATAAAAGCTTAGAAATAGAAAAAAGATTGCACAATGCTTATCACCTTCAAGCATACAGGCAAGTAGAAAGGAAAATCAAATTACTAATCAGAAAATAGATAAAATTTACACATATATAGGGTTAAAATGGACAGAAGCATTAAATTTAGCCTTATGGGCCATTCAAAATGCCCTAAAACAACACTTACCTTAGGACTATTGCCTGCCTAAGTCTTTTTTGGGAGATATTTAACTCTACAAGGGACTTATATTCCAGCCAAAACCATCTTCTTGAATGGAAATGAACATTTAACACAGTATGTTCTAAATTTGCAAGACAGTTTCAATATTCAAAGGTGTCACGCTCAGTGGCACCAACCCATCTCTCTGGAGACACAGGTACCTGATTTGCAGCAATGGGGGTAGAGTTTTAATGAAAGTATTTTCCCATAAATCTAAATTGCAATCCAGGTGGAGGGGCTGTATACTGCATTATTATGTTCTTACTTTGTTGTGAAAGTTACTGGAAAGGAAGCTTGGATCCACCACTTGCATGTGGTTCAGTTGTCAGAGGATCATTTAGTGGATGAATAGCAACCAGTGGAGGAAGAACCTACTACAACCACTGCTCTAGAAACTGAAACCACTTGAATTTCTTCTCCAGAGCTACTTGAATGTGAGATTTCCAAGTGCCTGAGAAAATTATGGAAATTCTATGGGTAAAATTACTAACCTTAACCATACTTATTACACAGGTAGAGGGAATATCTAAATCTATACAGCCTCATTTAATAGTGGAGGGAAAAAAAAAAATAAAATCTCTATTTCAACCTATCACCTAAGTCCAAGCTACCAATAAAGCTGGCCGTTGGATACGCACTTACCCTCCAAGTCACTCAGCTTTGAGCGTTCCCCTGTTAGGGATCCCCATACAAAATAACATATCATGGACTACCTTGTGGACAAATACTACTTTGCATTGAGACTACATTGACTCACAGCCATGGAAGGTGGCAATCCCAGAAGCAAAGACAAATATGCAAAACGTAAAACATCATGCTGACCCCAGTCAACTTAAGCTCCTATGCAGTAATACTACTTCTGTGGGCAATTTTAATGATGGTAAGCAATGAAAGCGGGAATAATGGGAATACCTGAGGACCTGTCCAGTACATTGGCTTTTACTTGAGGGAAACGGGTGGGTTTGGGTATATGGTGATTGAGCTTGCAATAATTACCAAGAGATTGGCAGGGAATTTAAACCTTAGGAACCATTACTCAGAATATTTCTGTTCTTAACTCTAACCATGGAATCAGGATTGTGGTTACAAACACTTGTTCATAGGACCAGACATAGTAATCCACTAGTAGAGAGGCCAATCACATTCTACTTCTTTGCTAGATTTTTTTCTTCCCTGGTTGGGAGCCAGTGAATTAGAAAAGGTCTTAGTTAACATTTCAGCAGCAAAAGAAATTTTACAGCAATAATATCACTGTAGAATAAAATCAGCAATAATATTGTTGATGTAATTATAGCATTACAAGAAGAGGCTTTACAACTCTCTAAAATTACATTGCAAAATAGAATTATATTAGATTATTTGCTAGTCTCAGAAGGGGTTATATGTACAATTATTAATACAGGTTATTGCATGTACCAAAGTGGAAGGATTTCAGCTGATGTCCAGAAGCTGTGAGAACAATTAAAATTAATGCATCAAGTACAATTGGGTAATACTTCAGCAGTACTCCCAGAAGTGTGGACTTTGCTTACCTCCTGGATACCTGATTTAGGAGCCTGGGCAAAATGAATTCTTTATGGGATATTGATTTTTATAATAATCTTTTTAATACTGTTTGTTTGTATTCAATGTGTAACACTTGTTATACGCAGCTGTGCTCATGTCTTAGATGCTACAAAAATTCTGCTCCCATATAACAAATAACAGGAATTTTAGTAATAACAAAAGCAAAACTACTCTGGAAAGAACCATTATCTTAGTAGTTCTGCATTAGTAGACAAAGCCTAAAGGCCATGGCACATGATCTGTAACAACCAGATTACAACATGACGAAGAGCTAACCCCAGAACCTGTTTAAACCAACCTAAGAGGATGTGAAATAGGACATAGAAGCACTGTATATAGCGTAACAAGATAACTGCCTAATAAGGAAACAGACAAATCAAACCACTAAGAAGCAACAAGCTCTCAGACCTCGATGTTACTTAGGTTGTAAGGATATAACTGCCCAGAGGTTTCTTTGGGGTCCCTCTTTGGAGGCACACGGCTCAAGCTGTAGCGCTATTAATATAGAGAAATTTATGAGACCTCACTTGGAGTATTGTGTGTAGTTCTGGTGTCCTCAACATAAAAAGAATATGGAACTGTTGGAACAAGTCCAGAGAAGGGCCATGAGAATGATCAGGGGACTGGAGCACCTCCCGTATGAAGATAGGCTGAGAAAGCTGCAGCTGTTCAGCCTGGAGAAGAGAAGGCTGCGTGGAGACCTCATAGCAGCCTTCCAGTATCTGAAGGGGGCCTATAGGGATGCTGGAGAGGGACTCTTCATTAGGGACTGTAGTGATAGGACAAGGGGTAACAGGTTCAAACTTAAACAGGGTAAGTTTAGATTGGATATAAGGAAGAAGTTCTTTACTGTAAGGGTGGTGAGGCACTGAAATGGGTTGCCCAACAAAGCCGTGAATGCTCCATCTCTGGCAGTGTTCAAGGCCAGGTTGGATGAAGCCTTGGGTGTCACGGTTTAGTGGGCGGTGTCCCTGCCCATGGTATGGGGGTTGGAACTAGATGATCCTAAGGTCTTTTCCAACCCTAACTATTGTACGATTCTATAGAAGAATTTCTCTGTTGGCTCGCTGACTCAGCAGAATCCTAGAGTCAAGACCTATTAAGGTAGCTGGTGTGTAAAATTCCCATAAGGTTAGGCAAACCTAGTGATGTTTAGTGGGCATGTATGTAAATCAAGTGTCAAAAGAATTATGCAAACACAAACAGTGGAATTAAAAAAGGAGAACTTTTAAGCTACTTTTTTTAATAAGTAAATAATTGAGGGTAAAACTAAACCAAAACCAAACTAAAAACAGCAAAACCAAGAAATAATTAAAAACACACACACACAAAAAGAAATCCTCAAAGATAAAGGATCATCTCAAAGTACTTGAATTAAGGAAGTTTTACCTTTCATTTCACTTTCTAGTCATACTCTAGGAAAGCAAACTCACCACAGAGAAAAAAAAGATCAAAACCCCCATACCTCAAATCCATGATACCATTCCATGTTTTTTGCATTTATATTCAGTTTTATTCAAGATCCACTCAGTGCTACAATTCCTACAAAGGATATCCTGTGTATTATTGAAGTGAACAATTAAGCAAAAGTTTTGTCATAACACATGCCATGTTTTCTTTCCCCCACTTCCCCAGAGCTCTGCTGAAACTTACCTGTCTGTATTACTTTACAGAACATCAACTCATAGGGGGAGGTCAACTGATGAGAAAACACACCAAGTATAACATTGATATTGATATATGGACACAGTCGGATGTGACAAAGTATTTAGTTTTCTCTACAGCAGCAAGTTGTCTGGGAAGGAAGCAATCTAGCACATATTCTCTATGTGTGCATGCATTCTCTATATTTATAAGTAAGTACATGAATTTTACGCAGTCAGAAAAATTCTTCTGTTTTGATGTTCACATCAAAAAGCAATATGCACACTCACAGTATCAGATACTAACCCTAACTAACTGAAGTTTATTTCAAGGATGCGATAAAGTTGTGGGTAGTGAGGTGAATGCTTAATGCAAGCCACTATATCTACTACTACTCCTCTTAATACCAAAGTAAATCCAAGAAGTAAGCTTGGGAATGTATATTGATCTACAAGGGTGAAGAACTAAATACAGTAAGTTAAAGGCAGTGCTATACTGGAAGCCCTTTATGTCCTTACACATTGCTTGAATTTTGTAGTTAACAGTCAACAAGCAGAATTTTACAGACCATTAGTCTATACATGAATGATTGCCCTTGGGTATTGTAGAATTGAAAAACACTGTTTAATTTGAGAAATGCTTTTTTCTATGCAATCAAAATTTCATAATGATATTTAGGCACATCAGTTTAGGACATATGCTTAATAACTGGATCAAGATTAAATACTCATGTTGCCTTTGGAACAGTTGTCTCTGGATTTGTAATCCACAGAATGAAATGATTTAGACAAAGGATAGGAGCTGCAATGTCCATAGGGGTAAATGCTTTTATATAGTAGCTAAGTTTACCAAAATACCTATACTCAAGAGCTCTGAAGATTGTTTAAATCATATGTTGTAAAACTTGTGTTAACCAGTTCAACTGTAAACCTTTAAAAAATCTTCAGTGTAAATTCAGCTATTGTGAATCATTTATCTGTCCGTCATCTCAGGAGGCTAGAATGGCTGCCACTGAATGTTTGCTTCACAACCTTTTGAAACTGTGTAAAGTATATTTTAGATATTAACATCGGACAAAAGAGAAAAGCCACAGAGCATACAATCAAAGCAAATCACAAAATCCAGAGTCTTCAAATTTAAATATGTAATTTAAAATATGATGTTACTTTTGAATTTGCAGGGGGTTGCCTATATCTGAACCATAGTACTATTTAAATGCAGGGATTTTTCTACATCAGGTTTCTGATTGTTCATCTGTGTTTGTAGAGCAAAAAGCTATCCCACACAAGTGTCAAGTATTTTTTTTTTTCCTTCTGTTTGATTCATAAGACACAGGGATTGTGGTTTCTTTTAAGTTTAAGACAGAAATATTCTTTCATTTGAAAACGCCATTGTGAAGATATCTCCTTCTTAACAGCTACTAAATAGCATGATTTTGACTTTTCTTTCAGCACATAAATTCTTTTTATAAAGAATATTACAGTATAGTACAACTAATGTGTACCATTATCAAAATTATGTGATGACATCCTATGGTGTAAGCATATAAACTTTACTCAGAAAAGTCTTCTAAAGAGGTCCATTCCTAACACACCAGTTGAGATTTATCCAGCAGGTATGCTTGGGTTTCTGCTTGTTACATATATCAGTGCTGAAAAATTACTAAAAGTAATGAAATCTAATTTGAAAATCTCATCCTTAAATCCAGTTGCCTCTTTGAGTCTGACAAACTGAACAAGCACAGTGGATATTTCCCTTCTTTAAAATACATTTGTCTGTTGTTGCAAAATAATAACTTTTCTTCTCTATTTTTGTCCTTTGAATTCAGTGCTTAAAACATCTGTTTGTAGCTTCTTTTCAGTCTCCATTCAACTTACCTAATCTTATACCCATTGCAAAACACTTTCTAAGAGGCTTTTCCCAAAGCATCTACACTATATCCATACCTTCTCTGTTTGTGCAATTCTTGATGTCAGATTCCTTAAATTTATATTGCCATTGCATTCCCATTTTGTTTTAAAATTCATTCCCTCTACTCCCCTCCACCTTTTTTTTTTTCTTTAAGGTGGATCCTGTAAATAGCAAGGGTTTATGTTCACATTTCACGTTTCTTCCTTAATAATCTCTGTGGGAAATCTCACGTCTATATGTGGTATTACTTAAATCTCTTAGCACTCTGCTTCTGACCTCTGTCTGGTTTCTTCATTTCTATCTCCTATATCTTAATGTTAGTCCTGTATAACTGACTGTCACCCTAAACTCATAAATACACATATCTTTCTGGAGCTGTTCAATTCTGATTCGTATTTCCTCTTTCACTGGAAAATAATGATTCAGGGTGATTCAGGAATATGTGTGGTTGTGTGTTGCTTGTGTGTGGGTTTGTTTTCTTTTAAGCAGTCATGAACTACTTGAGAACAGTGATGAGCACTTCCCAGCTATTGTCTAAATACACGGACTCTTTTCTTTCAAGTAATCTGCTGGCTGTGTACTTGTTTAACCAAAACCTTATAAACAAACAAACGCGTCCCCAAAACACACACTTCCATAAAATAACATTTCTTTCTCCTTCTCTGTTCTGCCCCAGGAACAGAAGCTTGAACTCTATAAGGGCCTTTTACATTCTCCTGCTCAGAGAGAAGCATTAAAATACAGTCTTATAAGACTTATGTGGACATTTGATCCAACAGAGCTCAAAAGCAACCAAAATGGGAGAGAAGGTTTAGGCTGGTGTTTGTATCAGGTTATCTTTTTTTTTTTGATAAAGGGAACTATTGATACTTTGAAGTTTCATGAGGGTCATTTAAGGCTTAGTGTCAATTCCATCAGATCAACAAAATGTAGTAAAGAATACACATGGATGATTACAGTAATGAGGGGAAAAGGGCTTTCCCCCCTCCTTTTTTTTTTTCCAGTTTTGAGGGATAGGGATGTACTTGCTAGATAGAGAGCAGAACATACTACTTGCTTAACGAGAACAAAGGAGAAACGTACCTGATATCCAATATGGTTTTTTTGTTTGTTTGTTTTTGTATTGCCAGTGCAATCGTATTAAAGTCTCTCAGCTTAACTTCATTGGGAGAATAATCAATGCCCAACTCCAAACCCAGGATTTTCCTTAGTAAATTTGCTGATCAGAGGGAGAAACTTTTTTTTTGCCCCTAGTTGAGTAACATTACTCTTTAAAGCCTTAGAAAAGCTAGGGGAAAATGTCATAAGGATTCCTATTTTGCTAACAGTTGCACTTATTCAAGACTTCCTAACAGAGGGTAAAGGCATACATTTGAAGCGTATTGAACATGACCTACCTGTGTAGGTCTTAAGCTATTGCCATATCCTTTCAGTATCATTTTGTTGAAAACTGACACCAGAAATAAGGGAAAGAAATATAATATGTAATCCATTAAGGGATATGTTGTCCTATATGCCCATGGCTCCCAACACCCCATGGGTCCCAATCTCCATTCCCCATGTCTCCTGCACCATTCAGGGATGGGGGACAAGTAGAAGAGTCAGGGATGAAGGAAAGAAGTTGAGCCTAGGAAGCAGAGGGAAAATACTTTATTGTTTTGCTGTTTCTTTGCTATCCAACTCTTTTTTTAAATTGGCAATCAATTTAATAAATTTACTCCAAATTGAGCCTGTTTTGCCTGTGGTGGCAACTGATAAGCACTTCCTGTCTTTATCTCAGTCCATGAGCTCTTCCAGCTCATTTTATCCACTTCTGCCCTATTGAAGAGGAGGAGTGAAAGAGTGGCTGGGTGGAGGTTTGACAGCCAGCCAAGGTCAACCTACCAGAGTGTGAAAACTTCACTCAGTGAAGTTGAGGGAGATCAATATAATGGGTAAATCAGTAGCCAGGAAAGAGGCATAACTAGGACAGCTGTTCTAACAAATTAAACTTTCCCTAGGCACTTTCACACTCTCTTTTCTTAAGATGTCAGTTCCAGATGCATCTTGAAACAAGGGGGCACAAAAATCACAAAATGGAATATAGAAACCTTTAGAATTAGATTTAAGTAATGTTAAGGTTGATGGCTTTGTAACAGTAACAATGGAAAATTACTGAGGTGCATGATACATAGAGAAAAAAAAAATAGAGTACAGCTAGAGAACATACTGAGAATTCTCACAAGATAAATCATTATAGTTGTGACATAGTTTAAGAAAAACAGTCTAGAAGAACAGGACACAGGGATAAGGAGTATCTGGGAACCGCAGGTGTCCAGGATGGGCTACAGTTAAACTAACTGATAAGTAGGAGGATAGGAGGATTATTATGTCTCTGGTGCTAACGAACCAATTAAACTGGTATGAGCATCTACTGCACATGCTTCAGAGGCTGTCAGAAGTGATGAAGATTGTTGGAAGAAGTCAACAACCCTCAGAGACCACCACCACAATTCTGTACGCATGCGGGGAACTTTCTGGAAAATTATGTAATCCATATGTAGCCTCATGAATATGTATGTATGCCCAGTGGCTATAAAAGGACGGCTTGTGTGGCAATGGGGAGACACATGTTAGGAGGAGCTATACCCTGTGTCTCCTGGCGCCGCAATAAAGAATACCTGCTTGTCAGCTTGAAAACTTTGTTGGCAACTTTGTTCCTGGTGTTTTCTCCATATCAATCTCTTCTAGCTCTCCTCCCACTGGATAAAGGACAAACAGTATAGAGGCAATATTATGTTGCTCCCTGTGTAGCTGCAAATGTCCTCAACAGCTGAGGGAAGAAGTTGGGGGCAGTGTGTGTGTGTGTAAGAAAACAGAATGACTTCCAAAACTCTAGTTAGCATTAGTAGGCCTGCTATTTGAACATCATCAGCAACAATAAACTGCCAGAATACATATAGAGATGGTACTCCATACGCTTTTTAAATTACTTAAGGAAAAGTCTTTTGTGGGAGGGTTGGTTGGTAGGTAGGTTGTTAACTTGGATTTAATGCTGAGGAAGTGATACAAAATCAAGGTTTTATGATTGTTCATAAGCTGTCTGGCATCTGCAGGTTTTAGTCTGTCATTCTTGCTTATTTGAGATGAGCATTATAGTGTCTCCAGTACATGTAGTGCCACACTTGAGCTTGAGGCAATTCCTCTTAAAGCCCTTTTTTTAGTTCTTTTTCTTTTTTCCTTCTTCCTCTGCTCCTCTAATAAGGTCGCAGTTATATCATGATGTTCCAGAAATATGTAGCAGCTACACCTGTCATTGCATTGGTCTTTATCTGTTAGCGTCCTTGTCTGCTAGCCTGCTGAGTTGTCAAGCAAGCTTCTACTATGAAGAGTCAGAAATGATATACTTTTGACAATAGAAGAACACTTTATTCCCATTACATGTAACCTTAAGTATACACATTACTCATACCAACACTGTCATTTATTGACAGTGTTGAACTGTCAGTGATCTAGTTAACACAGTTAGGTGCTGCAGCTTCAGTTGCCAGACAGAATGACATTTTGCTCACGGAGCTTGTTATTACATTTTGATTTTATACACTGGATTCAAGGCAAAACACAGGTTTTACAAGGAAAAAAAAAAACAACACAAAAATAAAACCAAGAATGGTTAACTGCACAGTGTTTCACAGAATTTGAAGGTAGATCAGAGCTTGTACCAAACTGTGGAGCTGAATTCTGTGGGTGGGGTTTTTTGTTCTTTTAAAGAGGGTTATATCTATAAATGTGAAACTGTTGAATATTAATGAACTTCAACCTAATGGAAATATTAGCTTCAAGTTAGATAATTTAAAAACCCTGTGTTAGAATGGAATGCAGGAGATTCATAAGATGATGATTCTTCATTCTGAATTCAAAAGGTAATTCTGTAGAGATTTGTAAAAAATAAGAATCAGTATGAATGCAATACAAATGGGAATGTGCAAATAAGTGTTTAACGGGGTTAAGAATGCCTTGTGTTGGTAATGGAGAATACAATTCCCAGGACACTGCTCCCAAGATGCTGTTCCTAGTAATAAAATGGAGAAATATTGCCTGTATCAAGATGAGAAAGTCTGCTCCATGGTAGGACAACATTATAGCTGATCTGTCAGCAGTTAAGAGGTACTACAGAAACACAATGAGGACCTGACACCTGTCAGATTCTGGGTTTATTTTGAGTTTTGGTTGTTGTTGTTGGGGTTTTTTCTTCCATGTTGTATATTACAAACTGGCCAGACCATCCAGATGCATTGTTTAGTGCTTCTGAGTGCAGAAAGTCATCTTGATTAAAGAGTTAAGAGCAAAAACCCTTTCCCCTTTATAAGAGCTTGCATTAAATTTTGTTACATCGTTTTCAAAACTTTTAGGATCTTGATGTTCCAGAAAGGTACGTTTGTTCACTGACTTTAATATAATTCCTAATTTTTAGAAACTGCAGGAAAAACTGTTGACTTTTAACCTACTGGTTTGGCCCTGTTGTGTTTAGATTAAAGCAACAAGTAAGTATTTTTGGTCTATAGAACCCTAGTCCTACAGTAATATACAAATGTAGTATTCTGAATGTGTATTTAATGAAAAATGGGATGAATGTCTTCTAAAATTAATCCTGACCTGAAACCCAAAATCAGTACACTGCATTCATTTGACATTTGAGTGTAGCTATTCTATTTATACTGAATACTTGTGCCACTCCCCCACGTAGTACTGGTTTTATAAAGAAAAAGTATTAACCCCCATCTCAAAAGTTCAAAATATTTTAAGTCAGTTATGTTCACTTTCTGAAAACAGAGTTGCCTTTGCTGATTTTCTGGTTTCAGTGTCTTTGGGATATACTTGGACTGTGATTTTGTTGCATCTCTTAGACCCCTCGTTAGCAAAGTGCAATGTTCTTTTTTGATCAGAAATACAAGCTCTTAAGGATAACACCAAATGTTGAAAGACAAATTGCACTTTCATGTAGGAGTGTAAAGTATAGATGTTTTCTTCCAAGTGTTATAGAACAGTCACTCTTGTTGCATTTGTGAGGATTGTGGCTTAGTCTATGAATAGAAGATGAACACAATGGTAATCACGGTTTAAATTTAGAAAAATCTACATTTAGGTCTCTTTTCCTACCCTATCTTTTCAATAAAGTTAGAATAGTGCAGCTGTTGTTTTTCACAATACCCACGGAGTTCTGTTGAGTGGTGCATATCCAAGGCATCCTGACTGGTGGGAAGGGACCAGAACACACACAATCCTCTTGCATGTGGATGTGTTTGAACAAGAAGAAATTCCCAACATGTTTGTCACAGCCAATAATAAAAGATAAATTTATCTGCACCTTTTTCACTGCACTCCAAGAAATTGCACAGGTGTAATGGACAAAGAATTTACAAGGATTTATGCAAGTGCAGTGAGAAGCCTGTAGAGTCCAATAAATTTATATTCATATTAGATCACCTTCTTTACATGCCCTGCTTCTTCAGTGAGAATGCACACTGTCCTGGGTTTAGCAGTAGCAGTCAATTTTTCTCCTTCTTGGTAGCTGGTGCACAGTTGTGTTTTGACTTTCAGCCTGGGAACAGTGCTGATAACACTGATGTTTTCAGTTGTTGCTAAGTAATGTTTACCCTGACCAAGGACTTTGTGAGTCTCATGCACTGCCAGGGAGGAGGAGAAGCCGGGAGCAAGCAGAGACAGGATACCTGACCCAAGCTAGCCAAAGAGGTATTCCATACCACAGCACATTATGCCCGGGGGGGTAACTGGGAGTTACCCGGAAGGATACGGGGTCTTCTGGGTCGGACTCATTTTTTGGCGGGTGGTATCGTATTCTCTTCCCTTGTTATTTTCTCTTATCATTGTTGTCATTGGTGGTAGCGGTGGTGATTTGTGTTGCACACTGCTTGCTGGACTGTTCTTGCCTCAACCCGTGGGAGCTGCATCTTCCGATTCTCCTCCCCATCCATCCAGGAGCAGGGGTGGGGGTGGGAAGGAAGGAAAGAGGGAGGAAAAAGGGGGGGAGTGAGTGAACAAGCTGGCTGGCTGGGTTTAAACCACGACACACACATAATTAGAAGCAGACACATAAAGTGGTATGCTGAATAGTTGCTGCCTTTGCCTGTTCTTGGTACCATTTGTGCAGGCGTCTGTCTTCCAGACCCTGCCTTTTCAGCACAGGAGGGAGAGTCTCTCACCACAGACAGTATTGCGTTAGCTGTGCAGGGATGGGAATAGTTAGATTTTAGATCTTCATTGAGGGGCAGTATCTTGGTTCTCCACTACCTTTAGCCATAAGACATAAACAGTTCTTTGCCTATTGTGGAATGGCTCTCAACTCATTTTTGCCCTCTTCTATCTATAGCATACATTGAAAAAACAGTAAAAAATCCCACAAACAAATAAAAATGTCTGAAAATGTATGAGAGTTTTGTAAGAAACTAGGTTGCAAAAAACAAAGAAGGGAAGGGAGAGAGAGTAATAGGGAGCTGGACAGAGTAAGAGGTCATAAATTTTAAGCTCCACTCAAGCCATGTCATTTAATTTTCCTTTGACTCTATTTTCATGCAGATAACACTCACTGTATACAATCGGGACCTTTAAAGATATAAGAAATGTTAAGAGGTTGAGAAGCACAACAGACTATTTTTGACAGGTTGTAATGTCATAATCTCCTTGGACATCACACATTTCTGTTCCTTCCAGTACTACAATGCATTAGGGGATTTGTGCAAACCATATCTGTTTTTTAAAGCTACATCATATCTGACAGAAAAACCCTCATATTCTTCCAATGTCTGTTTTCTGTGCTAAAGTGGGTTTTGCAGTTAGAAAAGGGGGATGTTCTAGCAGCATAGTCAACTTTTATAGGAATGTTTCCTGGCGTTCATTTCCATCAGCTGTCCCCTTAAACATGGCAAACTTAAGAAATTGAAACCATAAATCAGCCATCTGCTAGCTGATGATTCATCTCTGTCCCTTAAAGACAGCAATTTTGCTTTGCTTTCCTTAAAACCTAGGTTTGCATGTGTACACAAGAGAATAAATTTTCAGGGGATTCATTGAGCTCAAGACTACTGTCCTTGATATACTTTCTCTCTTGCAAAAGCAGTGCAGTGACAGTTGCTTCTATGGCCAAATAATTTCCATGTATGAGTGAGACCATTCTGGGTTTTGGCAGTCATGGATTTCAAAGCATTCAGTCCTGGTCTTCTTGACATTAGATTTACTAAATTATGCTGAAAGAGAGCTGCAAAAAGTTATCCTACCTGTCTGCACACACTTTCAAACACCCTGCTTATGGATAATGATGCTAACTCTTCCACTGACTCTTCTAATGATGCTAACTTTTCCACTCTTAGGGGGAAAACTCAAAACACTTTTGGAAAGGGCTTCACTTAGTTGCACTGTCTGCACTGTCCTGCCTGTTAGTCTTGGAAAAAGTTAAATATGAATTAGGAAGGACTGGCAAAAGATCATTCTCCAGTCTCCAGAAGTCTTTATTTTACAGGAAAATGACCCCTTGTTATTTTAGCACTGTTAACACACCTGGGAAAAAAAAAAAAAAATCATAAATATTATAGTTCTGCATTTATGGAGGAACCTGATACTTGTATACTTAAAAGGTGGTTACTACTAAAGTTGTAATTAGAATGTTTGGGAAGAGGGAGGAAATGGTATAGTAATTAAGGTTGAGCTGTCCTTTAAATTCATCTCCGTAACATTTAAATGCATTCATTAACTCAGTACATAATTGGGAGGCATGTCATTAATGCAACAGTTCGGAATGTTTATCAAATTACTTCCAATCATCGGTGTATCTTGATGATGCCTGGCAACCCAGTGTATGGACATCAATAAAATACTAATTATGAAATACTAATTGTAATC
This sequence comes from Pezoporus wallicus, assembly GCF_028554395.1. Lineage (NCBI taxonomy): Eukaryota > Metazoa > Chordata > Aves > Psittaciformes > Psittacidae > Pezoporus > Pezoporus wallicus. Next base: position 540,505 of record NW_026642986.1, on the reverse strand, counting down.
ACTCCATAAGGTCTAAAAAGAAGCATGACTATTTAAATTAAATTAAGTTAATTTTATTGACTTAATTATTGAAGGATGAGCTGTTCCAAGCTGTAAAATTCTGAGCTGACATTTCAAATTACTTCCATACTTATAATTAATGCCAATTCTTCTAAAAGCAAAGACCACAAACAAATAGATGCTGGAGATAATAGGTCATGCAAATTAACACACGCTCGCTCACCAACTGTTGAAAATAGTTTGTTTAAAAATAAGTTATACAATTTTTTTTTGCTTTTTAGTGGAGAAAAAAACAGAAGATCTATAATCTCAAACTGTTTTTACATAATCCTGCTCTATTTGTCATGTAGTCAGATGAATTACAATTGCAATAGGAAGTGTTAACAGTTAGGCAAAATCTGTAGGTAACTCACCACTTGATTAGATTTATTTACTTTTTTCTCCTTCTCTCTCTGCAATCTCATTTCCCAGTGACTAGACTCACAGTTAACCCTAAGGTAATATACTTCATTATTAATCCTTTCATTCATAAAGTCTAGAGTGTTAATAATGTGATGAATAGTCAGAGTTGAAGGAAACGTTGTCATTTAAAGCTTACAGATATTTAAATAATCCTAGATTTATTTTCCACTGCACTAGGAGTTATTTAACCCATGTTTGGCTTCCACTTGTAACCACAAATTAATTATAGGCATGCTTATAAATGTTATCAGGATTTGTTTACAGTTAATTGGCTGGTTTGTAAAATGTTCATAAAATCAAATACAGCTTTATATTCAGACTTTTGTTTTCCTTTATACAAAAACAAAGAGAGTAACTGGGCAGTTTGGAGGGGATAGGGTAGTATGCTGATTTTGGCTGGGGTAGAGTTAATTTTCTTCATAGTAACTGGTATGGGGCTATGTTTTGCATTTGTGCTGAAAACAGTCCTGACAACACAGGGAGGTTTTTATTATTGTTGAGCAGTGCTTGCACAGAGCCAAGGCCTTTTCTGCTGCTCACCCCACCCTGACAGCGAGTAGGCAGGGGGTGCACAAGGAGTTGGGAAGGGACACAGCAGGACAACTGACCCTACTGATCAAAAGGATATTCCACCTATGGCCTCATGCTCAGCACATAAAGCTGGGACTAGAAGAACAAATTGCGGAAGTTCAGAGTGATGGTGTTTGCTATCCCAAATAACTGTTATATGTGATGAAGTCCTGCTTTCCTGGAGATGGCTGAACAGCTGAGAAGTGGTGAACCAATACCCTGGTCTGCTTTTCTTGCATATATGGCTTTTGCTTTACCTATTACACTGGGGTTTTTTATCTAAACTCATGAGTTTTCTCACTCCTACTCTTCTGTTTCTCTCTCTCATCCCACCAGTGGTGGAGTAAGCAGCTGTGTTATGTTTAGTTGCCAGCTGGGGTTAACCACAACAGCCCTTTTTGAGACCAGTGTGGGGCTCAAAAGGTTTAAAATAGCAACAGGTTTGATAGAAATGTGCTAGATGGAATTTATAGCTGTTATTGCTATTAATCAGCAGGCTTCTCTGCTTACCTTGGGGTTTGCCAGCCTCACTGTATATTAGTGTCTAGTGCTCCTTAGCGACTGCTTTTTGTTTTTGCTGCTTGCTATACTGCTGTACTGCTTATCATCTTCCTCTGCTGTGCCTGGGAACATTCCAGTAACAGTAATGGAGATGCACCTGGGCTGGCAGATGGCCATGACATCACTGCTATTTCCGTGCTGCTGTACCAGACAGGCTGCAACTCCAGCATGGACTCAAGTTGAAGAGACTGTGACCTGTGGATGACTTCATGTGGCAGCAGGACACCCTAAAGCATCTGTGGCCATGAATAAGTCCTCACCGAAGCAGGTACACCTTGAAGCATCCATGACCATGGTTACATCTATGCCACAGCAGGTACACCTCTGAAGGGATTGTGGCCCATCGATAAGTCAACATGGGAGAATGTGCACTTCAAAACACCCATGGCTGTGCATAAGTCCATGTTGCAGCAGGTACACCTTGAAGCATCAGTGACTGTGCACAAGGTCATGCTGAAACACCTCAAAATGTGGTCATGGATAAGCTCACAACAGAGCAGGCACACCCCTGGCAGGACTGCAGCCATGGCTGAGACGATGTTGGAACAGTTTTACTTCTGAAGAGACCATGGCTGTGGGTAAGGCCACACTGGAGCAGGTATATCTCTGAAGGCATTGTGGCCCATAGATAAGACCACAATGGAGCTGGTGCACCTCCAAGCTACTGTGGCTGTGGATAAGTCTCTGCAGCAGCAGGTATACCCTTGAAAATACTGTGGCTCAGAAAAGGCTACACTAGGAGCAGGTACATCCCTAAGGGACTGCAGTCTTCAGTTAAGTCCAAACTGGTGTAGGAGTAAGGGGATTAGTTCACTACAATGTTAAACCCTATGGTCCAAAGGGATCTGGGTGAATACTATAATGGAAATACCATGAAACTCTTGTAACCCAGGATTTGAGCTGCATCTTATGGGAATCATTATAGCAGGAACCACCTGAACTAATGGAAGACAAGCCTCATGAGAAGCAGTGCAAGTGCAGCAGTGACTCCACCTGACTTGGCTTTGGTGCCCAGTAACTCCACACAACACACCACCTCTCTTGTTCTGAGTGAACACCTGGAGAGTGAGCAAGTAGCTGTGTGGGATTTTGTTGCTGGCTGGGGTTAAACCATGACAGGTAGCTATGAGAGGCACTGCTATGTAGACACTGGGGCCCTGGCAAAGTTTTGGTGCCTCACAGAAGTAAGGGGTGTTTGCTGGCTGCAGGATGTTTAAAAGGCATATTGTTGAGTTACTTTATGCTGCCATATAAATATCAATAATTAATTGAAAGGAATCTGATTGATTTTTCATTACTTTGAAATAATAAGGTGAAATTATATTATGAGAATGTTTTCCAGGTAAGGTGCAATCCATTATAAAAGTGAAACCAAAGTCTTTCTTAACTCCTAGTATACTTTCATCTGGAGAGGATGACTGAATTATGGAAAAGTGCAAGTGATTTGGAGCGCCTGATAAAATATCAAAAGCTTCAAAGTCCTGTATTTTTGAAGTGAAATATGTTAGTCATGTTTACTGTAAAACTATTCTAGTAAGAGCACACTCTTCTGCATAATCAGATATGTACAGGTTGAAGCAATCATCATTAAATTTTTACAGCCTGGTAACGAAATTAGAAGCTGCTTTAGGAGAGGATCAAAAGCTAGGTTGATGTCTGTTGACCTCAGCAGACTCTCAACAGGGCCTTTATTTACAGAAATGTAATAACTGAAAGGATAACTGCAAAATACAGAGTCATCAAAAAAGCAGAATTATTCTTCCTGCCTTATCATTGCTGGTAGCATAACAGAGTTGATGAAACTTTTGCATTTCTAGGTTTACAGGAAATTTCTTGGGGCAATACCCTGTGAGGTGTTGGCCTTTAGATTCCCCTGTTGTTAAATCATAATTACAAACATTTGTGTAAATATGTAGCAACACTTACTCCATGCAGGTATTTTTTTAACATTATTCTCACACCCCAACTCATTTTTAGCTATTCATTACCAGAGTGTCCTGGGTTCAGCAGTAGCAGTCATTTTTCTCCTTCTTGGTAGCTGGTGCAGTGCAGTGTTTTGACTTTTGGCTCGGGAACAGAGCTGATAACAATGATGTTTTGGTTTGGCCAAGGACTTTGTGAGCCTCATGCTCTGCCAGGGAGGAGGGGAAGCCAGGAGGAAGCAGAGACAGGACACCTGACCCAAGCTAGCCAAAGAGGTATTCCATACCACAGCACATCATGCCCAGGATGTAACTGGGAGTTAGCCGGAAGGGCTGGGAGACTGCAGGGTTGGAGGAGGTATCGGTCAGAGCTTGGTTGAGCTTGGGGGGCGAGTGATCGGTTGGCTGGTGGTGAGGTGATGTATTCTCTTTCCTTGTTATTTCCTTTATCTTTATTATTATTGGTGGTAGCAGTAGTGATTTGTGTTACACCTTAGTTACTAAACTGTTCTTATCTCAACCCGTGGGAGTTGCATTCTTTTTGATTCTCCTCTCCATCCCTCCAGGAGTAGGGGGAGGGAAAGAAAGGGGGGAGTGAGTGAACGAGCTGCCTGACTGGTTTCAAACCACGACACAGAGTTAATAAGTTGTACTTCTTTCTAGCCTTCCCACCCCCTCCAAAAGCATACCTCCCTGATATACTGCATTTCTGTTGGATTGTTTGCATTCCAAACAGAACTGGGATGTTTCAGATTCTGGGATTTATTCAAAGAATTTTTAAAGTGTTTTTTTTTTTTTTTTTCCCTGTGACATTTCATTGGCTTATTTGTGTTCATAGTGCTTTTAAACTTCCATTGAGCTGTTCCAACAGTATATTGATGGAGTAGGGTTGGAATCACAGTGGTGATAGTCGCCTTGTAATTGAACTTAGCACAAAATATTTTTTGTAAAACAACTATTTTTTGACAGATTGGTCTAGGTTAACTCAATTACTTTATGAGAATATTTCTGATCAGATCTACACAGAAGGCAGTGGACACCTTGGCCAGCCACCATGCCATGCAGAGTTCAATAACTGAATAAAAAGTGTAAGCAGGTGTTCTCACTTTCATGTTGCTATGCTGCTGGTAACACATGCAGGTGCTGTCTTCAGCATTGTTATGCAACTAATATGCTTAGGGTACTTAGCATAATTTGAGACCTTACTACTTGGTGACTTCAGTGGCCTCTGTCTTCCTAAAAATTCTGCTACTGGGTTGTTTGATTCTTCAGTTTTCTAGATGTGCAGAATGATTATTTTCCTCTATCAATACAAGCACCTCTATGTTTGCCTTCAGCTCAAGTCTGAGGAATTTTGCCTGTGTAAATATTTTTCCTTATGAGAGATTTTGCAATTTTATCACACTCTGGCAAACAGATTTTCTTTTTTAAATGTCCCAGTGTATTGTTTCAGAAAATATTTCTCCCAGGTTGATATCACCTAGGCTGCAAGTAGAGTCTCTGCTGCATCATCCAGTTTATCAGTGATGAACGCCAGACACTTTCAAGGTCTCCACTGATGCCTTCTATCAGACTGATTACAAAATGTGTGCAGATAACTTAGAGTAAACTTATACAAGCATTTGTGTATCTACTAAATAAAAAATTAAGCTTGACTGTGGATGACTGAATCACCACAGCACAGTAAAAATAGTCGCTTTTTCTAGTGACTTATCTAGAAAGTGACTTTTCCACCCTAAAGTTGTGAAGTCATCACTGGTCACTTCACATCAGCAGCTCTCATTAACATCAAGTAGATACTGCAAACCCAAAAGCGAAAAAAAAAACCACACAAAAACAACAACAAAAAAACAAAAAACAAAAAACAAACAAACAAACAAAAAAAAAACATAGTAGCTCATGCAGACTTTCTCAGTATCTTCTTCCTCCTCTCTCTTCATGCTTTGTTAACTAAAACTAATTAACTTTGGTTTCCTTTTATGAAGGACCGTACAGGAATTACGGAGAGCAGTGTCATCTAACTGTGGGGAAAGCAGCTATTTAGACTAAAATTTAGAGAGTAAGCATTTATCATTTTATTGCCTCTTGACTGCTGTGGTAGAGTAATTAAAGTGGTTGGGCTGCTGATCTCTACAGGGAAGCCTGGCTCCTTTCAGACAGGGAAAAGTAACGTGCTATGTGTAAATAGCTGTATGAATCAAGTGGGAATGGGGAGAACAGGTGTAATCATGTAGAAAGCAACACTGACTAAAAGGATATTGGGGCAATCATGAATTGAAGGCTGCATATGTTGATAGAGAGGTAAAGTTGGTAGTAGAAAGGTATTTGGCTGTAAGGACAAAAATGGCAACGGATATAATTTTGCTGCTCTGCTTATGGTGGTATTGGTGAGTGGGGTGAGGGAGGTGGAGGGATGTTTTTCTGAAACTGTGCTTGAAGGAATTTCATGACCAAGTCTTAAGGAATGTAACAAAAGCACAAGAATGAAAAAAAAATGTCTTGGGGTATTTATTGATATCTTTGTAAGTTCTCAATACTTGGATCTTAATGAGGACACCTTGGAAACTTAAACAGGGGAAGTTTAGATCGGATGTAAGGAAGAAATTCTTTGTTGTAAGGGTGGTGAGGCACTGGAATAGATTGCCCAAGGAAGTTGTGAATGCTCCATCCCTGGCAGTGTTCAAGGCCGGGTTGGACAGAGCCTTGGGTGGGATGGTTTAGTGTGAGGTGTCCCTGCCCATGGCAGGGGGGGTTGGAATTAGATGATCTTAAGGTCCTTTCCAGCCCTAACTATTCTATGATTCTATGATTCTGTGAAGATTCCCTAGCTTTGTAGCTCTGTGAAACCTGTTTCTTCAACGTACCTCAAGGCTATGCTGTTTACTATGGTTTCACTATTGTCACAGATTCACTGTCTTAATATAACATGGACTAGAGGAAAATCATAAGTGGAGGGTTTTCAGAAACCAACAGCAGAACTTGGTGTTCAGTGGTTTTTGAATACAAGGGTTACTGAGCTTAGTCCTGTACTGTCTGATTTAGTTTTTCTTGACTTCCTTTGTTAATTAAATCCTTTACAGAACATTTGGATATATGAAAGGCCTATTTTGCTATAGCCAAACTAGCTCTAAAATCACAGTGCAGTATGTTTGGAAGACTAAGAGGGAAATGGAAATATCTAATAGCCATGAAAATGCTGAGCAATGTCTATGCTGTGGTATGACAGCTTACCGTATTTTGTGTGGTGTGGCATATTATACAGTACATTAGCTGAAGAGATCTTCTAACATTGAACTTTTCTTCTTAAACCACTATGCAATTTCAAATACTTTTTCTTTAATCCTCTATGACAATGTGAAAAATTTCTAATGAAACTTTGTTTGCCTCCTTTAAAATTACCATTTAAAAAAAAAGGGGGTTACTAATGATATTAGATGCACAAAATGTCAGAATAAAAAAAACGCAAAGCAAGCCAAACTTCAGATTGACACACTATAAACAAACAAAGCTGTTCAAATTTCATAGCAGTGAGAGTCACACATACAAAAATTACCCCTTGAACAGATAGCCAAGTAATCTTGGCTCCCAAGCCTCCCAGGTGCCACCTTAGGCAGTGGTGAATGGAAGATCTCCCTAAGGCACTGGGTAATGTCAGCACCCACTCTAAGTGCTATCTTGCAGAAAGTAAATTACACTGATGGCCTCTGGAAAAATTATCTTATATCCAGCTCCTTCCTATGTTGCACCTATCTGAAGTGCTGTCAGAGTAAAATAAGAGGGAGAGGGTGGAAAACCCCTCCAAAAACTAGGACCAAAGTCTGAGCTGCCTTTCCAAAAAAACACTGATGTAGTTTTGTTTTTATGTAGTTCCTGGATACGAAGACATCTTTCTCATTGAGTTCTGCTTTGTCCAATTTTGATTGCATTCTTCATCCAAAATCTTTAGGATATCCCCCTATTTGAAGCTCATCTCATAATCCATGGTGACTTTGAAGTTGCATTTGGTTATGGCTTCCATGCAGAAAGGTGACAACTTAGACCTACAGTAATTATTCCATGCCTAGTGGAAATGTCATTGCTGAAGAACAGGATGGGAGTTTCAGAACTTATCCTTCTTGTCATCCTGGGCAAAAGCCTGTGGAAGGAGTTCTTGCTTGCAGAAAGTAAAGTTCACTGTAGGATGAAGGATATAGCTTTGCTCTGACCATACTGGTGGTTGTGGTGCTTGTAAAAATACTTTAGCACAATCTCCAGCAAAATGATTGGCTTGAGCCTGCTTTTGCATACTCCTTGTCCTTCTCCTTTATCATTTGTCTCTTGCCTCATAGCAAGGCTCCTCCTTTCTTCTTCTTAGGCATAGACTGGAAAGTTGACCACTGAGGTTGACTGAACAATATTATGACTAGCCCAGGAGGGTTTTGGCCTTAGCTGTTAGCAGGATCTAACTTTATGTTCTTAGAAAAGTTGATGAAATTTAAAAAGTTGTTATTGCACCTATTTCAGTTTCCATGGGAACACTGATAAAACATTTCACTTCTTCCATAATCTCTTCTCGTTATCTTCTGGAAGATAAGTCATCTGCTACCTAATTTACTGAGCATCTCAGCACTTATTTCAAGTAATATCTTTTTCTTTTTTTATTAGAGAAAATTTTGGAGCTGCTTGTGTGTCTCTCATACACTCTCACCACCACTGACTCTGCATGTCACTGGTTAGAACAAAGGGTGGACAGAGATCATAGTGCATGTTTAGAAGTTGTAAGATAAGGAAAAGTGGGACAGAATTAGGAAATAGCATCATAGAATCATTTAGTCTGGAAAAGACCTTTAATACATTTACTAGGTTGGTATTCCTTCTGCAATGGGCTGGGAAGTACTTTTATTGGATATGTGATGTAAGCAACTGGAAGGAGGTGGCTGTTCATGCCTTCAAAGGATAAAGAAGTATCACAGTATCACAGTATGCTAGAGATTGGAAGGGACCTCAAAAGATCATCTAGTCCAATCCCCCTGCCGGAGCAGGAACACCTAGATAATGTTACACAGGAATGTGTCCAGGCGGGTTTTGAATGTCTCCAGGGAAGGAGACTCCACAACCTCCCTGGGCAGCCTGTTCCAGTGTTCCGTCACCCTCACTGAGAAGTTTCTTCTCAAGTTTAAGTGGAACCTCTTGTGTTCCAGTTTGTACCCATTACCCCTTGTCCTATCATTGTTTGCCACTGAGTAGAGCCTGGCTCCATCCTCGTGACACTCCCCCTTTATATATTTATATACACTAATAAGGTCACCCCTCAGTCTCTTCTCTAAACTATAGAGACCCAGCTCCCTCAGTCTTTCCTCATAAGGGAGATGCTCCACTCCCTTAATCATCTTCGTTGCCCTGCGCTGGACTCTCTCCAGCAGGTCCCTGTCCCTCTTGAATTGAGGGGCCCAGAACTGGACACAATATTCCAGATGCGGTCTCACCAGGGCAGAGTAGAGGGGAAGGAGGACCTCTCTCGACCTACTAACCACTGCCCTTCTAATACACCCCAGGATGCCATTGGCCTTCTTGGCCACAAGGGCACAGTGTTGGCTCATGGTCATCCTGTCGTCCACTAGGACCCCCAGGTCCCTCTCCCCTGCACTGCTCTCTAACAGGTCATTCCCCAACCTATACTGGAACCTGGGGTTGTTCCTGCCCAGATGCAGGACTCTACACTTTCCCTTGTTATATTTCATCAAGTTATTCCCTGCCCAACTCTCTAGCCTGGCCAGGTCTCGCTGGATGGCAGCACAGCCTTCTGGCGTGTCAGCCACTCCTCCCAGCTTAGTGTCATCAGCAAACTTGCTGATAGTACACTCAATTCCCTTATCTAAATCATTGATGAATATAGTAAATAATACTGGTCCCAGTACTGACCCTTGAGGCACTCCACTAGTTACAGGCCTCCAACTAGACTCCGCCCCATAGCCTACAACTCTCTGGCTTCTCTCCTTCAGCCAGTTCACAGTCCACCTCACTACCTGATCATCCAGACCACACTTCCTCAATTTAGCTGTGAGGATGCTGTGGGAGACTGTGTCAAATGCTTTGCTGAAGTCAAGGTAGACCACATCCACCGCTCTGCCATCATCCATCCACCATGTTATTTCCTCATAAAAGGCTAAGAGATTGGTCAAACATGATTTCCCCTTGGTGAAGCCATGTTGACTGACCCTCATAACCCTCTTATCCTTGATATGCCTTAAGATGGCACCAAGGATAAGGTGTTCCATCACTTTCCCAGGGATGGAGGTGAGGCTACCCGGGTCCTCCTTCTTGCCCTTTTTGAAGACTGGAGTGACATTTGCTTTCCTCCAGTCCTCAGGCACCTCTCCCGTTTCCCAAGACTTGGTAAAGATGATGGAGAGTGGTCTAGCAATGACTTCCACCAGTTCCCTCAGCACCTGCGGGTGCATCCCATCTGAACCCATGGATTTATGGATGTCCAGATTGCTCAACTGGTCTCTAACCTATTCCTCATCGACTAAGGCAAACTGCTCCGTCGACCTGACTTCATCTAAGGTCTCAGGGGTACAGGACTCTTCAGGACTGCCTGCAGCAGAGTAGACAGAGACAAAGAAGGCATTCAGTAACTCTGCCATCTCTGTATCTTCTGTCACCAGGGCACCCATCCCGTTCATCAGCAGGCCTACATTGCCTCTAGTGTTAGTTTTGTCTGCCATGTATTTGAAAAAGCTCTTTTTGCTGTCCTTGACCCTTCTCGCCAGGTTTAATTCTAAGGAGGCCTTAGTCCTCCTAGCTGCCTTCCTACATCCTCTAGCAGGCAGCAGCCTTATATTCCTCCCAAGTGGCCAGCTCCTCCTTCCATGACCTGTAAACTCTCCTCTTCCACTTGAGCATACCCAGCAATTCCCTATTTAGCCACGCAGGTCTCCTGGCCCTCTTCCTTGACTTCCTACGTGTCAGGATGCTCCGATTTTGAGCTCGGAAAAAGCAATCCTTGAATGCCAACCAGCTATCTTGGGCCCCTTTACCTTCAAGCAGCCTTGCCCATGGGATTTCCCCTAGCAATTGCTTGAAAAGGCCAAAGTTTGCCCTGCTAAAGTCCAGGGTTGCAATTCTACTTGCTATAAGTAGCACCAAGGTCATGGTATGTATTGTCATGGAATGCTGGGGATCTACAGATCTCAAGAGCTAACAAGGAAGACATGTCACTGTTCTATCGCATTCAGACAACAGTGGATGGTTTCTGAGTCTGACGTTTTGTTTTATACAACCACAGAAGGCATGTCACAATGGTCCTGCAGTGACAGTCCTGTATCTTAGAATTAATAATAAACTATTGTAAGTCAGGCAAATATCTGAGAACCTTGATGTATTGGTGTTTCTCTGAGTAACACTGAACCTAGGAATGAGAATAAACAAGAATGAGAATAAGAATTTCTGAGAATACAGAGAGAGCTAAAATGACTTTTACCTTGCTGTATTTTTATTGTATTATATAACAAGGAATTTTTACATGAGAGTCTTTTCTTAATTGTAAACAGCTAAACCCAGGTTTGACACTGCAGGAAAGTGGCTAGCGTAAGTTGACAGCATAGGGAGAAACCCCAAATGGTTGTATTAGTTTTATGTGGTGTATTGGGTGTGCTTGAGATGGAGGTAATTTTCCCCGTAGCAGCCCTCATAGTTCTGAACTTTGTATTAGTAGCTAGAAAGGTGTTGATAACACACACCAGTGTCTTGGCTGCTGTTGAACAGTGCTCACACAGCATCTAGGCTGTCTCTCCAGCATTCTCTCCCTCATCAGTAAGCTGGGGGACAGGCAAGATCTTGGGATAAGACATACCCAGGAGAGCTAACCCAAACTGACAACAAGGTTATTCCACACTGTGTGAGATCTGCTCAGCAATAAAAACTAAAAGAAAGATGAAGAGGGTGGGACATTTGTTACTATAGTATTTGTCTTCCAGAGCAACCGCTACACATACTGAAACCTTACCTCCTGGCAAGTGGCTGGACATCACCTGCTGATAGGAAGTAGAGAATAAATATTGTGTTTTCCTTTGCTTCTACACATGGCCTTTGCTTTTGCTTTATTAAGCTGCCTTTATCTTGACCCATTAGGGTTTTTTTCCACTTTATTCTGCCCACCCCCACCCCCCTCCATACCCCTCCATCCCACTGAGGAAGGGAGTGATAGATTGGCTTAGTGGGCATCTGATTTCCAAACAAGGTCAACCCACCACAGCTCTTTCTTGGCACCCAGTGTGGGTCATGGGGAATTCAAGATATATTAATAATTGGATGAGGTAACAGTCTCTGGTGCCATTTTAGACAATGGTGAATGGAAGATCTCCCTAAGGCACTGGGCTATGCTGTCATCCACTCTAAGTGCTATCTTGCAGAAAGTAAAGTATGCTGGTGGCCTCTGGAAAAATGATTTTTTATCCAACTCCTCCCTATACTGCAGCTATGTGGAGTGTTGTCAGAGTAAAATAAGAGGGGAAAGGAAAAAAAATCCCATGAACAAAATCTGTTTGAGATTCTTGGGTTTGCTGCACTGAATACAGTCTAGAGAATATACTTTTTTTCCATGTCTGCTGTTGTTATGCACGTGTACTATTCTCTTCCCAGTGCATATTAGTAACATATTTGTTTCTTGGAAGGTGCAAAGGCAAATGGTCCACAACCTGCTTTGTCCAGTCAGCTCCAGAGCAGAAGAGTTATAATCTGAAATGCTAGGATAATATAGACAATGCAGGAAAGTAGTTGGAAGTCTGCCAACCTAGTACAAAAGATGTGCATGAACCTTATTCAGACTTAAATAACAGAAAGAATTTAATTCATTCTAAAAGCCTGTTTGAGAATTTGCACCAACTGGCCAGGTAACTCAAAGTAGGGATTGTGCTATATGATCATTGGGTATTATAATTTGAATAAAAAATATCCCAAGAGTTTATGAAAAATTAACTCTCTATCAACATAAGGTCTTAAAAAACTGTGACCTTCTAAACCTTATCTTGACTTTGTATAGGAATTAGTGATACATTCAATATAGAACAAGACATGAATTTTTTTATTAATGATAATATTCAACTCTGAAAGCATCTCTGAATATTTAAAAGCACAGACTCTTTTGCTATTCCTATCATTTATTTTTCTTTTTGTCGTTAATCTTCAACAATTTTTTTCTGTTAGCTCTAAAAAGATTATTCACGCAAATAATTTATGTTATGATATTACAGATGGATGCAACCAAACATATCATGTAAATCCTATGTATACTTATATATTTGTATTTTTTTGCCACCTTTATACTCAAATCCATAACTACCCTATTGTTTCGTATTCTCTCTACTTTCATCTTTCCCCCCTTATTTTTCTGTTTATAGCTCCATCTACATGTGCAGAACTTCACAACGTATACAAGTCCAGACAATTCACTCCTTGTCCCATTTTTCAAAAATAGTAGCAATGGAACTCTTAGAGTACTGTTAGGCCAATATGCACATCCTCTAGCTTAAGAATGCCAGTTTAAGTGCTTTGGAACATCTACTTCTCTCCATTAAATACCTAAAAAAATACCCTAATAATAAGACAAACCCTACTTTTCTATCTATATATGTATACACTTTCACTCTGAAGTGTATACAAGTTGGATTTAACTGCAGAAAGTGAGTGTGATTAACAGAACTTTGATTTCCAATGTGTGGATATGGAGCCAAGGGATTATGCCCTTGTCTCAGTCCATAAAATTCTACAAGTTAGATGAGTCGCATAACACCTGGAATCAATTCACATGGCCTCTTTCCTTTTTGAGAGCTTAAATTCAGTCCTCTCTGAGAAGTAGCTGGAAGCATACTAGGCTTCATATTACTCTGGAATGGCGTTTACCTCAGTCACATCTATCACAGTTTTATACCTGGGAGGGTAAGTAGTCACTGAGTCAGAAAGAGTGTACAAAGGATTTAATGAAATTCTCTATATAGACTTTGCCTAATCCATGGTTTGTGGTACCTATTTCTATTGCTCACAGCCACAAGAAAATAATAAATAGAAACTGCTAGATGGACTGAGTGATGTGTGATACTGTGTGTGGCACAGGAGTTACTCATAACTGCTGTCAGTGGACTGGCAAAGATAGGGGTACACTTTATTGACCTTAGTTCTTCTGAGAGGTACTGTTACAGTAATGGAGGTCACATAAGCACCTTACTTTCACTTGTCTTTCAACTTCTTGTTATTTAAGGAAGTATAGGAAGTGTTTTACAACCTCTGGTAGCATGTAGAAGTGTAACTCTATTTTTTTTTAATATAAACCAAATTTCTGTACTCTTACGCCACAGGTTGTGTCTACTATATCACCCCTTTTTGATCAATGTCAGTCTTTATTGTTATACTGTTACATCAGAACTTCAATTAAAACCTATATCTCAAGCACTTCATGATAAAAAAGATTTGTGCACTCTAGGGAAGAAGCGAGAGATTACAGTGGGAAACTCACTGCTGTGGGGGGTCGGGGTCTACCAATCTAAGCTGCTGTCCAGGAATGTTTGCTGCATTCCGGAGTCTCCGGAAGGGCATTGTGGAGAGGCTGCTGAAGCTTGTTCAGCCCTTAGATAGTCCTTATGGCTGTTTTGAAAAGCCACAATAATGATGACAGGACTACAGCATCTCCCATAGGCTAAGATAGCTCTGACTGTTCAGCCTGAAGCAGAGAAGGTTCAGGGTGTGTCACATTAAAGTACATAAATACCTAAAGGTACCTCTAGACGTCCCTTCCACCTCAACCATTCTGTGATTCTGTGAGTCTACAACGTAATTGGTATAGTCAAGCAGATTGAGTCTATATAAGGCAGCAATGTTATGGTCATGCAACTGAGTCAATATCTGAATAAAAATACTTTTATTTTTAAATGTAAAAATAACTTTCCTTCAATCTCAGTTTTTGGAGCTGAAATACACATTTTTTTATCTCCCAGCCTTCCCTCATGGATCTAAAAAAAAAAAAAGCCAAACCCCAATGTTTTAACAGAAGTGCTTGCAGTCTGAGAAAAGGCAGGTTTAGTAAGGCATTCTTGGTAGATCATTTAAGCAAATGAAAAATTTTTAAAAAGTATGATAGGTATATGTTTGAATGTTTGCAGACTAGTGCCAGAAAATGAATGCTTGTGGAAGTTCTAGGTGTGTAAAAATGCTTAACTTTCCATTCAAAAGCAGGCCAGATATACACATGTGAGGAAATTTATCCTATTTCTACTGACAGGGGTACTTGGATACAGAAATACATTCAGAAAAATACTGGAGGGTGGGGGGTGATCTTTTTAATAAATAAGAGCTTAAAGAAAAAGAGAAAAAGATCCTAGGGTAACACTTGCAGTTACTTCAAGTTGAAGAAGTATTTTTGGTAAGATTAAGATATTTTTCTGAAAATTTGGCATAGTTGAAAGAGTTGGGTTTTTTTTTTCCTGTGGTACTAGTGATATTAAAGTACTTATAATGTACATGCATCATGTGAAATTTTCTTCAGGTAATTATCCATGGACACTGAAAATCATGAAATTTCAGGAATATGATGCTATGCTTCTCAGCTGAAGAATAGCAGATGGTGTTTGCTGCTGGATTACCCTAGAGAACTACTTCTTTTTTTTTTTCCCAAGCTTGAGTTTATATTTGAATTCATGTAAATTACATGTTTCATTTTGTATTAGTGAGGAAGAAAGATATAAGCATGCAAGGCATAAAAGTGATAATAGCATTGACCTGTAAGTAGCATGTCATTTTAATAGCCTTAAATACTACTATTCCAACTGAGATACCAAAACTGAAGAGTAGTGGTAATGTGCTGAGTTAGGAAGTCAATTGACTGAAAAAAAAGTACTGTTTGTCAGAAAGTTTGAAATAAAATTGAAAATGCAGCTGAGGAAATGGAAAACATGTTCTGGACTGCAGATTGCAAGTGCTCCTAGGAAATGTATAGAGCTAGTGCGTCTCTATTCTGGCTGTACCCCACTTTGGCAGCACAGCAGGGACTAATGTCAGTACAGGAACCTGAAGGAGAAGCCTTGTTTCCATGTCAGTTGCCTATTTCTACATCCCTAGGGTCTTTGTGATGGTTATTTCTGGGGCCAGAAAGGTGTAACTTACATGGAAGAGTGGCAAATGCTTCAGGAGCTGCCAACACTTGTCCCATTATAAGGTTAATCCTTGCGGTGTAAAACTCCCTGGTGGAGGAATAAAAAAAGAGAACCCAATCCTCAGATGGCACTCAGTGCCTCAGATATTTTTCCTAAGGGAATAGTCGTACGGCTTAGAAGTGTCTAAGGTAATAATTCTGCTATCCAGTATAATGAAAGGAATTGATTAATATCACAAGCAGTGGAGAAGCCACTTTTGAAAAAAAAAATCTTTACTGCCTCAGAAGCTATACAGAGAAGTACATCTGAAATTTATCTTCAAATTATTATGGCTGTTGATTTTTTTTCCTGGTGCCTTCTTTTTAATTTTTGCCTGCTTTTCTTTCCTTCTCTTTTTTTTTCTATTTCTTTATATAAAATAGATAACACTTTCCAAAATTGAACAGATACTTATAAATAACTCTGAAATGGGAAAAAAAGTCTGTAATTAAAAATAAATTGAGCACAGTAGAATGTCTGCGATTCTTTTTTTTTTTTCTTCTAACATGGGAAATGAATGTTGGTATTAATGGGTTAAACATGAGTAAGATTAGTGTTGTAGTTTAACCAGTATTTTGCCATTGGTAGCACGGCATTGCTCCATTTATTTGTGAAATAGATGTGTTAGTGTGACATCTCACCAGTCTTAAATTTTGAACTAACGTAATTCCCTGCATATACAAAATATTAATTTATAGACATATGCTGGTTTACATTTTGTTTTTTTACATATCTTTAAAAACTGAAAGCATCATAAAATTCTCAGTCATATTTGTGGATATCTCATTAACAATTCCCAATGACTATTTTAAGTTTTTCTCTTGTTTTAATGTTTTCTTAGTCTACAGAACAGATTTTCAAGTATAGCCTGTGTAGGAATGAACTTACATTATTACTGAAAATACAATGGATTATTTTGAACATTCTGTCAAATATTTTTTAGCATTTTAATATCCACCTGTTAGCAAACATCAGAAATTCTCACAAAACTTGCTTTTTCTTGCTTATTTTTTTTAATAAAATACAGTCCGGAATGCAATTATTAAATAATCAAGGCTCCAGGTCTCCTATTTCCTATATGCCATTGAAAAAAAAGTTACTGAGTTGAGCAGCATGTACTATAGTATGTATGAAATTAGCTTTCATTCTGTTTTCTGCCCATCTTACACAAAGCACAGTGGTAAATGTGTGGTTCATGTCTTCTCTTTGTGTCCAATGAACAAAAAGCAGCATGGAGCCCACTCACAAATCAAATTACTAAAGAAAAATATTTGTTATTATTTTCAGAGTGTTTGGGAATTTTCTGCCATCTGCAAGTTGTTCTTCCCTGTAACGTTAGAAAGAAAGAAATCTGGAAAGAGGAAGACAAACATCTCTGTGTAGATAGCTCCACGTTCTGTGTAGTTGGTCAGTACATTATGATGGAAACAGATGACACCACAAATTCCCCTAGTGTAATCATATATTTAAAAGAAAAGTGTAAGGCAGATATCCAAACTGAAATGAAAAACAGTACTATGTGTTGAAGGGCAGAAACCAGTTTGGGATCTGAATTCTAGTTTTATGTATGCATGGGAGACCAGAAAAGTTAATGATTAGTTCCTCCAATTGCATTTCTTATTTGCCAATTTAATTCTCCATATTGGTCAGCTGTTTATTTAGCTGGCTTTTTCTTTTGTTTGGATCTGGGGTATTTTTAGGGTGTTTCCTGCTGGCTGTTCAAATTCTCTCCAAGAAATGAGGTAACTTGAAGCTATATTAGCAATGCTTAACACTGCTATGAGTGTGTGTGAATCTAGGCTAACAAACTTGCTTGGCTTGCTATTAAAAATTAGCATGTACAAAACTGGTAATTGTTAGCTAGTTTAGTTTATTGCCATTTGTTTGACACTGACTTCTGTTTTGAATTTTTTGCTGTTTATGGATGAAAATAAGATGTGTCTTACAGAAAAAAATGCTAACTCCCAAGTTCATCAAATCAAATACATTGCTAGAAGAATATACGAGTTGAAGTGCCTAAGAATGTACATTTTTCAAGACCAAACAAAAATTATTAATGTACCTCTGTTTAATGTACACACAAACACAGGTGTGGGCACTAGGTTTTGAAAGGTGGTTTTTGGCAACAGACATCTGAATATAGTGATATGAAGTAGAAGCTCCAACACAGCTAGTGGGAGGAGATTTCCTCAGTTTGATTGTCTCCAATCCAAAATTATATTCATGGGGAGTGGATGTGGAAAGAGAGGGGAAACTGTTCTTCTTCCTATTGCTGACTATAAACATGTTTCATTCGTTTCATAGCTCTACTGCATTTACTGCCCACACAGTCTTGCCACAGCAGCACACAGCACAGTGAAAGCTGCCTTGCTTTCCCTCTCAGACAATGTACCATTCTCTGAAATTGTTTCAGAAGTTACTACACACTGTTTCAGGATAAGGATGATGTGAAAACAATATAAATCCAGACACCACCACAACTATATTGCTGTCATATACAGTGCTTTTCACATCTTAAACTTGGTACAAAACCACAGCTGGAACATTTGGAAGGTTATAGTTTTTTAGCCCATTTGAAAGTATATCAAAGCCTAGACACCTCAGTTTTGTAGAGGATACAGTGTTTTTTGTATACTTTTTCTAAAGTTAATTTGTTACTATTATAGCTTAATTTATCCAAAGCTTAAATTTCCAAGCTTTCACTTAGTTCTGCTAAATCTTACCCTTACGTAAATGTCCATTATGGCTAATGGGATATACTTTTCTACTCTTCGAGCTTTTCTGAACCAGTAGTTTCTGGCATTTGGGTTGTATCAAATGATATCCAAACCTGCATTTTGTGATGTACGGAAATACACATTTCCTCTCTGAAGCTTGCACAGTCTAAATCCCTGAAGGCTTTCAAGACTTGGCTGGCCAAAGCCCTGAGCAGCCTGGCCTGTCTCCAGAGCTGACACAGCTTTGGGCAGGAGGCTGGACCAGGAGCTTCCTCAGGGACCATCCAGCCCAAATCTCATTATATAAAACAGCTTGAGAAGATGCAATTTCTTAACAAACAAGTTGTGAATAAGTGTTATTGAAGATATGAACTTAGAGAGTGAAAATGAGAAACAAGCCTGAAAATTAGATTGCACCATATCAAAAGAAGTGCGCCAAACATTCTGCATTTCCAAAGCTACATGGAATGGAGTTGGCAGGGCTGGGGGGGCGGGGCAGAAGCTACATTTTTGGGGACTATATGGGTTTTTGGGGTTTTTAACCATGTAGTGAAAGAACTTGGCTTGAATTGGGATACACTGGAATTTAGCTTTCAAAGTCCAAAATGGTGGCCCTGAAATGTCCTCTTCAGCTTCTACTTAGCTCCTGAAAGAACATCTTTAGATTTAATAAGTCTCATAACATGATGACTGTGTCTGTCAGTCACTTCCCTTTTAATATCTGAACAAAAAGGGAAAAGAAGTATTATAAACTTTGAATATCCACAAATTTAATAGAAAAAGTGTATTAAAAAAGCTTTGTAAGTGGATGTTTTCTCCTCCCACATATCATGGGAGCATTCTTTCTTAGTTACTAGGGAATTCACCCACACCAAGTGCTCTTAGAAATGTTCTTCATTCAGGATAAGCTCTAATCATAACTTCTTAAAATCAATTGACGGAAAGACATAAATCAGTGGAAATTATGATCTTTTTATTCTAGCACCCACTTAGAAGCTGATTTCATTTTTCTCATAAGATTTACAATGTCAGCCGTATCTGAACATTTTAAACGTTGCAAAAATATATAACAGTATATGAGATCCTATTGCAGGAGGAACAAAGCAAAAAAAAAAGAAACCATGCATGCAGAACTTCAATGGCAATTCTAATGCAAATAATTTATAATTTTAAGTGCCTGTATTGTGATTGCTACGATTTTTATTATTTGACTTTATAAACATGTATTTTTTTAGAAATATTATGGAATTAGTATTCTCCTTACAAAAGGTATCTGTGGTATATAAAATTTAAATATCTGTGGAATACAAAATTTAAATAAGAGATTTATTTACTTTTCAAGCTGGCTTGCATGTGGAAAAAAGTTCTGTTTAATTAGTCTGTACATTTCAAATTGAAGATGAACAGATCAGATCATCACAAATTTTTATGATATTTGTAATAAGAACTCCCCAAGAGTGGTAGCTGTCTATCAAGGCAATACTATTTCCAAAGATTCCTGTAGAGAACAAATCAACAGGTAAATGCAAAGTAGAGGTTATTCAATGAGAAGACATAGCCTGAAAAACTGAGAAGCTGCATGAGTAGATCTTTCCGTCACGTAGAAGTTTGGAGGGAAACGGTTGAGGCTGGATGTGATAGCATACAAAATTACTCTTGTCAAAAGTAATCCTAGCTAGTATATAAGAATTCTATTGCTAAAAGAAGGTTTTAAGATGGAAGTATATTGCCTGAAGCTCTGAGAATAAATAGTTATTTTTATTCCTTACCAACTTACTGCTGCCCTTATTACACTGATATATATACGTCTGCATATACTGCATATTTGACTTGAGCCTGCTTTTCCAGTATCACCATCTCCTCCTGACTTCAACTGAATTCCAAAGATCCAGCCTATCTGGAAAACACACTGTAAATACTTCTGCAAAGAAAACATATATACTGAAAGCTCTTACGCGATGAATATATCACTTTAACTGCACCATCTAACAGCCCCCAGAAGAGCCCAATTATTTTTCTCCCAACTCAGAAATCAGAAAAAGGAAGGATGCTTACTTTTCTCTCCTTATCTAGATATCAGTCGGGAATATCTCAGTCTTCTTGATTTTTTGACAGAGTCAAATGTAATCTACATTCTGGATTATGACAAACATAGGTCATACCCCAGAAAAATTAGAAGACTGTAGACGTTATCATTATTAAACTTACTATATGGTATGCTGAAGAAGATGGTAGTATACATGTCAATAGGCTGTGTTTTTACATCACTTTAGCAGCAAGAGGAAATATTAAAAGCATTAGCCATTGAAAGGTTTTCTATCACTCTAATTTCTATAAATTACATAGCTTTGACTTCAATAAGAACCACTCATGTAAAAAATAAAGTGACAAATTGAAATAATGGAGCAATTTCTTTGAACTTTAAAGTAAATAAGTGTATTTTTTTTTTCCCAATCCTCTTGTTTCTTCTCCAGAATTGCAGTTACTTACAACACGAAAGCATTTTCTGCAAAACTTTTAAGCAGCAAATTTCTGGAAGTGGAAATAAAAGAAAAGAACAGTAAGGAATTATTTTGCCTAGTGCTATGAGATGTTTTTCTGTAACTGTTTGTTCTGCGTGCCACTCAAATACATTCTCAGGGAAACTGATTTGACACTGATAGTGACAAAAGGAGCTCTCTTTTTACTTTTTTTTCATTCTTCTATGTTGCAATAAAAATCTGCACTATAAATGACCTTTGAAGTAAAATATCCACAGCAATGCTCCATAGCTCTCATAAAATCAGCTCTCTAATTAGTTGGTTATTTTATTTTTGCTGAAGGAATGTGTAAAAACGGCACAGTAAGAATTGTACTGCTGCTGCTCATACCCGTTAGTATCCAATGTTTAATTCAGTAGCCTAAGTTTTCAAAACCACAGAATGAGAAGAGAAGCAGAACTGTGGCACTCTATACGTGCAGCTCAGTCCTGTCTTGGTTTCTTAGTAAATACCCACTTGAAAACTATTTTCTACAGTTCTTCTGTAAGGTTTTAGGACTTCACATGACTGCTAAATAAATCTACTGACAGGGGAAAAAGTCAGTCCCCTGCACCCACCATTAAGAGATATGGTTAAGGTTTATTTGAAGCTGCTTTCATTCAGAAAAATCTTCTGGAACGGTAGAGTCTGCAATATTTGTAATTAGGCAAAATATAAAGTCCTGTTGCATACGCCAAGGAAGAACTGAAGTGCTTGAGGTGTGTGGTCTAGACAGTTTTTTGTCCTTGCTAACAGACTGCTTGTCTGTAGCCCTGGGGCTACAGATTGCATTTGCACAGCTGTTTTTGCTGCCTTTTTTGCCAGCAGAGGTTCCAAGGAAGTGCAGACTGTGCACAGTAGTACAAAAGGTGTAATGCATAGATCTTGCTAGTCATTTTGAGGAAGCTGGGAAAAGACCTGCAGGTCGAATTAGTACTTGGTCCTCCCCGATGTAATTTTAGAAGTTATATTAATTCTGAAAGTTTGCATTATTATTGCTTCCATTATATATGTTCTGTTCATAAATGTGAAGCTTTCTGTCAAGGTTTTCATTCTTAAACCTTTAGTATATATGAAAGAGGCAAAATAGTACACATAGTGGTATGCAAAGATACATGTAAATGTATTTGACATAGACTACCAGCACACATTAACAAGCACTGGATTTTTAGCAGAATTTGGTTACACTGTTCAGATTTTCATGGGGATTTTTTAATAGATTTTATGTTTGGGGGTTGGGGTTTTGTTGTTTCTTGGTTTTGTTTTTGTTTTTTTTGTTTGATGTGTGATATTTTTTTTTTTTCCATGAGCTAAAAGAAATTTTCTGGTTTGAACCATTTTTCATTTTTCCTAAAAAGATCTCCTGTGTAACAGAGTAGTGTAAACAGTAAATCGTTTGGGTGGTTAAGTATTTTTAACTTTACTTCTGCCTTACAAAGGAAAATATACTGAGTGCCAGCCATCTCCATTCTGTAAAGAGAGCTTTCAGTATCTGATCTCTCAGGACAACTTGCTGCCACCAATGCTTCTGGGTTGTAGGTGTGTGATGTCGACCAAAAAGTTCTGACACATGGTGACTTGTGCAGGTAGTGGGCAGTATCATGTTTTTTTAAAATACACCTGTATTTCTTTATTTCAGAACTTTTTTTTTTTTTTTTACACAAGCCAGAGCTTGTTTTCAAGTAGATACACAAGAAAAGTGAGAGGGCAAACATACATAGGTGGGTTTTATATGGACATTCCCTAACTTCTCAGAAAGTGGCTTTACAAAGATGATATAATCCACATAGTGGAATTATCTTTAAGTGTGGGGTTTTTTTGGCAGGGGAGTTGTGTTAAGAGGAAAACACTGCTCACTCTTTTTCCTTCACTTTCAAAACTGGTCCATTTGATTTTTATCATGGAAACTTTTTATCATTATGTAGGAGACAATTTTTCATACTTTTCATAGAAAAAAGATGAACTTTCCATAAAAATTAGTCTGTCACTGTAGTGACAAGTCAATATAAAAGGTGCCGTAAGTAATGAATTTGTGCTGTAAGTAGTGTATTATGGCTCTAATTTTTAGTTTTCTTCTTAAGAATTTATTTATTCTGTGAAATCTAGGCATTTCAAACATTTTTCCAGTGCCAAAATGGAAAAAGTTTGGGGACAGAAATTCGAACATGAATATTCTATATATTAGCTGAGGGGTTTTGATCACTGTAGACTCAATCTCTCCTTTTGAACAATAACTCCAAAGAGAGATTGAGATCCTCAAGAGAACAGAAAATTAGCCAGTAGTTTCTTCCCCCGCTTTTTCCCCTGTATCTATTTTTGATCAGAAATTCCATCATTGTCAAGAGACATTTTCCAAGTTAAAAGTTTTGATGAAGCAAATATATATTTCCAATGGAAAATAAACAAAAAGCATCGTCAAAATGTTTCTGAAGAGCTTTTTTTCTAACAAAACTCTTATTTTTTAATCCAGAAATTATTAGATTATTAAAAGCAGTGACATTCCCCAAATAATTTCAAATTTAATAAAAATCATGGTATCATAGTATCATAGAATAGTTAGGGTTGGAAAGGACCTTAAGATCATCTAGTTCCAACCCCCCTCCCATGGGCAGGGACACCTCACACTAAACCATGTCACCCAAGGCTCTGTCCAACCTGGCCTTGAACACCACCAGGAATGGAGCATTCACAACATCCCTGGGCAACCCATTCCAGTGCCCCACCACCCTAACAGGAAAGAATTTCCTCCTTATATCCAATCTAAACTTCCCGTTTAAGTTTGAACCCGTTACCCCTTGTCCTATCACTACAGTCCCTAATGAAGAGTCCCTCCCGAGCATCCCTATAGGCCCCCTTCAGATACTGGAAGGCTGCTATGAGGTCTCCACGCAACCTTCTCTTCTCCAGGCTGAACAGCCCCAACTTCCTCAGCCTGTCTTCATATGGGTGGTGCTCCAGTCCCCTGATCATCCTTGTGGCCCTCCTCTGGACTTGTTCCAACAGTTCCATGGCCTTTTTATGTTGGGGACACCAGAACTGCACACAATAGTCCAGGTGAGGTCTCACAAGATCAAAGGGGCAGGATCACCTCCTTCGATCTGCTGGTCACGCTCCTTTTGATGCAGCCCAGGACACAGTTGGCTTTCTGGGCTGTAAGTGCACACTGCCAGCTCATGTTCATTTTCTCATCAACCAACACCCCCAAGTCCTTCTCTGCAGGGCTGCTCTGAATCCCTTCTTTGCCCAACCTGTAGCTGTGCCTGGGATTGCTCCAATTCAGGTGTAGGACCTTGCACTTTTAATTAAAATCCTTATATGTGCATTTCTCAGTTTCTACCCTATGGGAAGCTATGCTTATCCTCCCATAATCTTCTGGGTCCTGAGGCTGGGGAGTTCATGCTGGTGCTGAGAGAAGACTGTAAAAGGGAAGATTTGGGGAGGGGGGGGGGGTGTTGTTCTTCAGTATCTGCAGTCCTTTACTGGCAGGAATATGATGCTGATAGTTGCTTTTTCCTTGGTCTATAATCCACTTTGGGTTATTTTTTATAGGTTTGATAACACACTTTTACACCTTTCTGCTTCTTCTCTGTCTTAACAGGACTATGTTTCCCTACACTGTGTTAGTCATAAATATCTTGTTCTGAACAGAGTAACTGTTGCTGTTTCCTATGAAAACCTGCAGTTGTATCATGCAAAGATAAACAGAAGTAGGACAAACTGCCATGGATGCCTGGTCAACTAGGGAAACGGCTAAACCAAGTACAATGAAGTTGCAGGCAGGTCAAGAAAGGTTCATGCAGAAAACTGACAAAACTCAGTGCTGAGGCCTTGCAAATTAAGTACAGGGCTTATGGCCCACTATTAGCAATGCCAATGGACAGGATTACAAACCTTAGTGATGAGGAGAACATGTGCCATAACTTTTAGTAACTGGGACTGTTCTGACAGTCTGCTATAATGTGTTTTCTGCGGTACTAGGAGAAATGACTGCTCAGGACACCTAACAGCCAGCTCAGTGCAGAGATGCTAGGGATACTTCATTTTTCTGAGGATCAATTTTTAGGAAATGGCAAAGACCTTGTACATTACCCCAAAATGGATAACAAACATGCAGCTGAAGCCAATAATGCTTTCCTTGCCTCTGACCTAGGGAGGTCAAGAGTCACCTTCTAATTACTAGTGGGTTTGACACTATAGAAAAAACCCACATTGTCAAAACCCACAAAGCTACTACAGATCCTGAGGCTTGCACTCTTCCAGAAGAACTTTTGAATCTTGCTGTGTTGGAGAACAAGTCAAAAGTGGCTGAAACATTGAGAAGTTTGATTAATTAACATTTAGAGTCTTGATCCTTTTCCAGGTGAAAGACCACTAAGTACCTGCTCTGTCTTATAATTTGAATAACAGTTGCTATCCCTTGCAAGTGAAGGTCACCAAAGGTGAAAGCAATTAAATCCCTGTTACATTCTACCTGTTGGCAAAGCTGATGGTTCACACATAGCTTGCTACAGGTGGCTTGAGTAACAAGGTGTAAAACATTTACAAATCCGGGCAATTAAACTGACATAGCAGTAGCTCCATTCAGCTATTCTGTCTTATAATGAGAAATTTTGTTAAATCACTGTCGCATATAGTGCTACAAGGGTGGGAAAAACATGTGAATTGCTGAAGCTAATGTATGGAATAATAGCATGTAGGCATTTGTCTGTAAAAACATTTACATTTGGATATTCAGAAAAAAAAATTATTTATGTAATTATTTTTAGTTTGTCAGATAGAAAATCCCTTTGGATTTGATATGTAACTCTGTGGCTTCTCTCATGGAGAGTTAAAATTTTGTCTGCTGGTATCTTGCAGTAGATACTATGGTATTTGCAATAGGGAATGCATCCTATTAATTTTTTATCTAGGTTTTGTTATTCATGAGCTTGTCTGGTTTTACAGTTTGGTATGTTGCACACTTACCCTAAATGACTGAGAATTTTAGAAAATAAACTTCATTAATCATAAAGAACTGAAATCTGGAGATGTGCAAACATGCCATAAGCTGAAGCTCATCTCGGCAGACATGCTGTCTTTGGCTCCATACTGGCTTTGTGAAGAGAAGTACTCTGTTTTTGCCATCTTAGTAACTTTTGATTATGTTTTTACAATTGAGGAAGAAACTTGCTGTAATTTCATTGCTTGATTTTTAGATCTATGTGAGGTTTCTTTGTTTGTTTGTTTTCTCTCTGGGTTTTCTTCAGACCTCAATATACTGGAAAAAATGGCTGGCAGTGTATAACACTTTTGAAAAAAAATCATAGTGATAATAGACACTTAGGAAATTATTAAGTACTCTACACAGAAAACATAATAAATCTTAAATTATCATAAGAACTGCTATATTTACAGTATCTGGTACTTTCTTGTAACCTCTAGGAAGGAACCCCAGTGTTTTCTTGACTTCTGTACAGCTCCTGGTGTCAACAGATATTCTTTGTCAGGCAAAATCATGGTCACAGTTTTTTAGGGATATCTCCTGGCAATAACAACGTCCTTTTTCTGACATGCATAATAAAGTGAAGCTGTGTGGCATGAGAGAAAGGGAGGTCTTGCAGAATTAATATGGTATTTTTTTTATCATAACTTGGTACTTTCTAAAGTACTTCCACATTACTTGGTACTTTCACATTTTAGAGATAATCATTATAATACTTTTCAACCCAAATATAATCCTAAATAATCTCTGCTCCAAAACCTCTTCTATCACTTACTCAAGAAAACTTTTTTTTCTGAATATCCTTCGACAGTGGCTGCTCACCCTCTATGAGATGAGCAACATTGTTCAAGCCTAAATCTAGAAAACCAGAACATTAGAAGCCAGAAATACCTTCTGAGTTTTCTAGAACAACAGCTTCTAGAAAATTGTCTTATCTGAAGGTTCCAAGAAAAATAAAACAAAAAAATGTAATATCAGACTAATTATAACAGATTGGACAGTAGTATGGACTGAAGAATCCTTCCCCAGAATAGTATATAGTGGGTGGCTAAGTGCAAGGAGCCTGTAAGCTCTGATTTACATTTTTTTTTTTGCTGTTTTCTCCACATTTATTCCCTTTAAGAATTTAGAGTGCCATTGATACCTTGCCTATCATTAGGATTTTTAAATCTATGAACAGTTGTAGTTTTGGTGGGTTGTGTTTGTTTTATTTTTTAATTCCTACATTGAGCAGATAGAAAGTGATTTTGCTTGTAATTATTTAATGATAAGCAGGAAAACCATGTCAGGAAAACTATGTCAAAGTATGTTTTCTACATGTATCCTAAGGGAAGCTAGTTTGCTGGGTGTTCTGGGCTCCATTGCTAATGAGTTATCTTGGCACAGACATGACACTCACTGCTTCTGCTAAGGATGCTTTATCCTAAGAGTTTACTGTCTGAAATGAAAATTCAGTACTGGGTGTGAAAAAATAGAACATTGGTTTACTTAACAGTTATAAACTGATAAAATTCAACATTCAGATTGACATAGTGTCTCTTGCCAAACCAAAATCATAATGGAAAATTTACAGCTGACTTATTTTTCACATTGTAAGACTTATGTTAGAATAGCATGAAGCATTTTCTTTCCAGATCCAGATTACCGTCAACTAGATATGCATCTAGCAACATGTAATATAAAGGAAGTGATGATTCATTGTCAGAATCCAACAAAATAGAATAACTGTCTCATTGAAATATCCATCTAATGTTTTCTTAAATTGCATAATGCATTGTTAAATTCTTACTAAATTAGCTGATTGGAATTCAGATTCTGAGGAGTGTATAACAGTCAGCCACCTGAAATGATACTTCTCAGACAGAAGCTGGTGATATTCAGGTTAAACTCTTGTCCAGCATTTTACTTGCTTTTTTTGTCAGTCCAGATTTCTAAATAGAAAATAGGTAAAAAAAAAAAAAAAAAGTGGAAAAAAACAACAAAAAGAAACAAACAAACAAAAGCCAACAACAACAAAAAACCCAAAAGAGTGCAGGCTGTTTTCTAGTTGTTCTTTTTTTTTTTTTTAAAAAAAAAAGTAAATAAAAAAAGGGCTTCTGAATATCTGTAGAATAGACATACAGCAAGACCTAGAGAAGGTCTTTGGGCTAAATGAAAGACAAGTCTGTTGCAGCTAGTCATAGTTTGCTTATTTTTCTGTCCTTTGACCTCTTTATACCAAAAAAATTCACCCCTCATAGAAAGAAAAATAACTCCTTGGACCTTTCTGTGGCATTTAGGCATGGTTTAAGCCAGAAAGAAAATTTAGTGGCTTTGAGATCCCTAAGTCCTTAACCTTTTCAATGTTAAGAAGAAAGCAGTAATGAGTGAGTTCTAATTGTAACCTACAACTTACTGCAGCCATCTTTATCCAAAAAGTTATGGTGGCAGCTATCTAATGCTGTTATGCTTAAGATCTTGTCAACACTGGCGCTGTAAATCCCATTCGACTGCTTTTTGGAATTTGGCCATAAAAAATGTGCTTCAAATTGAACCTTCCTGTGCATGGCTTTGGACTAATAGCTTTTCCATTTTCTTCATACATATTTTAAATTAAATGGATTTTCAGTAAGCAAGACTAAAAGAAAGCTCTACTTAAGAAAACAGGAGTTCTCATAGTACTTCATTTGTTTTGTCTTCACTGCTCAGTCACTGAAGAAGAAATAGGTGAGATTAAAGCATTAATTGTATTTCTTTCGTATCCTGTTTCTCACTCATACGGATTTATTTATCATTACCATCATTCAGGCATGCAACGTCTCTCCTTCTGTTTCCTACTGCCTGTCTGTTTCATCTGTATTTTCAGTTAGTTTCATTTTTTCACACTTTCTTAAGTTTTTCTAGGGTTTTCCAAATGGCTTCCTGGTTATATTCTGTTACAGTAATACTGCTGTCATAATGGGAAACCTATGACAGATCTTTAACTGCTGAAACCGCCCTTTTTTTCTTACTTATGTTTCTTTATTCCTTTAGTATTTCTCACTTAATCTGACTTGTACATTCTCACTTTCTACTTTGCATTATCATTGCTAAGCCTGCTGATCAAAACATGAATGAGATATATTGGTGTCTTCAAACAGCTGTTTGTCTGTCTATCTATATAAGTTCTCTTGTGAGATATAGATTAGCAGTGGTTGAAACAAAAGTCTTCCTGTCTGTGGTTTTTTTTTGTCTTTTTTTTTTTTTTTTTGAGTATTTATTCCCATGTATGATACACCACCTTCTTCTGCACAGGTCTAGTTTTGCACTGGAAGAAATCAAAAGATCTCAGAATACAAGCCTTCATAACTTCTTTTCCTCATTTCTCCCAATAAAAGACCTGGCTCTCAGAGAGGTTCCAGTATACCTTTTTAAGAGCCTTTCCTAAAACCATCATTACAGACTGATGGAGCATACATCACAGTGGGCAATGTATAAAAAAGGAAAACATATGAAATATTTTACCAGAAAAATACAGAAATTGAAAATTAAAGTGATAATATAAAGTCTATTATTTTTCTGGGTGAAATTTTTAGTTAGGCAACAACACAGTGAAAAATACCGTCACATAGACAAATTGCTTTTGTCTAAGAATCCTTACATTTGACACAGGAATTATAAAAAAAGGGGCACCAAAGCTGAGACTTTCTTTATTCTTACTAGTCACGGTATGCACTAGCACTGAGGCCTTTCATATATTGTGTTCATTTTAGAGAGAAAACGAGTAACTACAGGTATACGTCCAGAGTGGCAAAGATTATTATCATATTAGCACGGTGATATCACAGAGGTCTCTGGGACCCATCAGTGAATTTTATTGACTATAAATGAATTGCATGTTCATAACTGCACATCTGGGAAGGCAGAGGAAGAGTAGAGATTAAAAAAAGGAAATAAAGCTCTGTCATCTTTAAAATATATCAATCAATCCTTAAGAAGATAGAAGGAAAAAAATATTGAGTTGAGCTCTCTTCACTAACCATATTCATTTGAACAACTTCATAGTATGTGACATGGTTAAGGCAATAAACATATTCTTAAGAAATCTTAATATTTTAAAATTGTTTATTCTTTGAATCCAAGTGTATAATACACTAGCTGTATGACTATTAGAGATTAATATTTAATCTTTAAAGTTTATCACTTTCTTACAGTACTATCTGTAGTATTTCTGAAAACTGATGGGACTAGTTACTAACCTGATTTTTCAGAGATTAGTTTTAATTTAAAATATTTCCCTAAGCAAGCTTTATTTCAGTGATCATAAGCTTGGCATCTATGGTACACCCAGTGTATTTTGCTAAACAAAAGCTCCAGTTCTAGTGTCAATTGCTAGTAACAGTACAATATAATATCAACACAAATTAATACCATCTGTCAACATGATAAGTATCAAGCTGGGTTTTTCAAACAGGTCCTCTTTTCTCTCATTAAAATATGTGCAGAGAATAAGCTTCCTGAAAATGAGAGGAAGAGGCCAACCTCAATAATATAGTTATCAGTACACCATGAATAAAAATGGCATAACAGGATTCTGCCCCAGCAGATAATGTAATAGTATGATTAAAATCATACACAAAGTCTGCCTCTATAGATTTTTTCCCCCTTTTTAGAAATAGCTATTGCTTAGAACTTTCATAATGCCTTTGTGCTTAGTAAAGGTCTGTTGTGCACCAGTTCACTTTCTTATGGCTGTTGGATGGGCTTTAACAGGTTATATTGGTTTCTTTCCAAATTTGTCTGAAAACAGGGCAAAGCTACTTATTGACAATCAACTGCCTTATCTGTTGTTATGCCTTACCAGAGTGATTTTTCTCACCTGTAACAATATGAAGAGGCACTACAGCTAAGATGACCACATATCTTCCCATCAAGCAGGACCAAGTGCCAGAGTACTTGGACCTGCTCTGGCAAATGC
Organism: Pezoporus wallicus; assembly: GCF_028554395.1. NCBI lineage: Eukaryota > Metazoa > Chordata > Aves > Psittaciformes > Psittacidae > Pezoporus > Pezoporus wallicus. The sequence continues at coordinate 509,673 of NW_026642986.1, read as the reverse complement.
TCCGTGGATGTGGCTGTAAGGAGGATGTTCAGGTCTCGACTCACTGTCTGTGTGCACAACAGTTTTCTTTTTACTACCTCCATTCTACTGAATCTAATACTCAAGATTCAGATGATAAAAGTAACATGTAACATCTTTGTACCTGGAACTTTAACCCATGCCTGCACTACAGTGGGTAACTGCTTTGCCCTGTGACACCAGGTTTAAAGAGACTAACAGGCAGAAAAATGAAGTAATTGTGCTAGAGAACCAAGCCAAGAACTCTTAAGTCATCTTTGTCCTCTATACTTGAAGAAACATCTGAGTTTTGCTTTTTTTTTCAATTAGGGCTAGGTTAAAGCCATAAAATTGTTTTATGACATTGTATTGAATGCTATTTCTGAGTAATTAAATATGTTAAAATTTCATGCAATACTTTAGTATCAGTATAGTACTTTAAATAAATACATGCTACAAAGAAAAAAAAAGTTGTATTTTTCCAAGAACCTAGTAATAGTTAGAAAACTTAAAATATGGCTTCTTTAGGCTGACAGCTAATGTGGGTGAAAATAGCTTCTGCCTCCATGTGGTGATAGCAAAAAAATAAAGCATGTACAGAAAGAAGCTGATTTCTTCAGCCTTCTGCATTTGTCCCACGGTGACAAATCAGAACAGAAAATAAAAGGATGTAGTATTCTTATCACAAGGCTCCATTGTGCATGTCTTTGAAATGTGAAGCAGCTTTTTCCTTATTTGAAATGAGAATGTTGCCAAAACGGGTACTGTCAAATTAAGTGACTACAATATTTGCCAGTTGTGGTGCCAAGAGAGATACCTCCAAATTTTATGTAAAGAAGGAGTCATAGGATAATTGCCAAGGTCTTAAAACATTCTTAACCTCATAGGCACTTGTCATATCATGTAATCTTTTTTAGCTCGTTTGCCATTTCATAGAAGAAATTATTAGTGATATCATGTATCATTAACTATGTTGCTGCAGTTTAAGCCCCAGACATAGTGAGCAAAATTAATTTTTAGTGTAGAACTACCAACTCCAGTATGTTACTTGAGAAAACAGTCTGAAATCACAGAGAAGGTACTGATTTTAGATCTCCTAAGAAGGGTGTGTCTCATGTAATGCAACTGTTATCACTTGCTGATTCATCAGAAATGGTTTTCAGGGAGTTCAGCCTTTCTTGGCAGAAGATGCTTTTTGATGTAGTGGTAATAACATATCTAGGTATTTATAATATACCCAGCACCATGTTACCTTAAGACTTGAATTAAATCACTAGCTAGAATTTTCTTTTTTCTTATTTTGTAACCTAAAGCAAATGAAGGTATTTGGATGCTTTATCTGTAAAAGCAATCAAGCTAAGTATTACAATAATACTGGGGAAAACAGTTTTGAGTTTTTTTTTTTTTAAATACTTATTTTTCTAATCTGAAATGTAAGGAAGTCCTGCCAAATGACAATGAATCTTCAAAATAATTGGATTTGTCACTGTTCCCATTTTTCTGCTGTTCTTTGAAACTTCTATTTTAAATTAAAACCTTAAAATTGACTTGTTAGGTAATTTTTGGTTAAATTGCAGTATTTATCATTAAGTTGAGTCAGGTGAATAGAATAATTTAGATATTCCATAATTCCTAACTTTTCAGTAGAAAATCATCAGACTATTGGGACTGTATGTGCTAACCAGCTGCTGTGAATTGTTCATTTGACTTGCATTTATAGTGTAGAGAAGAGGGGAACTGGGTTGAATTATTTGTAAGTGTGACCATCGTTTCATTTTTTTTCTGGCTGGACCCATTATTACTGACTTCCATAAATTAGCTTAGGGTACAGTTCCCAACTGACTTTTTTTTTATTTGAACAAAACTCCTTTAAACTCCTTGGTACTCACTGATGAAATAGCTAACGCTATGCTATAATGTCCTTGATTTTAATGATACATTAATTGTACTTTCTTGTTAATGATAGTTCTATTACATCTCTCTCTACTTTCTCCTTATTATCTTGTTATCCCCTTAAGTCACAGTTAATGTTAGGATAAGATCCCAAAGCTTCAATTGGAAAATACCTCTAAAGCTGATTTCAGAATTTCCAGACAAGCCAGAAGGCTCTCACTCAATGAGTTTAGCATTTTGTATTTTTTATCTATTAATTTAATAATTAACTATAAAGATTAAAAAATAAGCAAGTACAAATTGCAAATTAAATGACATTTGACTTAAAACTTCAGTATTATTGAAATTATAGTGAAAATGAATGTTTGATTTCTAATAAGTGTTAATCTTACCATGGAACTTTCTGATAAGCTATACTTTGGTTGCAACATCAGCGATACATGTATGAAATTAATATTCAATTATTAAGTTAATATTAAAGTTTTATACTAAAGAATATGAAATATTTCATTCAAATATTATTGGAAGGAAATAGAAATAAATGTGTGTTTAATTATAGTCTAGCTTTTACTTTTTATTTTTTATCCATAAACTATACATTTATTAAGCTGCTTGAAAGATTAACTCCATGATTGCTTTTTCCTATAAATTTATTTACTAAAAAAAAAAAGAAAAAGCTGAAGGACATTTTTAAAAGCACAAGACAAATCTGTAAGCATAAAATATTTACATAGCCAGCCCAGTAAAATATTTCTGTAAGGACACAGGTATATATTTGGAACTTGTAGAAATAATTAAAGAAAGCATATCAATAATACTCAAAATCCAGTTACAGCCTATGTAGATCTGTGTAGCCCAGATATAGAGTTCGGGTATTGTCTGCAGCAGTAGTTAATTTGAAAAGAGATTAAAGAAAAATTTCCTTACATGTTTCTTAATTCTTTTTTGTGCTTTTCTTTATCTCTCCCCCCACCCACTGTCCACAATTTATCTGGCCCTATACTGGAAAATGAAAAGACTGGCAGTGAGTGGGAAGCAACTTCCTCTTTCACAAAGTCACAGCTTAGGTAAAATGAGTAAACTAGAAAAATTGGGCTGCTATCATCTAATCACTGGAAACTGAATGAGTTTCATAATGAAGAAATTGCTTTTTCTTTCTCGCATGTTAATTTTCTTTCAGTCTTGCCAGTTTACTTTTATGCATCTCTCATGAAGCTATTAAATGCCATAATAGATATTCTTTTATTGTGAAACTATTGCTAACTTTGGAGAGGAAGAGAATCCCTCTTTTCTAATTGATGCTGTAAAATACAGTAAACAGGTTGATGAATTAAACTTTCTGTAGGAAAGATCTTTATGAATAATGCATTAGGCTTTGTTTAAACCTTACAGATTTTCTTTGGTTTTTATTAACTTACTACATTTGACACAGATTCCACATTTCCCCACCCCTTCTCCCCCTGTGAATGTCTTCTAATAAGGCATTTCATAAAATCTATAGTTTCTTTTTTTTTAAATTTTAAGTAGCTCTAGATGCAAGGCAAACACTTTATTATTGTAGAAGCAGTTTGTTTACATCCCCTGGGTGGAACTGCTTACTGTGGAACATTTTAAATTCATTTGTAGCTATATCAAAGATCACCTTATTTTTAAAACTTTGGGCCTAAATTGTAAAACTTATCACTGTGAATCATATTTGCTGCTTTCTGGACCCCCTCTAGAGTTTTTTAGGTACTTATGGTCAATTATGCATGCCAGGTTAATAAAATGGGTATTGGTGTTGGAGGGTGAATCCCTTGTCACACATGCACCTATGACAATACATATTGTTATTTGTGAATTTTATGTCCAGTGTTGCATTGGTGTACTTGTGGTCTCCGACAGTATTGAGCTAACCATTGCTAGATCTGTCTGTGCATATGTCTGTTACTATCTGAGCTGTTGAGTCATTGACTGATTTCTCTGTCCTTATCTTGTTGTGAAGATGGGATATGCTCCCTCCACTTTACAGATACAAATTTTTATGAAGATCACAGAGGTATGTGTTTGAGCCAGGAATTAAAATATTTCTCAGACATTTCCAAATCGGCACTGGTGGCAGAACCACTTCCATCTAGGTATATGAACAATGTCTGGTCTGATATATTGTAAGGATATATGGTACCTATATGAACCATAGGAGGCTTCCTTCTGTTTAAATCGTGCAACCTACTGCTTGGAAGAAGCCAGCCTACTGCCTGTCAAATGGGTATCAAGTTTGGAAAGGTTCATCCTACCTTCAAAGTGTTATTGCCTGCCTGCCTGTGAGACTGTGATTCTCTTTATCACTCTTCTAGTCCTTCTGTGTTTCTCCATCAGAACATTCTTCCTCTCTCTAACAGCAATAGCCTACATGACCTCTTTAGTTGGCCCTGAATAAAGAAGAGTCAAAAGCCCCAGTGACAGCCTTTGAACCTACTGTAACTGCTTACTGGTATTTTAGACTGTTTATGTGGTCATATACAGAACTGTATATACAATGTGTTCATCTACTCTGGTAAGGTAAATACCAATTAAATAGTTACATGACTAAGCTAGCTTGCTTGAATTCCTCAATATCTGGATATTTGTATGTGTTTTCCACCACTATTTTCATCACCAGGCCTACAATGAAGATATGAATGCGGCAAATGAACAAATAATACAATTTAATAAGAAAACAAGGAATCAAATTCCTGGGTCATGAAATAGATGTAGAACCACATACATAATTGCACCAATTCCAATAACATATTTCAGTAACCAGTGCAGTATTTGGGCACAGTGTGTTTCACAGAATTGTGTTAGGTCAGACTTCAAAGCTATTTGCATGAATAATTAAAAATTTATATCTTGTTGCATAAGTTTAGCATACCATTTACTTACAGGTCAGCAGCATTAGTTACAACACAGATCGAAAAATCCAAGTGCATTAGAAATGTCTGTCTGTGTTTTGTAGTTGACATAAACAAAATTACAAACATCTGTCTCTGAAGCTAGCTGCCCATGGTGTTCTTATGTCCATGAAATAAACATGCACTTCCAGGACACAACAGATCCTGGTGTCACATGTAAGACTGACTCCTTCATTCGACTGACTACAAAGGCAGCCTTAAGGTGATTAGTTCAGCTATTGTTGTCTTCTTGGTTATTTGATCCTAACATCTGTATGCTTCAAGCTGAACAATGGCTGGTTGCCTTTAAGCAGAGTGACTCCTTCAAGGTGACAAGTTGGTCCTTATTTGCTCCTGTAAAGAGCTAATTGTGTATCCTGTCTGCAAAAGCATTGCTTATTGTGTGAGATCAGCGCACCATCTTAAAAATAGAATGGGAAACTGACTAGGGTTTTTTAGTTAGTTTTGTATTCTTTTTATTTATTTCCTTATATTTGAATTCCAGTGATCATAGAATCATAGAATCATTAGGGTTGGAAAGGACCTTAAGATCATCTAGTTCTACCCCCCTGCCATGGGCAGGGACACCTTACGCTAAATCATATCACCCAAGGCCTCGTCCAACCTAGTCTTGAACACTGCCAGGGATGGAGCATTCACAACCTCCCTGGGCAACCCATTCCAGTGCCCCACCACCCTAACAGGAAAGAATTTCCTCCTTATATCCAATCTAAACTTCCCATTTAAGTTTGAACCTGTTACCCCTTGTCCTATCACTACAGTCCCTAATGAAGAGTCCCTCCCCAGCATCCCTATAGGCCCCCTTCAGATACTGGAAGGCTGCTATGAGGTCTCCACGCAGCCTTCTCTTCTCCAGGCTGAACAGCCCCAACTTCCTCAGCCTGTCTTCATATGGGTGGTGCTCCAGTCCCCTGATCATCCTCATGGGCCTTCTCTGGACTTGTTCCAACAGTTCCATGGCCTTGTTATGTTGAGGACACCAGAACTGCACACAGTACTCCAGGTGAGGTCTCACAAGGGCAGAGTAGAGGGGCAGGATCACCTCCTTCCACCTGCTGGTCATGCTCCTTTTGATGCAGCCCAGGATACGGTTGGCTTTCTGGGCTGCAAGCGCACACTGCTTGCCCATGTTCATTTTCTCATCAACGAGCACCTCAAGTCCTTCTCCGCAGGGCTGCTCTGAATCTCTTCTCTGCCCAACCTGTAGCTGTGCCTGGGATTGCTCCAACCCAGGTGTAGGACCTTGCACTTGGCATGGTTAAACTTCATGAGGTTGGCATCAGCCCACCTCACAAGCGTGTCAAGGTCCCTCTGGATGGCATTCCTTCCCTCCAGGGTATCAACCGAACCACGCAGCTTGGTGTCATTGGCAAACTTGCTGAGGGCGCACTCTATCTCACCGTCCATGTCAGTGACGAAGATGTTAAACGAGACCAGTCCCAACACCAATCCCCGAGGGACGCCACTTGTTACTGGTCTCCAGCCGGACATTGAGCCATTGACCACAACTGTTTGTGTGCAGCCATCCAGCCAGTTCTTTCTCCACCAAGTGGTCCATCCATCACATTGATATTGCTCCAATTTAGAGGCAAGGATGTCGTCTGGGACAGTGTCGAACGCTTTACACAAGTCCAGGTAGATGACATCAACTGCTCTACCCCTGTCCATCAGTTCTGTAGCCCCATCATAGAAGGCCACCAAGTTGGCCAGGCAGGATTTCCCCACGGATGGATTTCATCAGGTCCCATGGACTTGTGCATGTTCAGATTTTTAAGATGGTCTCAAACCAGATCCTCTCCTACAGTGGCCATAGGGTCTTCATTCTCACAGTCCCTGTGTCTGCCTTCCAAGACTTGGGTGGTGCAGTCAGAGCCATTGGCAGTGAAGACCGAGGCAAAGAAGTCATTCGGAACCTCAGCCTTCTCCAAATCCAGGGTAGCCAGTTCTCCTGAGAGCTTCCTGAGGGGGCCTACATTCTCCCTAGTCTGTTTTTTATTTGCTATGTACCTGTAGAATCCCTTCCTGTTATCTTTAATACTTCTAGCTAAGTTTAATTCTAACTGAGCCTTAGCTTTCCTAACCTGGTCCCTAGCTTCCAGGACAACATCCCTGTACTCTTCCCATGCCACCTGTCCTTGCTTCCACTTATTATAAGCCTCTTTTTTCATTTGAATTTTCCTCAGCAGCTCCTTATCCATCCAAGGAGGTCTCCTGGCCCTCCTGCTGCACTGCCTTCTGGTTGGGATGCAACACTCCTGAGCTTGCAGCAGGTGATCCTTGAATATCAACCAACAGTCTTGGGCCCCTCTGCCCTCTAGAGCTGTATCCCATGGAACCTTCCTAAGCAGGTTCCTGAAGGGGCCAAAATCTGCTCTTTTGAAGTCCAGGGCAGTGAGCTTGCTGCACGCTCTTCTCACTGTCCTGAGGATCTCAAATTCGAGCGTCTCATGATCTATGAACCCATTTAAGAAAGAAGATACGTATTAAGAATATTTAGATGGGGATCAGAAATAGTAAAGGAATGAGTGAGAAATGTAAATACGTTCATATATAAACACCAATGCATTCAATTCTGCATACATAAACACCAATGCGTTCACAACACTGTATGTGAACACAGAAGATGCAGCCACTTCAGTTGCAGTCAAAATTGTTGCTGGTGCTGCAGTCAGCGCCCATGCTAGGTGTCCTGGGTTCAGCAGTAGCAGTCATTTTTCTCCTTCTTGGTAGCTGGTGCAGTGCAGTGTTTTGACTTCCGGCTTGGGAACAGAGCTGATAACAATGATGTTTTGGTTTGGCCAAGGACTTTGTGAGCCTCATGTTCTGCCAGGGAGGAGAGGAAACTGGGAGGAAGCAGAGACAGGACACCTGACCCAAGCTAGCCAAAGAGGTATTCCATACCACAGCACGTCATGCCCAGGAGGTAACTGGGAGTGAGCCGGAAGGGCTGGGAGACTGCAGGGTTGGAGGAGGTATAGGTCGGTGCTTGGTTGGGTTGGGGGGGGTGTGAGTTATTGGTTGGCTGGTGGTGAGGTGTTGTATTCTCTTCCCTTGTTATTTCCTTTATCATTACTATCATTGGTGGTAGCAGTAGTGATTTGTGTTATACCTTAGTTACTAAACTGTTCTTATCTCAACCCGTGGGAGTTGTATTCTTTTTGATTCTCCTCTCCATCTCTCCAGGAGTAGGGGGAGGGCAAGAAAGGGGGGAGTGAGTGAACGAGTTACCTGACTGGGTTTAAACCACAACAGCTCTTTTTTTGGCGCCCAACGTGGGGCTCCAAGGGCTGAGATAACGACAGGTCTAACTGGATTAATAGTCACTCATCACAATGCTGATTTACTGGCTCTCAGAGCTGTTCTTCTTGATCTCACAGCTTCAGAATGCAGTACATTACTTAGAGCCGGTATTTGCTGTGTTAGTGTTTATCAAGTGTGGGGCTTGGGCTAAGGTTCTTGTCTCACTGTGCTTTATGGCAATGGCTTGTAATACGGGCGGGCTCCAGCAGCAGGGCGGGACGGACGTGGCCGTGGACTCGTACCTGGCCGTCCGGCTGCTCTTCACCGTCCTGGCCCTCGCCCTCGCCTCCATCTTCAGGAGGCCGCGGGGAGCCGAGGGGGAGCGGCCCCAGGAGCCGGCGGCTGCTGAAGCGGCCCGGGAGAGCGGCCCCGGGGAGCAACCGGCGGCGGGTGGGGGCCCAAAGGCCGCGAGGTGACGGCTGCCGGTGGAGGAGGTCGGGGCGGTCGAGGAGCTGAAGGAGGCGGCTGTCGAGCAGCGGGAGAAGGCGGCGGAGGAGCCGAGCCCCGCGGAGGAGCCATGCTCCGCAGCCGAGCCCAGCCCTGAGACGGCCGAGAGCATTCCCCGGAAGCCGCCCGCCGAGCCCCAGGAGGATGCAGGAGACCACGCAGCATTTCCCAGCAAGGCAGAGGAGGAAGAGCTGGACTCAGGAAAGAGAGAAGCTGGTGGTGGGAGAGCCGGCAAGCACAGCAGCTACACCAGCCCCAGTGACAAGTACAGCAGCATCAACTGAGAGTTCTGAAGGTCTTGAATGGCCTTTGGGTATCCTTGGGACCTGCCTGCTGACTGTGATGGGGATCAGCATGTTGGCACACATACAGACTGTGTTTTACCCACAACCATTTTGTCTGATCTCAAAAGTTAAACAGAGTCGGGTTTGGGTCTTGTCTGGGGTTAGATGACGATATAGGGGACCAGGAGATTTTCCCCAAAGCTGGACAGTCATGAGTGGCAGGGTGTGTGTGACAGTATGGGCAAGTATCTAGTCCACTGGGCCCCTCCAGTGCTTTGGAAGCGTCAGAGATGGAAGGCAGCTGTATGGAGTCCCCAGCAACAAGCTGCAGAAACTGCTGAAGGGGACAGTGAATTATTTTGAGCCTGGTGGGTCCATGGCACTTCAGGCCATCAGAGCAGAGATGCAACACAGAGATGGACTCATGATCGAGGGGTGGACTTGGCAATGGACACTATTGCCCGGGTTATTCATGAGTGTGAACACTGCACACAGCCTCTCCTGCTCTGAAAGACTGTTAACAAGAGATGGAGCCTGACATCATGGACCAGATGGACGCAGCAGCTTTATAGGGACTGGTCCATGCACTAAGATAAGAGTGATGGTATATTGAAAATGCGGGATCTAAGCATGACGTGAATAGTATGGAATAAGGGGTGGATAGTGTCCTGGGTTCAGCAGTAGCAGTCATTTTTCTCCTTCTTCGTAGCTGGTGCAGTGCAGTGTTTTGACTTCCGGCTCGGAAACAGAGCTGATAACAATGATGTTTTGGTTTGGTCAACGACTTTGTGAGCCTCATGTTCTGCCAGGGAGGAGGGGAAGCCGGGAGGAAGCAGAGACAGGACACCTGACCCAAGCTAGCCAAAGAGGTATTCCATACCACAGCACGTCATGCCCAGGATGTATCTGGGAGTTAGCTGGAAGGGGTGGTAGACTGCAGGGTTGGAGGAGGTATGGGTAGGTGCTTGGTTGGGTTGGGGGGGGGGTGAGTTATTGGTTGGCTGGTGGTGAGGTGATGTATTCTCTTCCCTTGTTATTTCCTTTATCATTTTTATCATTGGTGGTATTAGTAGTGATTTGTGTTATACCTTAGTTACCAAACTGTTCTTATCTCAACCTGTGGGAGTTGCATTCTTTTCAGTTCTCCTCTCCATCCCTCCAGGAGTAGGGGGAGGGAAAGAAGGGGGGGTGAGTAAACAAGTTATCTGGCTAGGGTTTAAACCACGACACTAGGCAAAGTCTAACAGCCCTTGCAACCTGCTTCAGTCATATAAGGACACAGATGTACCTAGATGTAATATTGTTGCACCTCCCTTAAAACTGTCTGCAGTCATCCCTCATCCCTTCTTTTACTCCTCACTGCCTACTCTCTCTCTTGTGTTTTGAACAGATTTACAGGAGATATAAAGCCATCTTCCTGCTGTTGTGTTTTTAATTTTTATTTACTGACAATGATTTTGTTCACCTCTCTCTATACTGCACCTCTCTCTCTCTCTGGTTTCAAATATCTCTGTTTATGTTCTTTCCTTCATTTTTAACTCTTCAGGGGAGATTAGGCACTTAAGCACACCAGTCTGATGAGCAAGAGCGTAAGCCTGGAGAAACCAGGAATATCGGATACTAGTCAAAGCTCTGTGGCAGTAAGTATGTGATTTCTTGCCTTTCAAGCCAACAAACTGAGTAAAGACAGCAGGTGCTAGACTATAATATACACTGATAATGAGCTTCCAAAATCAAAACGTGAGAACAAACACAACTCTAAGTTTTAGTTCTAGAGTCTGGGTTGTTTTCTGTTGTTCGTTTCCAAGTTTAATTTTCCTTCCTTATAGGACAGAGTGAGAAGAGAGAAAAGGGAGAAAAAAGAGGAAAAGATGAAAAAGTGTGCTGGTTTCCAAATAGGAAAAGATCCCAGTTAGCGGGATCTTTTTGCCTGAATTCACATAGCTCTCTGATGATAATGAAGTAGTTAGCAATGCTTATTCATTATGCTTCAATAACCCAGATAGTAACCAAACAAGCCAAAATACATTTTCAGTATTCCCTGAATTGATTTAGGCTTGCAGCTTGTCAGTTGTTTCTTTTTTTTTTTTTTTTAATTCCAAAACAGCAGGACTTATGCATTTAACTCCCTAGATGCACTCTTTAGAGTGCACCTGAGGAAATGCATGTTTTATCTAATATATTATCTAAAAAGATGTCATTGCAATGATGAATTTTAGATTTTTTCACTGCAGATGATAGCTGTTCTGTGCATCTGTATTCAAAGTGCATCGGCACAGCAGCACCTTATACACTAGTTATATTGGACATGATAGTATCCTGACATATAGTAGTCAACAAAAAGATAATTCATTAACTTTGCAGTGATACTTCGAAAAAGATAATACTTCTTGGTCTAACATCTGATGATATAAACACATCAATTCTTTTTTAGAGGGTTGTTAGTGCTGAATAATTTGTTTATGGAGAGTGATTTTCACCCTTGCACTTGCTCTCAGACAGATACTTCAGTGTAAAATCCATCACTAGAGCAACCCTGAAATATTTATAATTTACCTATTTAAAAGCATATAAACTGAGATAAAGAAAGGTTGTGACATGCCCAATATTATACAAGTCATTTGGAAGAGCAAGAACAGAACTCATCTGGTAAGACAGTCAGCCCTGTCTCTCATTTTCTTCCCTGCTGTGCCCCAGCTGTCCTAATATTTTAGATAAATTGGCACCTGGAAGAAACCCAGGGAGCTCAAACTAAATGTGAGTAAGATGTGGTGGTTAGAGAGAGGGAAAATAGTCTAAGGAGCAAGATGAAATTACAGGTTTATTTTCAACCGAGGACAGTCATCTTCTGAATCTTGAAAAAACATCTGAAGTTTTCATTGCTTTAGAAAGCAAAAAAAACCATGTAGATGAATATTTTTTGTCAGCTCTTAGTTGAGTGATGGAGCTTTGTCTTCTGTTTTTCTGATAAGACTTTCATAAAGTCCACATGTAGAACAGCAACCAAAAGTACCCCAAAGATTAGCAAGAAAGGCAAAAATCTGTCTGCCTCATGTTACATTCCTTTTCTCAAAGGACAAAGATCTTTATCTGTGCCTGCATTAAGCCTTGGGAAAACGGACGCTCCACTGCAGCTTCACAGGATATCTGTTTTCATCAACTTCAGGAATATCCATGGATCCAGCACATCAGTCCTGCTTCTGGAAGGTGCCCTGGGAGATGCAGGGTCTGAAAAGACTTCTTTTTTTGCAGGGTGGGCTGATCTTTGCTTGTTTCTTAATCTACCTCCCCACCACTTTCTGCCTTTGAGGGAAAGGAACTGGGTTCGTTTTGCCCAGCTTTGTCTAGGAGCTCTGCAGCTGGAAGTCTGCCCAGGTTAGGGTCCGCCAGCGCAGACTCTGAGAATTTTCTAAACACAAATAGTAGCTACAGCAGGTCTCACTAGGTCTAGATGAGGTCCTCTGCCTCATCTCCTGCTGAGGACCATAAGAAGCCTTATGTTCCTTGCAGTAATACTAATTAAAGAGTGCATATACACTTATATACTACAAGCAGTATCACATAAACCTGAGTCTTGACACTGTTTGGATATCCTATGAGAGCTCTCCCTTAAATAAGCTTGCCTAAAGAAAACTGCCAAGTTGTCATAAAACACATCTTATCTATCACTACCAAAGTTCATAGAAATTTTGCGGTGTGCTTCACCTTCACCAACACCTGACTTCTGAAAAAAGACATGGAGAAGATGTGCCCTGTAATGCAATCTTGCTTCCAGAGGGTGCATCACAAGTCCATCTGTTAGTGTCGAGACAAACACATAACCACCGGGATGGTTATATGAGGTGCTTTATTGAGGCGCCGGGAACCAGGGGTACGCACCCAAATCTGGTTCTGACTCCCGTCACATCGTAACTAATACATATTCAACACAGATTACATAATTGACTAATACATATGCATCAAGGATTGCTACATCAGTCTATTACGACATCAGCCTCCTTTGCTCTTGCGCAGCCCCCTCCGGTGGTCGCCCTGATGAAGTAAGGAGTCTTCCTCAGATGAAGTAAGAAGTCTTCCTCAGGTTGTCCTCTTCACCTTTTCTCTACTTGGCTAGGTCCCAATCGTCTTGTGGACGTTAGCATTCTCTTATCTTGGCCAGGATGCTTCTGGTATGCCCTTTTTGGCTATCTTAAACTTAGGTTCTGCTTGGGTAGAGTTTTACAATACATACACCCATACGCCCCTCACCATATACAGTTATGTTAGCTCTTGCTACCAAGATTACCACTGTAACATTTAGTTACAGAGTAACTATGATACAAAATGGCAAAGTTACAACATCTTCTAATATACAAAGCCTCACTATTGATTTATAAATTTCTCAAATATAATCATTTTACTATTTTATATGATTATTTTATTGTAAAAACTTCACCCTCTCTAACACATCCTTGCTGGAGTACGTGTTTCTCTACAACTAAAACAAAACATTGGGAGGAAAAAGAGACTGGAATGTGGTCCTAACAGGATGCAGTAAGGACACACCTTGCTGTTTGCTTGGACTCGGCAATTGGCAAGTGTTCACATGTCCTGCAGTCTAGGAGAAGCAGCTTCCAGTTCCTAAAAGTGGGATACAAGAAATCTAGAGAGAGATTTTTTACAAGGGCAGGTAGGGACAAGACAAGGGGGAATGGCTTTAAACTTGAAGAGAGTAGGTTTAGATTAGGTATTACTATGAAGGTGGTGAGACACTGGAACAGGTTGCCCAGAGAAGCTGCGGCTGCCCCATCCCTGGCAGTGTTCAGAGCCAGGCTGGAAGGGGCTTTGAGCAGCATGATTTATGGAAGGTGTCCCTGCCTATGGCAGGGGGTTGGAACTAAATGATCTTTGAGGTCCTTTCTAACCCAACCTCTTCTATGATGCTATGATTTTACAATTTTAGTGTTTTTGCATTGCATCACTGGTGCAAGTGGTGTTAGTTTTTAGTAAAAAAAAACAACCATGGTGCAATAAACCCTTCTGCATTATGTCATAATTTTTGTTTTAATTGTTACCAATAAATTGGTTAACTTTACATGAGTGTGTGAAAAACTTTCCACACATTAACACACATGCTGTCTACCTCTTTAGTTCTCTTACACTCTCTTCTCTAGATAAAACTTCTGGCACCATACAGCTGCATTTTCAGAGTTGGAAAATCAAACAAGTTTCATAACTGAAAGCTCTATGCAGTATAATTAAAGTAATTAATAAAAGGCATCTTTTGAAAAGGCATGCAGTTGGAAACGATATTTTGGTCATAAGAGAACTTCGAAGTTAATTTCATGATTTTTCAAACAGTATTATACATCTCTTATGAAGATCTATTTCTCATTTTTCCCTTTTTAGGGTTTGTGGGGCAGGAGGCTGTTGTTGGTTTTATTTGTTTTCAATTTGTCAACAGAAAAAAAACAATAACCTTCTAGCATTTTTGCTTCCCACTCCAAGGCAGAAGGTGTAATGGGTTTTTTTGAAGAAATGTGACTGAATTTTATTTTTCAGTTTACCAAAAAATCCATCATTGAGGTTAGAATCATAGAATAGTTAGGGTTGGAAAGGACCTTAAGATCATCTAGTTCCAATCCCCTGCCAAGGGCAGGGCACCTCACACTAAACCATGTCACCCAAGGCTCTGTCCAACCTGGTCTTGAACACTGCCAGTGATGGAGAATTCACAACTTCCCTGGGCAACCCATTCCAGTGCCTCACCACTGTAACGGTAAAGAACTTCCTCCTTATATCCAATCTAAACTTCCCCTGTTCCTTATATCCAATCTAAACTTCCCGTTTAACTTTGAACCTGTTACTCCTTGTCCTGTCACTACAGTCCTTAATGAAGAGTCCCTCCCCAGCATCCTTATAGGTCCCCTTCAGATACTGGAAGGCTGCTGTGAGGTCTCCACTCAGCCTTCTCTTCTCCAGGCTGAACAGCCCCAACTTTCTCAGCCTATCTTCATACGGGAGGTGCTCCAGTACCCTGGTCATCCTCATGGCCCTCCTCTGGACTTGTTCCAACAGTTCCATGTCCTTTTTATGTTGAGGACACCAGAACTGTACACAATACTCCAAGTGAGGTCTCATGAGAACAGAGTAGAGGAGCAGGATCACCTTCAACCTGCTGGACATGCTTCTTTCTATGCAGCCCAGGATACAGTTGGCTTTCTGGGCTGTGAGCACACACTGCCTGCTCATGTTCAGTTTCTTATCAAACTCATTCTCATCAGTTTGTGGTCTTCCTCAAAATAAACTGTAAATGACAAGTAAATCCTATGTCTTATGTACATTTAATTGATGAATCAAACCAGGCTCTACAGCTTGTCACATTAAGTTATATTTTGGATCAATATTCCCTTGCATAATTGGACATTTGTATATTTAGCATTTTTAAGATGTAGACTTCATACAAGACTACATGTTCTCTGGCATCTGAGTGGGAGGTGAGGTTTCATAAGGTACCTGGAATGCACTTACTGAAATAAAGTATATGTGTAATGTCTAACGTGTAAACCATCGTAATGACAAGTTTTGTTTTAGAGTGGTGAGGCAATTTTAACAATAGAGTTAACAAAAAATATACATGTGGTTTGCTAGCTCAAGGCCTTATTAATATTGGATACTCAAGGTTTGGGAAAAATATCACTTTAAAAATATTTGCAGAAAGTTTTGAAGTATACATAGCTGGAGGACAAGGTAACAACTCAGAACAGGCCTTGTGATTTTGTGCAAACATGTAGTTAATACAGTTCACTTCTGCTTTGCAATAAGGTTCAAAGTATTTGAAGTTAAGTTTCTAGTGGAAGGTACCATGACCTGATGTGAACAACAATTTGGAAGAACTGGTCATGGTGATCATTTATTGTCAATGATCACCATCAATGTAAACAGACCTTCCATTCACAAATCATTTATAAACAGTATAATGATTTCAGAACTGTCAGCCTAGGGGGATTGTGGCTGACAGGGAGGAGGTGATGAGCTGTCATTTGGCAATTCACTGTCTGCTATTGGCACATCATTATGTACTGTCAGTCACCTAAGTCTCATGTCATTGTTCTGCTTTACTAATTTACTGAGGAAAGACATTTTGCAATGAAAGAATGATGAAAACTCCTATTGTCATAGGGACAGTGTGTTTCATGTGGTAGCAAGGATATTTTTATGTAAAAACAGGCTTTTTTATTAAAACATTTATTCAAGCAGTAATCCATTCACTCAAATGCTTTCAGATAGCAAGCAATAAAGGTCATAAACAAACCAAACTGCCATGTCGTTATCAAAGAAGTTTTATTTTTCAGTGTTCTGCTGTACTTAAGGGTTACTAATTCAGGTTTTGTAATTAATTTGTCCTGTCTCACTGTTAAATTAATTATGACTCAAATTTCAGAAATGCTGTGCAAATGAAGCTCCCATTGACTTGGGAAGCTGTTTACACGAAACTTCACTGGGCCTCCCCCATACTCTAACTGTATCTGTAAAATGAAAGTAATAATTCCTAGTTTCCTAGATGCTGCCATAATGAACAAGTTATTAATATTATATGCAGATATGAGAATGCTCAAATCTGCCAAGGCACTCGGTTTTGCCAAGGGAAGGAAAAAAAGATCTCAAATCTAGTATCTCTTTAAATGTACCTCCTTGGTTCAGTAGATAAGAATGAGTACAAAGTACTTCAGAGATACAGCAGCATAACTGAGGTTCAGAAATTAAGTACTTTGGTTTTGACATACTGAAAGTGTTCAAATAGTGAAATTAATGGTTTTGCTTGTCACTTTTACTCTCTGTGAACACTGTCAGAAGCTGAAGAAGATTATTGTTTTCCTATGACAGCGAATAGGATAAAGCTGAGCTAAATACAGTTTTTAGACAAAACATTTTTGTGGTCTTTACTGTATTTCTGGCTATGGATATCCAACTGTCCTATGGAATTTGTTCATATGAACAGGCATGCTGAGTTGTTTTGCTCAAGATGTTGCTTGAGTACTCATGATGCTGCTTGAGTAAAAGAGACCATAAAATTTTGGCTGTTTACAGACAACCCAACTACATTCTGTAGGGAAGAATACACTTGTTATGGAGCTAGGCATCTACATAACTTCTGAATTTCAGTTTCCCATTGGTAAGTCAGTGAAATAATATTTCTTCAAGCTTTTGTGTGAAAAAGCTACTTGATATCTCTGTTTACTTAAATGAAGGTGATATGTAAGTCTGAGTCTGTATGCTTCCTTGGTCTGATTTTGATAAAACAGGCAGTTCTGACAGCTCTGTCATGAGCTGGAGAATGAGTAGCTCCCAAAAGAGTTCCGTTCCCTGCTCTTTGGGATCCTTTGGTGGTTTATTCCCTGCTGAGAACCACAGGATATGACTGTAGACATCTCTACTGCAATACTCTCTTACGGCACTGATCACTTGACATCATCTGAGAATGAGCCCTGTGACCATGTCTTCCTAACATCTTCCTGTTGAAAAATCAGTTAACTGTTTTCTGACTTTCACACTGTAAACTCTATTATGGATAGAATGATGGATGACTTCTCATTACACAGGCAATTAAATATTTTACCCTTAGGCAAACCTTCATGTTGACATTCTTAGTACAATTCAAGGTGGTTTTGTGACCTTTAAAACTCTGGATAGACCACAATCCTGTTATTTCAGCTGAGATAAGCTGGAAGAAAATTCATGTCTCATTTGAGTGTGCCATTCAGAGGACTGCCTCTGGAATCTGCCTCCTTTGGCAGTTTATCAGAACTCAAGTCTAGTGACCTTCAGATTAAAAAAAAACAAATGTTAAACATTTAAAAAAAAGCAACCCATATCTACTTTTTCTTCTGATCTTTTTTGCTCAATTCTTGACTGCCATAACAAAAGCCAGAGCTGACATTAATACAAATACAAAGGGTCTTCTCTCTTTGATTATTTATTTTGCATGCCTTTTCAAAACTGAACTTGTCTCACAGAGTAAGTACCACAAAATATTTTCTTACACAAGATAATGTTAATTTGTTTTCCCAGTAGCTTTGTATTTTTCTTCCAGTTGCTGAATATGTTTGTTCTCCTGTTTTCCCAGTAGGATAGTTGCACATATATTTTGATATATTGTAGTATTAGTGCCATTCAGAATATCTGTCTTAAATAGCACTAGAGAAGACATTATTCTTCTTTCCCAGGGAATTAGGTTAATGAATACTTCATGCCAATAATTAATGAATGACCAAGTAACTTCATTGCTTCTGGGAATTTTGACAATTTCATTTGTATTTTTCACTCCAAGTTTATCATATTTATTGCTAGAGTTTTAGTGGACAAAAAAGTTTAAGCATCAGAGAAAAGAAACATGAGAACATCACAAAAAAGCTTATAGTAAATATTTGTAACATACGCACTTTTGAAGACATACATCAAGAGGAGATAATACCATATAAGTCTTAAGACCCAAAGGAGCTCTTATTCAAACTGTTAAACTGTCAGCTGCTTTGTGACCCTCAGTTTGTATGCACAAAATGTTTTAAGGCTACTGGAAAAGGTCAGAGTCCTTAAAAAACTCCAAATGAAACAGCAGATTTATATCCTTCTTAGAAAAGTAGAAGGATGATAAAGGAGGTTTCTTCTGTCCTTGAGGCTTTGGAAAAACCCTAAGGATACATTTATAATAATAAGATCCTGAAGGACTTTATACAGTCAAATCACCACTTCCCTTTGACAATGGTCCCTCAAAAGCTACTTCAGTTTCCTCTGAGTCAGTGGAAAACCTTCTAGTGATTTCAAGAGAATTGGATGAGCTTTTAAATGCAGTTATCCAGCTGCACAATTAACAGCCAGAAAAGCACATTCTATAAATTATTTCACTATTTAGGGATACATTTAGCATGTCCTAGCAATATCAATTAACTGGGAGAAGAATGACTCATCCAAGCCTTCTCCAAATCCATTAAGTCAACATCTGACTCACTTTTTCTGTGGTAAGAAAAATGGTCTGTTCTCTCAACTCACTCTAGATTTTTATCAGGTTGTCCAAACTGTATTAAACTCAACTACAACTGGGGCAAAAAACTGTAGCCAGAAAGTGCCAAGTTACAGTAGAAAATCAGGAGGGGTTAATCTGCCATACTGCTAGGTTTTGCCATTTGGTTGAAGATGCCTTGGCCTTGTGTAGTGTGGGAGCTTTAGGGCCAGATTGACTAGGACTGCCTGCATGACACCACTGCTAGAGATGCAGGATGCTTGTCCTCCCAGCCAGGCCACTCAGCCTCTCTCTGACAGCCAGAGTGGATTCCTTGTAGTGAGTGGCTCCTTGCCTGTTTCCAAATCCTATGAGCAATGTTCCTATGCTCACTTTAAGGAAAATCTTTTTGTAGCCCATAAGAGCTGGGATACATCTAGATGTCTTTTTCTTGCTGTTTAGATGGATGAAGAATAGCTAGTTGTCTTATGTCAGGGGTTTTATGGAGATGGGTTTAAGAAAGCAAGTGGCAGGGAGAATGAACTCCCTGCAGCAATGTTTTTGGAGACAGGACAACAGTTGGGGTCACATGGAGGCAAGTTTTTAACATGTGGCTTACAAAACAGCTTTTAACACTGATCCAACCGAACCAGTTGCTTAAAACCTGAAATGCTTTCAGTACAATCCTTATCCTCACAGTTTCATATTTTGCTTAAAGAATGTGACTGAGGGTTGAATGTATTTTATATTTTCAAATTACTGAGTTGACAAACAACATAATATTGTCAAAAAAGGCAGAGGTGTTGTTTGTTTGGTCAACTGAAAGGTGACCATCAAAGAGGTAGGTTTACATATCGTAATTCACTGAAATCAATCTATAAGGCAGCGCTTTAATAATTTAACTGCCAAAGTGAAGTTCAGACTGTGCATCTACGCCAATTAAGTTTTCTTGTGAAACTGTTGAAATTTTTCCCCAAAGAATGCTGTGGTAATTCCTATGGAATCATAGTTTAGTTAACTTTCCCCTGAAAATATAAAGATATTTATGACTAAAATCAGTCACTAAAGACTATGATAATGCTCCTAACCACTTTTTTAATTTATCACAGACTCTTTGTAATTCTAATTTATTTCAAAACCCAACATTTCTTCTTCAGGCCAGGTACAGATTTCATGTTACACATAAAAATAGTATCATACACACTTATGTTCATTTGTAGTTCCTTCTTCCACAAAACTTCCCTAAACTTTTATTATCTTCCTTTCACTCTGCAAAAACTGTATTTTTTTATGATCATTTGGGTCTAATATTCTGTTTCAGCTACCACATTTTTGCACATTTCTTAGAGAATTCTTTCTTTCCTATATGTGCTAGAAAAAGATCTTATTCTCTACATTTGTGATCATATGCGATCTTATTGAAGAATGTTTTTATTTTTCTGATTTGATAGAGCAAGCCCACAGTTTTTGTCAAAGGCTACTTGGTCCTGTTTTCAAAGGCTGCTCTTGCTAAGCAGTGATGCATCTGGTTCCCTGGGCTAATTACATCACTTCTTATATCACTTTTATTTCTCATATATCAATAAGGAAAATAAGAGAGCAACTTAGAAGAACAACAGTCTGAATAGTGAGACCTCACTTGGAGTATTGTGTGCAGTTCTGGTGTCCTCAACATAAAAAGGACATGGAACTGTTGGAACAAGTCCAGAGAAGGGCCACAAGGATGATCAGGGGACTGGAGCGCCTCCCGTATGAAGACAGGCTGAGGAAGTTGGGGCTGTTCAGCCTGGAGAAGAGAAGGCTGCTTGGAGACCTCATAGCAGCCTTCCAGTATCCGAAGAGGGCCTATAGGGATGCTGGAGAGGGACT
Organism: Pezoporus wallicus; assembly: GCF_028554395.1. Classification (NCBI taxonomy): domain Eukaryota; kingdom Metazoa; phylum Chordata; class Aves; order Psittaciformes; family Psittacidae; genus Pezoporus; species Pezoporus wallicus. The sequence goes on along the minus strand of NW_026642986.1, from coordinate 488,971 downwards.
CTTCATTAGGGACTGTAGTGACAGGACAAGGGGTAACAGGTTCAAACTTAAACAGGGGAAGTTTAGATTGGATATAAGGAGGAAATTCTTTCCTGTTAGGGTGGTGAGGCGCTGGAATGGGTTGCCCAGGGAGGTTGTGAATGCTCCAACCCTGGCAGTGTTCAAGACCAGGTTGGACGAGGCCTTGGGTGATATGATTTAGTGTAAGGTGTCCCTGCCCATGGGAGGGGGGTTGGAACTAGATGATCTTAAGGTCCTTTCCAACCCTAATGATTCTATGATTCTATGATTCCGTCTTGGTATGGAAAGCAGCACATTCTCAAAATGCCACAGAATGCCCTGAAATTGAGGCCATATTTTGTATGATATCAAAATGAGAAAAATTCATTCTTTGAGCAGAGCAATTTGCAGCCTGTCTGTCTAGCAGTAGCAGCAGCATTATTCTCAGTCTGACCATTAGCTGATCTACAATAATACGTGATTCTGTATGCAGTTCATTTCTGTCAGAACAATTGTGTGTGAAGCTTTACATATTTTCATGTGTTTGAATATATTTATATATACCTATGTGTATGTGTGTTAACACACAGGTTGGTCTCCTGCCATGCATCAGACAATCCCAGTTCTCTTCAATTCATCAGAATTCCATAGAAGCCTACAGCATAGCATATTCCTGGGAGCAAGAATGAAGTCGGCACACGTCTCGGTCTGGCTACCACTTTATTGTCTGGCAAGCAGAGAAATATGAATGTAAGCCATAAATTGGTCTGCTAACATTTCTATGAAAATAACCTCCAACTGCTTTGAAACAGATTATGTTTGTAAACAGAACTTGCTACTGTTTGGGTGCAGATTACTTCTAGTCCATCCGCCTCCTTCTTTTTTTCTGTGTTGTATTTCATTGGTAAAGAGCTGTGAACATTGAAACTCACAGCCTACTCAAGCAACATTTAAATGCCAAATGCCAGCCTTTCTTTATGTTTTTTTCTTATATAATGCAAACTGTGAATACAGAATATTCCGTACAGTACCAGATACCTTGGCCTTTAGCTTTAGGATAAAGTCAGGGAGTAATGCATCAAAAAAACCCCACAAACAAAACACTATTTAATTTCCTTTAACACACACATTCTACATTCACTATAAAAAGACCACACAAGCTCTTGAACTATGAATATAAGTCATATTATAATCATTCTAATGTCTTACTTGCCTTCCCAGGGTTAAAGTACTGGCACATTCCATTCTGAATCAGCTTCAGAATTAAAAGAAAGCTTTCAGGATTAAATTGGGAACATTTTCATATTTTATTTCTTTTTTCCTAATAAAAAATCTAAATCTGAAATGCTTCCACTTGAGAAAACATAGGGTAAAAAAAAAAAAATTCATTTTTACTTAATCACCTTTAGTTTCAAAGTAGTGCTTTCAAGATTTCTGGAAATAATATGATTTTTTTTTTTTTAATGTATTATAATCATTAAAGATAAGGACGTAAAAACTGCTTGGAAAAATGTCTCTATCAAAGATGTTTTAATCCAGCTGGAAGAGAAATCTGGTACTGTGCCTAAAGAATGAAACTTTTACGTGTCTTGAAATAAGGTAGAATTGGTTTTCTGTGATTAATGTTTGTTCTGCCCCCTTGTGGTTATGGAGTCCAGTAGGGCATAGGTATGCTTGTCTATTTTTAAATATTTGTGACTATTTTAAAAGTAAGCCGTCTGCATTACTGAAGCATCTGAGCTTCAGTATAGACAAAAAGAACACAAGGAAAAAAATTTCTGGTAGATATGAGTCTTCACATATGAACAACAGATAGGTGAATGTTTATCTTTCAAAGTAGTTTTCCAAAATGCTTTTAGGGTGCGAAAGGGAGTTCAGAAATTTTAAATATAAGCAATAATTTATTCTAATACATGGAAACAAGATAGAAATAAAGAATAATTTCAACTTTAATCACGGCTTTTCTACTATGGTTTTACTGATGCAACTTCTAAGAGGGATACTTCCACTTTTCTTGTGGGGAAAAAAAAAAAAAGTTACGTTTGCAGTTTAATTCACCAAAAGCCAACACTCATAATGTAATCCTATTATGTTTTTAAGAGTGCACCTCTATATGCCAAGTTTTCCTTTATACAGACAAATTCTTGAAATACTTCACTTAATTTTTGAAAGGTTCTAGAGTTAGCTTCTCACAGATTAATTCTTACACAGCAGGTCAGATTTTTAAATCAAGAGAGAATGTAGTAGACAAAGTCAGTGACTCTTCTGAAAATGATGACTTATAGTCATTTAAAGACTAAGAATTAGCTTGTCTTAAAGAGAAATTTTATAGCATTTTCTGATTTCTACTACACAGACAAGATAAGGTAATATTATTACTTAATTTACCTTCAAACTTTCATTAGAAAATATATTAAAACGCTTTACTTTTATAGGGTAATCATTGTTCAATTCCAGTTTACAGAATGTTAAATGGTATTATTTATTAGTCTTCAGTATGGAATAAGACATGATGCTGAGCTTTAATTACAAAACATTCCCATGATCTTGTATACAGAATAGACCTCTTCAGGATTCTTATTCTGGAAATGATTGCTCATAGTGACTGCACCTGTGAAGAGACTGAATTTCAAAAAGTACTACTGTAACGGCCCTTGAAGGAAGCTTATGACATTGTGAGACATCAAGGCTTTGGGGAGACTTGGAAATATGTCTCTGTGTCTTCTGCTAATGATTTTTAATTCACTGTCTATTGTTACTCAACTTTCATAAAGACAGGTAGCAGGCATCAGCGTAAACACAACTTGAAGAGTCACAAGTTCACTATTAATAGCTTTTATTAGCCCAAATGCTAACAAGATATTTTGCATAACATCAAAGAGAGTCTGCTGCTAATGGGAATTGCACTCATATTGGCACTGAAGTACTCTGTGGGAGATTTTAAAGTGCATGCAGAAACAGCAGAAAATGTTAGTCTGTCCCAGTTAGTTAAATGCTTAGGAAATGTGAATCTGTTGGAAATGAGACCTCAACAGTTTTTTTTCCTCATGGAGACTGAAATTTCATACCCGTCATCTGCACCTCAGACAATTCATGCCAGGTAAAATAGTGTTCCTTGGAATAACTGAATGTAAACCACATTATTGGGTGACTCACAAAGCATCTGGAGTAAGGAGATTAGGAACTTTGGGAAAGAAATGGGATCTAGAGAAACATATTTAACACAAATTCATTTATAATAAGAACTGCTGCTGAATCGGGGGGGGGGGGGGGGGGGGGGGAGTAAATTACGGGTTATACATGTTACAATATGGTACTCTTTCATCAGTCCCACAGAAAGTGAGTTGAAGTTATGAGATTTTGTAGCCCCTACAACTTTTAGTCTGCTGTGAGGCTTGTGAAGCAGCTGTACAGCTTGCTTCTTTCTAACCACTCATCTGCCACCACAGAACATAATGGTGCCAGGCTTTTTACAGAGCATGTAGTTATTTGTGCAGTTTTGTATTCATCTAATCTAATCCATTTCTAATGAACACTTCACTGTGAAATTGGTGCTTTCTTGAATATGAAAAAAGTAAATCCTTGGAATCCCTGTCTGCTTTTCAGACTAAACTGAGACCATGTGCCATTAAACATTTGTATTCATGAATATTTAAGTGTATTTGTTCTTGTATTGATTTCATCCATTGCCTTTGGGTGTTCCTTAGCAGGACTCCCTGTATAAACCTAAGCAAGTGACTGACTTATGGTGGGCAGGGCTTGAGAAATCCATAAGTATTTATTTACATAACTAAAGGATATAGTCAGGATGTTAACGATACAGTGGGAGGCCCCCGCTGTCCCCATAGTCCCAAACCTGTAGAGCTGCGTTCTCTCTCAGAGCTGGGTGGAGCCATGTCCCCAGTACGTCAGGTAGCTGGAGTACAGGGGTGCTGGGGGCTGTGCTCCGCAGTCTCACCACCACTGCTGCAGGCAGGTATGTGGGGACACTGCCCTCTGCAGAACTTCCTTCTCCTTTCTGTGCCTCCTCCAGTGTGCCCTGCTCCTCAAATTGCTGCATCTTTTGGCTGCCTCTGTTAGCAATACAAAGCATTTTAAAGAACTGTATGGTTTTCTTGGATGCAGTGTAAAAAATGACTTCAAGTGTTAGCTCTTTTACACAAAATCCAAAAAAGTCAGTAGTTCTCCATATTAGTTCAAGCTATCTTGGATTCCAAAAGTCTTAGTTGTAATGCTATAAAGCTTCAGCAATGTGGCTTCATAACTCCTTTTTGCTACATTTTCCTTCTAGCTCTCCACTAACATGTTTTATTAGAAATACTTCAAAACTAGCAGCAGAAACAGGTCAGGACCTGGTATTTTTTTGTTCTATGGCAATGTATTGACAGAAAGAGCCTCTTATTAAAGTAAAACTCTTATTAAAGTAAAACACAATCAGGACAAACTCCCAAGTGCCTCACAGAACTGGATACGTAGGTATTTTTGGAAGAAAAAAAAATATTACTGAATGGTTCAAACTTGCCAAAGTTATGTCTGATTCCAAAACAGTTAATGAAGAAAGACAAAATAAAAAAAAAAAATAGAATGTCTGAAAAGGATGCTTACTATTCCCCTTTCATATGACAGTGATTGCACCTGAAGATACATGGCAGTATACTTTTAGAACTATGCCATATTTGCAAAACACAAATAATCTTACTAGGGAAAAAGTCTACGATCTGCAGATAAGGAGAAAATACTTTCAAGTGAATAGATTCTTCACCTCTTCATTTCTCCATTCCACCTACGTAAGTAAATACTTCATGTGGCAGTGTCCATCCCCTGACCCCTCCAACCTGGCCTTTATTTCCCAGCTCTGCTCAAATGACACCACCATCACTGCTGTCAGTAATGAATGCCTCTGGGACATGGTGGCCCATCCAACTCAGTTCGGGGGAGACAGAAAACAGCATGATAGCCAAGGCTAATCTGAAAAATTGCACCACCACCCCCAACCATAGTCCTGACTCAAGCCAAGTTCCTGTAGTCGATATGCAACATGACTATGAGTCAATCATCTTACTCCATAAACAGTTGATAGCCCAGGTCCTGTTGAGCTCTCCTGCACAGCAGGAGACTGGGTTACACTGCAGGATCTCCCCTTGAGTAGGGACACCTCTCAAGGTTACTTCTCAAGTTACAACCTCGATGTTGAGAGATCCCTTGGCACAACAGATTCTCAGTGATTACTAGCATGTTAAACTTTGAAATCTTAACTAAGTGATATAAAGGATTGATTGTGCATACATAGTCCTTTAGACATAAACCATTGACCAAGTCTGGGACTAAGTCTGGATCCAGCTGCACCTAAACTCCCTCTGAATAGGAGCTTAAGAACATAAGGGGGTCCTTTCTGCAACTCATGACAACGGGAGGGTCACCCTGAGAGTTTTGTCTGACCCTTCCCTCTAGGCAGTAAATAAGTGCACCTTGCTGTCAAATCTTGTTAAATCACTGCCACATTTACTAACAGACTTTATTAAATCACTATTTTACATCAGTAAACACATTGCTACTTCTCTTTTACAAGTGAAGAGTGTCACTACATCCACAACATTGCCATAATCTCTTTTTATCATAGATCAAGGAAATGCTACTTTCTACCTTTGCAAGATACAAGAAACTGCAATAATGGTTAACTTATTGACCTGACTTAACAAAATGTCCACAGTGTTTTGGACCTAAATACAGTCTTTATTGCAAAAGTTACATCACTCACCTGCTAATTTCCCATAAAATAACTGTTCCTTGTCCTGAAAGAAATTAGCTTTATATAGCAATTTCTTTTACTATTTAGATACTCAGTCCTGATTTGATCTTTTGATCATGCGTGAAATTACTTTGTCCTCACTACTAGAAAAAGTATGATTCCCAAACTATTTTAGACCTCAAAGAAAGTGATTTTTTTTTTTAATTTGTATTTAAAATTTTATTTCAGGATTTATTTCTTCATTTTTGTTAATGAACTATATTTTAATAACATTTTCTGACAATCTCTAAAAAAAAAGCATTTTAATTGCATTTAAGTTGGTTAACTACTCAGGCTATTTTAAGTATAATTGCTCTTCTCTGCAAACTTTTTTTAATTCGACTCTTTTGCTGCTGTTCATTTGCTTCCTTTTTATGTTTTGTGACTAAATAGACCATCCTTCTCTTGCCAAGCATAGTGAAGAGAGCAGGACACAATACTGATGTTTGCAATATTGTACTTGTCACATATCTCTATTTCTGCTTGTTTCTTCCCACTCATGCTATTTATCTTTACTCCTTAACATAGCTCTTTATCTCTATAAACTGCATACATCTCCTGCAATACTAGATGACCTTGATGGCAGTCATCTCTGGGTGGTGATGTAGTAATAGAGATTTCATAAAGTTTCTTTTAAGGCTGTACATTCTGTCCAGAATCTCTGACAAATCCTGTGTATTATTTGCTCATATATAACTTGTATGTTTGTCACCATGATCTTTTGTGAAACCATCCTGATAATCCTTAAACAATGTTACTGTTAGTTCTTCTACCTATACTCAGCATTATCTTTCCTGTTTTATGTAACTCCAAACTTGGATGTTTGTTTGGTTTTTTTTTTTACCAGTATTACTTTTTACTGGGAAAAATTCCACGGTCTCATTTATTGTGTCATGTCCCACTTCCTTCCTCCCTCTGCTGTGTTTTAGAAAGGGTTCTGTTGATTTTAGTGTCTTTCTTAGATATGCTTCTTTTTTCAAATTTTTCTTTTTTTTTTTTTTTCCTCATGTAAATGCTATGCTCCTTCAGATTTTTGCTCATGTTGTGATTTGGTGTAAGTATTTCCCTGTTAGTTCTCTTCAGCCTTTTTTCCTTTGAGAATGCTGAAGCAACAAGTTCATCCAAACAACCCGCGGTGACAGTCACATCTACCAATAAATTATCCCTACTGTTTCTTCAAAGGTTACCCACTCCAAGAGACTCCCTCTCTCTTTAATATTTCTGAAGTAATCTTATTTCATTCTTGGCTTCACACTTCCTTAAAATTCGTTTTCTATTCCTTTGACTACATTTGATACACTTCCCATTCTTTTCTGTGCTTGAAGTGTTTTGTGTTTTATGTTGCACACTTTATTCTTTTTATGTTATAATAATGCCCTTGCACTTCAGTAATACCTTTTATGTGAAGACATATATGCTTTATAATAACTAATGAGTTATGGAAATTACATGTGCCAGCCACCATAACAGTGTTGAACTCCAGGATTCTGCATAAGCAAAAAGATAGTTTCCTTTGTGAAAGCACTTTTTATTAATAGTGCTATAGCTCTAGCTGGGTGCTTCTCAAGAGGGACCATGAACAAAAAGATTCCTGGGTAATTATATCCTTACAGTCTAAGTTCCACACCTCTCACATGATAATTTGGACCAAGACTAATATTAAGATCTGAGGTCTTGATTTTTATTGGTTTTGTTTGCTGTTTTGTTACTAAGTAGTTGCTAATGTCATGTTCTTCTGCAGTATCACATCCTTTTAGGTCAGTTTTCGCCAGTTCTGTAGTCTGCTATTTGGCATGTTGCAATACAGCTGTTACAGTTCGTATACCATGATCTATAGTCTTTGTCTAAGCTAGCTCTTAATGTTTAAGCTGCTAGTTTTGTCTACTCTGTCTATTACTAATATTTAAGGTGCTAGCTCTACATTTTAGCTACTTTTTTTTTTCTGCAACAGCTCTGAGTATCCTGTAAGAAGTAATGTTTATTACTTCTATATTAGCAAAAAGAAACTGAGGCACTGGAGCAAGCCATCTGACTTCTTGGAGATAAATACTTAGTCAAGCTATTTGAAATGTAATCTTGTTTCCTTGGGTTTTGTTTTGGGGGGGTGTGTGTGTATGTGTTAGTGTTTTGTTGGTTTTTGGTTTTTGCTTTATTTATTTTATTTAATCATTACCCTGCTCCCTTCATTTTCACATATCAAGCAATTTACCCAATATGTCGTTTTTTCCCCAAGATCCTTCCAGTCTCTGCATGCTTTCAGAAATGCCAGTTCTACCTAGTTACAAAATATGATTCTATTTTCTGCCAGTTCAGTGATGTCTTTAGAGAGCCATGCTTCCATGCTCTTAATATAGTCAATGCCTGTCTCTGCATCAAAACAGTACAGGGAGCAAACACGAAGTACTGCATTGTGCAAATCTGAACCGGTCTTCTCAGTAATACAGTTTATTTTTTTATTTGTCTGAGAAAACTGCCCTTCACATTTTGCAAGGAATATTGCTCTCTCAGAATAGTTTTAAAGTGTTTTCTTTGGAGAAGAAAGAGTGAGGAAAAGGAAAGAAAAACACGTTATGGTAGGTTTTTATGTGATTTCTTCTCACAGCTGAAGCCTCACTGTGACACATCATGACATAAAACACCAAATAAGCAACCCCTGGAACAAGGTATTTATGATTAGCAAATACTATAAAGGCTTGATTTTCACACCCCTGTAGAAGATTTCAACTTTCCTGCATAAGAGCCTAATAAAAAACCCCAGAAGTACTACTCTATTTCAGGGTGAATTGGAGCAGCAAATATTAGAGATGTCTAATTTTAGAAGCTTATCTAACTGAACAGTTGTCTGTAACTTTTAACTGAATAGCTGAATTGAGATGAAGTAATGTGGGCTAATGTCTTCAATACATGATCATGGTTTTCCCACCGTAGCATGTCAGCTGTAGATGCATAGAGAGGATGTGAAGTACACACAGATAATACATGTTATTTGTGTATACTTGAGTAGTAAAGGCTTAAACATGTGCGGAAACATGAAAACTTATATGCAAAGGCTGCAAAAGAAGTGGAAAAACAGAAATTGCAGCACTTTAGTCCTCATATTCCCATCTATATTAGCTTGCAATACTCCCCTATGCTTGAAAGGCAAACTGCAATAAACAGTATCTGCCATACAGCCAGAGGAAAAATACAATATCCTATAGAACAGAAAAAGAAACATGAAATATAAAAGATAAAAGAACTTATTAATCTTTAATCATGTCCACTCCAAAAAAATCATTACTTCTTCCAGATACTGAAGTCTTCTTGTGCACTAAACTTATTAACAGCTTTCTTAGAGATAACATAGCAGACCAAAACCGAGGGAAGGTCTGTAATCCACAGTTATGTTTTAATGTGAGTATAGAGTTTATGCACCCAGGATAGATCCGAATGTGATCTTTGCTGCAGAAAATAGTTCAAGACATTTTATTGTGCCATAGAATTCTCTGGCATTCCCTAAGGCCACCAATCTTGACTAGCTTTTCACATTGAGCTCTTACCCTTGAATTAGAAAAGGGTTTTTGCAGTGTGCTTCTTTGAGGGTGGGTCTTTGTGTCTGCTTGATGCAAGAGCATTTAGAGGCACTGTAAACTGCAAGTGCAGTTGGCTGCTTATTGTCTTTTTCTTCCCTTCCAGTTGGTTTGCACCAGTGTCTCTCCTGTTATGGGTTTCTTTCCTGAGTCAAAAAAAAAAAAAAAAGAAAATGAAAAAAAAAAAAAAAAAAGGTAAAAAAACCCCTAACCACACAACAGAAAAGAATAACCTCTCTACATGTGTCTTTGATCAAACTGTTCCTGAAAAACTCCCTTGCTTTTAGTGAAAGTGCATCAGTCTTAGTAAGAATGCTTGGTTTGTGTTTGCCCTTTTGAGACTTAGAAGGAGGAAATACTTCAGCTAGATGACTGATACAAAACCCAACTATTACATTCCTATGCCAGTGCTATGAAATAACAAAATGCAGTAAGTTGTGGGCTAAGTAGAGATGGAGAAGAAAGTGAACCTCAGTGTCTACTAAGGTTATATGAATTTTTGAAAATTTTGCAGGTGTAACCTGAACTTTAATAATAAACTGTCTAAAAATCTAAATAATGGTTATGTTCTTAGTGCAGATGCCACTACAGTTCTCCTGAAGGCTCTGTACATAAGTCCATTTTACTGCAGTTTATATATTTTATGAAAAAGTTATTTACATCACTTTCTAAACTATAGGACTAACTCACTCTGTTCTTGAGGAGCAGCAGAAGCAGTCTCCTTGCACCTGATTAGCATCTATGTTGAAGGATGAGCATAATTCTGCTTCTGATTTTTTTACAGTTTGGAACCAGTCAAAGAAGGACCTTCTCAATAAATAAGAAATCACCTTATTGCTTCCAGAATGAATTCTGTGTATGAACAGGAAGAGAGAGAACTGACATAAACATATTCTTCTTTATATATGTACATATACATATATAAATATGTTTTTATGTATAATTTTAAAACATAAACCTGCACACACAGTCACATAAAAGCACATGGAGGCACAAAGATTATGTGCTTATTTCTACTAAATGTTAAAAATTGTGTTTCTTGTGTCTAATGAAACAGATATGCTACCCAGAATGAATCATTCTGTCTTGTAACAGATAAACACAAAAGAGTATCTAAACATGGCTTGTCTTTTCTTCCTGACACAATTCTGTACACTTTTTCTGAAACCAACTTCAATTCAGTTTTTTACTGCCAAAAGGAAATTAAAGAAAATGTGATCTTCATGGACTGCAGTTTCTCTTTCGGTCAGTGAATACTTTGCTGCCTTTAATATTTCCATGCCTTTGGCAACCACCTGTTTTGTCTGTGTGTTAAAGCCTAAGATAATTTAAAAGAAATAAACATTCAGCACACAGTTCAGGGAATTCAACAGATCATTCCTATAACTGATAATTGAAGAGTGCCCTTAACACAGGGTGTGAAAATTATGCGTGATGGAAAACAGTGTTGCACCGAATGAGCAGGGTGCCTTGTCAGAATTACCATAGCAGTCACAAGTCCACTTCTCTTATTCAGGCACCTAAGACCAAACATCTTGCAGTAGCTTCTTTTTCTTCTTTTCACCCACACTACTCCAGGATTTGATTAAATTTATTGTTTTATATTTAATTAATCTCTTGGGTTAGAGATGGACCATAGTAGAGCAACTCAAGTGCTTCCATTACAGGGCATGAGGTTTCTGATGAACAGGAAAGATACAAACAGAAGAAATTCGGTTTTAATGGCCTATTTTACATTTTCTTCTTGTTTCTTTCTTTTCAGAGAATAAAAACTGTTCTTGCAAATACAACCACAGCCTCTAGGCTGGAAGTTGAAACAAAAAGAACCTCTTTTGTTCTTTAGTAGAATATTCCTCAGCAGAAAATTAGTAAGGTACAAATTACAGCCCACTATGAACATACAGGATTCTCCCAAGCCCGTTCATTGCGCAATTGTGTCAATGTGTGTGTTGTAAATTTTTTGCAGGTTTAAGGTATCTAATTCATATTGTTAATTGAAATAAACCATTTTTATATCTGTTTTAGTGAAACATAATTTTGAGTCAGTTGTTTTGGTAAAGTTAATCCAATGTAAAACATTTGCTAATAGGTTAATTTCTCTCGCGCCCCCCCCCCTAAAATTGTCAGCTATTAAAAGCTTTTTCCCCTCTTTTAAAGACTTAAAAAATACCCTGGCTAAGGCTTAGCTGCATTTTCAAAAAAAGCAGACTCTTATGTATAGTTGAAAAAAATAATTTGCTCTAATGGTGGACCTTATTATCATTGGAGAAATTGTTTATAAAGGTACCAATAATTTATCATAAAAAGAAGTGTCTATCCTTATGTGAGACACAAAGAAAATAACAGTTTTAGAATGACTAGCAAGAATCAGAACTCTTACAAATGAAGATAGAAATAAAGTTTAAGACTTAAAATCATGGGAAAAGAAACAATAGAAACAGACTGATAATAATATGCCATTACCTCAAATATGATCCAGTTGAAGCTACTGTCAAAATATCTTTATTTTTCAAGAGTTTCCCTCTATGGTTATGAATGTGTGTGCGAATGGACTGAGGTACTGTGAATTTCTTCTGTCTTTGCTTTACAGCAGATATAGTGCCCAGTTTCCTTATGGTACAGTATATGAAATCAAAACTATACTGTGACAGACTAACTGATCTTCACGATTTTTGAAACTGGGGAGACTGATCTGTATTCTAACTCTTCTTATGGCAGCCATAGGGACGGAAACTTGCAATTTCTTCTTTGATCAGAACTCTGGAGTGCTTGGTCATTCTGTTTTTCATACTATTGATTCTTCAGATAACCTCCAAGTAATCAGACTTACTTAACATAATGCTGTTTGGTTTAGATCTGACTATTTTATCATTAAGCATACCTTCCACTTTTCATAGATCAATTTACAGCCCCGGATATTTTCAGACAAGAGAAAGTATAACATCCTTGCTTTGCTTAATATAGACATTATGACAGAAGGCAGTGTAAATCATACCATGATACCATTATATGTGATAGAATAAGATATGCAAATTCAGACTGAATAAAGAAAATACTTTCTTATAAAACTTTGTTGAACTAGTTTCCATAAAGCTTTACTAAAGGTGGAAAGTTAAAGAGATTTTTTTTTAAATGAATGAGTCTTTCATGTGAGCAAGAATATCTGCAATTATCAGCTATATATTTTGGAAAGTATTAGACTTATATCAGACTTCCTACTGCTGGTTTGGAGTTTTTTTGAGCTGTCCATTGAGTTGGCCACCTATCCCAAATCTCTATCTATGCACAAATGATAGAGAACTAAAAGGACAAATCTTCTGTTCTACTGTGGCAATTCCAATGTCCCTACACCAAACAATGTCTTTAAATGTTTCTAAATGTGCTGCAATTTAAAAAAATAATTAAAAACCTCCAAATGAGCAAAACCATAAAAAAACTGCTTTTCCCCTAATGCAGAGAAGAGTAGTCAGTGCTGATCCTCTCTACTTAATAGACTACAATTCCCTTAAACACCTATCTTTTATGTGCTACTCAGGAGGCTGGCAGTCTCTCTATAGCCTTCAGAAAGCCCTGAGTAATCTAATTTAATCTTGAAATGACCCTTTTTTTAAGTAGAAAAGGGAAGACTATATGACCTCCAGAGGTGCTTTCAACCTAACTTTTTCTTTGCTTCCATGATGTGCAATTGTATTCCAAGCAAATCACGATGCCAATGTCCAAGCTAGAAACGATTAAAATTACATTAAGTGGAAATATCAGAGCTCTGTATTCCAGGAATAAAACTCACAAAAAACTGACAACAATTAGAATCAAATGAAACTCCATTTCTCAGTTTAGCTGTTTAAGGGTAACTCCTTCCTAAGTGTGAACATACACGTACATAGGCACGTACATCTGTTAGTCTTCAAGGAGAACTGTATCTCGTTTCCCAACTGAGGTTTTCCATACACTAAGGCAGTAAGTACTTACATTCAGCCATTTAAGAGTCATTTGCTTCTCAGCATATAACTAGTAGTACATGCAGAGAAGTGAAATACTTGCTTTGCTTGAATTGTAGACTCTTAAGTGAAAATACTGCAGCTGTTCTGAACATATATAAAAACTTAATTTTCCAGAGGCCTTGACTCTCTATTTACGTTCATATTTTTTCTGAAAATACTCTCTTTTATAGATTAGTATTTTTCCTCTTTTTGAGTGCTGTGTGTGCATAGATCATGGAACAGACTGCTGAAGAAATTCTATCATTTTTGTATTTAAAGTGGCATAGCTTTAAAGATATAGATGTTCAACTTAGCACTTCAACTGTTAGAGAAAATGTTTTCAACACTACAGTAAACAAAAGGGCATCTGCTTGGATATACCCCATGAAAACATTTTCTAATGAAAAACTATAGATAAGAAGAAAATAAGTACATTACCAGTTCCCAGATAAAAAGGGATACATTGTTTTTTATAGAAGTCTCAGTAACACATTATTGTAAACCTTCTGTCTGTGAAGCCAAAGCAAAAGCAAATCTCCAATGTTTTCCCTCTCTTTTCCTTCAAAACCCTCAGAGAATGACTGCTCTGTTGACTTTTGTGGAAAGTGTTATCTATGAAAAGGCACCCTCTCAGCTCTGTAAATCTTATTCACTGTGAATAGGAAAAGAAATCTGAAATCACATTAGACACCACAAGAGGTTTTACTTGATCACAGAAAGAAAAATCCAGATCCATAATTCCAAATCCCATTTAGACCACAATTAAAATACTCACCCCGAAAAATTCTGTCAAGCTGACTCCCAAGTAGAAATGCTGTAAGCAAGGGCAATAAAATAATCAGAAAATGTTCAGTGCCATTGTACAATACATTACTGGCTGTCAGGTTTGTGATTTTGAGACATTTTAAATAAACAACATGAGAAATAAGAAGTTTGGCTTTAAGTCATATGTACCATTAATGAGATTTTGGCAAATATAGTTGCAATATTTATAAAAATATCTTGATATATGTTAATATTGTGGCCAGTCCAGATTTCCAGAATTCTTTTTGTGTTTTCTTGTACTACAGCTCTACCCCAACATGTGAATTAGGGCTGTACAGTGCATCACTGTGCCATCTTCTATACATCTGTCCTTGTAACGAAGAGTAAGAACATACTTCTTGCGTGCTCAGGCCGTCAGAAAGCTTTTTTACAAGTGCATACTCCAGTTCAGTAGTCATGTTAGCTCTGTGGATGACAAACTGGGGGAGAAAATATTTTGAGTATCCAGCTAATGTGAAATTCTGACCAAAACATGATCTCTGGCAGCATAAAAATAAAGAGCAAACAGTGACTGCAGTCACAAATAGCAGGCAAATTATATTTTTTATAGGAGTCAAAGGATGCTAAGGAAACAAAATTAAAATGGGACTATTGGAAGAATAATGCATAGAAATAATGAACTTAGACTGAGATATGCACACCAAAGGTCAAAACTTGAGTGTATCTATTAGCTCTTATCAAAGAATCACTTTAAGAAGAGTTTTGTTGTGTGGTAGCATATATAGCATAGGATAAGGCTGATTGCCCTGCCCCTGAAATTGGGCTAAACCATTACTTCGGTTAGAGCTATTTCTGGAGAGTAAATAAAAAGTATTGAGTAGTTGTTCTATATCTCATAATTCTCCATAAGATTTTCCCAAAATTATTTTACTACTGGAGCTACAGAAAGCCTGAGCTGTTTAGGGTAACTTAAGTTTTAAGTCACATTCTTAACACAGTATGATTCAACTGGCTCAAAGAGCCATTCCTTCTTCTTTACTAGTTCTGTTTTTTTATTTTATTTTAATAAATAATTGCCAGTTGTCCTGCAGCTTATTAATCATTACTATTATAATTTAAATTCACCACACATACAAAATGCAACTGGAGTTCATACTCATAATCATTTATGACTGTTTGGAATTTCACAACAAGGATGCTATTAGAGAAGAGAAAAAGTAGAAAATAGTTTCATGTTTCTTGTGCTTAAGTGTTTCCAAGTGGAGGTTTAGTTGGCAATTAATGTAAATGAAAAAACATGAACACCTCTTACCACTGCTATCTGGCTGCTATCTGTAGCATCATAGAAGTCACTCAATTGGAAGAAAGGTTCCCGAAGCAACCAGGGTTCTAGGAGAAAATACTACAGAAAGGTTTAAAGAATTCTTTCTCTTACAGCTTGGGGATCATTTGATAGTCACAGAATGACTGAGGCACCTTTTGAGATCTAGTCCAACATCACTGACCAAGAAGGGTCAGGTAAAGAAGGTTGACCAGGACTGTGTCCTGTCAGGTTTTGAGTATCTCCGAGGAAAGAGACTCAGCAACCTCTATAGGAAATCATCCTCACAGTAAGAAGAGATTTATCTTCATTTTAAATGGTGCTTCCTATATTTCAGGAATTTGCTCCCACTGTATCTTGTCCCGTCACGGGGCACCACTCAGAAGAGTATGGCTCCAGCTTCTTCCCATCATCTATTTTTACACACTGATAAAATCCCCTAAAACTTTTTCTGTCCCAGGGTGAATACTCCCAGACATTTCTGTCTCTCTTGTACTGGGAAACCCAGTACTGGACCCAGCACTCCAAATGTGTCCCATTTATCATCCTTTATGACCTTTCCCACCAACATAGATAGTCCCAAGTACAAAAAAAAAAATATCATTTTTATCCCAAGAAGCACCCTGGATCCAAAGCAGACAATGAATGCCATGGAGGTACTACTCTTTATTTCCACATCCCTCCAATGGGTCTTGATTGCCTCTAATTCTGTGAGTGAAGGGAACTATCCAATCTTAAGACAGTTTTGGATTCTTTCTACAGGTTTTGGTTATGTTCTGCTGAGTTGCTAAATTAAACAAACAAACAGAAAATCCTCAAGAAAAATATTCTTAAAAGTGATTTTTTATTAATCCCTTATACAATATTTTTCCCTTTCTCACTCTCCTTCTGACATTGATCTTTCCCAACCCTCCAGCTTTTCTTTTTCCTATGAAGTACAAGTCAGCACAACAATATATACAGTATACTGATTTCTTTTGCTTGTCAAAAACATAAATGATTATTTAATCAGTGTTATTGGCACAGTTGCTGCAAAAAAAAAAAAAAAATTCTTAGCTTGTTTTCCCTGATGATCTTGCTTCTTCTGCAGTAATGTAAATATTCTGTAGCACCATGCTTTATCTGTGGCAACTGTGAGATTTTAAAATGTTCTTTTTATTTTCCAAGAATGTGTCTAGAACTCAGAGGCTTCTACCTATGAAGTTGTAAGAGCGATTTCTTATCATTTTAAAAATATTGTTAAATGCTGGGTCTAAATTACAGCACAAATTGCCAGAAGGATGAACTGAGCTTAATTCTGAGTACTGATCTCATTTACTGTGCTCCCAGCTGTTCTGGGGCATAAATAAATTATCATGCTGAGTACCTAAGTTTAAAGAGCCTGAATATATGCATAGACATCATGTGTACCTGAAAACAGGAACTGAAACACCTGAAAACTATATCTTTGAGGACCCAACTTCACAACTGTTTCAGCGGAAGGAGATCTCTGGGCTTTTACAGTGCCAGTCAGGCTTTGAGAAGGTTGAAGTCTGCTCACATGAAAGAGTCATGAAAATTAGGCCTTCACATATTTTAAAGTTTATTTCCCAGCTATATTTTTCACAAGTTTTCAGCTTATTACACACAGATCCATGCAACAGGTTTCCCTGTATGATAAAATTCCCAAATACAACACCTTCCATACCAATATATTAAATTAATTATTCATGCAATGCAAAAAGTGAATTCAAACTTCAACTCTGTTAAAGCTGGTGTGAAAATTCTCTCAAAATTTACTTTTCACTCCTTGCTATTAATTTATAACTACACCTGCACAGAAGAAATGAATCCTAAGGACTAATCAGATGCATTGAAAAAACAACCATTATTATTTTAGATGCATTTAATTTCAGTGTGATTCTTGGCAACATATCTATGTACTGCTAGTTGTTTGTTTCCCTATTTGAAATTAAGTATCTTTCCAAGTAGAGTTTTTCCTTGCCCAGAGAATTTTTAATGCACTACAATATTTACTTCTCCATAGCTATTGTTTTGCCATACCACACTCTGTTATATGGGTAAAAGAAAATTAATTTAAATGGTTGAAAAAAAACTCTGTAAAATTATGTATCCACAAAGAAAAAACCTATTTTATGTACTTTGGATAGCATAGATTTGCTTAACAATACAAGATTCTGTCCCCCCCTCCCCCTTTTTTAAGACAAATGTCATAACACCCTGACATTTGCCAACTCAAATAGTTATTTATTACAAAGCATCTATTATTTACACTGAAAATCTGAACAAGAAAGCAATGAAAAAGAAGTTGCCTGTTCTACTTAGGGATTTGGGAAATTTATTTCAATTTTAAAAGTGTTATTGCAGTCTGTCTTTGAGGTGAGTTGAAATGTGACTGAAGTAGTTCCTGTCAAAAGAACACTATCTGTGGGTGTAAAAATAATTCATTGTAAGTCAGGAGTTCATTCTTATCTGTAGTCCTGTACTTAATTCCTTACTTTACTAAGAGTTATAACAGACATTGAAGGACAATGAAAAACATATTAGAAAGGCAGGAAGAAAAGCAGATGAGATAATGAATCAATCTGGATTACCCCAGTTAGAAAAAGATATAGGAGGATGTTTATTATAGTATAACATCTAGTGGAACCAAACCGAGCATCTTATCTTTCAAAACTCATCAAATTTAAAACTAATGAAAGAAAATTGTGTAACTGACACTGCTAACCTTTGAAACTGCTTGCTGTATCAAGATTCTAGAAGATGCCAAGAGCTCAGAATCTCTAAAGGAGCAGCTGTGTCCTCATGAATAAGAACATCTGAAGTTGTGGGTCTGAAATGAAATTAAAAGACAAGTGTTGGCATAAACTATGGTTGTAGATCACATGCCTTTATAACAGTGTGGAGTTAAAATCCACATTCTTTTGAATTTTCCATAATTGCTTAGTTGGTAATCTCTTCCTGAATTCACAGCTGAACACTTTCATCATGACCTTTCCTCCATGTTGAGAACTGGAGATATGGACACAGATCTTTCATCACTTGGAGAAATCAGTATTCTAAAAATTATATGTTCCATTTCTCTCAATCTTATTTATGTGTATAAATAAAGACTTATTTCCATAAAGGTTTCACTTACTGTTTACATCCCTCATATCAGCCACCACATCTCCTTGCTTGCTTGTATCACATATAAACCAACCACTACCCAGTTCCAATGAAAACTGGAACAGTGAGGTGGATCAAGGTAGTCAGATGGCTCTGAATCCCAGACACTCTGTTTAATCTGGGCAGCATTTAAAACCTGAAGCACATTTAATATCATGATATAGAACTGTAACCCAAAGGTATCCATACACTTTATAATTTTCACTTTACGTCTAATTTTATATTCTACAGATACATTTTATTTCTTTGGTCTGGGGCTTTGTATGGTTTCAGTTTTTTGCTGTTAATGAAAGTATGGATGGCTGAATAAGTGTGATTTAGATTTCTTCTGAATGTCTCTGAAATTCATCATAATGCAAAGTACTTCAGGGAACAAGTTTCACAGTCACAGAACAGCAGCAGAGAAAGGTCTGTGTTTTGCACACAACCACTTTAAAAACAACTTACTTGCAAATTCTCACCACGTAGCAACCATTCTTTGCCATTCCACAAGCTGAAGTAACTTGTGCACATGTTGGCTAAGGCCAGTGAATCTTGTCTCCAGTGCGTCTATAATAAAATATTCTTGAAGGTCCCTCCAATTAACTTAACTGATATTGCACTACACCAGGTATCAGTACTTTCATGGAGGAATAATTTTTATCTAAGATACAGTAGCAAATGGCTGGTAACTGTGTTTACACTTGTCAGGCATGAAGGTGACAGTTCCAACATGCTAAGGAACTGTAGAAATTTACAAAACATTTTTGGGTTGCAATAACAATATTCCCAAACTTAAAAAATCAGAGTCTTTGCTCTGGAAGTTGTATGAAATCAAACCCTGCTAACTAATAGGAAAGAAAGGTGCTAGCATAAAAAAAAAAGTGTATGCATATGCAGCCCATAAAAGAAGTGAGGTACACAACTGCCATGTTGCTGAATGTGTAGGCAGCTGTATTTGAGCCAGCTGGAGCACCTCAGCATTGGAAGTTTCATTCTGAAGTAAAATAAACAGTGTGTCCATAACCCTGCCCAAATATCCAAAGCTGATAGTGATGGGATAGTAACTGTTGAGGGTTAATTTTTTTGAGCGACTCATCTGAGAAAAGAAATAGAACCACATGTCTAAAAATGCGGTAAGCTGGAAGATACAAAAAACTGGCTCTACAGTTCACACGAGTTACCCTGTCTCATCTCTCAAGTGCTGCTTTTGCTGCACTAGACATAGAGGTGTTCAACGCTTCCTTCAGACATACAAATTCAGCTTACTGATTTCTTTTGTCAGCACAATATTTTATATTGTAACCAAATTAGCACATTGTACTTCAAGCAACCCTGTCATCTTCAAAAATTAAGCAGTTATCTGTACCTGGGCAAAATCATTTTACAGATGTCCGTGTCATTGTCTAGTTCCAGCAATCATACAGGGAATTATCCTCCCTACACAAAATCCATGAGTCTCTTCTTAGTATCTGAATAATTTCAAGATCAAGTTTCTCTACCAGGAAGGAGAGTTCTTTATTTAAGGTGACTCGAAACATACTGGAAACAATGGTTTTGACTCTTTTTCATAAAATGTTAATTCAAAATGCTAGTAATTTTAGATTTTATGAAAATCTCTGTAAGATGTTAAGAACTTGAAACATAATAGTGGTGCAAACAGTTATGAAACTCTTTTGTTTATTATGCATCGTTTCCTCACCGCAATAATGCTGTTGTTCACTGTTGTATAATTTATCTTAGTGCCACTTTAATTGTGTTTTCAGTATTCACGGGAAAGCATCCTATTTGGGATAATTACTCACTTTGGAGATGATCAGCAATTTGGTTCATGAGCACCTCTGAAAATTGCCCTATCTACAGAAGGCATTTTCCCGCAAGTGCAACATACTGGGTTTGCAAGAGGGGCATTTTGTCTTTTCTCTTTTCCTTTTCTCTCCTTTCCTGTCCCCAAAATACATTTGATAATTGCTCTAGGACATGCCAATTTTCTTACCACTCTTCATCAGTTATTTCTAGACATATAGTCTCTCTGTGTTTTCTTTGTAACTGTGCCCTTATCATAAGTTGCCCTAAAATTCTCTTCTTATTTTAAGGTGCTTCCTTAACATTTCAGTTTATGTAAGGCAGGTAAGCAAAAATTCAGCTGGATCTCTTGGCAACTTGGGTGTCCACAGGGAAACATGCATTTCAGTATAAATATCCATTATGAAATCATCATCAAGATTTACGTTTCTGTATTTAATCACATTTGCATTGAGCATGCAATCATCAATCAATTTAAAAATAAAGTAATACTTGTAAAAATACCATGGAGATGTTTCTTGACAAACAAGTTCAGTCCCCGCAAGTTTACAGATCCTCAGTTCTTGTAAACTGACATAAATGCAGTGATGATAGCTTAAAATGCTTCACCTGCCAGAGCCCAGTTTTGCCACTTTTATTCATAAAGGTTGATAGGCTACTGTATAAACAATGTCGCTGAACGAAACATGTCAGTAAGATGGGGGAAAATTAATTCTTGCTGTCTTTTTGCTAAATTCACAGGTAGTAGAACTTTGTAGGAGAAAAGCTGCATATAACAGTACAGTTGTGAAAGCTGGAGGCTATTGTATGGCAGATAAAAGATCGAGAACTTAGAAATAAATCCACTTAGATTTTGAGCATGGTATCCCAAAAGATCTAAGGTATTAATCAAACATGTATGTAATATTAGGTAGTATTTTCCTTTCTTTTCCCCTCAGATTTTTCCAGAAAGTCTTTTCAGTCACCGAGTTGTATTTTAATTGCTCTGAGTACCTATTGAAGGTGATTTCCGCACTTTTGGAATAACTGCCCTGACAGAATGATTATTTTACTTCTTGATGTTGCACCTCTTGGTTGTTCACACAGGATAATAGCCACTGCAGTTTACTCCTAGTCTTATTTGTAAAACTTATTTTGCATGAAAATGTGTTCGTTTTCTGCCAGCATATTTGTTATGCATGTGATATTATCCAGAAATCATGTTTTCTAATTTCCTAGTCTAAGTATAGCCACTAAACTCCATGTCAGGCTTCCCCAATGGTAAACAGCACACTCTAAAGAAAACTGCTATTAGCCAAAGAAATGGCAAATACTAGAGCTGTGTTGTTTGATTAGTGTTTTACAGTGCTTTGAAATGCTCATCTTTTGGTTCACAATGTATGATCATAAACACAAGGAGTCATACAGAGGGCAGAAAAGCTGAGCACTTTTCCCACACCTTTCTAATCTCTGTTTGCATGACCTCAGTGTGATATGCTGCCCTGGTTCACTATAATATACTTTTAACAGATCTTTCTTCCATGACAAATGACTTTTTCTGTTTCATAAGCAGCAGAAGCAATGAAGCCCTGCATACTTCTTACTTTCTCCCCTCCTCTCCCTCCCTCCACTGCATGGTCTTAGGAGGGGTAGATATACCTTTTATGTGGTGGATGTGACAAGAGTACTTAGAGCCACACGTCTACCAACACACAAACCAGGGGCTGCCTCTTCTTTCAGTGACATTTCTGCATTTTACCATAGCACTACAAGAATGTAATTATCTTCTAGATATATATCCATCTTCTGTTCTATATCCATTGCTTCAGAGAGGGAAAGAGCATGTCCCTTTTCTCCTTGAGAAGCTAGACTAAAACCAGATTTCTTCAAGTCCTGTAGCAGTATGGCATGGACAGCCTGCGTGGTGGGCTCTGTTGACTGCTGCAGACAAGTAACTAGGCAGATTTCTCGGGACACGGAATCCTGTTTGTAAGTGAAGCACTCTCATGCCTTCTCAAAGAAGCAAGAACTGGCCACTGGTGAAATTCTCATCATATTTACTATTTAAAACCAGTAAGACTGGGATAGTAGCATTCCTTGTTATGCTTCATTCTTGTGAAGGAAGAGCCCTCCCACTCGCTTCCATATTGTGTCTCGGTGGGGCATCTGCTTTACGTGGATTTCAATCTTTGCATCCACACTTCTCAAAGTACTTTTCTACTGCTTTTGGCCCTTAATTAAAGCAGGTTGTAACAGATGTTAAAGTCTGAGCACAACTTATTTCATTTTATTTATTAATACTATTTTGATTTTTCTTTATTTAGTCCACTTTTGCTGGATGGTAATGCTTCAAATGCAATAGAAAAAAAAGATTAATTTGGCATCCTACCCACTTCATAATGAGGGTTTCTTACTTTTTGCCCATTAAGATTTCTATTTCTTTTTCTATTAAGGTTTTTATCTAATATTTGCTTTCATCATCTTTCCGTATTAATCTCTTAATGATGTCTATTTCTGTAGCTGGGTAGTGGGGCTGACGGACTCTTTCTACCTGGGAAAACTCCTTCAACAAAATACTTCCTTCTGCTGTGCTTTCTTGAACCTGCTCTAGAGGCTCCAGCCAAGTTTCTGCTATTAGGCACCTCTTCTGACACTCAAGAGTGGAATGGCTCCTAAATAGAAACCCAGTTCTCACCTAAAAGGCTTTGCCAATGATGCCATATTTTGGATTTCCAAAACCATATGAGGAATAATGGTTCCACTCCCATTTATACACACTCAAAAATGAATCTATTAATTTTATACTAGTTTACAAAAACCTTCAGGTTCAAGAGCAGGGCCATGTGGTCTGTAGCTGAGCAATAAGGTTCTGATTTATGTGATGTGGATTAACCAACCAGCAGCACAAAGCTCTCGCTTTCCCCTCTGCCAGCATTTTCTGCACGTGTTCCCAAGCGTCCTAAACCATCATCTTCCAGTTTTATTATCCATCTTGTCAATCCAAGCAAGATCTGACTACATAACTTCTTCCTCCTGTATTTCATGATTCTGTAAGACTACTGTGCAGCGTAAGTCAAGGTGGGATACCAACCATGTAATTTGCACTAGCTTTCAGCACAGGCACCCCTTGTCTCCCTCCTCCTCTCCAAATCCCAAATTGTCTGGGGGAAAAAAAAAAAGTAAAAATTAGTAGGGATGTGTTAATTTGGATTAATCTTTTATTAACTACTACCATTGCTGCTTCACATTAAAATAAATCCACTTCAATCTCCTTCCTTTATCATACAGATGTAAGGTCAGAAATTCATAGAAGCTTCTTTGGAGATTACAGCTTCATAAACACTCCCTCAATCCCCCGCAAAAAAAGTCCCTCTTCAAAGTCGAGCTAGACATACCCCCAACTCTTTATCACGGGCTTGTTTCTTTTTTTTTTTTGTTGTTGTTGTTTGTTTGTTTGTTTTAAAGTTTTTTTTTTTTGGTTTAGGTGGGGTTTTTTTTGCTTGTGTGTGTGTGTGTGTTTCGTTCTGGGGGGGGGGTGTTTAGTTTTTGTTTTTTCCTCACGAAGCAAGATGTTCGGTGAGACGGCACCGAGGCATCGAAAAGGTAAGTAATTTATTTTTTGACGGTTTTATTTCACCATCGTAAAAAGCAGAAGTATTCTTCCCCTCTGTGCTAACAGCAAACGTAAAAACTACCCAATCCCCGAGTTTCCAGACATCCAAACCAATAGGTACATGCCCAACGTGGCCAGTTACAGACGCACCCGCTTCCACCGACGTTGCGGTATTGTACCAACGAGGGAGGCGCGGGGCAACGTTAGGGCCGCGCGTGCAGCCCCCGCGCAACCTCCGCCCCTGCGCTCCGTTCCGCTCTGCTCCGCTCAAGCGCACCGGTGCCTTGCGGCAGGGGGCGGCAGGGGGCGACAGCCCCCTCGATGTGCCCCGCTGGCGCTCACGGCCGAAGAGCCGCTCTCGGCTCTCCGTGCCCTGGAGAGCTGTGGCTTCCCGGTAGGATTCTCCCATCCATCCAACTCTCCCTTTAGACTGTCTCCCCTCAGGCGACGGTGAGGGAAAACAGGCTCCGAAGGGCCGCGGTGGCGTGGGAGGGGAATTGTCTCTTCCCCCCGATCCCCCCGGGTGCTGGCAGCGGGCGGGGATTGACAGATGGACGAATGCAGGGACATTTCGAGCCCGCTGCCGCCTTTCAGCGCAGCGGAGGAATCCACCGGCACTACGCTCTCTCCACGGTTGCGGTTCGCTCCTGCGTGCGGCGCGGAGGGATACGCGTAGTCCTCCGTGTGCCCGCCCCCTGCGCGGCGGTCGCTGCCTCCCAGATATAGTGCGGCACGGGGAGGAGGTGGTAGGCAGTTGGTGAGGTGCGCTCCGCGGGTGCGGAGTGGCTGCGTGGACGGCAGCGGGGGTTTGCCTGATCTGGTTGAGCACCTCTAACTTGGAACTGTCCACCGGTGCGAGCTGCTGAACATGAGTCTTCTGCCTCTCTACCTGCTCGGATTGCTCCTCAGTAGCGGGCAAGGTAGGAGCGGGGCTACCTGGTTTTGTTTTTAATTATTATTCTTGCCTATACAGTCCGCTCGCTCAAATTAACATAGAACCAGTAAAAAAAATGGAGAAAAAATAAAGCAGTGTTTGACCCTGGCGCCGAATTAAAAGGGGTGTAAAACTTGCTTCATAGCTTCCCCCTTCACCTTCCCTCTTTTTTTTTTAAGTCTTCAAGAGGTATCATTTATGAGGGAAAAACCTCAAAACGCAAGCTAGAAGGTGCTAAGTGCACTTGGCTGCTTTGCATGGGGGTTTCGTCTTTTTCGGGGGCGGTAAATCTGGGAAGGAGATGAAACGATTTAAAATATATATCTGTCAGGGATCGTGCTTTAAAATACGCTTCTGCCTAAGGGGAAGGCAGCGTGGGCTTCGCTTTTAGAGCCGGAGAGAAGTGCTGTCGGCGGAGGCAGCCTTCCGACCTGAATAAAGTCTGCCTGGCGGGGTTGGTGTCTCCTTTTCCGAAGCCCGTTCCTCTCGGTCTGCGGGGGACACAGAGTCCGCCGGCCCGGGGGATTGGGGTTGGTGGCGGTGGCACCGGCACAACCACGGACGTCTGCGAGGAAGCAGAGTTTGTGAGATGAATTAGCGCGGCGAGGGCAGGTGTGTGCGGAGACGGGCGCGCTGAGGTTACGCCTCTGGGCGCGGTTCTGCTTTTGCATATGAATGTGCCTGTGTACGGGCGTACATACAGCGCTTCGTAAAATACGGGGGCTGTGCCGTAGCTGATATATTTTGTTCGTGGCTTTTTTGGGGTGTGTTTGTGCTAAGAAATATTTATTTAATTATTCTGGATGTCGTCGGTGTGGTCACTTCAGGATTTCTGCTACTTCAGGGAATGGGGCGGGGAAGGGCTTCCGAGCGCGGCGTGGCTCGGCGCGGGTGCCCCAGGGTGAGCGATAACCGCTGGGACAAGTTTCTGCCGCTTGTTCGTAGCGGGACCGTGCTCTCAGTGCCTCTTGCGTGGCGCCAGCCCGCCGTGAGGCGCCCAAGGCGCTGCGCTGCCCTCACCTGAGGGGCTGTTTGGGGCGGTTTTATGGGAGGGGAAAAAAAACCCCAATCCTCCAACCCCCCCGGGAGGGAGCGGCGGGGACCGTCCCTCGGCCCCTGGTGCAGCTGCCTTACAGCAGGGGGCGGCAGAGCTCCACGGCGGCCGCCCGTGCGCGGGCAGTGCCCCGCGCCGGGACGGGCGGCGGGCGCCAGAGTCGGGCAGGCGACGGGAGCCGCGAGTACCCCCGCTTCTGGGCGCCAGAGCTGGATGCCGCGCCCCGAGCCTCCGCCGGGTCATGTATGGGAGAAGCGAGATCTGTTGCACTTGAGAAAAGGGGCGGGTGAGGGGGGTTATTATGTCTGGAGGTATTAAGACCACAGCTCTGAAGGTCTTCTTCAGTGCAGTTATCGCTGGGCCTTGATACTACACAGACGTTTTCTCTCGTTGATAAGAAGCAAAGAGCCACCAGATGCTCTCAATTTATATAGAAATGCTTCTCTGTGTTTGACACCTCAGGTTGAGCTCTGGAGGTCTCCTGATTAGCAGCGATTCAGAAACAGTCCGGAGGTTTTTCAACATAGCCAGTATGAGGACGGCAAAGAAAGAGGAGAACTGGAAAGCCTCCTTTGCATTGATCTACCTAGGTGTAATGTGTGTAGAGATGTGGTGCCTATAATGGAGGAACGGTAGCAAGCTAGTTTTTGAAGTGTGATTACTGCAGCGTGGGAGGATTACATACATAGTTTTGGTGTTTTACTATCAGAGGTGTCAGGAAATAAATAATGAAGTGAAATGCTAAATGCTACCAAGCTGAGATTTCAAAAAATATAGGGGGATAGCTATGGAGGTAGATGGAAAGAACGTGAGAAAAGCTGAATATGTCTAATATTGATCATAATTTATATTAGACTAAATTTTGAAAAAGCATCTATTTTTTTTTTTCCAAATAAAGGAAGTGTGTTGTGTTGGTGAGGGGAAGAGTAAGGTTTTTGAACTGGCTGCAGAAATAACAGGAACATGCTGCCTCAGTCTGCAGAAGGGGATAGTAAATGGGAGCAGAAAAAAAATCTGCATCTGGAAACTTGCCATTCAGGGTGCCGTGGGAGAAGGAAATTCTTCAGTGCTGCTTTTTTTTTTTTTATTCTTTTATTTTAAGAAGCATCACTGTGGTGAGGGATTTATTGTGCATCTTTTATTTTCTTTTTGGCACCTCCTTTAAGTGATTGACAATTTCTTGAAGTGATTAAAAGAATTTGAAAGGCTATTCCAAAAGCTCTTGGGATTTATCTTTTGGGAATGCAGTGGTGGGGAACATATCATCAACTAAAGGTTCTGGTGCTTGGGGGGGTCGTTTGTTTGTTTTTAAGACGCCCAGTGTTATCTGATTGTTAAATAATGATTATAAGTTTTTTGATGTTGATAGAGGGGAGTGTGGATGGTTAAGAAAAAGTAAATAACTAGATTTGGATTGTTTGCTTTGGAGATATTAAAGTCTTAGGTTAAGGATTTATATTTCTAAGAATACAGCTGCAGTAGATTTTGTGAAGAGTGACTGATTTTTTTGTTCTTTGGGAAGTAGTGGTGTTAAAAGACTGTGAAGAGGGACCTTCAGTGTGTTTATTCTGTTCTAGAAAATCAGAGAAGTTTGAAAATCAGTAGCAGACAGCAGACCCTTCCCCCAGCTGCATAAAGTTAAGAGCTTGAGTGTCATAATTATTTTCCATGGCTGGGTATTCTCTCTACTAATTTCATCACAAGGGGAGAGGTTTAACTGGCAGTGTTGTTATGGTAAAACAAAAGGATTGGTTTCTTTTGTTAACCTTTGAAAGCTGTACAGAAAATTCATCCAGACTAAAAGGCCCAGATTTAATTAGCTTTGCTTTAATAAAAAAGTGAAACAAAACACACCCCTACACTCCCAACAAAATAGTCTACTCCACTCTGTAAACCTGCTTTTTAACATATGTAGTGATGGAAGATGAAACTTCATTGGTTTTTACCAGTGTCTGGGGAGACCGACTTAAAGTGGATAAAATGGACATCTTTCCAGATTGCAAAATCCTATTTCTTTTATCATAGTATGCATTTCTTGAGGTTAGCAAAATTTTAAGGTGCAGTAGAAAATGTCTTGCTGTAGAATTTAATCTATTTTGTGCTCATCCAGGAATTTCATAGGAGTGAGTACTTACTCAGTCATTGTGCTGTAAGTTTCCTCTTTGCACTGCATTGATACTGAGTTTTTTTTTGTTATTTTTTTCCTGAAGAGTTCCTCTTTACAAGTGCTTATAAGGGACTGTTTGTTAATAAGGAACACCCCCAGAAAGAGATGCCAGCATGTGCATCTTATTCACACAGTCACTTTCTAGAAGCCTGCTTCTTTATGCTTTTTGTGTGGGGAGTCCTGGAAATTCTGAATTTCTTAAATCAATCAGTTTGTCTACTGGATTAAGTGGAACTAATAATTTACTCCAGTTGTATACCAGAATCTGAAACATATTGTGGGACTTCAGTTTAACCACTGTTTTCTAATACAAGTTGGTTTATACAACTGTATTAAGATTAAAATACATTTAAAATACATCTAATCTCTTCTCCTTTTCACCATTCAAAAGAGAAGGAAAAAAAAAGAAGTAATGTTTGATTTGCTTTTTGATGTGCTTCAGGTGAGGATGAGAATCAAAATCTTCCTGAAAAAAAACCTTGACTGATGAGGGGTTGTAAAAAGTTTGCTTAAGAATAGATGGTTGAGAAATGTATAGAGTTTTGTTTCATGCACCCCTGTACAAAATGGAGTTAGAAATATTTTTGTTTGAAGTAGCTCTACATTGTGAAATATATGAAAAACAAAGTCATAGAGATAAAGCTTGAAAGTCTAAGGTACTGAATAGCATAATTTTGACTTTGTCTTCTCTTAAAGCATAGGTAATATGTTTATTTAGGTAACTAATTATTTTTATCTATGGGAGTGTTATTGGAGTGTTAGGACTGATTTGTGTACGTTCTCTGTTTCATGGCCACCTTCAGTAGTGTTTTGGGAACAAATGTTGTATTTCTTTGCCCTTTCATTGACCTTTTTCTTGGGGGCAGCTTTCCCAAGTGATTAATGTTTACTTACTGATGTTCTTCCAATTTACTCCAGTAATCTGCCTGTTGCCTTTAGCACATGTCATTTGAGTTCTCAGTAAAGGAAAGATATGGACCTGTCGGAGGCGGTCCAGGCGAGTGCCACAGAATGATTAGAGGGATGGAGCACCTCTCCTGCGAGGAGAGGCTGAGAAAGCTGGGCTCTGGGGAGACCTTATTGTGACCTTTCAGTCCTTAAAAGGAGACAGTGAGAAAGATGGGGAGAGACTTTTTAATAAGGCCTATTGCAATAGGATGAGGGGTGATGGGCTTAAACTAAAAGAGGGGAGATTCAGGCTGGAGACAGGGAAAAAATTCTTCACAATGAGGATTGTAAAGTAATGGCAGAGTTTGCTCAGAGAGGTGGCGGATGCCTCATCCCTGGAGGCATACAAGGCCAGGCTGGATGTGGTTCTGGGCAACCTGATCTCATTGAAGATGTGCCTGCTTGTTGTAGGGGGGCTGGGCTAGAAGACCTTTGGTCCCTTCCAACTCAAACTATTCTATGATTCTATGAATTGAGTCAAGTTAATAAGATGTTCTGGGGAACATGTGGTTTAACCACACTGTAATTTGTATCTGTGGGCTGAAAATCCATTAGCGAGAGTGGATATAGACTTCTCTAGATAAAGAATCTGGATAATGACTGATATGCATATTTAAAACAGTTTATAACGACTAATTGATGGCATATGGTTTTATTTGGGAGGGTTTTTTTAGCACCTTTTTTTTTATAAAAGAAGGGCAGTATACTTGATGAAGCATATCCTAAGGCTTTACATGTCACAGGTAATTTCATTTTAATTTTTTTTTAATCAGCCTCCTTTGAAATTCAGAAATGGGAGAGACATGAGAGAACTTAATGGATATACTAATGTATTCAAATCTGAAGGCAACTTGCAGTTACTTGAAGAGTCTGGGTATGCCCATCTTCAGTAACATAATTCTGCATTCTTTCACAAAATCTCTTAATGGCTTTTGTAGCTCAGCTTCTCTTTAAAGGATATCAAGGAAATGAAAAGAGTTAATATAAAATAGCAAGATATTCTTCAGATGTCTTGTATTTATACTGTAACATCTTCAATGGGGCATCTGCAAGCATAAGCTTCTTATTTTTGCTATATGGCTGAATTTTTATATTAGTTGCTATAATTTGACTGATGACATTGTTAATTGGAGAAGACATTTTCTGATCTGCTTTGCTATGGATGCACTCAGAATCTACCCATTAATTTCTTGAATGAAAGGAATAAAGGAACATAAACGGGGGGGAGTCATCTATCTGGCTACAAGTATTTGTGGTAACAGCTTATGATATAAAACTTTTGTACTGGAAAAGAAATACTTTAAAAAGTTACTTAAAGTGTATGTGGAAAGGAAATGAAGAATACATATGCATACACAAGTCTACTTTTAGGAAGCCTTGTTTAGCAAGACCCCTAAGTCTTTAAATAACCTGTGTTTGAGTAGCTCCATGAAAGCACTGTTGGCTAAATTAATCCAGAGGCTGACATGTGAAGCTGGAGTCAGTTGACTTCAGTAGGATTTGTCACTATGGGATATGGAAAATACCTCTTGAAATTGCAGGAAGTAAACAGCTTTCATTTTTGAAATGGGATGAGATAGGACAATACTATCCATATATATGCTGCTGCTATAATTTAAGGAATACTGAGTAACAGAAAATTTTGCTTTGATCTAGGTTTTGATGCATGGATGCGTTAATGACATGACACAGGAATAATGACTTGAACTACAGTTATAAAGGAAGACTACTGCAGAATAAGATGTATATATAATGTAGTTATTAAATATGAACATGACTGACCATTGTGGCCAAACTCTACTGACTTTAGTCAGAGGAGGATTTCTATTGACTTGAGTTAGTGTTTCCATGAGAAAGAAATAGGACCAGTTCTTTAAAAGCAGTTATTTTAGTGTCTCAAGTTAATTTGTGAAGGAGGCAGACGGTGAAGTATATCAACTAAAAATTCATTATGTGGTTTATGCCTATTTAAGAATATTGCTACCATTAAAAAGAAAAAACAAAACACCCCAAATCAACAAACCCAAACACCTCCTGAAATGTTTTACCTGTTACCTGCTCCTTTTAGAAAAGGAAAAAAGAACAGTTGTTTGGTTTCATCTGTTCTTTCGTATGATACACACCAGCTTGTCATTTGCCACCAGGTTCCATGATAGGTATGTTATTTGAAATAGTTTGTGGATGGTCAACATCCAGATAAAACTTGAGAAGCAACATTAAGTACTATGAGGGTTTAGTCAGCTTCTTCATTGGTCCTGCCTATCATTACTGAAATAAATTTCCTCTTATACAAGTCCTAAGCAAATTCCTTCAAGAACTAGCTTTCCATAAAGAGTGTAAAGCATTGACA
This sequence comes from Pezoporus wallicus, assembly GCF_028554395.1. NCBI lineage: Eukaryota > Metazoa > Chordata > Aves > Psittaciformes > Psittacidae > Pezoporus > Pezoporus wallicus. The sequence goes on along the minus strand of NW_026642986.1, from coordinate 457,550 downwards.
TGTTAATTTGTGTTTATTTAAGACATAGTGGCTCTTTTCCAGGAAAAATGGAGAGGGGAGTAGAAGTGGCTTTGTTTGCCCAGTTTTGTTGTCCTACCTGAATTTTTATTGTGACTTTAGAAGGATACATTATTGTTTAGTGTTCTAATTACCTAACTAGAACTGGTAAAAAGTAGACCAAGGTTGATGAATAACTTCATAATTGAGCAAAATTCAAAGTAATACATAATATACCTGTAGCATATGAATAACTTATTAGGGTGTGAATGAAAATTCCCTTTTCAAAATTACATTTCCAGCTAGATAATATTAAATGAATTATTTACATTGCAGTTGTAGCCTAGGTAGCAATACCAGTTGTTTGACTGGCTATGACCTGAAATTCATACTTTCAATTAATACATGAAATTCATAGAAGAAGTTGCTGTGCTTTGTCCAAGAGGTGCCATTTGGAGCATACTGTGAATTCAGTTTAAAAATAAAATCATTGCCATCAATTTTCTTGCTATTAAAACACATTGCACCATATTCAGTTAAGCTGCAAGCAATTTCAAACCCATTAACTTCATGGACCTTTGTACTGCAGCTGTATTTGGCTTGTGTGAAGTCAGGTCTGTACTTAAAATACTGAAAAAAGAGATATAAAGCAGCATATGGAAATCCTCATGGCATGTGTCACAGGCATGAACAGGTAGGGAGAGGTAATTCTGTCTCTTAATATGAGTAGTTTTCTGTACCTATCATATAAAATTTTCTTCCTAATAACAGGAAAGTTGTGATCAAAACTGCAGTATTACTATGTCAGTATTATGTCACTTTATCTTAATTAGTCAAAACAAAATAAAGATCCTTGGTTTTGGGGAGAGGGTAGAAAAGGGGGATGTAAGTATTCTGAAGACCAGTTAACAGGAATAACATAACATTATCTTTACAGTTCTTGAACATCCCATACTTGTAAACTAACATGCTTTGAGATCAGAACAAAGATCGATGTGCTCCAGTGACCTTGATCCAACAGAGACTCAAGACAGGAGTCATAAGGGAACAGAATAAATACAGAATGAGAAGAGTGTGCTACTTCTGTCAGTGCAGCTACAATGTTCAGGGATATGTCGGGTTACATCTATGTGATCTTCCTAAATAATCTTGGCAGATCTTTGTTGTGTGAATTTGTTCGTGTATCTGTCAATACTTTGACCTACTTGGTTCACTGTGTCAGCAACTTAAGGGAAAAATGTGGAAAGAAGCCTGAAAAAAAAATAAACTTCAGGCCCTTAGTTGCTGAACTGTAAGTTGGGGAGTAATATTGTTCCCTTCTTCAACTCTTCTATGGCATCCAGAATTGTATGTACCGAAGACAAGCTGCCCACCTCTTGTGTGTCAGGCTCCAAACTACATTATAGTTACGGACTTTCCATCATTTTTTTACATGTCTTGTTTTGTTTGTTTCTTTCCTAGCATTTTTTTAATACTTTATTTATTTTCCTAGCCTTTTGAAAATGGAAATCTTAATTTAACAAATGATGATGTGAAGTGCTCAAATGCTAAACTGATCTGCATCAGGTCAATTTAAAAAAAAAAAAATGGCCCAAACCCAAAATGCCTCCTAGTTCATAAGTATCTCTTTTGCTCTCTAATCAGTGTTTGAAATGCTGACTTACAAGGGAGCAGTTACCCTGGTAAAATGAAAACTGAGAGATATTTGATTGCTGGGAAGACGACTCCCAGGATTGAACACATAGAGACTGCAGAGGTACTTGAAAGCATGATATATGAGTAAATGGATGTAAACTAGTTACAAAAAACCCTTCAGGATAAAAACTAATTTCTGTCTGTAAAAGCAGTGAATCTGGAGCATTACAGGAGAGAGAGGAGTGTGGTTATTCTTAAGATGGTTCTTTATTAATTTATGAAAGTATTACATTTAATGGGTCCCTCAAATGTCCCAGGAGATCCCTTCAAGTGATGTGCTTCTAAGGCATTCGTCATATAAAGGATCTCAGACATGGATCAAAAATAATTTTCAAATTGCTGAATGATGATTTCTGGAAAATATAATTGAGGGTTTCTTATCTATTAATAGGTGTTAGATAACAGATCTTGCTACTTAATGCAGTAAGAATTGCTAAGTGTTCTTTGGGACCTGTTGCAAATCTGTTGGTGGTGTTAGATGTTTTCTGTACATTTAAAGAAAAAATACTCTGTACAATTTCTTTTTCTGGAAAAGCTAAAAAAAAAAAGATTTAGATGCTGGTTTCAAATGTTTTTTACTTTTTGTTTGTTAAGATAAGAAAAATATCATGTTACTGAAAATAGTCTAAAACTGTTAGAAAATGCAGCCTTAAATTATTTATTTGCATATATAATTAAGTACCAAGACAAAAAATGTACAATGAAACACTGTTTTTTGCTAATCACCTCTGATTTTTGTATGACATGCATATTTCAAAATAGGTTTGGTTTTGTTGCTTTCAGCTTGCTTTTTGTTCCTGAATTATAATTTTGTAAACCTTATCTGAGATTTGAAATTAAAGATGAATTATAGCCAACTGGGAATTGCTATTGATAATAAATACAATAGTTAGTGGGCTCCTGTGCTTCCTGTGTTGGGGAATAATATCTAACCTTAGATACATGGAAAACCGAATGTTGACTTTTTCCAGTGAAGGCTGTCCATAGTATAAGATGAATTATTATACCATGTAAACCATATACCATATTATAACTATCTGTCTCTAGCCTGTATAGCTTAAGAAAATCATGTTGTGAGAGATGAGTTCTGCTGACAGAACTGAGCACACCCTGCAGCCACGGAACTCCCACTGAAGTTGATAGGATGCTTGTGTGCCAAGAGTACTGTTTCAGGGGTTGTACTGATGGCAGCTTTCAGGGTCTGATTGAAGCTTTCGGGAGGTGTATAAGTCCCATGTGAGTATATGTGAATTTCTATTTAGCAAAGAACAGAAAATAAAGCTCTGACTTTATGCGCATTTAAGTAGTGGGCATGTTTATAAAGTACTGCTGAAAAAGTGTGGCACTAATCCAGCAAAAGAACTAAAGGGATGTTCTGTTGTGCCAGGTTCAATTCAAGATAGTATGAGACAAAAAGGATATTCTTCTGGGTTTTTTATTTTTTTTTTGTAATAAAACCAAAGATATTTGTAAGCTACTGATTTTATAACCTCCCTCTGGGAATGTATGAGAAAGTTGAGCTTTGCATGATTAATCATTATAGTCACTTAGTTGTTGCAGCCCAAGTCATAGCTGTGTTGGAGAGTTTAACATTTAGTATAAAAGTTAATAATTTGGTTTAGTGTTTTTGAGAGTTTTGATTTACTTGTTGGCTTTGGTTTGTGCCTTTTGTGATGCTAGTCAAAATTGTTCCGTGTTGAGATCGTGCCTGTAGGACTGTAAGTGTACTGTCAAGAGTGATCAGATGTTAAATGGATTTGTGCCAGTTTACGGCAGTTCCACATACGGGGTTCAACAGCTTTAGCATTTAGTTGAAATAATCCTCCCCAGCACTTTTGCATTACGTTTGGATTATACAGCCTGTTTACATACAGAATTTATGCTGCTGGGTTTGAGAACTCTCTCATAGGTGATATTTTCTATGCAGTTCTCCTCAACTCATGGTAGACTTATTCTGATTTTACCAGTCTTAGAAGTAAACTTACACGTTTGTTTAGTATCACAGTAGCTGGTTTCAGTTCTGATTTGCTTACATGATGCTAATGTTAAAATGTATTTTGATCTTCTATTCACTTTTTTCTGTCATTTGTAAACATTAATATTGATCAAAATTTTCCTAGGTGTATTCTGAAACCCTAGGAATCACCTGTTTGATTCGGTGCAGCCCTTTACGTGCCACAGTCTGATAGTTTTTTTTGGTTGTGTTTTTTCATAGGTACAAGAGTGAACAAGTCTGCTGTATACAAGAGCAGATCTGACTGGGGAAAAAATAGTAATCTGTAAAAAATGTTGATGAAAATAAATATACTTCTCCATGAATTGTTTATTTTGCATTTTTGGCTATCAGGACCTTATTTAAAAGCCAAACAAAAAAAAACACCCAACCATCCAGAGCCAAACAAAACCAAGAAGTACTCCTTTTCAGGAGTCATTTTGCTCCTAGATGGAGTTCTGATATCTGTTCTTCCATGTTCTTCCTAAACTAGGGGTGGCAACTGTAGCCATTGAGTGGACTGAAAAATTAAAAGAGACTTTATAATCATGTCAATATTATAAAAATAATTTTAAAGAATATTATTTGATTTGTTGTTACTAGCAAATGTTACTGTTGCTTTAATGCATCTTCAGTCTGTTTGTGACTTTTCCAGACCATGAAGCTCACTTAATACAGTCCTGAAAGTTTTCTAGGTAGTCTTTGTTACACCCCAATCAATCAAAGTTAGCCTGAGAGAAAAACCTTTTACTGTTTGTAACTACACTGGATCTATTTCATGTGACCTACAGATATTAAAGAAGTAATATCTCTGCCAACCTATAGAACAATCTGTTTCTGCAGTGATGTTCTATTTTTACCTATGAAAATAGCATAATGAATTGTTTTAAATACATTTTTGAGTGTTTGATCAGAAGAAAGTGTTGTAATGTTGGGGGAGAGAGGAAAGGAAATGCAAGCAGCAAGAAGGAAAGAATAACTAATATTTGTTAAAGTTGCATGTTTTGCTGTAAGAGGAGACACTTCTTTCCTTATTTGTTTGGGGTTCTTTTTTTTTGTTTGGGTTTTTTAATTGGTTGCCTGTTTAAAAAGTAAAAATATGTTTTCATAGTCCAGGTGTGATTTGAAGCATCAGACAAATTTTCACATGATGTTTCTGAAATTTTATTCTTAACTCTAAGTACAGCTTGTCTTCCAGTGTTATCTTCTGCATGACAGGCTTTTTGTGTTTAGCACCGAGTTGTCTTTTTTGTCATAAGAACACTGAAGGCTGAACAAAGGTCAGTTGGACTGTTTCCTGGAGATAGAATGCATATTAAGAGCCATGTTTGCAGACATCATGACATACTGTGTGGCGTCATTTTCTGTTAACATCTAGTTCTGTTTGTTTTACCTACTATAGACTGTTAGGCAACCTTGATCACTTCCATGCAAAGAAATTATCATAAGGTTTCTAAGTGTTGGGAAGAGGTAATTAGGCATTCTCACAAGTGTTCATTAGATTCATAAAAACAGAATAGCTTCACTTTTCATCTTTCCCTTGAACTGTAGTCACAGTTGCAAATACATGTTCCAAGTTTATTTTGCTTATCAATTCAGTTTTAAAAGTAATATCTTAAAATTCTGTTACCTGAAGTTTTTCTGAAATGCAGTCCTAAAAATAGGTGCACATCTGTGACGAAGAATTACTAAACCAGCAAAAATGAGAATATAAGCTTCTGTAAGTGGGAAGGGGGGGGGGGGGGAGAAGAAAAAATGCATGGTGAAGTAAAAGCTACTTTTCACAGTAAACAGTTTTATACAACACAAACATCTGTATTATCAGTCTGAGTTTAATTGTTCATGGCATATATTTGTAAAGGCTTAATTCCTAACTATGTAAAGAAGTGTGTTTAATTTCTTTTAGTCTTCACTTTTGTCCTGGGTTCAGCAGTAGCAGTCATGTTTCTCCTCCTTGGTAGCTGGTGCAGTGCAGTGTTTTGACTTTCGGCTCGGGAACAGAGCTGATAGAGATGTTTTGGTTTGGCCAAGGACTTTGTGAGCCTCATGCTCTGCCAGGGAGGAGGGGAAGCTGGGAGGAAGCAGAGACAGGACACCTGACCCAAACTGACCAAAGAGGTATTCCATACCACAGCACGTCATGCCCAGGATGTAACTGGGAGTTAGCCAGAAGGGCTGGGAGACTGCAGGGTTGGAGGAGGTATCGGTCGGAGCTTGGTCAGGCTTGGGGGGCGAGTTATCGGTCAGCGGGTGGTGGGGTGTTGTATTCTGTTCCCTTGTTATTTCCTTTATCATTATTATCATTGGTGGTAGCAGTAGTGATTTGTGTTATACCTTAGTTACTAAACTGTTCTTATCTCAACCCGTGGGAGTTGCATTCTTTTGATTCTCCTCTCCGTCCCTCCGAGAGCAGGGGGAGGGCAAGAAAGGGGGGGAAGTGAGCGAACGAATTACCTGACTGGGTTTAAACCACGACAACTTTATAAAAATAGTTCTGAGTTCCTTCTGTCTTACAAGAACTAACATGAGAGTGGAAACAGTTAACCTTCTCAGACTTGTGGAGTTAATGCTATGCTTTGCCCTACATCTGTTTGGCAGAAGTTTTCTCTACCACTGTTTCCATTCACTTGCATCAAGCAACATAAGTGCATTATTGAAACTGAATTTTTTGAGGTATGATGTTAGGGAAGTAAATATTTATGTGGTAAGATTTTTCATTCCAGTGTCTTACTTTTGATAATGCAGATAATCAGTTTACTACCTTGCAATAAAAAGTGCTCATTCAACTGAGAAATGAAGTACATCATTTGCTGGTAATAACAAGGAACCTTTCTTGTTTTCAGAATACACTATTGTGTTTTAAAAACTGTTTTAAAAATATATGTTCATTTGTTGTCATAGTTAGATATTGGCATAAAGAAATCTATTATCATAAAGAGAAGCTGAAGAAAGCTAAATGAGGATGGAAACTTTCTGGATTTTAGTTTAGAAAGACCACTGTCTTTTTCTGTAAGGTTTTCTCCTGTGTTTTCCACAATTATCTGTTCAGGATTGCTGATGAAATCTAAAACTACTTCTGTATACTTGTCTTTGGAACATGTATGCTGCTTAGTATCAATAACATGGTGAGGAATTGTCAGTGTGACATATACTAATCCTCACAATACCTCCAGCCTCACTATTGGAAAATAAAGGGATTAAGCTAGCAGGTATGTCCACTTACTCTCTTCTAGGCAGATTCAAACTCTACCTGTGCATGCTCCCAGTTAACTGAAGACAAACTAGCCCCGCATCAAAACCTGAAACTGCCATTCCTGTGACAATGCTTGAAGAAACTGTTAAGGCTTATTAATGTTAGTATACTGTTGTGGTAATTACAGATACACAAATTGCCATTAGGTTGCATCTGGCCATCTTAGAGTGTTGCATCTGCCTGCCAAAGGTTGTGCTGATGTGCCCACAGCAAGATAAAGGCAGGATGGAGCAAAGATCTTCAAGTTAAAGAAAACCTAAACCACAACATCGACCTTGTGGCACAGTGCCCACTCCTGTCAGGAACAGAACTGGAGGAAGACCTCTGACTCCTAGTTACTAGTTTCATTTCCCATAGGTTGTGGCCATGTTGACATAACGTATATTGCTTCCAGACTTTAGGTGTCTCTGCATCATACCTACTCACATTTCTGCTGCTGATGTCATAGGCACAGCTAGCTTGGTCCACAAGTGTGCATATGTGATCTAAGTATGGGAGATGTCACACAGCAGTAAATGCAATTCAGTCTCCTGAGTCTTTAGGGTAGTACCCTAAGAGTTGAATCATCTTTTTGGATGCTTGATGTTACTCTAAATTGCAGAAAGCCACACTGACCTTTATGCTAACTTTATTAGGGGCACTTAATGTGGCACATTGTTCTGAGAGTACCCATGCAGTTAATACTCAAGAAGGAAGAATTGAACGTTATCCTTCTGAAAGCCAGTCCAGTACCAGATTCAAATAGGAATAACTGAGATGTTGTTAGCTACTAGTGAGAAAGGAAATCACAGCTTTATTAAATCATAATACTTAGTGTTTCAAATTTAGGTCATTACTCTTTATCTTCAGTCAAACTATATTTTTGTTCTTCATACAACTAAGATCAACAATTAAAACTGATAGATTGAATCACAACCACTTCTAGACAATAGAATAGGTATCCATTTAAACAGAGTAGAACAATTTTATGAAAAAGTATGAAAGACTATAGGTTTCTAGTTAGAACATAGCTAGCAGGTAGGAAGAACCCAGGTAGCTGGGTTCTTCCAATGTGAAGCTTTGTGACTTAAGACAAATAATTTTTTATGTCCCTCAGCAATTTTACCTGTTATTATGGCCCAATCAACTAGGTTTGGCATAAGAAAGAAAAAGGAGATGTTAATGTTGCATCTTAGACAGTAATCCTTACTTAATATGTTGGATTTTGATTTAGTTCTGTCACTCTGTGAAACAGAAATACCTTAATTTTACTGCCATGGTTTTGCTAAAACTTGTTTCTCTTTTTGCATTAAACCCAGGATGTGAAAATGAAGTATTTATTTATAAGATGATAGAAGTCGTGCTCCTGTGGATGCTCTTGTCCTTAATTGTACCAAGATTCCCCATTTTATTGATGTGAAATGAAATGTAAAGAGGCTTGATCAAGGTGAATTATGAATCCAGGATTGAGTCAGCTGTCCTGATTTCATTGGGGTGCTTTAACAGTCACCTTGCTTTCATTTTATGTTAAGATACGGAGTCAAAACTGACATGAAAACATGCAGGAATTGTAAACTGATTTCATTGTTGTTCTTTAGGGTCATGCATGCTGATTTCAGCAGCTGTATTTTAAATGGACTTGATCTGAGGCTAGTGTTTGGTGGGTGTGATGATTTGGCATCCTTTTAAGATCCTAAGGAGTATCCCCAGAAGTCATTATTTAAATCTGCAGATTAGCAAGTGAAATGCTTGGCTCTTCTTTTTAAGATGACAAGGAAACTAAATAGATGGTGCTTTCTGGTGAAAGACTGGATGGGGGGGAGCCAAAGTACGAAAACAAAGCAGAAAACCCCACAAAATGCATCCCAACACAAACCCGAAAACCACCTTAGAGACTCTGGAAGATCTGTGTTTAAGTGTTTATGTACCCCACTCACTACTCAGACACTGCATCAGAAGTTTATGTTTTTTGTAGTTTTGGAATAATAGCTGTCATTGGTTATCTCTTTGAAGAATGAAAGTGAATAACCAAATAGTTTTCTTTCCATGGCCAAACAGGCTGTGTGTTAGTGTTCAAGGCTGGTTGTGAATGCTGGACTGGTAACACTTTCAGTAGATGACATTAGGTGAGAAAGATACTGTCGGTATTGATAGACTCAGAATCTGCCTAAGCTCTTTTTTCTTTCTTGCAAATTGCATTTACTAAAATTGTCAGACTGGATATCTGCAGTCTTAGGGTTTTGTATCTATTTTTGGAATTAAGGTGGGCCTCCTTTAGTGTTCCTCAGTTTGCTTCCTTTCAAAGGGAAGTGTCATGATGTTACATAGCTGTCTTTGTATGATCCCCAAACACATTGAAATATTAGTACAAAAAAGTTAAATTAATTACTGGTGACATTAGTTTCAAATACAGAAGCAGTAAAATAATGATAGCAATTCTGTAATCTGTTAACAGAAAAAAAAAGGCAATAATGTTACTTATGCAAACATTTTGAGTGGACATTTTAGAGGGCACCAAATGCTGGTACAAGCTGTGTGGATTCTTGACTCAGCACTAAAAATATGGGAGTGCTCTGAAATGCTGATTGAAACACACATTCCCTGATCCCCTAGCACAAATGAGAGAATGGAGTAATTAGAGGGGCCAAATTTATGTTTGGTGCATTGTTTGTACACATAAGAGGTTATCTGTTGCTGTAAATTGGATTAGCTATATAAACAGTAGCATAATTTATTTAAGGTCATGTCTCAAAGACTTGGAAAAGAATAGTGGAAGAACAGTAAGGGTACTGTAAAGAGATTTACAGAGAATGCAGCTGTACTTGCATGTAGGCAATTTATGTATAGCTGGATATATTTTAATACACTAGAATTTCTTTATGTTTTAACCATTGGCAATGTAGGGAGCTTGCAACTCCACATTTCAGTGGAAGCTTTAAACTTGTGTGTAAGGGCTGTTGAAATTACGTATTTTAAACCAGTCATATTTCATGAATTCATAAAATCAATCACCACCTCCTTCTGAGTATGTATGAATATTCATACTTCTTCCCCAGATGATTTACTGAAATGATGATGCACTTTTCAAATGGATATATATAGCTGGTATGCTGAAGTCAATGACATAACTTCTGTTTAACTTTGGCAGTGGTTGGATTTTGTTCAGTGACCTCTCACTTAGGTACTGAAAGGAATGCTTTGGGAAGCTTCCCTGCCTGCAGCCACTGTGATGGCATGAGAGGCACAGTCAGGTGGCTCCATACTAGCTCTGCAGAGGTCCGTTAGCACAGTCTGAGATGCATTGCTCCTCTCTTGCATTTCACAGGGCTGAAACAAATGTGCTTCTTGCACCCTTTGCATAGGGACTACTCAGATGAAGAAACGTATAACCTATGCTGACCTAAACAAGTTAAACAATGATTAATATTGTTAGCATTTACCACTGGGTAACTCCCGACAGAAAGGTAACGCAACTTGGTCAGGCATACAGGGACTTTTTTTTTTTGAGAATATTTTTAATTTCTCTATTCTGTTGGATCTTCAGTGCATATTTTCTAATTTCTCTGGTCTTTACTTGGTGTCTTCTCTAATGGGGCTCTCTGATTTTTTGAGAAAGATGAACACTGTAAATGCTTTAAAATTTGTCACTTAAATACTTCTTGGAAATGATGTGAGTAGCTTTAACAAAAAGGATACTTTTAAATGAAAATGTTTATTTCCTCATGTTTAAATAAGCTGCTTGACAAGAACAGTTACTTTATTAGAAATTGCAGTTTATTGCCTGTAATATGTACCTTGGCTTTTCTAATCTTCATTGTTGATTTTACAGACCAAATCTGTCACTTCAGTAAACGAGATGTTCTATTTAATCTCCAGTCTTTAACACAGCCTTCTAAAAGAGGGATCTTTTTGAGTGCAAAGTTCGTTGTCATGTTACTAGTGTCTTTCTGACCAGAATGCAAAGTAGCTTTAATCCATACATTCTTTTTTCCCTGTACTGGGATAGCTGCCAAATCTGTGTCAGCGATTAACTTCTGAATGTGTCAGCTGTAACAAATACAATTCATTGTTTCTTGACTAGTTAACAGCTAGTTTAAAAGGCAGGAACAGCTCAAATGAAAGTACTGTACATTTTGTATCTAAAATATTCAGGCTCTTAAAACTACTGAGAGAATTTAGAAAAAAAACCCTTAGTTCTAGGAGGGATTTTTAGGTAGGCAAAAATACTTACATGATTCTTAAAATCAAAACATGCCGGATTGCTGGGTAATGAACTTATCTGATGAAATTGTGGTTACAGGTACTTTTCAATAAAGGGTTATATAACTCAGTATTTAAGTTCTGTTTCTCATGTGAAAAGCAGAATAACTGCTTCCTCCCCTTCCCCCAAAAAACTCCTACGCCCCTGAAACTCTCAAACACCCAACCCTACAAGAAATCTCTTTTGAGCTCTTTAGAATGATATACTTTCTAAAAAAAAGAATATCTCAAAAAAGAAAAATTCCTTAACTGATTCAGAGAACCTGAGAGTATGAAAGTTATCGTCTAGAGCAAAGTATGAAATTGCAGTTTAGAGGGGTGAGTTAATGATGCTCTTCCTCCTGAGATATGCATTTTCAAATTATTATTTTTTTAATCACGAACTGCACCAAATGAGAACAATTTCATATTCAGGGTTTGCCCATCTATTTGGCAAACTTTTCTCTGCAAGTGAACGGTTTGCTATAAATATTTTAAAACCACAGTGTACTTAATTAGTCCCTCATGCTTCATGTTGACCTTTATTTTCTACTCCCCCCCCATTTTAGATCAGCTAACCCATCAGAAAAGTTTGAAATTCAAGCTGAAGTTTTAGTATATGTAAGACCTTTTCTCCCTCTAACCTTTGATTTAAAAGGTGTAGTTTTGTATATTGTATCTCAAGCATAACATGAAAATACTGATAAGAAATGAAAAAAAAACCATGCTGTTTTAATAGGTGTCATATCTGCTATCTTGCGTAAGCGATTCAGTTGTTTTCTCACAGTGGTGACAGGCGCTAAAACTCTCCAGAGATGCAAAATTATTTTTGTTGACTGGCTCATTTGAGCCCTGCTATTTTCAAGTTGCAGTGAGTGAAAGGGTTGAGTGTGCTATTAGGCAGAACAAGGAGAAGCCATGCAATGAAATGTCTGCAAACTAATGAGGAGAAAATTTATATTGTTATATAAAAACAACCCCCTCAAAAAAAAAACAACAAAAAAAACAAACCCAACAAAACAACCAAAAACCCCAAACAAAACCAAACCCTCTGGAAAGTGCAAACTGGGATCATACAGAATGTGTACTTTGAAACAGAATAGCAACTGCAACGATTTACAATGACCTATACTGCTGGGTGAAGTTTAAAATGCAAAGAAACTTTTGAAAAAAAAATCTGTTTTCTTAGCTTTTAAAATAAAAGGTATTTTAAGGAAGTGAAGGGGGGAGATGGTCTTTGCATAGTTAGAAATCATAGACTTTCTGTATAGATTTGTGGAATAAAATGTTACCTTTCAACTTATTGACAGTGGTGTAGCCAATGCAGAATGTAAGGTTTACACCTAATAGTACAGACTGTGAATCTACAGTCCCAGTCCTTCAGCACTTATTCTTCCTGCCCTGTGCCACCCCCACTCTCATTCCCTTATTTCCTTTTTACACCTTTTTTTCATTTAAAAAGGACTTCAGACAGTGGTTTCCCCTATACATTAGTCAGAATGTTTTATATTTGTCAAGTAATTTGTATCTGTAGAATAGTGGTTGTGAGTCATGAGTGGGATTTGTTTGCTTACCCTACACTTACCCAGCATACATGTAGAAGACAGGGCCTCGTCATGTTATTGGGGAAGATCTGTGAGCCTTGGGAAGCAAACCAATTTGAGATACATAAATTAAGAGATCTATTAATTCCAATGTGATATGCATGCCATCTTTGACTTGTGTTATACTTACAGCCCAGCTCCTTCTGTAGTTTCAATAACCTTCGTAATTTCCTTCTGCTACTTTTTGTATTCTTGAGCATGCTGGTGGCTGAGAAACACATCCCATCAATTCTTTAATCTCAGATCTTTGAAATTATTGCAATGTCAAGATCTTGTAAGGAGGGGAAGGAGGTATTAAAAAGGGCAAAGACAAAATGAATGGTAGGGATAATGACAGGAAGATTTCTGCCTTGAAAGTGGAAGCCAAAATGAATGAGCCTCAGATAATATCCATTCTGTGTTCTTGAGTGGAACTGAAGATTTGGTGGCAAATGCTGTACCATTGTTTAAAAGGTGGAAGATCTCTGGCCATTAGAGGCTTGCTTCTCTAACACAAGTGGTATGCAAAGCTGTATATATATATATATATGTATGTATATATATCTCATATAGCTTTCAAATACAGATAATATTATTTTTGTAGTTATGCCATTGTCCCAGATTCCAATGAAATCCCTTGTTTTAATATTGTATACAAGTCTGGTAATCCTTTTTCAAGACTAAGTGTTTGGTGCAAGATGACAAAGAAGGCATTGGGGCATGAGAGAATATGGGCTTGTTTAAATTAAAGTAGAGAGAAGATATGTTTAGAGTCTCGAATTCCAGAGTGGAAGGAGGGAGAATTATTCTTTAAGTTAAAGTATGTTTGGTGAAGGAAGAAATGGGCTTTAACTGCCTGAACAATTTTGGTCTGAAAATGTGAAGATTACTTTCATCCATAAAGAGCAAGGAAGATGTGGAACAGCCTTTAAAATAATGGTTGTATAAATCTAAGTCTTTTAAGAAGGAGGTAAAGAGGAGTTGAGAGGGATGTTGTAACGCTGTGCCACTAAAGTCCACTAGAATTTTTACCTGAAATATGCTGTTCTCCTGCATGCTTGATTAGTGTTATTTTTGGAATTAAACCCTGAACTTACTCCTTTAAGTTTTTATTTGGTAAATAAAAAGTATATTTAATTTAAGTATTTAATTATGTAGTAACAGTTAATAATTTAAATAATCCATACTAAATGATAGCAATTTGTTCAGGAAATTGTTTCTAGAACTTTCAGATGTGTAAAATCTGTGCAATGACTTACCTTGAAATGAGAATGAACTCTTTTTCACTCTTGTCATGTTCTCATTATGAGTTAGTGATGATGAATTAAGTCCAAAATCTGAGATTAAAACAAGGTAGAATTTCATTAGTACCTTGAAGATTTGCATGTAGAGTCTACTCTTATGCACCAAAAGAAATGCTTTCTAAATGTTTGTAGCTGTTCTTAAGCAGTGGAAATAATAGAAATTGAGATCATTAGAAAGACAAATTTCCATGGAACTGACAAAAACATTCTGGGGATGTTTAAAGGAGAGTCTGGTATTTAGAGAAGTCATAGCCAAGTAAACTTCACCAAGCTGTCACTGAAAACATAAAATCAAATGATCAGTATTTGTATTCTCTGCAGATATGATATGAGAAAGTGACTAATCTTGAAGACACGAAATTTTACATGTTACTTTTGTGAGTGTTTTTAAGCAATTAATGATAAGGTGCTGTAGAATCACTTTACTATCTGTAAAGAAAAGTATTCAGAATTACCAATTCCATTCATTAGTCATAAAACAATTATTAAATATAAAATTACTTGAATCTGGCAAATTATTACAGATGGAAGAAGTTGGGAAAAATGGATTTATTTTTTTGAGCATATTTTACATAAGACCTTTTCATAAAGGACCTCAGAATCAATGCCTTCTAATTTACAGGAATTATGAGTGTAGCAGAGTGTAATAGAAAAATGCATTGATTAAAAAAGACACCATAGATAGACATATATCATGGAGGATTCAGAGTCTGAAATTTAGATGGTAATTTCCTGGGCTGTAAGAGCTTTGCAACAAGTACTTAGTTTTGTGTGTTTGTTCACTGTGGTAAGTAGTCTCCATTTCGGCATTAGTGGTGTGTATAACTAACCAGGTTCTACCAGTTTGCATTGGGAGGGCAAGGTACAATTGCTGGAACTCAGACATCCACATTTGATGTGTGCCTGACAAAGTTTTGCATTCCTTTCTATTGTAATGTCATCAATTTCTGTTTATGGTTTCAGTTAATGCTAGAGAAGCAACTTTGCATGAATCATAGAATCATACGAGAATTTTAGTGCCAGCAAGTAGCTGACAATCAACATGTCAAAGTCTAGTTCCATACACTCTTTAATAAGAAAGGACAAACAGAAAGAGATGTTAGTCTGGAATGTTTCATATCCTCTCTTCTGAAGCAGCAGTATTCTTGGCAGTGGAAGATCTTCTAGCTTGACAAACATTTCCTGCTTAGATTTATAGGTCTTCTGCTCATGCAAGTAAAAGATGCTTAGGCTGTAAATGAAAATTGCATTGTTTTGTCGTTTAGATTTCAGTAGTTAACACACACACACACAAATCATGCAATATTGGTCACATTTTTCTAATATTATGCATCTGACATGTATTACTATAATCAGTGGAGGAAAGAAATTCATGTCTCTACTAATACTTCATATGATTTGGAAGTACATCGAAGTATCCCTGTATATGTCAAAGTAGATCATTTATTTGTAGTTACAGCTTGTGGCAGACAACTTTTTCCATTCTTTCTGCCCCCCTCCCCCCCAAATCTGTTGAGTCTCGTTCACCACCTGGTAAATGCTTGAATGCCTTTGTGCTTGAGCGTTAACCTTGGAGCCTACTGTAGCATAAGAAAGCACAGATGACAGTTTGAGGTAGGTGAGCTTTTTCAGGTTTATAAGATGCTAATTTATCACTGTTATGTAACTACTTTTCACATTTCAACCTTGTGTACCTATTATTTTAGTACTTAATAGAGAATGAGTGTTTGCAAGTTCCTGGCAACATTGGTTTCTAGTTCTGATTCATGTTCAACTGCTTTTCCAGGCTGACATTGAATCATTAAATGACATCATGACTCCAGTTTAATATGTCCTTAGTTTAAATATCTCATCAGTGATTCCTTGTTAGATCTAAATCTTTAGCTTTTTCAAAATACTAACCACAGGATTTCTACCTGTATTCTTTAAATGTTAGGTAGGCTAAGTTTAATTCAGCAAGAGACTTTTAATTTAGAAATAATATACTGCTTTTAAAAACACCTCTGAAACATGCAGCCTTCACTTTGATAATTTATTCTCCATTTTAGTATAATTCTGTATTTTTAAATGGGTATCTCTTCATATCGTATCTTCATATCTCTTATGATATCAATGTATTTTATATTTTTCTCTCTGCTCAGAGAGGAGATTTTATATTACAAGTCAAAGCAAAAGGAAGACTCACAAATAAATGCTTCAAAAAGGTTAATTTAAAAGAATGTGAACCTGGTGCTTTCAAGGCAGTTGCATATGAAGGTGACACGACTTTTTTTTTTTTGTAGGCCTGAAAGACTAAACCAAATTGAAGTGTAATGAAGAATAGGAAATGACATCTTAAATATGAAAAGACTGGTGCCCTATTTTTTGTTTTTGTGTAATACTGTCTGAAAAACCATGTAAGTCCACAGCTAGATATGTAAAAATGACATTTTTTCATATGAGAAGCTGTCTCCATCTTAGCTTTACAATGCAATTTGTAGTAAAGCTAAATTGGAGGTTTGATGCTTTTAGTTTTGTTTTGGCATGGAGCCAGTTGTGAGCTTCACCAGCCTAAAGCATTATATTTTTCCTGATAGCAAATCTTTTCTACTGGTGTATGCCCTTAGAAAAGAAGAAAGCTTACAAAGAAGACAGTGTCTTCTACATACTGCAGTGTCTTTAACTGGAAATCTCTAGAGGGCCACATGCTGATACGTTTTCTTCCTTGTGTCTCAGCTGCCTTTGCCTTTTCCTTCTTGTCCTTATTAGTTACATCCAGAAAGAAATGCTTTCTTCTCCTTCCTGTTATTTGAAGCAGGGGAAGTGCATGTGAGTGGATTGCACTGCTAGCGTCGATCATGAAAAGGGGAGGGTGACTCTACTACATCATTCAAGTGTGGTATTTGCTTATGGTTTGTTTTTTTTTTTTAGTTTTGAGTTTTTTTTTCCCCTAAAGCTATCTGTATTCCCCTTAAAATGCATATTGCATTGTGAAGATATGTAGTGACAGTGGTGTGACAGATGCTGAGGAAAATAATGTAGTATTCCCATGTAACAACTGTAATCCGTCTTTGTGAAGAGAGTAGCCATGTATTGTCTTTGAGAATTGGTTTTATTTTACTGCTGTCACTGGAGATGCACACTTGTTTGGTTCCTTAGGGAAAGTAGGGAAGTAGCAGTTCTGTCTAACCAGTCTCATGATTCAAATTATTTTGTTGTTTTGTTTCTGTTAAGCTGTCCTTCACAGGCACACACCCTCCTTCAGGCAGAATAATAGAATGCTGCAGAATTGCACCTGAACTGGTTCTCTAGCTTGGTGACTGCTGCTGAGCCTTTATAATGAATTTCTGTATGTTCTGAATTTTTAAGATCAAATTGAGATCTTTCAGAGTTTTTTTTTTTTAATCCAGTTTTGGCCTCTATATATGTTAATATTGGCAGTAGGCACAAAGTATATGCCAGAGTCAAGCAGTGTTGTTCAGGTTCTGTTTTCATTGATTGTTTCATCTACAATAATTTTCGAGTGTGGAATTCCTGCTGCTGTCTGTATACATAAATAGGTAGCTTCTTGTTAAATTATCTCCACCTGGTGGCAGTATCTCATAACTAGCAACAGAGAAACAACCGGAGCACTTTTTCTCTTTTGTTTTCAGAAACATATCATCAAAGCTAGTTAAATCAAATGAGTCATTGCTTAAAAGAAGCTTGTAGATATGCATGAAATATTTTAAAGCTGAAGTGTGGTGCCATGGGTGTAATCTGATGTGCTATATGGATTTTTAACTGATGAGTATCCCATGGATAAGTACCTTCGAAATTCGAGTCAGTTGGCAAAAGCTCCCTTAACATAACTCTAATAATGCCTGCATTACTTCTGTTAAAAAGAGCAATGCAGGCATTTTGTTGGATAAAGTCAAGATTCAGAAGTTTTGTGTATATTCCTGCAGTTACAAACTATGGTTTAGGTTGTGCAAAGGTTGCATAATCTGTTTTCTTGATGCCTATTTTTGTAGTCTGTTGCAAAGAAATGCTCTTTGCTGAAGCACTGAATTGCTGGTTTTCTTCAGTGAAGAAAAGAAGGGTTTTCAGAAAAAGCACACTATCAATTTATCTTATCAAAATATCTTTTTAAGACCTTACCTGTAAGACCTTTCATATTACACTTGTCAGAAGAAGCTTTATATTTGAAGTTATACAAGCATTTCCATATTAAAGTCAAAATATTCCAAAACCAGTTACTATAGCCTGAAACTGCAGTGGTCATGAAAATATTTACTTTGTTGATTTTCTTCTCTACCCCCAAAAACTAACTCGTAATGTCAAAACATATTTTGATCAGAGCTTGTTAGCAGCTGAGAATTTGTAGTAAATCATATTTTGCTGATGTCGTGGTTTAAACCCAGTCAGGTAATTCGTTCGCTCACTTCCCCCCCTTTCTTGCCCTCCCCCTGCTCTCGGAGGGACGGAGAGGAGAATCAAAAGAATGCAACTCCCACGGGTTGAGATAAGAACAGTTTAGTAACTAAGGTATAACACAAATCACTACTGCTACCACCAATGATAATAATGATAAAGGAAATAACAAGGGAACAGAATACAACACCTCAGCACCCGTTGACCGATAACTCGCCCCCCAAGCCTGACCAAGCTCCGACCGATACCTCCTCCAACCCTGCAGTCTCCCAGCCCTTCCGGCTCACTCCCAGTTACATCCTGGGCATGACGTGCTGTGGTATGGAATAGCTCTTTGGTCAGTTTGGGTCAGGTGTCCTGTCTCTGCTTCCTCCCAGCTTCCCCTCCTCCCTGGCAGAGCATGAGGCTCACAAAGTCCTTGGCCAAACCAAAACATCTCTATCAGCTCTGTTCCCGAGCCGAAAGTCAAAACACTGCACTGCACCAGCTACCAAGGAGGAGAAACATGACTGCTACTGCTGAACCCAGGACAGCTGATTAAAAAAGCTTTGAAATTTATTATTTTATAAGTAGCATTATTTGTCTTCTGTTATACTTGTAAACACTAACTCAAATACCTTTATTTTATTAAATAGACTTCTTCCCTTTGCAAAGGAACAGTCAGCCTTTTGATGGTTGAGCTTACGTGGTAGCATATGTTACTTAGTTGAACAGTCTTTATGCAGTGTATTTATTTTGATATAGCTATTTACCAAGTATACTGATGTGATGAGTTCTTTATTGGTTTAAATGCAATTGTAAAGAACTTCCAGCTTGAGAACCTCATGGGAAAGCTAAAAAGTTGTTCTTAAAAATGGGGAGTGGGGAAGCAAATCAAAATAGGCTGGCAACAATTTCAAAGGGAGCTTGTATCTTTGTGTCCATGCTGTGTTCTCAGACCTTTACTTGATGCATGTGTGTAGGGGTTTTATTTTTTTGTGTGTAGACAAAATACTGCTTAAATCGTTGTTCTGGGTGAGAACTAAAGAATTCACCTTTGCTGAAGTCAGCCTTAATAGGCCACAGAAACTGTGGTCTGTAAGCACTAAACAGAAAGAACAAGGTAGTTCGTTACCCACTGAAAGCATTGTTTGTGTCTGCTGAGATTTCGAATGTTTGATTGCACTCACCTTATTTTTCTGTAGTGTGAGGTGCATAAAATATGAATTCATGGAAGAAAGGAGAGAGGGAAAGAATCCCAATGAAGAAGATAATATTTGCATAGCAGAACAACCAGTCTCTTACAAGCGCTAAATAAGGGAATACTATTGTGGTTTGTCACACTGCATTCATTTAATACAATTAGAAAAGTTTCTATTGGGGTGTCTTTTCTCTGAAAAAAAAAAACTTTTGTGTCGGGTTCTTTGGTCCATCAGGTAGTTTCTAGACATATTTCTGAATTTATCAATAAGTTATTTATGAGCTAGAAAAGTGAAACGAATAATGAAAGCTAATTATCTTCTTGTTTTCTTGGTTTATGTAAGACTATATTTCAGCATGGAGCTGTTGAACTGACCAGCTCTAACTGACCATATTAGGAAGTATCAGCTATAGGGTAAGTAATGTGATAAAACTATCCTCATTAATGAAAGTGGAATTTAAGTAATAAATTTTGTGCCTTGTTGGTTCCAAATTTTTTATTATAAAAAGCTATCACTACTTTTAACTTTTAATCTTAAAAAGTGATAAAATAAGAAACACTGAAGATCTGTTGTAAGGCTTGGTTTGTATGACAGAATGCTTCAGCTGGAAATTTAGGGCCCAAGTTCGGTTATTATGATGTCCTAATACTGCTTCAGAAATTCAGATCACCAGATCTTACACATCTGAAAGTTGTAGAAACAATTTCCTGAACAAATATGCCATTATTTAGTATGGGTTATTTTAATTAACTGTTACTGCATAATTAAATCCTGGTATTTACTGTGTTCTTACAGAGAAATCTTTATGAATAAATGTAATGCTTTTTAAAATAATCATGGTTGTGGAGCACCCTTTTAAATACATACTTCCTGTTTTGTACCTTTCTCTGGCTTCTAAGTCAAGGTAGGACAATGAACTGAATTTTACAATACCACTTATTTACTAAAGGAGTGAAACTAGGACTGCTAGTTCATTGCTGATGTTGCCAGAATGTTTTCGTATGGGGGAGACTGAATCCATACTATGTCAGGAAGACAGATGAACACTTAAACACTCAATTGCTCTTCTGGTGGTTCTCAATCTTGGAGTTCATCCAAGTGTATTTCATGGTGTGTCTCAATATAGTGCCTGGCACTTTGGTGCTTGGGGTCAAAACAAAATTTTCTTTAATAGCAATATTATCACAGGTACTAGTGTGAAACACTGTACTGTTTCTGCATCCTCTTCCCCCTCCAGTGTTGAAATTAAGTAGGTAGCTACACTATTATAGAGAAGTATGTGCATACTTTTAATAAGGCTGAAATTTCAGTTAAGTCACTATGCATTCCTGGAAAACTGTTACTAAGCTTTTATTTTGTAAAAAGTCAGTAACAGGTGCAGCTTCTCAATTTAAATGAATATTTTTGGGATTACCCTGAATACCTAGCTAGGATTCACTTTTGTGTTCCAAATTAATTTGGAAATCATACCTATATTGTTTGCATATATGTATAATATATAATGCTGCCATTCATTACTTTGTTCCCCCTTTTTCCTCTGTGTACCAATTATGGCCATATTTGTGGTGTAGTAAAACTAACAATAGTTTAAAGCTGCAGCTCAGTCTGCATTGTTTTATCACTTAATAGCCTATACTGAAGTTCTGTGTGGTCTTGTGGTTTTGAGGTTTCTTGTCAATGACCACAGAAGTCAGAATTTGTATTGTGCCCCCCTGGGTGAGTGGCAAGGTACATACAGCAACAGAGTTCTAGACTGTAGTGATTTGAAGGTTTTGGAAATGAAATAATTTGTCTTTGGGTCCTTTAATTGATTCCAGCAAGAATAAGTTAATGTGTTATACCAAGATCATCTGAAGGTTCTGGTGCGTATATTATCGTGCTGAGAGAGACTTCATTTGATGTGAGCCATCATATGATCATACTTGCATCCAGTAAGTAAAGCATGCTCCTTTATACATCTCTGGTCACATTAAGGTAGTCATACTCTTGTTCCAGTTGCAGAAAAACTTAAATTACTGAGTTCCATCTGTCCCTCTGAAAAGAAAGAGGGAATTTTACTATTATAAATTGGAGGAAGTCATTAAACTTGCAGTCTGCTTGCGTGATCAGTTTGAGTATTAAAAATACATGTATTTCCATCTCTAGCTTTGAAATGAGCAGTAGTCAATTCAATATTATAACAAGATCTTTGCTAAAGGTACTCAAAAGGTTTTAACCTGTCAGTCGCAATAGTGGTAAAACAGGACAGGTCTAAGAGGATGAAGTAGGGTAGGATTTTATATCTCTGGATAGATTTGAGGGAATGTATCTGAAAGATGTTTTGAGATTCAGCACAGAAACTAAGTTTGCCATATGTGATGAATATGAGGGTTGTACAGAAAGCAAAGAAATTTGAGAAGCTCTGAAAATTTTGATGTCCCATTTCTGTGCCATAGTGAAGGCTCAAGCCTTCATCCTTGGTTCTCATTGACCCCTGAACCTCATGCATTACAACATCGAGCAATCATATGGGGAATGTGTGGCTCTTCTCATTCAAGAAGAATGCCTGTTGCTTTGTCATTCTTCTCGAATAAGTCAGGCTGGCTCAATCTTGCCATTTATGCTGGTGATATGGTTATCCTGGTCACCAGGGAGCAACTGGTCCCGGTTCTTAGATGATCTAGTTCATTTCAGTTGTTCTTGTAGGCTTTGTTTGCTCAACTGTTAGGCATTACAGCAGTGTGAATACCATCCATTACCTAATGGGAAAATTTAACATAGTTTGGTGATGCAGATTCTGTTGACTGAACACTAGATAGATTTAATCCTTGCAGGTGTAAAATATGGGAAGGGGGAGCAGTGGTGTTTATGGTTAAATCTCTGCTGTAATGAATTTAAACAAGGGTTAAATAAGCTTTCTTTCAAATGGGAAAACTGACAAAAACTTTGAGAATAAATATATTTTTGAGACCTTTGATATTTTGATCTTGTACATTGGATGTTTGCTTGTTTGTGGTTTTATTTGTTTGTTTTTTAATTAGAAGTATTTTCTTACCATCCTGTAGTATACCATTGATTTTTATCAAAAACTGCAGTAATAATGTATTTTTAAAATGTTAAGTCTGTCCTTCAGTCCTTAGTTCTGTTCTTTACTTCTTTAAATGTCACCTGCTAGAAAAATTGGAGAAGTACTAATGTTAAACTGCCCTTTTACACTTGAAATTTTGTTAAAGGCAAGAAGAAGATGCCCTGTATGTGGAGTCAGTTTATTATTACTCTAATTATGTTTGCCAGTTTAGCCAAAATGGAACAAATGTTTGTTCATATTAAGGTCAGCAACTTCCAGAGCCCTTAATACCAGTGGAAAGAAAGGGTTAGTTGTCATTCCAAAGTTGTTGCCAGCAGAAGTACTGTGTCTGTGGTGGTGTGGTCTTCCTTAGTCTTTGGTCTGCTTGGAGTATTCTTAAAGCTTACTCTAAAACAATTTTTATTTTTCTTTAAATGTTTTTCTTAATTATCCTTACAGACATCAGCAGAATCCCTACTTGTTATGAGGAGTTGACTAGCCATAGGCAGTATGGTTGTAAGAAGTTCACCTAAAGCAAAAATGTATTTAGAAGAGTCACCTGACCACTAAGATGACTACTGTTGCAGTTAAAATAAGCTAAAATCAGCTCAGGCCAATACAAATCCAGAGAAATCAATTCCCCAAACGCTAATGTAAAAAACATATTTACTTTATATATCTATTAATTTTAAAGAGGATCAATCAATGTGTCTAGTTCTTTGTGCTTAACTTTTGCTATATGTCTTCCTTTTTTTGGTTTACACTCTAATTCATAAGTTTTCTCTTTATGAATTTCTTGAGTAGTTCCAAGAAAGCATGAAAAATTACCTATTTCAGTGAAAGATTAAGATTTAGTTAACATTTACAGGGAGGTAAGTTTACAAGTGCCAGTGGAAAAAATGATCCACTTCCCCAAAGAATGAGAAAAATAGCAGATAATTTTGAATTTGCCTGCTGCTTAGTTCTTTCTTAAAAGTCACTTTCTCCAAGCGGGAGTTATGTTAGGCAAATCTGCATGACAGGTAATGACCATGATAATTCATCCTTTGGTGTAAAATGCTATTTGATGTTACAATAGATATTTCTTCTAATGCATAGATCTGCTATTGGAGTATCTCCCTTCTGTTTCAGCTGAGTGGTGATTGTGGTCATTAAAGAGCAGAAGAACTCGGGGGTTTAGAGAAAAATTCTAATTTTTTTCTCCCTCATAAAGTAAATTTAGGTTAAACAGATAATTGACATATTTTAAGTCCTTCAACTAGTCTCAATACAAAAAAAAGATAATCAAAGTTAAAGGGTGCCATTGACCATTTACTTCCCATGAAATAATAGTTCATCCAAAACATGGAAATGGCTTTGCTTGCAATCAGCCTTCAATATTTGATAATGTAAAGCTTGAATCATGTCGTGGTTTAAACAAAGTCGGGTAATTTGTTCGCTCACTTCCCCCCCTTTCTTGCCCTCCCCATGCTCCCGGAGGGACAGAGAGGAGAATCGAAAAGAATGCAACTCCCACGGGTTGAGATAAGAACAGCTTAGTAACTAAGGTATAACACAAATCACTACTGCTACCACCAATGATAATAATGATAAAGGAAATAACAAGGGAAGAGAACACAACACCTCAGCACCAGCTGACCAATAACTTGCCCCCCTCAGCCCCAACAAGCACTGACCGATACCT
The DNA here is from genome assembly GCF_028554395.1 of Pezoporus wallicus. NCBI lineage: Eukaryota > Metazoa > Chordata > Aves > Psittaciformes > Psittacidae > Pezoporus > Pezoporus wallicus. Next base: position 433,204 of record NW_026642986.1, on the reverse strand, counting down.
CCTCCAACCCTGCAGTCTCCCAGCCCTTCCGGCTCACTCCCAGTTACATCCTGGGCATGACGTGCTGTGGTATGGAATACCTCTTTGGTCAGTTTGGGTCAGGTGTCCTGTCTCTGCTTCCTCCTGGCTTCCCCTCCTCCCTGACAGAGCATGAGGCTCACAAAGTCCTTGGCCAAACCAAAACATCGCTATCAGCTCTGTTCCCAGGCCGAAAGGCAAAACACTGCACTGCACCAGCTACCAAGGAGAAACATGACTGCTACTGCTGAACCCACGACAAATCATTATTCCAATACTTCAGTTTTATTCCCTTGAAATTCACCTGCAGTCAGAAAATAAGAAATAAGGAACTAAAACTATAATGCACCTGTGAGATACTGACTATGGTCTATTAATTGTATATATAGAGGTCTGCTTATTCATATATGAAGTTAGCAGTATGGACAGTGGTTAAAGGCAAAGTCTGTGCTTGAAAGACATTCTCACTATTTACTTTTGTAACTTGATAGACATCTGAAATTCAGCTTCAGTAGTTATTTATCAGTTTCACAAATGGCTTGAAAGAGCAAATGATATCATGCAAGCACACCTTAGTGTTCCTTGGACATTTTGTCGTTGCTTTGACAATCAGTTTGTTTTTTTTTTGGTTTGCAGGAGACCTTTGGCAATTCATTGTTTCTGCCAGGTAGTAATTTATTTTGCCTTTTCATTTAAAACTCCAGTAATAGCTTGGCACCTTAAATTCAATGAGAGAGCACAGTTTGCAGAAACATGCACAAGATGTAAAGATACACTAGGGGAATAAACAGAAGTTTTGAAAGTGCCACAGTATGTTATTTGTTTAGTTCTTCAGCTAGGTATCTGTTTATGCTGTTCTTTAGATGCAATATGGCCTGGCGGCTTTTTAGGTAGCTAGATCCCTTGCAAATCTAATTCAATCAAAAAAGTAAGTTGTAAAGTTAATTGGCCTTCAATAAAGTCTGCTGTGACTTATTTGTGACTAGCACAGCTAGGAGTTTTCTGTACTTTTGAGTTCTCTTGGGCACATTCTTCAAAAACTCTGCCAGTTCCTTCAAATCACCTTTACCCGTTTGAGACATGTTTGAGTTAGCTTTGATATTATTTCTTAAAACATCAGTGATGATTAGAAGTACTCCAAATCTTCTGTGGTCAGCAGGGGGTTTTGGGTGTGTTTGGGTTGTTGGGTTATTCTTTGTTCTTTGTTGTTTTATGTGGTTTTTTTTGTTTGTTGTTGTTTTTGTTTTAGGGTTGCTTTTTTTTTAAAGTCAAATCAGTGTATTTTACCCTCACTAACAACTATCAATTGTGGGAAGTGTGATTGTGAACCCGAAGGGTCCTACTGAATTCTGTACCTCTGAGTTGATCACAGTACAGGAGTCCAAGTGTAACAAATGCACCATACGACATTTTAAATTGAGAATGGTGAAATATTTTTAAGTAGAATTAATTTTCATTGCAAACTCTTTTTTTCAGCTCCTGTCATGTTTGAAATTGTACTCATGCTGTCATTTTTCTTCCTATTGACAGTCTTGATGCTGCCTCAATTACCTGCATACTCAAACTGTTAAAATTCTTCTAATTCTTAAAAAACCTCTTCAACTGCAAGTAGTAGAGCAGAGGCAGCCATCATAAATTCAGACGTTATCTGTGCTGTCTGAAAAAAAAGAATATAAGGCATAGAGGAACTGGGAGTTGGTAGGTTTCTTAAACAGACTGAGTTTTTTCAGGCCCTCCTTAGATGCGAACTCGGACTGTAGTCCTTTCAACACTATTAGAACTCAAATATCATTGTTCCACATCTGGATGCTGCTAGTTGTGGCTGTCAAAGCGTTAGGACTGGAAACATTTCTTCATGATACACAGTTGAGATTCAACTTTGCAAAGATTTTATATTACTGTATTTTTAATTATATTAAATTAGGTACATGTATGCCTGAGCAGAAAGTCAGGAGAGGGTCTGAGAGAGAAAAACTTGCGTGACTGTGGTACATTCATATAGTTCCTGTTCCTTGGTAATATAGCAAGAAAAAGATTCTGTACCAAGCAGTCTAAACTTATAGTAATGGTGTCTATTAGTATACCAATTTGAAATCTAAATAAACTCACTTAATGCTAATCCTAGTATTAAGCCATGTTAAAATGATTAACTGACCTGTCCAATTCTGCTGTCACCTAACATCTCTTCCATTTCTGCCATTTTAGCCTTCTAATTGACAAATGTCGGGTATAGTAAAACACTTTTGCTGTTTTTGTGTATACGTACACACATACAGAGACAGATAAAATTCTTGTGTGTTTTTTTTTTTCCTTAATTTAACAAGGTAGATTTCATAGTGATACCCAAAATAGGGGCAATTTCTGTGTTCAGATTTTCAATTTCTCATACTGAAGTCAAGAAATAGAGCAAGCCACGTACTTCTTAAGGCAATCCTATTTGATTAGGTAAGTTTCCCTTCTCAGGGAAGGGAAACAGTTTTTCTTTCCCATCCTCATATGGTCAGGAAAAAACTCTTATGTTGTTTAAGCTTCAGTATATTAACGTTGTGAGTTAGCAAGCACTTACTATAAAATTTCTTACAACTTGAAAAGGTCTTGTTCTTCCTCTTCTAGGAAGCATCTATGATGGCAGGAGAACGGCTTTCCTAAATGTTAGTACTCTGCTTTCTCTTACCCTAGTCTGACCACAACTAAACAGTAGCTTGTACTTGGTGCTGTTTTAGTGATATCATCTCAGGGAAAAGAGAGAAATACTTTTTCTTTCCCCAGCCACAGGGACACTGAAATTTCAGCTTAGGTTCTGTGTGATATTTTTGGATGGAGAAAATCCAGCTGTGAGCTCTAAAATTCAGTCTGGTTGATAAAGAAGCTGAGATCAAATAACTCAACAGGGAATAAAAGCATAAAGGAAAACACATCTTCTAAGTTCCAGTGTAAAGAGCTGCTAAATGAACGTATTATTGGAAATGATGCTAATTGACCATTGTATTACTGAAAATGCAGTGGAGAGCAGTAACATTTTGGTTAAAGTGTCTGTAAGAAGCAGATGTGGATTAAGTGGGGAGATATTTGTTTTGCTGGTCAGTGACTGGAGAAGGATCTAGAAAGGAGGGTCCCATTGGAAGATGTGATTTCAGTGACAGAAATATGCTCTTTGAATTTAATATCCTGAAATGCAATTTTGTCTATCAAGCAAATGTCAAAGGACATAAAAGTTGCAGTCATTGTTGACTTAACTTTGACAGTAGTTTCAGAGTAAGTCTGAGTTGAGTTGCATGTTTTCACTCCAGCTAATTCTGGCGTATGAAATTGAAGAAGTATGTTCATTTATACCACTGTTGTATTTTGTGTTGCTGTAGAACATAAATTGTAATAATATATCTTAGCATAACCTGACTTGTATATTTTATTTCCTTTTATGTTTTTGTGGGGAGCTGACTCAAAAGTGGGTATAAGATACAGATAATTAAATGAAATCTTAACCTGTGAGCATGTTCTCAGTGGGATCAGATCAGCTGAATTACTGAATAGTATATTCTTTTCTGTATTAGACACAAATGTAAATGTTTACCTGTCTCTGGTAACTTCTATGATAAGTTATTATGCTTAAAAATTATATCAACAGGTTTTTGGATTTCATCTGAATCTGTTACTGCATGTGCTGTATTTTGAAATACTTTCAATAACTTTTTTTTAATGTGATGTAAGCAATCTTTAGTATTTAGCTTCATGATCTGGAACGTGGATTAGAAAATTTCAAATATTAAATTAAATTAGTCAGTTTTCTAGAGAATTTATTAGAGGACTGAAACTATCTTAGTTGACAGTATGAGGAAACCTGTTTGCAAAGGTAGTGGAATCCCCCTTCTTCAGTTGGATCTTGTGGTGTGTTAACCTATAGGAAATTTTTCCTCTTTCCTAAGCCATTCTCCTTGGCCACAGGATGAGGGGGAGCACTGCATGGGTTCCCAGGTTCTTCACCCAAGTGTTCAGAGCTTGTAGTGACCCTCAGGATCTCCCCTGTCAATGTTAATGGTACCCATGTGAATAAGCATTTAAGGGAAGTGGTCTTAGGTCTTAGAAATGGGTAAGTCTCAGCAGCCTCTGCTGTTGTCCAAGATCTTAGTTCTGGACAAGCAAGCCCATGGGTCAGGTCAAAAAACAGGTAACTGTCACTTGCAGGAGTCATCCTTCTTGACTGGTACCCATTGCTTGTGCATTGCACCACTATTTACTCCAAAGGCGAGGTACAGCCAGCTCAAGTGCCATTCAGTCTCGCCTTGTTCAAATTTTCCTTTGCAAGGGCTGCTCCTGTACCTGGCCAACAACCAAAGTTGCGCAAGCACCATCGTTGGCAAAGTATTTTAGCCCACCTCTGTCCATATTCTGATGTATCCTCTGTTTTCTTTGACAAAGAGATGACATTATTGATGAAATATTTATTACCAAGGCCAAAAATGTAATAGAAACATTATGAAGTTATTTCCTTTTCTATCAGAAAGGAAGCTTGTTGAGAGAAATTTCAGCCCATCTTTGCCACTCTTAATGTGAAAGATATTTGAACTGGTAAGAAAAACTCATCTTTTTGAGGACAGCATTTTTTTTTTCCCTGAATGTAGTTGTAAAATTAACGTGTGGGTTGTTTTTTATAGAATTGCTGTGCTGTGTAGAAATGTTGGATTAGCCTATTGATGCTTAGCTAGTGTTGGAGCTATTATGATCTTCTTAATTAAATGTAATTTTGCTTAAAATACTATGCAGTTAGCTAATACCATAAACACTCATTGAAATCATTATAACTGAGAGTAAGAATTGGACCTTCACTACCTGAAAGAGTTGCCTGTTGTAAGAAGTATCCTTTCCCTGCTCTGAGATGTTACCACAAAGAGGTTACGTTTTTGTTTTCGCTAAAATTGTCTCAGAGAATTCCAAAAAATTTACATTTGTTATCTATACTTGCTATAATGAGGAAAAATAGCAACCTCACTTTTGAAAATGTTTGGATTACTTGTTGGTTGTAGGAATTACTACTTTAATTGAATTCAAATGTTCATTTGTTTGGTGGAAATGATACCACTCATATATTAAAAAAAAAGGAAATGTATCTTTCTGTTGTTGTTGAAAAATACTTGCAACTTTCAAATACTTTAACTTTCTAGGCTGCATTACCTTCATAGTGGCTGAATCAAAACAGATTATCTGCTGAAGATTAATAATGTTATGCCAGAAATCATGTTTAAATTGACGCTTCATAGTAGTGAATTTTGATGTACTGCTTGCTACACTTAAAATGTAAGAAAATGCTCACATCTTAAAAACAACCCAAACAAACAAAACCACTCTAGAAATAAAAAAGCTAAACAAGCTTAAATAAACAGAAGCTAATCAGTCCCAGTAGGAGGTAAAAAATGCATGTAAAATCTTAGAAAAAAAGGAGGAAGTCAGTTGTTCTGAAATCAGAGACAAATTCAGCTCAATGAGCATGATTGTGTTTTTCTCAAAATCAGTTGGCATATTGGTTGGGGTTTTTTTTTTGCTTTTTTTTTCTATATACACAGTAGCAGGCTTGGATTTTAGATTTAGTATTTAGATTAATTTGCAACAGAATTTTGTTAGTTTATTTTGAGCTATTTCATGATTAGAGTTAACCTGAAGGACAGAAAATTCTTGGGAGACCTCACTGGGTTATAAAGATGATTGATAAATTTAGTTAACTGAAAATTTGTTCATCCTGAAATGTATGTATTCTCTCATTGCGAATAGTTTATGATTGAGCTTGAGTCTATCAAAATTTCTATTCTGAAATGTATGTGAACTGGAAGATTGAGTATGCCTATACACCTAGCAGTGTCATCTAAACAATGAGCTCTCTTCTTCACTTACCCCTCATTCTGAGTACAAAATAGAATCAGCTTAGCTTTTTTGGTAGTGGTGTAATTGTTGCTCTTTTCTGCTCCCTTTATGTTTGCATGCCAAACAGGATCACGACAGTAATGGAAGATGTAATTTTCTGACTGGAGGTGAAGATGACAAATACAATTCTCAGATGAATTTACTACTTCAGTGCTCGGTGACAAGGCTGAGCATTACCTGGTTTTAGGTTTTAATTACAAACACAGAACTTCATGACTTGAATACCTACCTAGGTAGTGATTTTACTGGCTATAGCAATTAGAAATACGCACAAACAAAATGTTCACTAAAGACTGGAAAATCTAGTGAAAGAAGTTGACCATTTGTTTTGGTCAGAGGGAGGCTAATAGAAAGTAAAGCATGTAATGAAGAATGTAAGAACATTCTTCCAATTTTACTGTTACAGTAGTCACTGAAATTGTTGTAACAAACTAATTGGGGAGCGTTTGTGGTCGGGCAATTTTGCAGGCTCCCATGCCACCCTATTCTATGGTTAGGCAGTTGATTATCTCTTAAGAGGTATACTACAGCATGTTGCCTTGTGATGCTAAAAAGTAAAAAAATGTTATGTAAAATAAATGTTATGTAGCATATATGTTATGTAACAGCTGTTGCTATTACAGAAAAAGAAACAACTAATGTAGATCTTGGGCAACTGGATTGTATCTGGTCCTGTTTAAGGGGGGGGGGGGGTTGATCCCTTCCAGTTGCATTCTGTGATTTTCAGGAAAATTGCCTTTGAATAGCAGTGGCAAACCCCCACTTTTTTTTTTTTCAAAGAAATCTACTTTCTCAGAGAATGCTCAGAAACTTGACAAATGCATAAACATGTGCTAAAATTAATGTATTGTGACTATATTGTAGTCCTTCTCAACAGCTATTTCTGGTGCCTTGAGGAATTAGTTTTGTATATAATAATGCATTGTTGGAACTAGCAGAGATGTTAAAATGTTCCTTGGCTGTTTAGGTTTTAACTTGTAATTAAGGACATAATCTCAATTTACATAATGAGTGCACTAACCACTTTCATAGGAAGGCATAAAAGTTATTTGGCATTTTCCTCCAGCTCACTAATCTGTATCAAGAATAACAGGAGTAATAGAAAAAAATAGTTTTCCCAGAAGAAAGTACACATCAAATTACCTGAGCAAAAAGGGAGTAGATGGAAGTTGCTTGCACAGTCTGTTTCTGGGCTTCCTGAGTTGAATGTGACTGCCACAGTGTAATCTCAGACTGCGAAAAGAATTGAAACCTCAACAGATAACTGCAGAGGCCAGTTACGGGCTTTAGTAAGGTTATGTTGCAGCTTCATGAATGAAAGGTGTTATATGAAGTAATGTAAAAGTGTGCAATGTATGAAGACTTGAAAGTATTAAAGCCTTTGGTCGGCAGTGCTTTTTGTTGATGCTGCTGAAGGCGTAAGAACCTGAAATAATGCCAAATGTTGAGGCCAGAAGCTGTTTGTTATTGACGGATATAAAGGTGTAAGGAAAAGATCTCTTGCCTTTGTTCTGTTCTACAGATGAAATTGCAAAAAAGTGAGAAGGGGAGAAGGAAAAGATGAAGGGCAGATTTTAATGCATCTGACAATACCAGAAGATGCTCTCAATGGATCTTTCTTTCCATCTCCATAGAAACTGCAGGTGTCATAAGTAATAAATAGGAAAGAAAGAAGGGTTGAAGCATGAGAGGCTGCTACCTAGTGGTTGATATTCTGCTGTTCAGTTAATGCTTCTTGTTTGCTTACCCTTGAGTAGATGTACCATACTTTGTCGATATAGCAAGGCATTTTGTAATAAGGACTTCTTAATTCGTCAGTTAGAAAATGAATTTAAAACATTAACTTTCCGTGATCTTTCTTTTTACGCTATTAATTAACATAGCATCAATATTTATACACAGAAGCATGTGTATAATACAACTTCTTAAATGGCAATACTTTAAAATGCAATTACTGCTATCATTATGGTTTGACTACATGACCCCTTCTGTTTCTCCATGATAATTTAATGAACACTTCTGTGTGATTATTGATGGTTCTGTGACAGTGAGTAACAATTCCATATTTGTTTAGCATTTATGAAATTATTTTTAATTAGATTGCTCTGATGTGGAATAACACTGCATAAAATGAAACTGAGGCATATGCTATTATTTTCAATAATGATACTGCAATTTTGTAGTTTAAACCTGATAAGTTGAGATAAAGACAGTTTAATAGGTAAAGTAAAAGCTGTGTGGACAAGCAAAGCAAAATAAGGAATCCATTCACCACTTCTCATGGTCAGGCAGGTGTTCAGCCAAGCACTATCATTCTGAATGTCTCCTTCTTGCCATAGCTGTTATTGCTGATCATGATGACATGAGGTATGGAATATTCCTTTGGTCAGCTGTCCCAGCTGTGTCCCCTCCCAAATTCTTGTGCACCCCCAGCCCGCTTGCTGGTAGTGTGGGGTGAGGAGCAGAAAAGGCCTTGATCTGTGTAAGCGCTGCTCAGCAACAGCTAAAACATCCCTGTGTTATCAACACAGTTTTTATCACTGAACCAATGCACAGCACTGTACTAGCTAATACAAAGAATGGTAACTCCGTCCCAGCCAGAACTAGTATGTACAGTCATAAATCAAAAATATTTATAGAAATCATGAGCAATACTTAAATATTTCCTCTCACCCCAAAAGATAAACATGTGCCTAGCAGTGTGATTTTTGTGAGATCTCATCATTGACCAGGGATCAATACTGGGCCTCATCTTATTTGACTAATTTATCAATGACCTGGATGAAGGGACTTGCTGTAGGTGACCTTGCCTTGCAGGGGGATTGAACTAAATGATCTCCAGAGATCCCTTAATGCTTCTGTGAGTTGTGCTTCATAGCTGGCTGTTGTCAGCCTTCTTGATTGGACTCCAAGGTCCTTCTCTTAGACTCTGGAAAGGACATGTAGTTGTGCTTCTACTACCTCACGCAGTGCATTCAGTCTGAAATTCAGTGCAACTTCAGAGTGCTATACTATATTGTAGTTTCAGATATTTTTCTACTGGAGTAAATAGAGATAGTGGCAGATATTTAACTTACATGTATATATGTAAACTGTTAGCAACAGTGGCATAGAGTCCTAAATGCTAACAGATAACATTAATTCATTCCCCTTGTAATGGCTGCTGTTTTGTATTTCATCAAGCTATGTCATTTGTGCATTCTACCAGGAATCTCTGCTGAATGCTGCCTTATCCCAAAAGCTTGTTTGGAACAATTAAATGTTTAATTTCCTCAATAGCTTCATTTAAAACATTCATTACAGAGGCATCTTATGGCATGTTGTCTCTATAGTAGTATTGTAACATAGGGATCTTCCCAGACTGAACAGATTTCCAAGAATTCTTTTTGTTTTCTGCTGTATCCTTCTCCTTTCTGAATGTTCCATGGTCATGTGTTCAAACTCGGTCTCTACTTTTGATTGCTTATGTATAGGGGTGCTATTTAACTATTTTATAAAAAATTGTTCTTCAGATAATGTTTTGTCTCTTGTGCTTTCATATTTGCCTTTCTGGAAGTTTTACTTTTCTTTAACATCCTTCTGCTTTTCTTTTAATGTGGACACACCTCAATTTTCTAGTCCAGAGTTTCCTGGAAACCATGAGGGAGCAGAGAAAAACTAAGGGAAACAAAGTACATTTGCCATGTGTGGGTATGATGTAGTGCTCTTAATAGATAGTATGTGACATTCTTGTGGCAGACTGTAACCAATCATTACATTTTTGCCTTTTTCAGAAGAGTTGTCCTGTTCATTAGAAAACAAGTCTTTTTTTTTTTTAATTATTTTTTCTTGCATCCTCAGTATTGCTTAAGTTGTACTAATTTGGTTGCTCACAACTGTTACCTGTAATATGTTATAATGATTAAACAGTTTGCAAATTGGGCCCATTTAAAAACAAAAATAAAAGTCAACAAAACAAACAGGAAAAAACCCACTCCTCCCCCAAACCCCAACAAAACCAAACCAAAAACACCAAAGCAAACAGTCTTTTGGACTAAAAGGAACACTTAAAGAAAACTAATGCATAGGAATATTTCTGCCAAAATAACTTTTTTTTTTAAAGCAGGTTGAGGTAACAGAATACTTTAGACTCTAAAGCTTTAACTTGCTTTCTCAGAAAATCTTTTGGCTTTCTTTCCCATTACATTGGTTCCTTCCTGTATTAGGCACTGACAAAATGTAACCAACTTCTCTGCTGTATGGGAAATGCCAAGACAAGTTTTTCCTTGGTGTAATATCATTCATATACCTGCAACTGTAACATTAAAATCTTGTATTTCTTAGAGTTAAACTGTTAATATTTTGAGTGTTTAATAATGCTAGTAATATTATTAAAGATGTCATTTGCATAAGTATCCTGATTATTTATAGAGAATTTGGTTGCTTTGTAGCATACTAAATGTTGGCCCACAGTGTTTAATATAGATTGTTTTGGATTTCTCATTTCCTTTGCTCTGATTAGCAGGGGAAAACAAGACTAAGAGAACAAAAGAAAATATTTTCCTTGACTTTAAGAAATAATATGGTGTGTGTGATAAAGGTACCTTAGAATTAAATCTTGTGCTGTATTGTGGATGGAGTGATATACTTCAGCCCTAAGAGGGAAGCTGCAGTAAGAATTCCTAAACTGCTTCATATTTATATTGTGAAACTGTCAGTAGTTGGTATATATGCCAAATGTTATTTAATATGAAATTCATTATCTGCAAATAACCATGTTGCAAAACACATCTGAGAATGGAAATGTCTACATGCATCTTTTGAAGGGGAAAAGAGATGATGAGTTTCATTGTTTTCTGATAGGACATATAGCTGGAGGACATGAATGCACATGCAGAGCTTTGATCCAGATCTGTTCTGAATGGTACCTGCAGATAACCTGCATAAGTCTGTAGACAGCAGTGGAAAAAGGAGGATTTGGAGGGTTAAGTACTAAGGAAATACAGAAATTTTACAGAAGGAAAAAGATATACACATTATTGCAGTTGAGAGTAGTTTATTTGGATATAGGATGGGTGGGATTAACAAAGGTACCATCCTCATCTAAAACAGATCTATCAGTAATTCTACTCCTGACGAATACTGAGATCGTTAGGTAGAAATATTTACAGTGCATACAATACGTTAAGATTTCAACTAAGATGCTGATGAATGTTCAACATACAGTACTGAACAAGGCATACTTGAAGTATGATTTAGCATTTATCTTATATATTTGTCAAGACTATGTTTTCTACTTAGGATTTGATTCTGTGGAATTAACACTGAATCTTGAATGTTTTTCCTCTTTGTGCATCATTAATTTTGAGTAATATATATTAGTGTTTATCTATCTGAATGGTACTATTTGGAATTAAAACCAACATGGGAATAATAAGAATCTGTCAAGACAGACAAATACTCATTCACTGAACTTCTCAATTGTTTAAAGAACTTTTAGTCTAAAGTCTGAAGATGGGAACAGGAGTGGGGCAGGTCGATAAGATGAAGAGGAAATGAGTTTTCTCTGAATTAATGTTTCAAGGTGAATGCTCTAATATTAAAGGAACAATAATGTTTTTTCTGCCACTCTACCACTTACAGTGGCCAACAAAACTATATATATTTTTTTTTCCCCAATAACATTCACTTTCTATGGTATAACTGTACCTTCTGGTTATTCTTTAGTCTTTTATGTGGTGCTAATAAGCCTGTAATTGTCAGAGGCTTTCATGCTTATAGGCTATCATCAGCAAGGAGGTAGACCTGTTTTTCATGGTGTTTCTAAATCATAATAGCTTCTGCTTCCCTCTTAGATGTGCTTTTTCATTTACTTTCTTGGGAGGTTTTTTTTTGTTTGTTTTGCTTTTGCCCTGCTTAATTTCTTTTAGATGATAGAACAGTTGTTAAAAGCTCATTACTGTGTGTTTTGGGTTTTGTTTTTTTTTCTTTTTTCTTTTTTTTTCCTGCTGGTGAAGTGTTTTATTTCATTGCTGTGATAAAAGTGTAGCTCTAGAACTGTGAATTACTTGGATCTGTGGAACAGCAAATGAACGAGTGAATGAATGAATGTGATAAACACAATTTTAATTGGTAGGGCTTATAATGTTGGTTCAAGATTTAACATCAGTTTTTGATTACATGCAAGTTTGAGATGACTGCTAACTACTGCAGTGAACTTGATGCATTTTTTTTTTATTCAGCTGTAATTCTGCATATGCAGTGGTTTCTAGTGTATAACAAAAGCAACCAGAATGGCACTGAAAAGTGATTTGAATAGTCTAATACAGAGTACATTGATGAAACCCTTATTTATAAATATCTTAAACAGCTGATAAATATAGTAAGAGCTGATAGTGAAATTTTTGGTCAATCATGTTAAGACTTGTGCTTATAATATTTTCTAGTGTTCTTAGTAATCCATTCCATGTAAAATGAAGATTAAATACATATAGCTCAGCTAGTGTATTCTGTAAACCTCCAACATAATATTTCACAAGCCAGTTGGATGTATAGAATTGCATTGCTTTTTCTCTTAACTTATATTACCCTTTTCTAACAGTAAATTAGATACTTGCATTTGTTTACTCCTATGTATTATACGTGTACATATTGAATTGCTCCAGCTCCTCATAGAATCATCAAAAGGTTTGGGTTGGAAGGGACCTTAAAAATCATCAAGTTCCAATCTCTCTGCCATGGCCAGGGACACCTTCCACTAGACTAGGTTGCTCCAAGCCCTAGTGTATCAGCCTGTCTTCATAGGAGAGATGTTCCAGCCCTGTGTTCATCTTCATGGCCCATCTCTGGACTTTTTCAAGGTTATCTAACAATTAAATCAGATTCTTCCCACTGAGAATGGTAACAAAGGGCTGGTGAATATAGTAGTGTTTAAGGCAACATATAACCTTTTCTTTCCAATGACAGTAATGGTTTTTACATAATCTAAAGTCCTCATTTTTGGGATGAGTAGCCTAAGTAACTTTTATGAATGCATTAATAGTTGGTCTTGTTTGTTTCGTATTCATTTGAAATAATAATTACTTTCTTTTTCCTAGAGAAAAACAACTGGTGTGTGTCTGGTGCTCTGCTATTTGGCAGTTGTCTGAATCCACTTACATGTTGCTGAACTATTCTGACTTTTTTTAATGTATTCTACCACTAGTTTTCTGGGCAGAAAATTTTGGAAGAGTACTCTCAAAATAATAATGTGAACGTTTTTGTCAAATGAGAGTCTGTAAAACACACAACTTTAATAAGGTATGTGTGATAGATACTCAGTTCTTCTTTCAGAAAAGTTATCCATTTAGCCAACTGATCCTACCATCTAGTAGCACCTTGGGACCCTCTAAGTTATAAGTCAGCTCTGGAAAACTACAAGACATAAGAGATGAATAGGAGACTCCTAGTATTCTGAAGCACCTCTTTGAGGCTGAGTGGGATATTCTAAGTAATTGAAAATGTTGTGTTTAGGCAGCTGAGTCCCACTGAGTATGTAGCACACTGTGGCTTGTATGTATATAGGCCCTAAAGAATTCTGTAGCGCTTTGAGAAAAACGATGGTACCTCTTAAAATGGGGATGGAAGGGGAAAAGGTGAATGTAACACTAATCTTCTAAGAGTAACAGAAAAACAGAGCCAAACTGAGCTGAAACAGTCTGTACACATCTGAAAAGATATTTTAATGCAGTGACAAAATGGTTTAAGCAGGAAACACATCAAGCACACTTTTTTGTGTGAAAGAAGTGGTTATAGGTGTGAAAGAAGTGGTGTTCTTATTAGCTGAATGTGAAAATAATGTTTTTGTAGCTTGGTTTACAATGGATCAGCTGGCAAGAACCTATGGTAGGTTTTATTGCTTGCTGTGCATGTAGTGGATCGGAGTTTGATTTGACCTTTTCAAAAACTTTTGCAGTAGGACATAAGAGGATGTTCTGTATACCTAACCCTTTTGATCTCCACTCACAGGGTTGTAATCAAGTTACTGGTTTCCTCCTGGATTTACAACAATATTGTATCAGAATATTTTTATGTATGTAATCTTATTGGATCTTGACACTGCACAAGAGCATCAGACGGACATAAAGAATGCAGAAGCAATGTAACAAATAGGGTTGTCTCATAATGCTGAAATAGGAATATGCTGAAGAGGAATAAAGTGCCTGGATTAAGTAATGTGATGCAGGCACTCAATTTGAAGGACTTATTTCAGGTCTTGTAAACTCCTTTATACGTGACTTATACCACATGCTGACTAAGTGGGGCGAAGAAACACTTTGCTGCCTTTTTTATTATTTTTTTCAATGAACATATTTTTCCTTTCTTTACACTTTCAAAAAATCCTAATGACCTCATGACACTTTTCCATTAAACTGAAAGGAAGGGCAGATTACACCCACTTTTTTTTTATTATCCATATTTATCTCTCTGAGCAGCATTATGTGCTTTATACTCAAGGAATTGCTACTAGCATTAGTTGGAAAATAAATGCATTTTACTAACAATAACCAGGATAATTTTACCTTTGGATAAGTAATACACAACTTAAGGACAGCTTAAGCATGTAGAACAGCTTCAGTCTGAACAATTGCAGCAATATGACTAATTTGATTCCTACTGATAGATAAAAAACTTATAGAAGTATCAGAGAGGATCCGTCTTTCTATTAAAATAAGATTAGATATAGAATGCATATCCATACATGATTATTAAAGTGACCAAAACTGAAATGTTATATTTCCATAATTATCAGGTTTTATTATCTAACAGTTTTGTTGATCATTCATGAGGGAAAAAATCCACATTTTTAATTACTTCTCAAGATTAGTCCTTCACTGGTAATTGACATACAGTTTGTTTTATACTAGTTAAATTGCTCATGTGTGTAAATCACTCTGTAAGAGTGCTTTTAAAGGTATGGGGTTTGTTTGTTTTAGAATTAACATTGATGCTGGCCTAATGTCACCATAAAACATGATATGTTGTTTCTAAACTGTAAAATGTAGTATGCTTAATGTATAATCTTTCTCTATAAATAGGGAAACATTAATTTAAAGTATGTTGACAGTTAAAGGATTCATGCTATGAAAGACTGTCATTAGCTGATTTTCACTTTCCTGTCTTCCAGGAAATAGCTTCTCTCTATGCTAAACCTACGGTTATACTTGAGATTTTTACATTTCAAACCAACTTGCCCAGATAAATGCTATTTCAGATGTTTTGTTTGCTGCCCTTCTGAGGGTGTTTGGAAATCTGAATGGTGAAAGTTATTTTAAGTTCCTGCTTTCTGCAGAGAAACTGAGGATGGGGAAGACCAGAAAATAAATGTTCAAATTTAATGTTAAACATTCTGATTACTTCTATGAGTAACACCAAATGCAGAATATTTATGTGATAATGGGTGTTATTTGGTGAGTACTCCACATTGGTGGTTAGTTATATACTAAGAACACTCTAGTACAGGCTGAACTGGTAGTGGTTTAGGATTAGTTTTCTTAAAGATGTCATTCATGGATCTTTGAAGTTCTGTTAGGGTATTTTTCAGTGAAACACAAGGGATGGGTGAAAATTAGCAGCAATCATTTAGATCAAATTAGAACAAAAGTGTCTTTGTGTGTATAAATTATGCAGTAATGTTGTGATAATTTTAAGAGTTCTTTTGCATTCATTCTGGAAGCCTGGGCAGGGAGGGCAATAAATTGGGTTTTTTTATTTGTTTCTAAACAAATCTGTTTCTAAACTAATCTAAAGGGTGTCTGGTTTTGGCTCCTGTAGGCCAGAATACAGAAAAGTTCTATCTAGAGTAATATATTACTTAGAGTACTATTAGTCAATTACTCACTTTTTTTTACCATATTCTCCCAAGTTCTCCTTTTTTTTGCTGCTTGGAGATATTAAAGAAAGAAATGTTTGTTGTTTAAGTGTGAACATGAAAAGACTTTCAGTTTTCTTTTTCTTTGTTGAACTCTTTACTAGGTCTTCAGCTAAGGTCTTTATATTGCAGGCTTTGGTCTTTAAGCAATATCTTGAAAAAAAAAAAAAATCCTTTAAAGACAATTAATAGCTGTATGTGCTGCATTTCGCTCAAAACTTTTCAAAGGCGCTTCCAGAGAAGAAAGATTTCAAAACATAGACTTCAAGAACATTTCTGAAGATGAAAGGTAGCATACCTTGGTGTAAGAATGTGTTGGGTCTAGGTGGCAAACTTCTGGTACTGGGCGAGGGGGGCAGACTGTGAGGGGTGGCTTTTGTGAGAAGAGTGGCCAGCTACACAGTTGGAGCCACTGCAGGACACAGCTGAACCCATCGGGCAAGTTGGTGGTGCCTCTATGGAAGTATGTTTAAGAAATGACAAAATGTTGTACAGGCAGTGAGGAGAGGGAAAAAGTGCGAGGAATAATTCTGAAGACACCAAGGTCAGAGAAGGAAGAGGGAGGAAGTGCTTCAGGTGTGGGAGCAAAGTCTCCCTCACATGCCATGAAAGATACTGTTGGTGCAGCACATCTGTGCAGGTATCCACACTGCAGCCTGTGGAGGATAAGTTTTTCTGATCTATTTAGTGCAACACAAGTAGTTTAAGAAGAGCAAGTGCTGTATGAAAAAAGTAGTTAATATAAAGCTTTACTTCATAACTCATAACTTGCAGAATGTTACCAAGAGTGAGGGAGGACAAGTCTGGTCTTGAACTTCGTGATGCAGTTGTAGGTTTTTTGTTTTGGTTTTCCCAGAGGTGGGTTTGTCTTGGTTTGGTGGCTTTTCTCCACTGTGTGGTGCTGACCCTTGCTGTGTATAGCAGGCAGTTTTACTTGACTTCATTGTGAAGCAAGATCATAAAAATGATTAAGGCCCATTCATTGTAATGGATCTTTTACTGCCTTCATTGAGGCAGATTTGAAGTACGGTTAACTTCTAAAATTATTGTACAACACTACTGTGTTAGGTATTCGGAAACATAATCTTTCCACTTACCTGTTTATTAAGAATTTTTTTTGTGTATTTGCTTCTATGTAGAAATTGCATCAAAGGAACATTTGGCAAGGGAAAGAGGAGGGTGATACCTCCTTTATGTTTTATTTTGAAATTTTAACTCTGCCCTCAACAAGAGTTGCTTCTGGAGCCCAAGTATGTGCTTAGTCATGCTTTGATCAATCATTTCAGTATATGTAAGTCAAAGAGACTACCAGGTGTTTCACAGAATCATAGAATTGTTAGTGTTGGAAAGGACCTTAAGATCATCTAGTTACAACCCCCTGCTGTGGGCAGGGACACCTTATGCTAAATCATACCACCCAAGGCCTCATCCAACCTGCCCTTGAACACTGCCAGGGATGGAGCATTCACAACCTCCCTGGGCATCCCATTCCAGTGCCTCACCACCCAAAAAGGAAAGAATTTCCTCCTTATATCCAACCTAAACTTACCCTGTTTAAGTTTGAACCTGTTACCCCTTGTCCTATCACTACAGTCTCTAATGAAGAGTCCCTCCCCAGCATCCCTATAGGCCCCCCTCAGATACTGGAAGGCTGCTATGAGGTCTCCACCCAGCCTTCTCTTCTCCAGGCTGAACAGCCCCAACTTCCTCAGCCTGTCTTCATACAGGAGGTGCTCCAGTCCCCTGATCATCCTTGTGGCCCTTCTCTGGACTTGTTCCAACAGTTCCATGTCCTTTTTATGTTGAGGACACCAGAACTGCACACAATACTCCAGGTGAGGTCTCACAAGATCAGAGTAGAGGGGCAGGATCACCTCCTTCAACCTGCTGGTCATGCTCCTTTTGATGCAGCCCAGGATACGGTTGGCTTTCTGGGCTGCAAGCACACACTGCTGGCCCATGTTCATTTTCTCATCAGCCAGCACCCCCAAGTCCTTCTCCACAGGGCTGCTTTGAATCTCTTCTCTGCCCAACCTGGAATTGCTCCGACCCAGGTGTAGGACCTTGCACATGGCATGGTTAAACTTCATGAGGTTGCCATCAGCCCACCTCACAAGTGTGTCAAGGTCCCTCTGGATGGCATTCCTTCCCTCCAGCGTATCGAGTGAACCACATAGTTTGGTGTCATCAGCAAACTTGCTGAGGGTGCACTCAATCCCACTGTCCATGTCACCGACAAAAATGTTAAACAAGGCCGGTCGCAGCACCAATCCCTGAGGGACACCACTTGTTACTGGTCTCCAGCTGGACATTGAGCCATTGACCACAACTGTTTGTGTGCAGCCATCCAGCCAGTTCTTTATCCACCGAATGTTCCATCCATCAAATTGATGTGGCTCCAATTTAGAGACAAGGATGTTGTGCGGGACAGTGTTGAATGCTTTGCGCAAGTCCAGGTAGATGACATCAACTGCTCTACCCCTGTCCATCAGTTCTGTAGCCCCATCACAGAAGGCCACCAAATTGGTCAGGCAGGATTTCCCCTTAGTGAAGCCATGCTGGCTGTCACCAAGCACCTTGTTGATTTTCATGTGCCTTAGCATGCCTTCCAGGAGAATCTGCTCCAAGATTTTGCCAGGCACCGAGGTGAGACTGACTGGGCTGTAATTCCCTGGGTCATCCATTTTCCCCTTCTTGAAAATGGGGGTTATATTTCCCTTTTTCCAGTCATTGGGAACTTCACCTGACTGCCATGATTTATCAAATATGATGGCCTGCGGGTACGCAACTTCATTCACCAGCTCCTTCAGGACCCGCAGATGGATCTCAGTAGGACCCATGGACTTGTGCACTTTCAGATTTTTAAGATGGTCTCAAACCAGTTCCTCTCCTACAGTGGGCACAAGGTCTTCATTCTCACAGTCCCTGCATCTGCCTTTCAAGACTTGGGTGGTGCAGTCAGAGCCTTTGGCAGTGAAGACTGAGGCAAAGAAGTCATTCAGAACCTCAGCCTTCTCCAAATCCTGTGTAACCAGTTCTCCCGAGAGCTTCCTGAGGGGGCCTGCATTCTCCCTAGTTTGTTTTTTATTTGCTATGTACCTGTAGAATCCCTTCCTGTTATCTTTAATACCTCTAGCTAAGTTTAATTCTTACTGGGCCTTAGCTTTCCTAACCTGGTCCCTAGCTTCTCGGACAACATCCCTGTACTCTTCCCAGGCCACCTGTCCTTGCTTCCACATACTATAAGAATTTTCCTCAGGAGCTCCTTATCCATCCAAGGAGGTCTCCTGGCCCTCCTGCTGCACTGCCTTCTGGTTGGGATGCAACACTCCTGAGCTTGCAGCAGGTGATCCTTGAATATCAACCAACAGTCTTGGGCCCCTCTGCCCTCTAGGGCTGTATCCCATGGAACCTTCCTAAGCAGGTTCCTGAAGAGGCCAAAGTCTGCTCTTTTGAAGTCCAGGGAAGTGAGCTTGCTGCACGCTCTTCCCACTGTCCTGAGGATCTCAAATTCGAGCATCTCATGATCGCTGTATCTAAGGCTGCCCTGCAGCGTCACATTTCCAGCAAGCCCTTCCCTGTTGGTGAGCAAGAGGTCAAGCATGGCACCTCTCCTTGTTGGCTCCTCTATTACTTTCAGAAGGAAGTTGTCTTCTACACAATCGATGAACCTCCTGGATTGCTTGTGCTGGGCCGTACTGTCCTTCCAACAGATGTCAGGGTGGTTGAAGTCACCCATGAGAACAAGGGCCTGCAAGCGTGAGGCTTTTCTTACCTGTCTATGGAGTACTTCATCCACAGGTTCTCCTTGATCAGGCGGTCTGTAACAGATCCCCACAGTAATGTCTCCCATAGCTATATTCCCTTTAACCCTGACCCACAAACTCTCTGTGGACTGCTCACCTGTCCCCAGACAGAGTTCCATACTCTCCAGCCTATCCCTAACATAAAGGGCAACTCCCCCTCCCCACCTGCCAGGCCTGTCTTTCCTAAAGAGCCTGTAACCTTCCATTCCAACACTCCAGTCGTAGGAGCCATCTCACCATGTTTCTGTGATATCTCTTATATCATACCCCTGTAGATGTGCACACATCTCTAATTCCTCTTGTTTGTTCCCCATGCTATGGGCATTTGTATAGAGGCATCTGAGCCGAGCTCCAGCTGAACCCGGCTCATTGGCTGGAGCAGCTGGGATATCTCTACATTGCTCCAAGCATTTATTATAGGTTCTGGCAACTGACTATGTGTGTTGGGATGGAATGATGCCCCCTTCCCCCAACCCATCTAGTTTAAAGCCTCCTTGACCAGTCTGGCAAGCCTCCTGCCAAAACTGTGGGCTCAGACCAGCTCCACCAGCCCCCACTAGACCTGGCCTACAAGCTTGGGTCTCATGTTCAAGGCACCCAAACCCCTGACTATGACACCACCCTTTTAACCAGTTATTAACCTGGCTAATCCTCCTAGCTTTTTTTAGGTCTTCCCCTGTACCCTGGAGAATTGATGAAAAGACCACCTGAGCTCCAGAGCCCCTAACCACCTCCCCCAGGGCTCTGTAGTCCTTCTTTATGTTCCCCAGGCTACTACTATCTATATCCCTAGCACCCACATGTATCACCAGGAGTGGGTAATAGTCCGTGGGACTTACTAGAGAAGGCAGCCTCTCTGCCACATCTCTGATCCGTGCCCCTGGTAGGCAACACACCACCCTTGAGACAGGGTCTGGATGGCAGACAAGTGCTTCTGTCCCTTTCAGTGTAGAGTCCCCTACTACTACGACCCGCCGCTTTTTCCTAGCAGCACCAGTAGAGATTTTCTTTAGCAGGGCATCAGCCGGCTATTTCTGGCTCGAGTGCGCTTCCTCATTAGCCCCCTGCAGGACAGCAAAGCGGTTCTGCGTGGGGACAGGGGATTTAGGGGGAAGCCCCTTGCTTTTGGTTGTCCTTTTCCTTCTTTTTTTTTGTTGTTTTTTTCCGTCACTAATTCTCAGCTTCCCAGGTTAACGGCCTCCTTCTTTCCTTCATGAGGTAGAGGTGAAGCTCGAGGCCCCTGCAGGGTCTGGGCCAGGAGCAAGCATTCCTGCTTCCTCTCAGCTTCCCTGACATCTCGCAGCCTATTAACAGCATCCCGCAGCTCAGCCCCTGCTGCAGGAGGACCTCCACCAGGGAGCACTGAGCGCAGCCCTGCCCATCGTGCACCCTGCCCTCACCAGACCAGTGCAGGCACTCTCTACACCCCGAGCTCTGCACTGCAGCCTCCCCTCTCATCGGCTCTGTCTGAGTGCCCACGCCGGCCACTGCCGGGGCAGCCAGAGCAGAGCTGTTGGACTGGGCCCTGCTCATACGACGAGTGCTCACCATTGTGCTCGCCTGCCCGCGCAAACTGCTGCGCAAACTGCGTCGCTCGCGCTCCCTGGGGCAGGTTTTTACCCAGTCAGGGCTGGTGCCGATGCTCCTGGCTCCGCCCCGTGTGAGTCCCTGCTCGCTCTCGTCAGCTGAGCTGCCGGCTCCTGGGCAGGTCCTGTCGAGGACTGGAGGCTCCCTCGGTGGCTCTTGTCGCTCTGGGTTGAGGCTCCTGGACGCTGATCTTCCCCCCCCCCCCCCTCCGGTGTGGAAGGCGTCCTCTCTGGAGCTACTCACCTCGGCAATAGCTGCTCACCTCAGCAATTCAAGTGTTAATGTATATGTCTTTATGTATAGTGTACATATTTTAATATTATTTATGTAAGTTCTGTATCAATGCAAGAGCCATTACTTCAAGTTACAAAATAGATAACGACTGAATCCTACTCCTTTGATTTCAGCATAGAGAAAAGCTGATGTGGTTGTTGTAGGTCTACAAAATGCATAGCAGCTTACCACTCTATCTTACCTTTTCAACAAAACCTCTTGTTGGTACTTGAACTTGCGCTTTCATTGACATCTTTCAAAAAAGCATTTTTCCTGGGGCAGTATCTATGATAAAAGTAGTATGGTCAAGCATTAGTATTTTAAATAATGTTTTCATCTTTGAGGGGTCAGTACCATTTGCTACCTTTTGCAAGGTCTTGCTTTATGAGAGTTCTGTCTGATGCTATGTAAGATAACTTCAAAAAAACAAGTATTTGTAAGCAAATATGGGTTACCTACAGGGAATATATTATAGGTGGTCCTGTAGTACCATCAGATACAGATGGTATCCCGCATAATTTCATACATCTAAGTCTAGTTGATACTGGATTTCAACCAGAAATCGAGTTCTTAGGATACTAAGAAGCAGAGATTTTTCTCCTCCTGAGCACCTTCATTCTTTTTACAAGTTTTGTCTTTATCACATGTGAAGACAAAAGGACATGTTAACACAAAACTGAAAATCTGTTTTTACTAGTATGGTTATAACTGATACAGATGCTTAAGGGAAAAAAAAGTAACTTGTGAAACTAGAAAACACCGATTTGGCAAACTGAATTTAAACTTAACTCTACGTACCTCTGCTGTATTTGTATTATGATTCCTTTCCCTTGTTTACAACCTCTGACACTTTAAACTCACTTTTTGTGTCCTAACTCAGTATTTTATTCTGTATGACTAATGAATTATGACAGAAAAACACATCTTGTGTGAGTACCCAAATATCTAATTGATTTGTTTAATGCAGTCTTCAACCTTCACAGGATTAGTGATACATTTGCAACATCAGAAAAAAATACGAGCTCTGTTTTGATGTGATGTGTGTTGAAAGGAATCTGTATGTTCAGACTTGTTGATCTCATTCTACTTGGCTTGCTCTTTGCATCTTGCAGGGGAGGAAAATTGAAGTTGATACCTTCAGGGCTGGCAGTGAGGTACATAAATTAACTGTATCACCTTCAGCTTCCCTCTAAAAACTTCAGATGTATCTCACTGAACCAGGAGTATTACAGTGTGTCTGTCACTCAGAGCTGGTAGCTGGTGTCATGTTTTCTCTGGTGTAGGTGATTAAATGTATTTACCAGCTTCTGTTATGAACTTCTGTGTTTAATTTTAGAAACACATTCTTCTGAATTTTATCATGTTATTCTTAATGAATTCCTCTTATGCTCCAAAAATTAAAGTACAGTTTATCTGGAGGGCTATTAGACACTAATAATACCAGATACACTGCTAATACTTATTCATACTGAACACTACAAATACACCTCTTTAAAGTCACGTTTATGGAGTTCAGGACTAAATTAGCTACACATATTTGTGAGTGAGTGGGTTCTGAAAACTTTCAAAATTACTGGGATAATGTACTTGTCACTATGCACCTTTCTCACTTTTAAAAACAAATTCCTATTTAGTAGCCTATTTCAGTTGCATAGCTGTTAGCCTGGTGATAAATCTATTATGAGAAACATTGTCAAGTGTTCCTTCTAAATCTATGTTGTATTCACCAAATTTTCTTTAACAGTTCTGTTTTCAGAGAACTACAGAAGGTTAATTAAGCATAGCCTTCCATGTCAGAATCCATATTTGCTGTCATTAATCAAATCACACTTCACTGTGTGGGTTTTTTTCATCATATCACTGAAGATAATTTCTAAATTTATTCCTGTATGATAAGTTTCTTGGTTTGCATCACTGTATCTTAAGTTTCTTTTCTTTCTTTCATAAATGTGTTAGTGGTGGTGAGATCTGAGGAGTTGTCCCTTTGACATATGAAGTCATATTCTCATGTGTCTTTATGAAAGTTAAATCTGCCAGCTGTACTCATGTCAACACTTGACCTTGGCTACTGGCTGTGTCACTGGAATACTTTTCCTCATGTAAGAACCATAAATCCATAAATCCATGGGTCCAGATGGGATGCACCTGTAGGTGCTGAGGGAACTGGCGGAAGTCATTGCTAGACCACTCTCCATCATCTTTACCAAGTCTTGGGAAACGGGAGAGGTGCCTGAGGACTGGAGGAAAGCAAATGTCACTCCAGTCTTCACAAAGGGCAAGAAGGGGGACCCGGGTAACTATAGACCGGTCAGCCTCACCTCCATCCCTGGGAAAGTGATGGAACACCTTATCCTTGGTGCCATCTTAAGGCATATCAAGGATAAGAGGGTTATGAGGGGCAGTCAACATGACTTCACCAAGGGGAAATCATGTTTGACCAATCTCTTAGCCTTTTATGAGGAAATAACACGGTGGATGGATGATGGCAGAGCGGTGGATGTGGTCTACCTTGACTTCAGCAAAGCATTTGACACAGTCTCCCACAGCATCCTCACAGCTAAATTGAGGAAGTGTGGTCTGGATGATCAGGTAGTGAGGTGGACTGGGAACTGGCTGAAGAAGAGAAGCCAGAGAGTTGTAGTCTATGGGGCTGAGTCTAGTTGGAGGCCTGTAACTAGTGGAGTGCCTCAAGGGTCAGTACTGGGACCAGTATTATTTAATATATTCATCAACGATTTAGATGAGGGAATTGCGTGTGCAGCAAGTTTGCTGTTGACACTAAGCTGGGAGGAGTGGCTGACATGCCAGAAGGCTGTGCTGCCATCCAGTGAGACCTGGCCAGGCTGGAGAGTTGGGCAGGGAATAACTTGATGAAATATAACGAGGGAAAGTGTAGAGTCCTGCATCTGGGCAGGAACAACCCCAGGTTCCAGTATAGGTTGGGAAACGACCTGTTAGAGAGCAGTGTAGGGGAGAGGGAGCTGGGGGTCCTAGTGGATGACAGGATGACCATGAGCCAACACTGTGCCCTTGTGGCCAAGAAGGCCAATGGCATCCTGGGGTGTATTAGAAGGGGGGGGGTTAGTAGGTCGAGAGAGGTCCTCCTTCCCCTCTACTCTGCCCTGGTGAGACCGCATCTGGGATATTGTGCCCAGTTCTGGGCCCCTCAGTTCAAGAAGGACAGGGACTTGCTGGAGAGAGTCCAGCGCAGGGCAACGAAGATGATTAAGGGAGTGGAGCATCTCCCTTATGAGGAAAGACTGAGGGAGCTGGGTCTCTGTAGTTTAGAGAAGAGGGGACTGAGGGGTGACCTTATAAGTGTTTATAAATATATAAAGGGGGAGTGTCACGAGGACGGAGCCAGGCTCTACTCAGTGGCAAACAATGATAGGACAAGGGGTAATGGGTACAAACTGGAACACAAGAGGTTCCATTTAAACTTGAGAAGAAACTTCTTCTCAGTGAGGGTGACGGAACACTGGAACAGGCTGCCCAGGGAGGTTGTGGAGTCTCCTTCCCTGGCGACATTCAAAACCCACCTGGACACATTCTTGTGTAACTTTATCTAGGTGTTCCTGCTCCAGCAGGGGGATTGGACTAGATGATCTTTTGAGGTCCTTTCCAATCTCTAGCATACTGTGATACTGTAACCTCATGCTAAGTGTACATCGGCTAAAAACGTCTGTAACTGGTCTGAACAAACGTTTTGGAAGCAGCTGTTTAGAATGCACATCTGTTGTAATTGCTCAATGCTTCTTTATCATTCTGATGCCGCTGTACTTTTTATGACTAAGCCTATAGGTGCTGCTTCAGGCAGCCCGTGCTATGGGTTGCTCACTGTGGATGTGCTGAGGAAGTTTTGTTGCTTTCATATTCTTTCTTAGAGTCTTGTTTCTTGTTGCTTCTGCAGACAAGGTGCTGCTGTAGGTACTGTCACTGAAAAGAGCCACTGTTATGTAGCTCTACTTTATACCTGAGAATGAAAATACTTCACATTCCAGTTTGTTTAGCTTTCAGCTGTAGCTCATTAGAGCTAAAACAAGAAAAGCTCAAGCCTTTGGTGTGAGCACTACACAAAAATTGCTGATTAATAGTATGGAAATCAGATATTTTTGGGGAAGCAGCATTGTGTAAATCCATAATGTTCTAAGTATGATTTGAGTTATATTTTGATATTACGGTGACATTTTCAGCTTGTATGTGAAACTGCAAAGCCATCTAGATAATTTTATCTTGCCAATGGAAAACTGTGAGGTTAAGAAACTAGTATAACAAATAATTAGATCATAAAATGAAATCAGTAGAGTTAATTTTTTTTTGCCTATTATTAGTGTCTACAGTGCTTTATAAAAGAGGTCTATTGCAAACATTACTTTGAGAGACAAAACTCTAGAATTAACTTTTACAGTCTTACAGCTAAAAATATTCAAGTACTTTGTGTTGCCCAGTACTTAAATGAAAGAATTTGAAGGTTCTCACCTTGATTCAGTCTGTGATCATGGTGGTTGTTTTTTCTTTTCTCTGGTTTGATTTTCTTTTTGCTTGGTTGGTTTTCCTTTTTTTGTTTTTAATGGTGATTCCACACTTTATTGCTGCTCTGTAAATAAGCACTGGTAAGACTTCACTTGGAACACTTGTCATCATGCTAAAGAACTCTGATGGGTTTAAGAAATTGGAACAGATGTAGAAGAGGAATGTAAAAAAGGAGTAACAGAGAATGTGCATGAGAAAACCTGAAGGGTGGCTCTGAATGTGCTGAAGTTGAGTGACTCTGTGCCATTTTATTAACTCAAGCAGAACACTAAATATGCCTGCATCTTTTAGGTCGGTCTGTCCGTCCTCCCTGTCCCCGTCCCCCCCCAGTTTGCTTCACATTCAGCTTGATGTAGTGGTGGGGCCTTCACCTACCCCAGCCCTCTTGGGTAGAAAGAGTTTTAGGATTTTTAGCTCAGCAAGATAAATATTATGTTTAAATATGATTCCTCTCAATCACAGAAGGGATGACAAAAAGTAATAAAAAGGTAGCCAGTTCCCAAGAATTAATTTGTCTGGAAATTGGAAGGGAAGCTGCTAATTGCCAACCAAGTCTGATTCTAAAATAGGCTTTCAGTGAAAATGTTACTGGGGGATGGAAAAGGGAAAGTAGATCTTGTCAAGTTTATGGTTAGTTATGTGAAAGAGGAAATTTTCAGTGATAATGCAGGAGGGCTCTTCTGTTTCTTTTGTTTAGAACTCAGTAACTTCTGAAAACGTTGGCTTTTTACATGTCTGTATAAAACTGTTCACATTTTCAAAAATTAACTTAAATAAGAAGCATTTAGTCAGGGCTGTTAAGATCACATAAGTTTCAAAAAGATACTGCTGTAGAAGGTAAAAGGATATAAAAAAATATTACTTGTTTACTTACAAAAAAGGGATATACATCAACACAGACTTAAAATGCGTTTTCCTCTTCATTCTATATTTTTTTGCTTGCTTACTGCAGATTGCTTTTACCTCAGTCTGTCACATCATTTTGCTACAGAAATTTACTTTTTTTTTGTTACTTCTGCTTCCAGTATCATATTTCATCCCTTCCACCTCTTCTTTCATACAGTCATTTCTCTCTGTTTAGATCTTTTTCCTAACTCTAAGATACTGTATTTTTCAGAAAATGCATTATTCTGGACTTTATTCCGTAGTTTTGGATTTTATCTTTTAAAAACCTTTATTCTTTATATAATAAAGATCTATAATCTTTATTCTTTAAATATTTTATCTTAAACTTTCAGAGTTTAGTCTGTGCGTACACTTCTGTGAAGAAATAATGAGAACTCTTGCTCACCTGTGTTCACTGAGAAGTGTGCAGTCAGGATTTAAAGTTCGTCACTGACTACTGTGTTCTATTCCAATAAGCCTGAAAAGTATTTTATTAAATTTTATTGACCCTTTTTTATTGAAGTGTATATTTGGTATTATATATTATACATATATTATGTATTAATCTCATAGTTATATATCTTTAATATATTAGGTGATAAGCTGGTCCTTTCTGAGTACATAATATTTTCATTCTAGCTTGAGACCATGGCACATTTCTATGTATTTACTGACTTGGGGAGAACAGAAGTATCTCTTCTTCCTTTTGAATAACTCTAGGAAGGTGAACAGTCTCAGCCCTGTGAGAACAAGGAGACTGGGGAAGGGCAGACAGAAGTTGTGTTGTTTTGGTTTTGTTTTGTTGCTTTTTTTTTTGTGTTTTTTTCTTCCTTTGTTAGCTGGTGGCTGGAGAGACGTAATGTATACACCTGTGTGCCCTAAAGATGAGATCATCTTTTGGGTAACTGTGATACCTAAATGTGACTGTATTTTCATTCTAGATCATTAAGTCATGATGGAATGTGCAATAAATGTGTTCTACATTTGTTTAAAGTCTGAATTTCTTGAGCTTTTCCACTTGTGTATTTAGCAATGCCTCTGTATTAGTATCCACTGGGATTGTTGCATGCAACTTTCTTTATTGCTTATGGCAACCTGCTGCATAAACTCATTCATGAGAATGAGGACATATTCCTTTTCACTATTTTAGCAGACATCTGTGGAGCTTCTTCATGAAATGTTTTAGGAAAAATTGAGTGCTGTAATTTAGTAAATGAGTGTAAGCTTTCAGAAATGACATTCAAGATGTTAACATCAAAAGCTAATATTCATGCTGCAAGTGCAGAGCCTTTATTTTTTTTCCTCCTAGTAAATTGCTGTTCAACTGAGCTGTAATTTATAATAAAAAAATAGTTTTAGCTTTCTAGCCTTAAGACATGCATAGAGAGAATAAATTTACTTCTCTTTTATTCAGTGCAGTTAGTGCTTCTCCTTGGATCCAGGTGGAAGAAGGCATAAGGAGACACCAGGTTGCACAAAGGCTTGACCTTATTCTAACAAGGCTAGACTAGGAAACATCCTTAGTTATGACAAATAGGTTCATATTTGGTGGTCTGATGGTTTTAATTCCTCTTTAGGTGAGCCTTTCTCTAGTACAGGCACCCTAACAGGATTAACCATCTTATTTTCACTTCTTCCCTTTTCAAGCTGTGCTAATCACCAGAACTTCAGGAAGAATATAGGTGACATTAGCTGATTATTATAAAATTTTCCCTGACATATGAGTGAGCAAAGTGTGGGTGTGAGGGTGTTCACCGTGGCAGTGAGTATTTGAAATGAAATAAATCCCTGAAGGTAAAATTTTCTATGAGTACATGTTTTCAAAAGCAAGCACTTTTACGCTCTGGGAGGCATTTGCTTTGGAAGCTTGGTATTGCAAAAAGTGAACATTCTTTCTCATTTTTATGAAAATTAGGAACTGTAGAAGAGAAGACTAGTACAGAAAGTATTAAGCTTTATTTATATTCCTCTGTCCTAGAAAACATTGTAGATTGGCATTGCTATAGAGGCTGCTTTGTATAATACTATGGTCCCACTGAAGACTTTTGAGTAAGTAGTTGTTCATTCAAATCAAAGAATTTATAATAATATTCCTCCCCCAAACATCATAAAAACCAGATTCTGCTGACTTTTTTTGTTTTCCCCAAATGGTATGATGCTGAAAAACTTTGCTGTCATTAAGAAATACTTGCCATCAGACAAAAGCAGTATTTCATGAGGACAAGACTGCAAATGGGAATTATCTTCTTCCATCTACCTTACAGACAATGATTTGGTGCACAGGGCATTCTAGGTAGATTTTCAGAGAATAATTTTTTCCAGATCTTTATAAATTAGTTGTGATTATACCTCTTTGTTTTTAATAAGAAAAAGTGCTTCAGAAATATCAACAAAAATATTAAGGACATGACCAAAAAAACATTAAGTTATTTCTCCTTAGATTTTTTTTTTCTAAAATTGTTGTCAGAAACAAATCAGGGGGTTACTTTCTTTAGTCTTTAAGAAAACACTATTTAAGTAGACTGAGTTTCCAGAGTGTTTTGAATGTTCTGAAATGTTTTGATATTCAGGTCTTGCAGAATTTGCAACTGTTTTAACTGTTTTGAATGGATGTTTGTTTACTATTAAAGAACTGATATTATTGCAGTTTGTTCAGAAGTCGTACATCAAATTTGACAAGGTAGAAGTTACTTGTAGCATGAATGAGCAAATAATTGAATTTCATCTACTAAAACCTGGTGATGCATCAGCAGAGAATAAGAAACAATCTGATTATAAATTCTTAAAGGCTGCCTTACTAGTCATTTATGGGCATCTAAGGCGAGTAAACCTTAAAGGACTCTATCTTCCCCAAGTCTGTGCTTAGAGTTTCCTGAGAATACCTTTAAGTTGTATCAGTTTGGACATTCAGTAGATGTATGTCCAACATTTTATCATCTTGACTGTTTTCTTAAGAAGTTAACATTTAAAAGTTCAATGCTAAAATCAATGTAATCCGTATGCTGCTGTTTTTTCTTGTTTCCAAATTTCATGAAGTAAATTATAGAAGATCGATGTAGAACTTGATGATTCCTGAAATTGTGGAGGTGTGCATTTAGGTGAATCTGATTTATTACGTTTGTGTTAGGCTAGGAGATGCTGTCATTATTTTTACACAGGCTTCTGCAGGCTTGTTTTCTAGTGATAGATCCAGACAAAGAAGGCTTTTGAAACTAGGAAATTCTTTTTGTGACAAAAAGAGATCTTGACAATTTGAAGATGTATAAAGATTGCAGAAGCTGATTTGAAATGGTTATCACTGATGCAGGGACTCAAGACATTGCATTTTGTTTGAGGTCCAGAAAACAGCACTAGATTTATTTGGTTTCTAAGGTCCTGCAAAAGGGGACAGAGGATAAGAGGGGAAGGATAGTATCTGTGCTGTGGTTACCAGGAGTGAAGTTAAGCTTGAACAAGGCTTACTGTTCAGGGAGGAGCGGTAGACAAACAACTGCAAAATTTGATCTACCCAAGCTTGAAGAGTTACTAAGAGGAGGGAATGGTAATGTCCAATTAGGAAAGGAAATGGAATCTGGATAACTCTGTGGACTTAAACTTGTATTTAGTAGATCAGTGATGATAGTTGTCGTATTCCTTAAATCTGAGTTTATGGAGAAAAGCTTTACTAAACAGTTTTTCTTTGATTGTTGCTGTTTGTGTGGAAAGGGAAGATAATTGGGTTTTGGGGCATATTTTACCATGGACTTCCTCAAAACTTCTCTCTCTCTTAAAATCATGACTTTTTTGGTTGTCTAACTCCATTAGGTTTAATACAAGCTTGTGACTGGAAACTCATGGAAAACAAAGAGGGTATGTTTGACTAAGGGCTTTTTAGGACATAAGAAAGAAATGAGCATGGTGGCCCCACAGTTGATAATGACATAGTATCTTATCAAACAGACACGGCTTTATGGCTGCATTTAAAATTAGTATGTGCCTGTTACCTTCTAAGGTTTATAACAGTTTTCTCTAAGGTTTTAATGAATCAGGTTTTTTTTTTTTGGCAGAAAGATAATGCTAATTTGGGAAGCCTTTTTGATATATACTTTATTTGTAACTGTATAATAAGCTGGTCTTTAATGTAAAGCTTGGGAGGATATTGAACTGTATAATCTGCATCCTAGGACTGAAAGTAATCTTGATAAAATAGATTGGTAGAAGAAGATTTTTAGATACAGTCACCTAGATCCATCTGAAGATTGGAACCATCCTTTTAAATTAACATAGAAGTTGTCTGAAAAATTACTATATTTAGCATAGGTATGACATGTTTATGGTTTGATGAGCAAGTTGAGAGTTTGTGGGCGAGAATTAAGGGGCAGGCTGGCAGGGGCGATACTGTTGTGGGTGTCTGTTACAGACCACCAGATCAGGGTGAGGAAGTTGATGAGGCCTTCTACAGGCAGCTGAGAGCGGCCTCACAGTCACAGGCCGTGGTCGTCGTGGGGGATTTTAACTTCCCTGATGTTTGCCGGAAGGACCACTCGGCAACCCAGCCGCAGTCCAGGAGGTTCCTCCAGTGTATGGATGATAACTTCCTCCTGCAAATGGTGGATGAGCCGACCAGGAGAGGAGCGCTGCTGGATCTCATCCTCACTAACAAGGAGGGTCTGGTCAAAGCAGTAAGGGTTGAGGGCTGCCTTGGTTGCAGCGACGACGAGATGGTGGAGTTCAGGATCTTGTGTGGTAGGACTAGTAGAATAGCAAGTAGAATTGCAACCCTGGACTTTAGCAGGGCAAACTTTGGCCTTTTCAAGCAATTGCTAGGGGAAATCCCATGGGCAAGGCTGTTTGAAGGTAAAGGGGCCCAAGATAGTTGGTTGGCGTTCAAGGATTGCTTTTTCCGAGCTCAAGATCGGAGCATCCAGACACGTAGGAAGTCAAGGAAGAGGGCCACGAGACCTGCGTGGCTAAATAGGGAATTGCTGGGTATGCTCAAGTGGAAGAGGAGAGTTTACAGGTCATGGAAGGAGGGGCTGGCCACTTGGGAGGAATATAAGGCTGCTGCTAGAGGATGTAGGAAGGCAGCTAGGATGACTAAGGCCTCCTTAGAATTAAACCTGGCGAGAAGGGTCAAGGACAGCAAAAAGAGCTTTTTCAAATACATGGCAGATAAAACTAACACCAGAGGCATGTAGGCCCACTGATGAATGGGATGGGTGCCCTGGTGACAGAAGATACAGAGATGGCAGAGTTACTGAATGCCTTCTTTGTCTCTGTCTACTCTGCTGCAGGCAGTCCTGAAGAGCCCTGTACCCCTGAGACCTTAGATGAAGTCAGGTCAACGGAGCGGTTTGCCTTAGTCGATGAGGAATAGGTTAGAGACCAGTTGAGCAATCTGGACAGCCATAAATCCATGGGTCCAGATGGGATGCACCCGCAGGTGCTGAGGGAACTGGTGGAAGTCATTGCTAGACCACTCTCCATCATCTTTACCAAGTCTTGGGAAACGGGAGAGGTGCCTGAGGACTGGAGGAAAGCAAATGTCACTCCAGTCTTCAAAAAGGGCAAGAAGGAGGACCCGGGTAACTGTAGACCGGTCAGCCTCACCTCCATCCCTGGGAAAGTGATGGAACACCTTATCCTTGGTGCCATCTTAAGGCATATCAAGGATAAGAGGGTTATGAGGGTCAGTCAACATGGCTTCACCAAGGGGAAATCATGTTTGACCAATCTCTTAGCCTTTTATGAGGAAATAACACGGTGGATGGATGATGGCAGAGCGGTGGATGTGGTCTACCTTGACTTCAGCAAAGCATTTGACACAGTCTCCCACAGCATCCTCACAGCTAAATTGAGGAAGTGTGGTCTGGATGATCAGGTAGTGAGGTGGACTGTGAACTGGCTGAAGGAGAGAAGCCAGAGAGTTGTAGGCTATGGGGCTGAGTCTAGTTGGAGGCCTGTAACTAGTGGAGTGCCTCAAGGGTCAGTACTGGGACCAGCATTATTTAATATATTTATCAATGATTTAGATGAGGGAATTGAGTCTATTATCAGCAAGTTTGCTGATGACACTAAGCTGGGAGAAGTGTCTGACACACCAGAAGGCTGTGCTGGCATCCAGTGAGACCTCGCCAGGCTGGAGAGTTGGGCAGGGAATAACTTGATGAAATATAACAAGGGAAAGTGTAGAGTCCTGCATCTGGGCAGGAACAACCCCAGGTTCCAGTATAGGTTGGGGAACGACCTGTTAGAGAGCAGTGTAGGGGAGAGGGAGCTGGGGGTCCTAGTGGACAACAGGATGACCATGAGCCAGCACTGTGCCCTTGTGGCCAAGAAGGCCAATGGCATCCTGGGGTGTATTAGAAGGTGGGGGGTTAGTAGGTCGAGAGAGGTCCTCCTTCCCCTCTACTCTGCCCTGGTGAGACCGCATCTGGAATATTGTGTCCAGTTCTGGGCCCCTCAGTTCAAGAAGGACAGGGACCTGCTGGAGAGAGTCCAGCGCAGGGCAACGAAGATGATTAAGGGAGTGGAGCATCTCCCTTATGAGGAAAGACTGAGGGAGCTGGGTCTCTATAGTTTAGAGGAGCCTGAGGGGTGACCTTATAAGTGTTTATAAATATATAAAGGGGGAGTGTCATGAGGATGGAGCCAGGCTCTACTCAGTGCCAAACAATGATAGGACAAGGGGTAATAGGTACAAACTGGAACACAAGAGGTTCCACTTAAACTTGAGAAGAAACTTCTTCTCAGTGAGGGTGACGGAACACTGGAACAGGCTGCCCAGGGAGGTTGTGGAGTCTCCTTCCCTGGAGACTTTGAAAACCCACCTAGACACATTCCTGTGTAACATTACCTAGGTTTTCCTTCTCCGGCAGGGGGATTGGACTAGATGATCTTTTGAGGTCCCTTCCAATCTCTTGCGTACTGTGTGACTGTGTGTGTGTGACCTGAAGTGTATTAAGTAAGCTTACACATCCAGATCCATTTGGGGTGCCATCTCAGTGCTTAGCTACAAAACAGCCAAGGGTAAAGTATTTGTCATCTCTGCAGGTCCTCAACTAGATGAAAAGGGAAATATTTTCTTTAGATGAAAACGAGAAGTAATTTTTTGACAAGTGCTATAGAATGAAGCTGAACTTAATGAGTTTTAAACCCCTAAACAACCCAATACCAACCAAGCAAGTCCCTTCAGCAGTCACTCCCTCCAAAAAGCCCCACAAAATTTTGCATGATACTGAATATAAAAATAGAAGGAAACTGAGTTTTTTTTTTCCCCCTGTAGTATCTCCTTAGTTTCATCTTACTTTCTCATTTCAGATTACTGTAATGATCTCGTGTTTAGATTTGTCTAAGAGCAAATTGTTTCCATGCAATTGGAAATCTGAACAGAAGTACAGGCAGTGTTGAACAAAATTGCCAATAGCATCTGATTACTCTTCTCACATACCTAGATAGAAGAGACATTGTTGTATGAATGCCTATGATTCCATACAGGCGAAGGCTTGAGAAAAGGGGAATGGTTAGATGTAATCTTCTAGTTCAGGCCCAAATGCTCACTCCAGTCATTGCAAAATTAAATTTTAACACTGTGGTCCATGTCTGTGAACATGCAGTTTCATCTGTGCCTGTAGCATTATTTTTTTCTTAAAGGTAATTTGTTATGAATAAATGCTAACAGCTTCAGTTTCAGAAAATCAACATCGTTGTTTATTACTCAGCACTTAATTTTTCTGCTTTTTTTGTTTTCTGGATTATTTTATTTTTGGGAGATGTGTTGCTTTTCTTAAACACAAATTGTGTGAAGGCCTAATAGCTCCTGTCATTCACTTCTGTGTAAATGTGGACAAAACCGCACTGCTGTTGCCACTATTTACCAGTATGTGGTGTGGTTAGCTAGATGGACGGATATAAGTTTGGTCTGTTATAGTGCAGGTTGCAGTATGTTGTTTCCAGGAATTTGTAGGCTGTGTTCTGCTGTTCTCTTTTGAGAAAACCTGTTCATTAAAATTGCTGACTCTGATACTATGTAGTTTTGCTGATGCAGCACATTATCTGCATGTCTAAATATTTGGACTGGTCCATAAGGGACGCTGTTAACTGGAAACACTTATGCAGTTCATGACCTCCTGTTGGCCACCAAGACAAACTGTTACACCATAAGAAGAAACCATATCAGCGTTAAATTTTTTTGTTGCTTCTCTGCGGTTGTGTAGTTTTGTGCTGTTCTGTTTTCTCCCTTTTCCCCATGCAAATTTAATAATTAAAAAAAAATTACATATAGACCTGTTTCAGAATTGGTAAATGATACTGAAATAAAATAGTGGTTACTTTAAACTGATTCTCTTCAGTGTTGGAAGGCTAGAAATTAATATGAAGGAAATTGGTTTTGCTAATACACCTCATAAATACTGTTAATGGTAATCTTTAGAACACTGTAGAAAAGGGCTACCTGGAAAGTACTGAAAGTACAGTTCAGAAGGAAGATAAACCATAGGAACTCAGTTTGTGTATTTTCTTACACTCATATATACAAGCATGTGCTTGTTAGATGAATCAAAAGAGGGTGAAAATGCCTTGCAAATTTTAGTGCCCTGACAGAGTTTAATGAAACAATTTTATCCCTGTATCCTCCAGGAGTCAGTTAAAGCATCATTAAAGCCAACTCATGGTAACTGTTGGTTAATGCTGATTCTTGAAATACAAATCACAGAACCATTTTACTTTGTAAGGCTGTATTTTAGTTTAATTTTTAAACTATTTTATCCAAAACTTAAAATTTAAGTCTACATATGGTCTTGAATATCTTTATGACAAATATGTGGATGTCTGCCCTCACTGCTGTGTTGCCTGTTTCTCGGAGACTGTTTCATTATTATGTCTACTTTTCCTCTCTTCAAATCAATTAACAGAGCTTTCAGATATTTTGGAGTTAAAATCAGAATGCATCCAGTTTCCATTATGGCGAAAGGTAAGGAATCTGTCCATTACAATTATGGGTCTTGATTTCAGTTCTTAGACCAAGAGCATCTTTAATATCATGCAGAGATGTACACAAGTGAAACGGGCATACTCCACCCGTGCCAAAAAAGAGGTTATTTTCTATTTCTCTCCTCCCCACCTTCAATTTCATATGTGACTAGAAAATCTGGAAAGCTGATGCTGTAGCTGTGAAGTTGTATCCATGTTATGGAAAACTGGTCAAGAGGGTAGAGGTTAATAAGCTGTACTCTACAAGAAGGCAGTAGCAACTGCAATACTGTAGTGGTCTGTCCTGAGATCTCTCCTGGCTTGATGGCTGCCTAGGGAAGTGTTGTTTCCATCTCCAGTGTCCTTCAAGATTTGACTGGATAAAACCTGGAGCAGTCTAGTTTTTGCTCATAGTGGACCCTTCTTGGAGCAGAAGGTTGGACTGGAGATCATCTAAGTTCCCTTTCAATCTGTATTATTCTACTGTGCTATGATCATGTCTTTGTCAGTGATCATTCTCCCCATGGAGCTCAGAATAATTCTTTTGTTATGAGACAAAAGCTTGAATTTTAGATATGGCTTAAACTTATTCTGTACATGGGCAAAATGCCCTCCCTCACATAAAGGTTGAAAAAAGAGAACAGCTATCTGAAGCTCTTGGATAAAAATTTGTACAGGGGCACAAACGTGAAATTTTCCTTAGGAAGCTTCTTCCAAATATACGGCAAAATTGCAAACATACACCACAGGATGTTTCATTTATGTTTGCTAAAAAAAAAACAGCTAAATATTATTTTAACATTCAGTTATATTTCACTGATACTGTTCTTGTCTGTCAAAAGGACACCAGATTGTTTTGTAGCATGGCTGTTTTTAAGGAGAAATATAATTAAAATCCTAAGTAAAACTCAATCCCAAACTTACTCAGAGGGGAGTAAACACTTGCCTTTCTTTTCTCATGGACAGAAATAGAATTACAAAAAGCTGGCAGACGCACTTTGCAGTATCATTTCTGTGCTAAACACTCCAAGCTTTAACAGAATATGTTGGTTTTCTTCTGAAGTGAAATGCGGTTTATTTTATTTAATAACAGCAAGTTGTTAAATACACATGAAACAGGAGTTTTGCTGTAAACTTCCATGATTAAAATACTTCAGAATTGCAAGCTTCAATTAAGTACTTTCTTGCAAAATAACGTTCAGTGAAATATTTCCATAGTAAGCCAGCTATTTCCAGATGTGAGCAGCCCTAGAAGTAGATTGCTCCAAGACATGATACCATGATTGTTGTGTATCATAAAACAATATAAATTTGGAACTCAAACTGCCTCAAGGACAAGAATTCCATAATAATTTCTACAACTTCCTGACATTTCATTTTACATATAGATTTTTTTCCCCAGTTTTATGTCCATGCTGTTTGTTGTTGTTTTCTTTTTTTCCTAGCAATCTTTTTAGGTTAAATACTTTCAAGTAAAACATATTTGAATCCCTTGGTTGTCTTTCCTTAACATCTGTAGTTGGTTATGTACAGTTCTGCAGTAGTACTCCCATATTTAGATTTGTAGTGTTCTGAGGAGGTAGTTTACATCTTTTAAGAGCAAGTGCTGTGAAGTGAGCAGAAGGTTCTTTGAGTTTCTATTTTTCACAATTGGCTACAGGATCACCTTTCACCTTTAGTCAACACTCAGCAAATTATGCAGAAGGCAGTAAACATAATTCATGCCTTAAGAGTAAAAAGTCGTTAGAGTTACTGTCTGCTATAAGAACAATAGTAACTGTAGTACAGCTATGGTACTGTAGTTAGTTTTGTAAAGGGAGTATTTGTAAACACAAGTGGTTTTAATATATAGTATAGCATATGAGTTTCTAGGTTTCAGCAATATTACTTATTTGAATGAATAAAAAAAGTGTCTATACTTGAAAAAATAATGTAAATAATGTATTAACTTCATCAGAAATATCTTCTGAGGTATCCAAAATATTTCCTCCTCATGCTTGTGAGTGATGCTTTCAAATACATTACTGAAACCTTTAAGGTGCTTTTCCAAAATAGTATCTATTACTGTGATACAGTTTTGGATGGGGGTTAAAATTCTTGTTTCTAGTAAAAGTCTACCTTTTTTTTATATACAGGAGCAACTCTAAAAAAGTAAATGGGAATAATTTCCAAGAAATAAGGAAATATAGCACACAGCAATTGCAGTCCTCATTTTTCTTTTTTGATTGTTAAGCCTATAATCTTGTGGGTATATTTTTCTCTCACCAAGGCATTGCTTTCAAGAAATTGAGCCAATTTTGTTGGTAATGTGGGATGTGTGTTACCAGCAAATCCTAGAGGAAAAAAAACTCTACAGATTAGTTCTTGATTCTAGACAATATATCATGCAGGTGTATTTTGAAGTAGTTTTGTCTTTTCTGTGTAACACTAGACTAGAAATAAGTAACCGTTGAGTGTCTTTAACTACTGCTTTTTCATGACTAGTGAACAAAATATTCCAGGACGTTATACTAAAGATATGTATTTCATGCTATGATCTTAGAGTTTAAAAACAGATGCATGCCACATGAAGGGACAAACAAAATATAGTAGACACATTTCTGTAAGAAAACTTTTAAGATTTCAGAGAATATTAGAACATAATCTGACACCCATACTTTTGCTTTATTCAATCCTAAATGCCTATGGAAACCAATAAATGAAACCATCCATACAAAATATATGAATGGGGGCTGGGAAGGAGAGAAATGTGTGTCTGACTTCTATAGCAACTGAAGAATGGGAAGGTGAAGAGATCCTGAAACAGACAGGACTCAGAAATGAAGGCAAGACTATAACCACCTGCCTCTTGAAGGATATAAATCATATGAAATCAGTTGTTTATCACATGAATCAAAGTTTTGGTTTCAAGATTATTTAAACAGAGCCCTTTCCATAGATGATTTATGTTACACTGCTGTTCTGGAAAGGTATTCCAAAGTTACTCATTCTCCAGTGATAAGAAACTTTCAAATTTCCTTCTCTGGTTATGTTTTGCTATTTTCGGCTTCTTTTTCTTTCTAACTACAGTGTACAGGAGTGACTGTACAGCCCCACCACACCATTATTCTTTTCATGGGGTAGATTTCCATTCCCTAAGCATTCAAAAAGCCGTTCTCTGACAATGTTAACATTTTCTAATGTGGGTGATCAGCAAGTGTATTCTATATGAAGTTTTAACATTGCTTTGTTGAATTTCTATCTTAAACGCTTCAAAAAACAGTAAGCAGGCTATCAGTGATGGCATTTAAGTATCCTGATATTTAGTTTAACATCAGTTACGAAGATGTCAGTTTTCCTTGCTACTACTTTCAGTTTCTTTCTCTCTCCAGTGCTGGATCTGTTACGGTTAATAACACAATACTTGTAGTGTTTCTTTGCAACTATAGCAAATTAATATAGAAAAAGAGGTAGAATAGCCAATATGGTTCTACAAAACATTGAATAACAGAGTGTTCATGTAAATGAGATGGACTTTGCGTTCTGTCTCCCCATAGGAAAACCCATTTGTACACACTGATAGAAAACGTAACCATTGAATGAAGGTCATTGTTAGCAACTAATTAATTACTGCAGGAATAAAAAGAATAAAGATGTGCAACCAACAGTTAAGATGCTCTGAGAAATTTATGCAGTGTATGTGTTTTCTCCTTAAGTGGATTTTGGGCCTTCCCCCCTGTCCTCCCTATGCGAATCTTTACAATAGGGAGCTTCACTAAATGTGTTATTAGTTATGTTGCTGCTTCAGTGCTGAATGTAGATGATTTGGGGCTTCATCTCATTCTAACACATATTTGGAATATAGCACCCAAAAAGTAGTGAATTTTGCCTTATATTTCTGACTTGATTTCTGCTTTCAGAAGTTTAGTTGTGGGCATAAATCTGATACTATGTGTTAGGCAGAAAGATGACTGAGTATTTCAAGAGGATGACAGTTGTTTTTAAGTATTACCGCTAATGAGCTCTGTTCCCTACCAGGGGTTACTGGTGTCAGCTTAATATGACAGGCATCAACAGAGAATTGGACGCTTTGCCATACCTTTTTCAGGCTTTCTAGAAACTTGGATGAGAAGAATTTTAAGCTGAATAACCTTTTAAAGCCCTTATTAACACCTGTGAGTCCTGAAGTTATTACTATTAACAATTAACTCTTTTGTATTTTAGTACAATATTAATACATATATGCAGTGCTTGCCTGAGTACTCCCTGTATTAAACTTTGAGCTAAGTGTAAATTTTTAATCTTGTGATGGCAAAAGGGGCTGGAAGTAGACATGTAATGTTTCTCTTAAAACCAATGATAACAACTGCTCTTGGGAGGAAAAAAAATAAAAACAATCCGTATGTTGAAGTGTGAACCAAGTGAGCAATTTCATTTGAACAGATAACTTAAAGTTTATTAAATAAAAAATTACTGTAAAAAATGGAAGTCTTTCACAATTTGTCTGAAATGAAAATAACATATTTAGTTGGCATTATGAAGAATTGCTTAACATAAGTGCCTAAAGAAATGCAAGAGGAAAGAAATACTTTTTCATTATCATGCATCCAGATAATAGAAGGCATTGCTCAAGTAACCGGTTTGGGGCAAGAATCATCCCAGTTCTAGGAATAGTTGCATAGAAATTTTAAACCTTGGAAATAGCTAGATACATGAATATATATTGTGCAAGGATCTGCCTTTCCATGGTTGAAATATAAAGTAAAATATGATTGGACTTTCACTGATTTCTATATGCACATACTAGGTTTTTTAAGGCAGTAATAGCATATCATGTTATAATGATAACTTCTAGAACCTTGTTATAGGAGAAGAAATCTGACAACCTTTTAATTTGATTTATTGAAATGAATCCTTTTTGTCACAGTAAAAGAAAATATGCATTGCATATTAATCCAAAATATTTGTCATTCACATTGGTTCAGTCTGAACCTCGGCAGTAAAATCTACTGCCATGATATTTCATCACAAAGCATATTTAATCTCATCACTCTTTTCCATAAGCACTCTGTGTAAGAAGATAGATTTAAAAAAAATACATTTTAAATGTGTTTTATATTATTTCACCTGGATACAGCTTTTTTGTTTTATAGAATCATAAAATGGTTAGGATTGGTAAGGACCTTAAGATCATCAAGTTCCAACCCCCCTGCCATGGGCAGGGACACCTCACACTAAACCATGTCACCCAAGGCTCTGTCCAACCTGGCCTTGAACACCGCCAGGGATGGAGCATTTACCACTTCCTTGCGCAACCTTTTCCGGTGCCTCGCCACCCTAACAGGAAAGAACTTCTTCCTTATTTCTAATCTGAACTTCCCCTGTTTAAGTTAAAACCCATTCCCTCTTGTCCTATCACTACAGTCTCTAATGAAGAGTCCCTCCCCAGCATCCCTATAGGCCCCCATCACATACTGGAAGGCTGCTATGAGGTCTCCACCCACCCTTCTTTTCAGGCTGAACAGCCCCAATTTTGTCTTCATACAGGTGGTGCTCCAGCCCCCTTGTCATTCTCGTGGCCCTCTTTTGGACTTGCTACAAGAGCTCCACGTCCTTCTTATGTTGAGGGCACCAGAACTGTACGCAATACCCTAAGTGAGGTCTTGCAAAAGCAGAGTAGAGGGGCAGGATCACCTCCTTCGACCTGCTGGTCATACTGCTTTTGATGCAGCCCAGGATATGGTTGGCTTTCTGGGCTCTGAGCATGTACTGCTGGGTCATGTTGAGTTTCTCGTTGACCAACACCCCCAAGTCCTTCTCCGCAGGGCTGCTCTGAATCTCCTCTCTGCCCAACCTGTAGCTATGCCTGGGATTGCTCCAACCCAGGTGTAGGACCTTGCGCTTGGCCTTGTTGAACTTCATGAGGCTTTACCTCTCAGATGTTTCCAGGTCTGTCTGAATGGCATCCCTTCCTTCCAGCATCATCAGCCAAACCACACAGCTTGGTGTCATTGGCAAACTTGCTGAGAGCGCACTCAGTCCCACTGTCCATGTCACCAACAAAGATGCTGAACAGGATCAGTCTCAACACTGACCCCTGAGGGACACCAGTCGCTACCAGTCTCCACTTGGACACTGAGTCATCAGTGAGATGAAATGGTTGGGTCCAACCCTATCCGTTCTATGATTCCATTTATAATCCTCCTTATACATAGATTCTGTACCCTAGTACTGTCTTGACTGATGAGATTTAAATATATATATGTTAATATGTTCATCAATTTTGAATAGCGTAGCAAAGCCTTAGGGAAAAAAATGCTATTTGTGGGGGGTGTTGTTTTTTGGTTGTTAGGTTTGTTTTGGTTTTGGGTTAGTGGTTTTTTTTTTGTTTTGTTTTGTTTTTTTCTCCTTCAGAGTTGAGCTTGAATCGAGTTTAAACTTTCCAAGTTGATCTTACTCACCTTGAATCCTGATTAGTGCATGAGCTCTGGCTATTAGGAAAAATGGTGGTCAAAATGAAATAAATTTTGGGTTTCATTAGTTGTAAAATCTACTGAACTTGCTGTAATTCCCATTAAATTTTCTGACAGTGATATTGTGTGAAGATTAATCTATTAATTAATGTTTACAGTCAGTAATTTAGACTCGCCTACCTCCTCAGGCTGAGTACCACTATTTCTGTTGCGTGAATCTTGCATGTTTTCATGCTCTGCTCTAATTTTAACCTGAAAGCATTTAAATTCACATGTGCATTAATTAATTCAGGAGCCTACAGTAATTTTTCTTTAAAAATTCTCCGATTTTTAGATTGTGTTTCAGTCTTTTGAATCATTCATAGGCACATTCTGCCTGTGAGACAGCCATCAATGAACTCTGCCATGATTCTCTTGAACCAGTCTAGGTTTAACCTACTGTTGTCATTTCCAGTTATTCTGAGTATCTTATGTGATTGGAGGTAGCTGTATCACAAAGTTTTCCTCTTACCATAGTGAATGTCTTACTCTCTTCAGTTGTCAGTAATATGAGCATCTGCCAAATCAAGTCCATAATTTTTATTCTGACTGTCATAGATGAATACTTCTGAGCTGGCAAACCTTTTAAGGCAGACAGATTCAATACCAAGATTTATGTAGTGCTTAACAATAAAATGATGAAACCTTGCCAATTCATCAAGCCTGTGATTCAGCAGTCACACTCCATGACTGTAGTTGACACATTTATCTCCAATCAGAAACTGAACTGAAGATCACTGAGAACAGCACAGTGAAAACTGTGAAGTTACATCAACTTGTTTGTGTTCCTTCTTCAAGAAACAACCTACTTGTGTAAATTCTTATGTACTATTGATTTCTCAAAATCAAAACAAATCAGTCCTGCTCATAATCAGTGGGCTGATCTGAGTACCTTTTGGCAAGTGTTCACAGTAGTTGACTTTTCAACACCTCCAATCTTGACTCCAGTTCATTTTCATAATAGGGAAAGAAAGCTTTGATCCTGGTATGGTATGGACAAGTTTTTCATCTCTAGAGATCTGAAGTTCTTAAGTGCTTTGACAGCATACTTTTAAAAGCAGCAGGAATCAGCTTGACGTAGTGTTGCCTGGCTGACATCAGTTTTCACCTATGATTTTTGACCAACATAAGCAGTCTCTTTTGGAGGTGTTAATAAAGTAAGTGTATATATAACGTAAGAAAGGTGATTTATCCTTTTCCTCAGTTGGATTTCTGAGAAAAAAAATATCTCTGCGACAGGTGACAGCCAATGCTAAGGAAGTGCCTGGTATTTTTGATATAAAATCATTCAGTATTTTGTTATTTTATTACAGCACTATCTTTTCAACACCAGTAGCTGACAAATTTCTGAAGAAGGCTAATTTAATTACACCTCAGAGTTACAGCCAGTTTTTCAAGTACTGGAGTAGACAATTATATTAGTATTTATGCAAAAAAGATCCCAGATACTTTGAAATTACTCTGTAGTGAAAGTAAGTTTGCTGACAACACCGAAGTGTGTGATGTGGTTGACACGCTGGAGGGAAGGGATGCCATCCAGAGAGAGCTTGACAGGCTTGAGAGATGGGTCAGTGAAAACCTCATGAATTTCAACACTGTCAGGTACAAGGTCCTGTCCCTGGGTCAGGACAGTCCCAAGAGCAACTATAGGCTGGGCGGAGACTGGATTAAGAACAGCCCTGAGGAGGAGGACTTGTGGGTGTTGGTTGACAAGAAGCTCAACATGAGCCAGCAGTGTGCGCTCACAGCCCAGAAAGCCAACTGTATCTTAGGCTGCATCAAAAGAAGCGTGTCCAGCAGGTCAAGGAAGGTGATTCTACTCCTCTTGTGAAGACCCTACCTGGAGCCCTGTGTCCAGGCCTGGGGCTCTAACACAAGAGGGGCATAGACCTGCTTGAGCAAGTCCCAAATGAGGACCACAAAGGTATTCAGAGGGTTGGAGCACCTCTCCTGTGAAGTTTGGAAGTTTGTCTGGAGTGGCTACTAGCAAAAAAATATTCTTTTTTTTCCAGTCTTTGCACAATTTAATTACTCTTATTTTGAAATGTGGCAAGAGGGTTGGAGGTGGATGATCCTTAAGGTCCTTTCCAATCCTAACGATTCTATGATTATGAAACATTCTACTTTATTAACAGCCAGTGGCATGTGCTGCATGTCTGCTAGTCTGTTTAACTCCTCTTAGTGTTTCATGTAATTTCTCTTAACTATGTTAACCAGAAG
Organism: Pezoporus wallicus; assembly: GCF_028554395.1. Classification (NCBI taxonomy): domain Eukaryota; kingdom Metazoa; phylum Chordata; class Aves; order Psittaciformes; family Psittacidae; genus Pezoporus; species Pezoporus wallicus. Next base: position 388,640 of record NW_026642986.1, on the reverse strand, counting down.
CCCCCAGGTATGTCATAACTCTGCCTTTGGCAGATAATATTCAGAACCTCTAAGAATTTACAGCAGCTGAACTGTGAAGTCTAAAGTGAGAGTTTGCACATGCTGTAGATTGAGGTGGTAGGCTCTGTAATTAACATTTGAACCTCATGTCTTAATGTCCTAATTAAAAATTTTTGATAAACATATTAAAAAAGTGAAAATTCTGCAGCACTTCTAATTATTTGGGAGTGATGGGATGATTTCTTTAACTGCAGTCTCATATTTGTAAGTGGCCAAATGCTGATGAACTGACAGAAGTCACCAGTCCATGAAACGTGCAACATCCTGTGGCTGGTTCCTGAAACTACATTCTCACCTGAGTCTTTAGCTTCTGTGTATCTTGTTCTTCAACTTGGAGCTTAATGCTCTGCTGAACCATAACCGTAATGCCTGTGCCAGGACATCTGCATATTTCCTTTCTGTAAAGAATGCTAAAGCACATACAGTAATTCTCTTAAAATCTCCGTGACTTAAAGTACAACCTTTTTGGCAACTATTGTAAGGTTATAGTTTGGTACAGTATTGAAAGAATGGAAATATAACATAAAATGAGATCACAAAAAGCAGGAGTTAAGGTCTCAAATGTTGCAAATATATATATTAGAGCATTCATATACATCTGTGATAAATAAAAATGTGATTAATGCTTAAGCAATTGGGTTGTTTGCTTTTAAGAGCATTGGGAACTTTTTTTTTTCTTCTGTCATTCTTACAGTAATTGCTACAAGACCAAAACAGGGCAAATTGTGGTCACTTAAATTATTTTCCTATAAGCCATTATCTGAGTTGAAAGCAGTTCGGATTCACTTTTTTTTATAACAGCAACAAAAAGGAATCCCTTTGAAAAGGGTATTGTGTAAATCTTTGGGAAGTTTGCACTAATCAGTTTGTGATTAAAAAGAAGGGTTTCAGCTGTACAAAGTATCTGAAAAAAAAGCCATCCTGAAGAAAGTATTTGAAGTATTTCCTGTGTTTTGTTTGTGCAATACTTGCTATATATGAAAGAATAAAGTTATTTTACTAACTAACAGAACTGAAAAGTGCTCTGTATTTTCTTTGGAGACTGCTGACAAGCAGCTGCGGCTTTTATAGCTAATGTCTAAAGTTTGTGAATGTTACTCACTTTCATGGGCTGAATTTTTAAAAGGCATATTTTTAATTTAGCCAATCTTAACTGCTGTTAAATTTCTAGTTACTTGAGCTTTTAATGGCATGGTGATTTTGAGTGGAACTTTATTAATATAGTTCTATATTTCAGTTTACATGAGAAAGTAAAATGCAGATAAGGTCTTTGTAAGTCTTTCTTGAAAGTGAATGCTATTGCATTTAGAAATGTAATTCAGCTATTCTAACTTGTGTTGTAAGCATTGGTAGATTTTGGCTTTTGCAAGCCAAGGTAGTGAAAGCAACAACAAATCAACTGAAAACCCACCAAAGAAGTGATGATAGAATTTTCTTATATTTTTCTCTTTAAAATAAAAAAGGAAGTAAGAGCCCGTTTTGGTTTCTTCTTGGCATACAAGGTTTTAAAGAACGTAATGCATTCATGAGGAAAAAAAAACTGCTAATAAAAATATACTAATAAGGTACTACTTTATTTTAGTATAGCATTTAATGATAACATGGAAAGAAAGTAAAGTTCTACAGCTGTTGCAATGGAAAATTAATATAATGATTTTTATCCCTTGTGTTTTCCTGCAAGAGTTTCTGAAAGACGAGACATTAAACTGTAAGTTTAGATTAAAAAATCTTTTGAAAAGAATTCATAGCATTATAGGTTTACTGTTCTAATGTACTTGATATTTTTGTTTATTTTAAAATGTTTTTCTTCATAACTACTTTATAATCTGAGGCTCCGTTTTCAAAGTATTTTGTACTTGGGTTTCTGTATAGTTGAATCTCGATGTTATTAATAGAGGGTGTGCAATTGGCCAGTTAAATGTTGAAGACATATGAATGTTTAAATAATATTTTCATTATGTTACTATTTGTTACAAGCAATTATATTATTGTGTGGTGATTGTACTATATTTTTATATAAAAAGTGCTATATATATTTTTTCCGTGTGTTTTTTCATAGTATCTTAAATACTTGGATGTATTTATTAGGAGGATGGAGTTACTAATTTTCCTCCTGTATTAAAAACAAAATACAAATTAAAGTAACAGAAATAATAGAGAAATAAAAATAATAAAGGAACAACAAGGTAAAAAAAAATAGAAAAATTTAAGAACTGTGGACCTCCTGATCTAATTGCATCAGACTGTCTATAAAAAATGATAGCTAAAATTTAAAGGTAAAATTCTATGTAGAAGTCACTAATGCCCTTCTTCGTAAGGGTAGAATGCATGTGTTGAATTTTAAGCGTTGTTTGACTGCAGAAATACTGCAAAGAAACCTCACTTAGGAATCAAAGGAACCATCTGAAACAACAAAAACAGCCTTTAATAATCTGTATTGCAGGCTCCCAATCAGACCATAGGTACATTTGAAACATTCTTGTCAAAAGTCCTTATTAAAACTAAGATTTTTAAATTACATGTGAAAGATGGATTTTTGTCATTTGAGAATGAAAAGATGATGTTGGAGTCTGCATGTAAATTATGTTATTTGCATTTGCCTTTAGCACAAGGACATTGAAATAAAATATGTATAAAACATATATTCATTGTTTAGAATATTTTAATTTGTTGTGGTCCAAAACAAGTATCCTTCTCATTTTGTTCACTTTTAACTTACTCTTCCCAAATAATTTTGTACCATGTCCCTGAACATTTATTTCTGTGCAGGTCCTTCAGAGAAGCCATTTTCTCTCACAGGGAAGATAAATGCTGTCAACAGGTAGCTGTTGAATTGAAGTTGAATAAGTAAATGGTTAGCCCTTAGGATCAGAGAAATTCTTACTGCCCAGCAAGCTGCATTTACTGCCCTTCCTGTGTACCATTTTTACATCTTAGAGTCTTGTTTTCATGAATGACATACTGCACATGATTAAGAAAGGGTTGTGACTCCACTTTCTGTATGTGCAAATAAATGTAAAAGGGTAATCATGTTTAAACCCATGAAAGTATAAGTAAAATATATTTGAGGGTGTTTGGCAGACATTTGACTTTGTTATCAAATCAAAAGCAAAAATGAAATGACTGATCAGACATGTATTTACCTGTGCAAAATACAGGACTAATTTAGGTTTGTTTCTTAAGCTAAGAATTGCAAAATTATGTACGTATGTTGTGTTCAAGTTCAAGTTGGCATTCAGATCCAGAGTATGGTATTTACATAGTGTATTTAAGAGGGGTCACTGGTGTGAACCAACAACTGGCAAATTTTAAGTTTCATCTGTTTGAAATTTCAGGAACAATAACTCAAAAAATGTTATAGAAGTCTTTGATCATGGAAAAAATACTTACAAGCTTTAGCAAACAGTTATGTTGCAGATGTTGATTGTGTATGTCATTGCTTAAGCATTTGAAGTCCAGAGAAAAAGCTTTAGAAAAATTTCATGAGTCATATCAAAGTGTCTGATTTTAGGTAATATCATAGAGTCAGTTTTTGAGTAATTGTTTATTTAAAAAGGGATTAAAATAATTACTTGTCTTTGTCCTTTTAGATTTGGTAGGAGGTTACACAGCTTTGCTTTTCAGGCTTTTAGGGAATGCAATCTTTAGTTCATCAAAGCTTGATACATGACTTGACTGTATTTTTAACGACATAACTTGCTATCTGAAAAACATGAAAAAAGTCTGTATATCTGGGTAGATGGAAGTAATGTTATGACAGCTTCTGTGAGTGATACAGTTTAATTTCTGTGTTGAAATTGTTTTAACAATTTTGGAAATAAGCAGTAAAAGTCCCAAATATATAATTACTGATAAATGTTCTACATGCAATAATGAAATATACACAGGTGTCTCATTAGGTCTGGTTTCTTCCCTATTGTCTAATCCTGGGAGTACCTTTCTAGTGCTAGACTTTGTGCCACTAATCACACCTTGAGGCCAGAAACTCAGGCAGTTTTGGACTGACCTCACTGTCTGCTTATTAACACCAGGCTTCATCAGTTTATTTATGAGGATGTTATGTGTTCAGAATGTTCTGAATGTTTAATGTAATGGATTTATGCGCATAAATCCATGCTGACTACTCAAAATCACCTTCTTGTCCTTTGTATGTTTGCTAATAGGTTCCAGGATTACTTGTTGTATCATCTTCCCAGAGATCAAGGTGAGGCTGACTCGACTGTATTTTTCAGGATCTTCCTTTTAGCCCTTCTTGAAGATAAGGGTGACATTTGCTTTCTTCTAGTCCTCAGGCACATCTCCTGATTACCTCAGTCTTTCCAAGATTATCAAGAGTAGCCTTTCAGCGACACAGGCCATCTCCATTTGCACCCGTAGGTGCATTCCATCAGGCCCCATGGACTGATGTTTAAGTGTCCAGTCTGTTTAAATGTTACCTTAACCTGATCCTCCCTGACCAAGGATATGTCTGTGTTGATCTATAACTTTATGCTGTCAGATGCTTCAGATTTGTGAGGGTGAATTTTCTCAGTAAAGGCTGAGGTGAAGAAGTCACTAAGTACCTCAAACATTATCATATCCTTCAACACCAGGTACCCAGACCCATTCAATAGTGGGCCTATGTTTCCCATGATCTTCATTTTGCTACTCAGGATCCTGTAAAAGCCCTTCTTGTCGCTCTTCATGTCTGTTGCCAGATTCAGCTCCAGATGCACTTTGGCTTTCCTAACTCCGACCCTACACACTCAGACAGTGTCTGTTTTTTCTCACAGGTTATCTGAGGGATCTCCTGAACCCCTCTTCTGCCTAGGAGTATATCTCGTGGAATGATTAATTCTTTTCTATCCTTTTTTCATTCACAGATTTTCATGCTGTTACTTTTGTATTAAAAAAAAATGCTAGTACATGTTGCTTTTTCCAGTGGAGAAGTACACTTTGTCTTATACTACAGTCACAAAATATTGAAGGGATAATAATGAGAGGTAGTAGATGGAGATTAAAAAGTTGCAGCTTGACTTTAGTCAGTTATGGTAACTTACCCTGTGCACTAACTTCTTTAGTTAACCTGATAGTCCTTCTATGTGGTGGTTGTTTTTTTCATTTTTTTTTTTTGTTTGTTTGTTTGTTTGTTTTTCCCCCAAAGCCACTGTTAAGCATTTCCATAAAGTCATCCTGGAATTTTAATTTTTTGTTTGTGTTTAAGTGTTAACTGAAGACATAATTATTCCAAGAAATGACAAATTATTTCATATCCACTTAAGCACTGCAAACTTTTTGGGTGTGCTTTCAGTGGTGCATGCATGCTCGTCTTTCTTCTGAGCATAGAAATCCTTAATTAGGTTATGTCCTGTTTATACTTACTAAGTTTTTAGACTTGTCTGCATGATTCCATTTACTGATGTTCTGGCAATACCTGAAGCCAGGGATCCTTGAGCCAGGCACATCTACGGGGTTCAGATAGGTGCCTCACAGAAACCACCTCCAGTTCCAATGTAGGATAATCATGTCTTTAGGGAGAAGAGATCAAACTACTGAGTCTCTCTGAGGAACACTTTTCTGATTCAAGTTATAGAGTTGTCTTGGAGAGCAAAAGGAGATGAGTTATTGACCAGGCTGACAGATGGTAACTAAACTAGCAGTTTAGTTAATCCACTTTGTATTTCTTATAAAGAGTTGAAATCAGCAAAGGTATCAATCTTGACATTTAACTTCAGTTTGAATAACTGGGCTGCATGCTCTAAGCATGTGAATACTTGAAGTGAAATACAAGACAAATCATTCTTCTGAACAGCCCAGAGCTTAATGGATGGCAAAGAATAGGAAAGTATAAATTCATCCAGTAAAAGGGGTCTGTAGTGTCTTTGAAGAGAAAAGATACAATCTAAATTCCAGTGAGTATGCCATGGCCTTGTTACCCTGTTGTATTTATCATGGAAGTTAATATTTTTCTGTATTATTTTAAAATAGATGGTGGTGCATTGTAGGTAGGAGTCCATCTTTAATCATAGAAAGCAGAAGCTAGTTGGTTCAGTAGGATGAGTACCGATATATCCTATGCTCAGGTTAAGGAGCCTATTATAGTATAATAGTGTGGCATTGCTTTGAAATAAGTTATTTGTTTTGTTCCTTCTTTATTTCTGGATTGAATACCTGGTGCTCACATTTAGATTAGAAGAGGAAGTAAGAAGGAGGGGAAGGAGAAGCAGGCACATGTAGAGGAGACCAGATAGAAACAATTACAGGCAGAAAATATTTTTGTTGGTTTGGGTGTTTGCTTTTTAACAGAAGTTACTGATTTCTTTTGTAGATTGTTATACATTCAGAAACAATATTGTGCAGAATATGAGAAAATAATCTAACATTAATATAACTTATTAAAGAAAGTCTAGAGATTAAAGTATCCCAGAATTTTGTTTAACACATGAGAAATACTCTCCCTCTTCTGTTAATCCTAAAAAGTATTTGTTATATTTTTATTTTGGGGAGGTTCTCGTTAATCAGTTGCAAATATGACTGAACAACCATATTCATTATGTAAAAGGAAACTTACTTATGTGCTTTCTAGATTCACATATGCAGACCTTGCTTCTATTCCAGACTTGGCTATATATATTTCACTGCTGAACGCCTCTAATAAAAGTCAAAGGTCTATGGAAAGAAACTTCAGGAATAAAAATGCACGAGTCATTAAATGCAGGTGCTGTTATGAATGGAGAATATATGCACAAAGAGAACTTTGCATCTTTAAAATTGCTCTAGTACTTCTGTTAGTTTATCTTCCCTGTTTGCATTTCCCATATTAATTATCTTCTGGGAACTATCAATTTGAAATCTTTTAAAAAAGGGTTTTCACCATCACAATAGGGTAGGTAATAGACAAAAATTCTTTGTGTTTTTGTAATTTTTTAGTATTTCTGCACAAAATCTGATCTTAAAAATTACATTACCTTTAGTTATCTGTGATGTATTTTCTCCACTTTGTTTATTTCTTGCTCTTTCCATTGTTGCTTAGGACTAGTAAATGGTCTAAACAACATACTAAAACAAGTGCATTTGGATTCAGCATGTGATTGTAGTGAGATCATTATATAATTTTTAAGATCATTGTTTTATGGATAGAAGCAAGAGGAAAAATATCTTGTGACTATTTCCATTACTTGAAATAGGAAAAGAAGGAAGAGATTTGAATAAGTATAAAAGTAGGCAATGCCATTACTGTCTCTGTATATTAAGATTTCTTGTTTCCTAAAAGTCTTTATACAGCACTTACACCAGATTGAGACAGGATCTTTTTCATTATGCTGGGCTGTTGGTTTACTTTAAATACTCTTATTAGTTTTGGAACTGGTATGTATGAATTTCTTGGGTTTGGTTTTTTTTTTTGGTTTGGGGTTCGTTTTGTTTTGTTTTTTTTTCCTTCATCTTCCTGCTCTTTCTAATTGTCTCTGATCTACAACCCATGCCTTTTATATCTCTCAACAGCTCTAACTGAAAATCCTTCTATTAGAAAGGGTTGATTGTAGCAGACTGCTAGAGAAAAACCTTGTAGAGCAGTTTGCCTGACTGGGTTTAGAATTAGGAATGACAAGAGAAATATTATTGGTATTTATCCTGACCATTACCTGGTTGTTGACCAATGAATGAACTGTGAAAGGAATTAAATAGTGACTTAAACTCATGGTTTCCATTCTTTGTTCACAGTGACAATTTCATAGTGCCTGGGTGGTTAGGTAAAAATTTGGACCCCAGAATGGATTCTTAACTTTCTTTAAAATGGTCAGAATTTGACCATTTCTTTTCAATAGAGTAGAATGTTTATGTTGATTGGGGTACTTCTAGCTTTCCCCTCCTTCCTTATTCCATCTGCATATCCTTTTAGCCCATAAGATAGCTGTGAAAATTTCCTGTTTGGTTATAGATCTAGATGTAAAATGTGTATGTGATACATGCACATCAGCAGACAAGTACTGTTGTTTATGGAAAGCATATTATTAAATTTTAAAAAATCTGTGAAAATGTTCTCATATAATTTATAGCGGTTTAGTTTTCCCATGTGTTCTGAAATACTGGATAACTGTGGTTTTAGATAGAACTATTTTTCAGTAACTGTTTTACACATTTTTCAGTATGTTTGCACATTTTTCAGCTAAGGAAGTCCTTATTTGCTTTTTTTTTTTCCCAATAATGTATTCTTGTGACTCCTGTTATCCATAGCATCTCCCTTCTCTTGAGTGTGTGGAAGTTCTGTTCAGTAGTCGTTGCAGAAAAATCTAGTAAGATCAGTGAGATCTAGTTAGGACTGAGTTTTGAGTTTAATACTCTTGATTAAGGCAGACTTTTTTCTACCTATCCTGAAAGAGGCTACTTATAATTAGAACCAGAAATATGTACCTCAGTTTTTTTTGACGTTTATCTGGCACTTATATTAATAGTAGGATTGCAGTAAGTAGTTGCTTTGGGTCTCAGTCCCAAATCATATGAGAGTTGATAGAATATTTTTTAAATAATGTAAACAATTAGTAAGTGTGTAAATGAAGTGATGTTTTCCTATAATAGGGGTGAGGGGGTGTCAACATGGAAAAGTGCAAATAGCGTATTATGTGTGTCTCCCAATTGCATGAATGGTTAAAAAGTCATGTCTAGTAGGAAATTATCACTGTAATTATACAAATATTTAAGCAAGAGTTTTTGGAATTGCACATAAAACCACATAATAGAGATAAGCTGTTCTTCTGTAGTTCAAACATTATACCAGCTTTAAACAGATGCCATGAACTACATAAACTGTACAGGTGCAGCCTCATACGAGTTCAAATCTAGCTGTTGTGTGAAGCATTGGAAATGAGCCACAGAAGAGCTGCAGTTTTCACATGACTAAACCACATCAGCCAGAATTAATGGAGAGACAGCAAACCGGATGTACAGGTTGTCAGCATATATCCATAACCTGAAGTGGAGGGTGTTTAAATATTTTCTAAACTATTCCTTCTATTTGCTAACAGAACTTTAAAATATTTATTGGCTTCAGTTTTTTGTGAAGGTTTTTTTTTAGGGGGGGAGGGTTGTTTGGCTTTTTTTTTCCAACCAAGGATGCTTGAGTCTCTCCTTCTGTGACCTTTTCATGCACCTGGACAGTTTTCCTCCATTGCTATGGGGAGTATAGCTTAAGTCACTCATATTTTTCCCCCTAAAATGGAAAATGATGCTGTCTACATGGCAGTGTTTTGATATAAGTCCATTAACGCAAGAAGGGCTGAAATACTTGAAAGATTGACATTCTCGCCTCTAAAACTACATGCAAAAGCATTTGCATATAGAAAATATTGTGTGAATAGTAATATCAGTAGTAGAAATAGATGATGAATAGTTCAATGCAGAAAGATATGCAAAATGGCTTTTAAAAAAATTACTTTCATTTTGACATATTGATGAGACAGTGTTTGCCTTATTAAATGTCTTACATGTTGCGTTATTTAGCTTTAATTATTAGTGTCTGAGACACCGAAGGCAGGAAAAAAGCAAACCAGATGCATATCTATGGGATTATACTGCAGTAAAGTCTTGAATTCAAGGGTAAAACCATAAAGCCTTAACATTTTACAAAATTTCCAGATAAACTCCTTTATAAATTATTCCGTGTTTAAAATTATTAATATTTGCAGTTTGATTTAGACAGCTGTTACTCTAACTCATTCAGCTTCTTTCAGTATGATAATGTTAAGAAAAACTTCTTCTGCCTTAATTCTGAGCCTCACACAGAATTTTCTGTTCATGTCGGGTTTGATGAAAAATTAAATTATTTTGGTCTATCAATGAAAGAAAGTACATTAAGTTGGTAGAATTTACTTTAATGCTTCAGTCTTCTACTGTGTCTTAGGGCATCGATTGACTAGCTGAAGTCATTTGGCCTACTGATAAGAACTCAACATAAGCTTTTTAACCTGAGGTTTTCATGTTTATTAGAATAGCTAAATCTCAGAAAAGGCAGTACATAGTTGGTGTGTTTCTCAGTATTTTTTCTTATCTCATTCAGATTTTTGCAAATGTATATAATAGTTTGAGATCTCTCTTCTTTGATTATTCAGTAGAATTGAGTATATTGTTTCAATCTGCCCATCTGAAATCAACTTTCTAAAAAAAAAAAACCCACAAAAAACCCCACAAACATAGACTTCATGTGACTGTTCAATAGTAAAGATAGCTTTTTTTTTTTTAAAAAAAAAAGGCAGTTTCCATGAGTTTAGGAAGATATCATATAGGTTGAGACTAGACTGATTAGAAGAAGCCTCTTCGTAGCTGAAAGCTTTCATCTAGCATAGACTTCCCATGAAGACTTCACACTGTTTGGAATGAGCACACTAAGTTTAAGGTTGCAGCTGTGTTTCAATGTATTTATTGGAACACAAAACTCTTGGAAAATTAGCAGCGTTGGTTCACCTGGAAAATGTGGATTTCTTATGTGAAACACCATTGTAGATTCTTACTAAAATGGCTAAGAGGTTAGAGTGAGGTAAAACAAGTTCAATATCAACTTGTGCTCAATTAGTTCATGTAAATCATAGAATCATAGAATAGTTAGGGTTGGAAAGGACCTTAAGATCATCTGGTTCCAACCCACCTGCCAAGGGCAGGGACACCTCACATTGGACCATGTCACCCAAAGCTCTGTCAAGCCTGGCCTTGAACACTGACAGGAATACAGCATTTACCATTTCTTTGGGCAACCTGTCCCAGTGCTTCACCACCCTCATGGTAAAGAACTTCTTCATTATATCTAACCTGAACATCCCCTGTTTAAGTTTGAACTCATTACTCCTTGTCCTATCACTACAGTTCCGTAAATATATTTTAATGTTATACCTCAAAAAAAAGACACTGTTTTTCCTGAACCTGCTTCCTCTTCTGTAAACTCTTATCTAGGATTGCCTCCTGCCATGAAAATATCCAGATTTTTCTGCAACTATAGTATAAGCTGCATACTTTAAGTGTTTTATTAGAAAATGTGTAGTTCCTGAAACTGAGTGTGATATGTGTATCTTAACCTAATTTATCAAAACTACAGTTGTGCTAGAGAGTGTGTCAAAAGTTTACTTAAAAATAAGAATGTTTTGATGGGGTAGTGATGCTGCTATGAAAGCCCCCCAGAAATTTAGATCGCAGAGTTCTCACTAGAGAATGGCAGCCTTAAAATGCCTATTCCGGATTTAAATTTGAATAAAAGTAGTTAAGGAGCTTCCCTTAGTTTCTCTCTCTGCCCCACCCCCCAGAGATGAGTTTGATTTTTGACTTGCAGATCTGTTTGTTAGTGTGGTGAAAGAATTAACTTGGAGGGTCAGAAACCACTGGTACATGAAAATAAAATGAATACTTTTCTTTGAAAAGGAAAAGAAAACAGGGTACTGTTTTCAGTAGTTTTCTTGAGTGGCAGTGACCAAATACTGCGGCCCCATTTTATTTTTTTTTTTATTGTGCTGCTAAAAATATGTCCATCTGATTGATGCCTATATCACGTTTTTTTCTTTGGAAATGGTGGAAGTTCACATATTTCTAGAACAGTACATTTCTCCCACACTTCCCCTCCCAACTCATAGAACAGGATATCTCTGTCAGTTTCACTAAGGGTGTATATGAACCTTTTCAAAAAGGTTATTTTTGTAAATTTTATATTAACATTAGTTCCATAGTGTGCTATATTTTTCCTTCTCCCATGCATGTTATTACAAGCTTTTGTCAAAAGTCATTTTCTTCCAACACTGTAAGAGATGTCAGCTAGTTCGAATGGTAATCGTTTTATTGCTTTTTGGTTTACTTTTGAAGAAACAAAATTTTGTCAAATGCTTTTCCAAATTGCTGACTTCAAAGTACAGCTTGACTTGTACAATGAATTTAACTGTACTGTGAAGAAAAAGTGTATGTTTTCATCTGAAAGATTAATTTTTGCTTACAGAATTGTGGTTTAACTAGGCTTCCAGCCAAACGATTATTTTAGATTTATATGTTTTATATGTCCATAGGCTCCAAAGAGATGTCATTAAAGTCTGGTAATTGTTAGTCTTTTAAGAAGGACATGTAGTTATAAATAAATGCTTTAGCATTAATTTTTGAGGAACAAGCTAGGGGACTTATTTGTGTGGATTTGAACAATGAAATTTGCTTTACATTTTAAATAACTTTGTGTGTTTGTCATTTAATTTGTAGTAGTGCTCCCTACTATGAGCTAGATAATGCAAAACTCTTGGATAAGGTCATTTCCTATTGTATCTGGTGCATAAGTTTCAAAGCCAGAGTCATATTGCAGTCATAGGTCAAGAAAACATTCAGCTGGGAGTTAGGGTGGAGGAAACAGCAAACAAGCAAACAAACAAAATCCCATTGTTTTTGGAACAGATGGTGTCCCCACAAATTTTGGGCATAATACAGAAGGTCCTACTGAAACAGCATACCCTTGGCTTGTACCCCTTAATTATTTTACCTGGTGGTTGTACCAGGCACCCAAGGTTACATTTAAGAACAGCTGTTTTGCATAGATTGTTGGAAGTTTGATGTGTCTTTCAGTTCCAAGAGAAATCCTGTAAGCATTGTTGAAAAGTTAGGCTGCTCCAGGAGCATCATAAGCAAAACATAAGTCATGGTCCAGGACATATCACCATGTTCTTATTAGGTGATTTTTTAACCATCTTTGGCTATTTCTGTAATTTTAAATAAAAGTGCTCTTCTACTAAAATTCTCTCAGGAGCTCAGGTGTAGTGTTTGTTCCTGATGCTAAACTCTATAAATTAATTCCTTTTAAAGTGAAAAAAAACAGAAAAAGTAGAAGTGCCTCCCTCAGGTAATTGTGCCAGTGCAGAGCATTCAAAATCATCCCTAACATTGTTCATGTTCCTGTTCACTCATTTCTTATTTCATTCTGAAATAAATTTGGAAGAGTTCTGAACATGAAAAGAGTTTTACAAAGCTGTAGCAACATAAGACACATGCATGTGCTTAGTAAAATTTAGTGTGAGAATACACAACTTGTTTTTTACTTAAGGCAAATTTTCATGAGGCTCTTCGAACAGGATACAGATTGGATAAGGTTTTACTTTAAGGCCCTTGTCAGTTAAAATTTTGGTGTTGCATGTGCATAAAAAATTTTGAGTGATACAGCTGTAAGTACATGTTTTAGAAGAGCCATTATATTGAATCTACTCTAGAACATATCTGTAACAGAAGTTTTGGAAAAAAATCAGCATAATAGATCCACTTGTACATGCTAATGCATTCTAATAAATTATTTTTCAGACTTCATTTTACAGTTTGCTATCAGTTGTCCTGAGTTCTCTCAGTGATAGATAACTTCTTTTGAAATGTTTGTGTGTGAAGTATGAACCTCAGTGCTATATAAATAGGATTTTATTCTAACATTCTGAAGTACCTTTATTCTGAAAATGGCTGTACTTGCAGCTCTGAGTTGTTTTGCTTTCCTCTTAGCATTCTAAGGGGTGCAGTTTTTTAAAGGCCACTGTCTATCATACTTACGGAGGATTTTCTCTGTTGCAAAAAAAAAAATAAAATCACATTTAAGCAAGAGGAAATTGCATGAATCATTTTATCAAAGAAGAACAGTGTGAAAGTTGTTGTATGTCATTCTTTCACAGGCAAGCTTACGGTTTGGTTGTGTGTGTAGGTTCCCTAGTTTAATTCATCTTACCAGACCCACATTGTATTATCTTTGGGGAAGTTTGCAAGGCCATTCAGTTAATGCATCACTTCTACTAGGTGTTATGTCCCTAGATTTGAAAGTAGCTTCTGCTTTGTAGTTGTGCATCTGGACAAGTCCTGCTTTGTTTCGAATATTCCCTGGTCTTCCAACACAAAGTGACTTAATGACCATTAATAACATTAGTAAAGCCCTTAATAAAGAGAAACTGGATGCCCCATCCCTGGCAGTGTTCAAGGCCAGGCTGGTCGGGGCTTTGAGCAACCTGATCTAGTGAAAGGTGTGTCAGGAGGTTTGGAACTAGAACATTTAAGGTCCTTTCCAAACCAAACTGTTTTGTGATTCGATTAAAACTAAATCTGTATTTCTAAAATAAGTGCTGTCGGCAGGATAGGATATGTTAGTGGGTATTTTTGAAAATATTACATACCTCGTGACAGACATTAAGTATGATTGTTCTTTTTTCAATTCTTGAATTACTATGTATGGTGTTGGATGTTTATGCAGGAGGTTTTAGAAAGAAGATGAAGCTCATCAGGATGAAGAATAGAGAAGTGATTTCAATGTTTATTGAAAATGGCAGTTCAAGATAATTATTATAACTAATAACTTGCACCTGCTGCCTTTTGTTCCTCCTATTTCTCTGCTGTATCACTCAGTTGCTATAATTCTCTTAAAGTGCTTGTGAAACTTTTGAGTTCATAATTTAGTTCATTTCTCAGATTTTATTAAAACGCTATGAAGGTGCTTTTTGTTTTCTTTATGATAGCTAATCAACTGATTATACCTAAGGCCAAATTGTATTTTTAAAATAATTGGTTCAGTATGCTGATTGAGACGTATTTATGATCCTTGGAGCAGTGTGGTTCTTTTGAATGAAGCTTATTCAAGGTATGGCATTTTCCCAATTTTAAAAGACTTTGAGATTCTTATAGCAAAAATAATAATTTGCAGTCCAGTCTTATTTCATGCAATTGTTAGTAGAATAACTGAGCCTGAGAAAATACGGTGAAGAAACATAGAAGACGGTGAAAAAGGGGACACAGCAAAACACAGACACACCTAAATCTAACTCAGACACTGGCTAATCATACCCTGGTAGCACTGTGGTGGGTAGAGAAGTTAATACACAAAGAACCATGTTACCTTATAGCTTAAACATGATTTAAAATATTTGGTTGAGTATTTCAGTGGGTTCAAGTTTGTATCCAAAGACCTGTTTTAGCCGTCTCATGACTACTTGGTAGTCAGTGGGTCTTGTGTACTGCTATTTCATTGAAATAACACTGAAAAATCCTGAAGACATTACAAAACCAAACCAAACTCAAAACTAGAAAGGACCCCAAACAATATTCCTTCTTCACAAGATCACACCCTTCCTGCCTAACACACATATATGAATGCATACATGTCTAACCTGTTCAGAAAGAGCTCTAACAGTGCTGGTACCACAGGCTGCTGAAGAACGTGGGAGTTCAAGGTGATAGGGCTTTAATATTTTTTCCAAGTATCTAATCCCATCAGCAAATAATTCTCAAACTGTCAGAGAAGGGACACACAGTAAGAAATATTGCATCTGTGGTTAATTTCCAAGGATAAATGCAATGTATGTCATAGTCTGAGCCTAACAAAAAAGTGAAAGAGATCCTCCTGAAAACTAGAAATGGCTGGAAGAGGTACTATTGACTTCTCTGTCTCCTAGTCTTTGCTGACACTTTGTGCCAGGAAGCATTTATGTTGCTTATAACCTGTTTCTTCAGTAGTAGCTTGCTTTGTTGATCATCTTCCACATAAAGAAAATATTCTCATTCTGTGCTTATGTTGGAAGATTTTCTGGTTCATCTCTTCCTGGTAGTTCTGTGCTAAGCCAATTTTATGAAATCTAATTAGCGGTGTAGAACTTTCTCAATGTAGTTTAATCTGGGTCTCTTTTGATGGCATGGTTTGTCACATTTTACTAAGAAAAATGAACAAGGCTGTTATCTAAGCAAAATTAGACGGGTAGGAACTGGCTTGATGGACACATTTCTTAATTCCATGCTGGTTGTTATTATAATTTTAAAAAGTATATAAAATAGCATGCAGAAGTCTGAGGCAAATCAGAAGTATAATAATTTGGCATTCTTTCTCAGTGACATTTTTTTGTCTACTGAACAAGTCCAAAGAATAAACATGTGAAAAGCCAATTTTCTCATGTTGCATACAATCCATTAAAGTAATAACCAGAACAGAGTTATTTTTATGATGCAAAATTTTTGACTTGCACTTAAACAAAATAAAAAATGCAGGTTAAGTTTTACAGAGATGGTGCCTAAATCATAAGTACAATGTCTATGCAACTGGATGTATTTCCAGCTTTTAATATTGTGTTCTGCCTTGCCTTCAATTTTTATATTGACTTTCTTTTATATATTATCTTTGACTCTTTTACCCCACTAATGAAACAGGATTGCTCCATTGCTATTTGCCCAATCTCTAGTTTTTTCTAGTTTTTTACAAGGTTGTTTTTTCTGATTCTGACAAGAAGGGCTGAGTATCATGCATCTGCATTTCCCTGTGGTATTTTGAAAAATCTGAGGCTTCAGGAAATAGTATCTAGAATCATTGTGTTTAGAGGATGTGGAAAAGAAAAGGGATGGCTGAGTTTCCAGCAAAATCACAGACTTGGGGTGCAGGCTGGGCTGTGACTGAGGCTCACCACCACTGTACAGAGATCCACAGCGGGGAGTGCTCCTTAGCAACAGTGTCTCCCTACACTGGCTTCAAGCTTCCTCTTAAAGCTCCCTCTGTGACAGGCTGGCTTGCATTGCCTCACTAATCCATATAACTATAGTAGATTCCATTTGGGGAAAAACAAATATCACAAATCCCTTTTTTCTCAAACGTCACATTATAAAATGTAGCTCGTGTCTGTACTTCTTCAGTCACGAAGCAGAGTCCTAATGTCCATTTTTTATGCAATGCTGTCTATTCTTTTCAGTTTGAGGCTGTCAGAGAAGAATGATACTTCAGAAAGATACTGATACTTGTTTTAAGAAACATGGTATTAAGAACAAAATAATCTAGTGTTCTTTAGGAGGTGGCATTGCTAGAGAAATGCAGTGTAGCAACTTTTGATTACTTAATTAATTTTGCATGCTAAAATTGAGTACCTCCTTATGTCTCTACTATATAAGTAGTAAAACTGGACAGTGTGTGAGAAACTGTTTAGTATGGTCAGCAGCCAGCTTCGTCTGTTGTTAGAAATAATATCTACATAATGAACTCCCAAGTTAGGGAAAAATACTTTTTCCTAATAATATTTGGTTTTAGTATGTTGGTCATATAATGTCTAAAAGTAATATTCTTTTAAATCAAGTGTTATAAGACAGAAACAGCTCTTACTTTCTGATTAAAAATAGCAGCAATGCTATCATATACAGAAGTTTTAAAATGCTGTGCTTCTCCTAAGTTCTAATTTATTTTTATGGCACTAAACCCACACACACACTTAAGTGACAAGAAAGCTTTTAAAAAATCATACATGGATTAGACAAGTGTGTGAAAGGAGGCTTTGGCTAGGAAGATGGGCAGACTGACAAGGATGTTATATTCAATGAAAAATGGAAGAAGTTAGGAAAAAGGAATGAGAATGAAATACAGAGGAATTGTCAAATTTTTAGGTGGAAAAGGGAAGATTCTCTTCATCTTCCTAAAAATTCATTATCTGAACACAGTAACTAGCTGGCACCATTTTTCTGTTAGTGACTACTAGAATCAGGAGTGCTGTTGGCTAATTTTTGTTGCAAATATTTTATTAAACCAAGTGAAGTATAGAGATGCAAAGGCATTCTTTAAGAGACATTTTGGGAGTAATCTCTCACATACACTGGGGCTAGATCTTCTTAGTTTCTGTTCTACTCTTTCTTGATATGAATAAAAATAAATCCAGGACTGATACTTAATCTGTTTATGCCTATGATGGATTATTAGCAAGAGTACTAAATTCATCTTCATGCAGGGGATCATCAGTGGTCTATGAACGACTTAAGAGATAATTTAGTGCCCTAATCTTCTGTTGTAGTTAATGCATAACTGCATGTGGGATTTCTGATAGAGGAGGAGGAGAATAAATCCCCTTCACTTCTGAAAGAATGTTCATTACTGACTGGAAAAAAGGAAAAAAGGGAGAAGCAGAACAAAATCTAAACTAAGACACTGAAGATACTTTAATAATCAAAGGATTGGTGACTTATTTATTTAGTGACAAGTTTAAAGCAATGGGGTTTGTTTCTAAAAGTCATCACAGTGGTGGGCTTAGGGGATGAAAGAGAAAATAAGGAAGGAATTGGTTGGTTAGTCTGTCCTTAGCTGTTATGGTAATGTAAGCAATTACCACATGCCCTTTCCCTCTCTTCCATTTTTAGCATTGAATAATATTAGCCATAATCATTGAAAAAAAAGGACTTTTTTTTTTTTAATCACCACATTATGTTATATTCACAGGTGTTACCAAATTAATGTAGTTTGAAATGTAGCTGATTCACTGACTGTGTTTTTCTTGCTTGCTTTTAAGTTAATGCCTGTATGCATCTGTGGAGTTATTTCTGTGATTAAGATGTTTTTCAAGCCTTGTCATTCACCTAAGTAATCATTCTGTTTTCAGTCGCTGGTAGGTGCAACTATGTGAGAACAGGCAGATGAGACTACTGACCCATAACCATCTATATTGCCAGTTTTTAAACTTTTGTTTCCAGTTAGGCTATCCTAATGATCTTTGTATTTCTTAAGTTGCTGTGCACAGCTGAAGTCAAGTACATAATGGTCCAATGGCTGATTGTAGGTTTGGTTATTGATTGTACTGGGATTTTCTTATGCCCAAGAAATTACTGAGCTCAGATCTATTTAGCATCCCTGATTACCTTTCCAGAGGTAGCCAGGGTACTTTTAGTGTTCAGTGATATCTGTAGGTTGTGCAGGAATGAATGAGACAGAAAAGAATTTGAAAAACTTACTTTTGCAGTCCTTAGAAGAAAATTTCTTTAGGATGTATTATTGGTTTGTCCCCAGATTGAAACTTAACACCATTGGTGAACTGAAGTAAATAAGCAAAAGTGCTTAATTTTAAATTACACATCATGTTGTCCTCTCTACATCTCATCTGAATGTTTCTTTATCTCATGGAAATCAAACCATCACAAAATCTGAACTTTAAGAATTAAGATTCTTCAATGTGATGGAAACTGACAGCCATAAAATTTTCAACAGTGAACAGGCATCCATACAGTTATCTTCTTGTCTTTGTAATAAATGTGATCAAAGAAAATAAAGATTCAAAATAAAGATTCAGTTTGTTATTTCTGGATGGTTTGTGAGCAGCTGGTGTTGAGAATTTGTAAGCCAAGGGAAATCCCTTTATGTCCATAAATCAGTTTCTTCTCAGTAAATGTGACCTTCTTTCAGAGCCAAGTAACTGTACCAGAGAACTGAAGCTTTAACTGGCACATTTTGAAACTTGCTGTTCTTTTATTTGGAGATTGTCCTGGTTTCAGCTGTAACTTTTTTGGGTGTTTCTTTTTTTTTTTTTTTTTTTTTTTTTTTTTTTTTTTTTTTTTTTTTTTTTTTTTTTTTTTTTTTTTTTGTTTTGTGTTTTTTTTTTTTTCTTCCTAGTAGCTGGTGCAGAGCTGTACTTTGGCTTTAGTCTGAGAACAATGCTGACAACACACCAATGGTTTAGTTGTTGCTTAGCAGCATTTACCCTGATCAAGCACTCACCTTGATGAGACCCTTTTCAGTCTCATGCTCTGCCAGTGAGGAGGGGCACAAGAAGCTGGGAGGGAACAGAGACAGGACACCTGACCCAAACTAGCCAAAGGGCTGTTCCATACCACAGCACATCATGCCCGAATATTAACTGCGGGGAGTTGCCTGGAAGGACTAGATTGCTGCTTAGAGTAGCAACATATAGAAAATGTGCGTAGCATTGAATAGCAGTGTCTGAATAAACTGTCCAGTTACCATACGTTTTCAGACTGGCCCAGTTGTACCCGATTATCTCTTCTTCTATGTACTTTAACCTTTATGTGCATGTAAAAGATCTGAGCTTGGCAAAACGTAAGTAAAACCCAACAGATCTTTTAGAAAAGAAAGGCAATTTTTTTTAATATACTTTGCTTCTTGCAAAATTACCCTGTAAATTAAACTCTTATACACACAGAGACACACACTGCAAGTTTGTTATGTTATGTCAAGATTAGCCAAGCTTGCCTCTTAAGTCTCTTCTATAAGAAGAGTCCTACTGAAGATAGCGACTTTTCTCAGGGAGAGAAAAGGGACAGGTTTCTTTGTACAGCTTTAGGATAAGCAAATTAATTTCCTTAGTTTTATGCTTTTTTGGGAATGCTGTTGGAGAATGTATCAGCAGTCCCTATCGGGAAATAGAGATTGCTAGCACCAAGGTAGCTTTGGTTTTGTGCAAATGAAGAGTATTAGAGGTGGCACTGCTTTATCAGAATTCAGAAAATAGGATTGTCAGCTTAACCAGGATGAGCGGCCAGGAGCTGATTACCTGGAATGCATTTAATACCATTTAAATTCAATTTATAAAGAGCTGTGAAACCTTATGTTGGATTATAGGCACACTTATATGCTGACTTGGAAGGGTTCTTTAAAATACTCCATTAGTATTGTAGCCAGAATTAAAGCTATAAAGAGAAACCTAAAGCTGTAGTAGCCATTTGGGGAACTTTTATTTTTTTGTAGTTATCACAAAGTGGAGCCCTTCTGAAGGAGGATGTCCAGGGTTCTACCTCACTGAAGTTCTACCTTACTTAATAAATTGTCATAAATATTTTATATGCTACATGTCTGTACTGTGGCAGGGATCTATAATGAAAATGAAACATTTTTGTCCTTTGTCTATGTGACTTCTAATGAAGAAGCTTGTTCACCACTTTAGAAATGAGACATATTCTGAAATGTGGCTGTAACAGAGCTCCACATTTCCAAACAACATACTCTCTGTCTACGTAGGCCAGGACTAACCCTATACACTGTTGTTTTTCCAACGTTGAGGCCCAGCATAGCACTTTTTCTCATTGGCCTGCTGCTTGGGTCAAGAAGTAGTCTTTGATACTTCGCAGTATCCCCCTGGATGTCTTATACTCTGCTGTGTTGTCTCTCTAGCAGATAATGGCATGAAGTCCCCCACAAGAACCAGGGCTTGTAAATGTGAGACTACTCCTATCTGCCTGTAGAGGGCCTTATTTGCTTGTTCTTTCTGGATAGGTGGTCTGTAGCGCAGACACTAATTAGGATATAATCTTTGCCTGTTTTCTTCTTAATCCTCATCCATAAACTCTCAGTTGGCTCATCATTCATGTACACGTAGAATTCCATGAATTCTAGCTGTTCTGTATTAGTCTGTTAAGCATTCCTTAGCCCTACCTGATTATCAAAGACCTGAGTAAATATTGAGTATGTGAAATAATGTGTCAGGAAATACTGATTTATGTTGATATAAAATTCTTACTGAAAAGACCTGTTACTTCCTTTGACAAGTCAACACAAATTGGTATGTATATTTAGAGGTGCTGCTAATCCAGAATACAAGGAATAAAGCTAGAATACTTTCTGCAGTTCATAAGGATTTTGTAACCTGTTAAGGGCTTGTTGGAGTTTGGGGAAAAAAGATAGGAGTTATACAGATTTGGCTAATACATGTGGCAAGCCACAAAATCTAAAGGAAATACCATCTTGCATTTTATATATTTCTAAACTTTATATATGTGAGTCCAGAGAACAACCTTTAGGCTGAATGGCTTTTTGCTTTAATTCCTGAAGTATGAGTA
The DNA here is from genome assembly GCF_028554395.1 of Pezoporus wallicus. Taxonomy (NCBI): domain Eukaryota; kingdom Metazoa; phylum Chordata; class Aves; order Psittaciformes; family Psittacidae; genus Pezoporus; species Pezoporus wallicus. Next base: position 367,052 of record NW_026642986.1, on the reverse strand, counting down.
GAATCACAGGATAAGGTCTGAAAAAGCTTTGCTATGCTAGAAGTGTTGCAAAAACTTTTGTTGCAGTCACTTCTTTTCTGATCCAGATTGACAGAAAAAAAAAAAGAAAAAAGTAGCTTTTAGTACCACATGTGAACAACCTGGAGGGTGGGGTTTTTCTGTTTTATTTTGCTTTTAGTGTGTGGTTTTGTGGGTTTTTATTATTATTATTATTTTTATTTATTTATTCTGAAGTCTTTGGAGTAGCCATACATACATTGTTTTTCAAATTCTAATTTAGAAGACTGCAAATCCCTGCAAATTAGAACAGTGTATTTTCATGTTAGTAGGGTTGGCAGTTGTGGGTTAGAGTCTTTATTAGACCTGGACCAGGGAAATGAAGACTGATTTTCCTGTGCGTGATGCAGTGGTTAGTTCTGGAAGCTACTTAGTCAATTAGAGAAGCACTTAGGAATGAAAATTACCCTATTTATGTTACCTTTTAAAGACACTTCACTGAAGGAAGAATGTTAGAGGCTTTCTGCATATCCTTCCATTCCCTATCTCCAGTACCTGGGGATATATTAGGTGACTGCAAGTTCTTGCAGCTGTGTTACACACAAGAAAGAGAACACCAGTGAGCTTAAAACAGTCTGAAGAGGAGTGGTGCCATACAGAAAAGACAGAAGACATCACATAATGGGAAGCTGGGATGAGACAGACACATTCACATTCTTACTAAAATCTATGGCTGCTGCAAGAGACAGAGAATTCTTGTAGGAAATCAGTTCTGCCTGATTATCTAAGAAGTAGTTTTAAATTGGCTCTGAATCAAAACCAAAGCCAAAGCCTGTTTGAATAGGAGGAAACAGAGGTGAAAGGAGAACTCATGGTAAATTACTTCAACTGCTTTGGTCATTGGTTGTTAAAGATACATAAGCTCTGTTCCTTGCTCTGTCAATAAGTTGTTCTGAGCTCTTTGACAAGATAGATGCTTTTCATCCTTGTGCCTCAGTTTAAAGAGTAAAATGGGAGATTCTTACTGTACCTTTGTTTTAATCTTACTCTATAGTATTCTTCACATGCATTCCCTGTACAGATGCCTGTACAGATTCTCTATGTAAAAAGCTCTGAGAGGGTCACTTACTATAAAGGGGGTGCAAATAATAATAAAATATAGTTTGAAAATATTAATGGCTTGATGTTTTAAACCTGTGATTCTCTTTTTGTAAAATTTTATGAAGATAGAGTAATGGGAGTAGAAGTCAATGGGCAGTGAGTAATACAACATTAGGTATGTTTCAGAAAGAATTACTTACTTCAACACTGTTGGTATAGTAAAACTTAGGTTTATGACAGTTTTGTGGGAATGAGAAGTCTAATTGGATTTTTTACTAGCTTAGTTAAGTAAGAGGGAGTTATAAAATTACTAAGTAGGCTATATTCAGGTTGTCTACCTAAACCACAGTTCTCCAGCAGCAGCCCTAAACTCAACCTCACTCTCAGTGAGTAAGAGAGAAAATATTGTCAGAGAAACGCATGAAAATGCTCACTCTCTAGAATGAAAAAGCATATTCTACAGCTGCTTTTGGTAGAGGAAGATGCTCTATTGAGGCAACAACCACCATCAAAGACTAATATATGAACAGTCTGGTTTTTATTCATGTTTCATTAATGGCTTTATTAGAATTGCTCAAGCAATGCTGCATCATAAGGCTAGACAGCTTTTTTTGTGGTGTCCAATCAAATGCATATTATCCCATTTTAAATGGTTTATTGAGATGAAAATAAGAGTTCATATGTTTTTTAAGATGCTGTGTTTCCATCAACTATACCAGTTGTCAGTGTCACTTTGAGGATAGTTAAAAGGTTCATGTTTACTGCTGCAGTGTCATGACTGTAGGTACTAAAGAGGTTCTGTCTGTTAGGGAGAACTGAAAACTTCAGGAAACATTTTGGGGTCAGTGATATATACTTTATTGATTTTTAAAGTATTGGTAGATAAGCGAAAATGTTGACATTGTTTAGTGTTGGAGATAATTTATTGGTTAGTTAATACCATGCTTTTCAAGTTTCTTGGAGTAATGATCCATTTGGGGAATGGTATCTGCTTTGTATGCAGTAAACCACCTTCAGCTTGGCAACCTATTCATCTACTTAAATATGCATGGAAAAATGTGAATCAGTACATTTAATGTCAAATGTGTCTTCGAATGCTCTGTTTTTTGTAATGTTATGTTATTAGCCCTCTACCAGGGGACTGCTTCTTTAAAGGCATAATGGATAAGGTGATGAGCATCATTTAACTTAAGAAACACTTAATTCTCCCCCCTTGGTTATGATTTTGCAGGCTAAGGAGGAGTGATTAATGTTAGAAGACTTCAGATTAAGCAAATAGAGACACTTCTGAGAATTGTGTATGTTCTCTTTTAAAGTGACTGCTCATTCAATTGAAAGGTTTGCAGGGTCTAAATTGTTACGGTTTTGGGTGTTCTTTTGAAAAGCTTTTGACACTGAGTTACCACTGTTAACATACTGTGGCCTTTTTTGGAAGGTTAGTCTTAGGTTTTAAATACGTCATCTGTTTGAACAGCTACAGTGTACTTTATGGTTGGCATTACTATTGTCATGTTAGATTAATTGCTGACATTTTTCTAATTGAAATCAATTGTGCACCTGAATTAGCTGTCACTTGCACTTTGGGGTATAAAAAGATCTGGGAAACTATATATAGAGGCAAGTGTTTTAATGAAGACAAATCAGGGGGTAGGGAGGGATCAAACCCAGATAAATCCAGAAAATACAAATCTTCTGAGCATTTAAAAATCGATATTAAAGGAATGTCTAGATCTCCCAAGCATTTTTATAGTTTCCTGGTCAGAGGAGTGATCAAAACTAAATGTTACTTATGCATAGGTATTTGCACAGCAATAGTCACCCGTAATGCTTTTCTATACGATGTTCTTTCAAATTCAAGATATTACAGAGAGAAGATATTTAGTGAAAGAAATGAAGAAAGAATATGAAATACATATGAAGTTTAAGTAAAATTATGCATAAAGTAGAAGTGTTTCTATTTATATCTAAAACAACCCTAATAGAGTGGATTCGTTAGCAAGAGCAAGCAAAATGGAAAAATCTTCCTAATCCAGAGGAGAATCAAAAGATATATTACATATACGAATGTCCAGGTTGCATGTTACAAGCAGTAAGGATGGTTATGAAATTAAGCATAATGTCTATATAAATAATCTTTTAACTTTTCTTTCTGCTCCAGATAGGAAAGCTGTAAGTGGACAAAAAGTAGTTTAAGTAGAAATCAAAGGTATATAAATAGAGATGCAATCACCTATAACTGTCATTTGCATGTTCACCAAGAAGGGGGGAAAGGGGGAGGAGCAAATGAAACATAATATATTGCTTTCCTTAACTGAATTCCTTGTGCTGTACTTGATCTCGTGGATATCCAAATATATACCAAGATGAATATTTCAGTAATATAAATATCTAGTAAGTTCCTGTTAAGTTACTGAGATTTTCTTAGACATTGTTACACCTAAAATTGCTTACATTTGATCCATTTTAAATCTTAATAGTGAATGTAAGTTCATAGGCTGCACAATCTGAGAAAAGCAGAATATCTAGTGAACTGAGATTGTTCGTATGAAATCTCGTCAGAAAATCAGGTAAATCTTGAAAAGGCAAATCAGGATTAGCAGGTGTATTAACAAATTTGGACAAAGGGTCTGATGGAAGGCTTTGGTAAGAAGGTCAGGATTGTTCATGCAGTAGCAAAATAAAATTAATCATTTTTATTAGCAGCCTTTAGCAAACATCCTTCAGAAACATTTGGGAGAAATGCATCATTTAGCCTACAGATGCCAGGGTTACAGTTCCTGTGGCAAAAGGGAGTGGTTTCTGGGTATGGGGGGTGTCTGTCTTTTCATGCCTGCAGCACAAAATTGCTTTTAGAAGCTTTGCTTGAGGGGTGTGTAAATGAATGTGTATCTGTTTAATTGCTCAATAATGTAGAAAACCTTTATATACAAGTGCACTTTTGAATAATTTTTTTTTGGGCTTGACTCTTCTTGACTTTTCTGCCCTTTTTTTCTTTTTTTTTTTCCTATTAATATGAGGATGGAGCAGTAGTAGACAAAAATCTAATAGACTTCTGTGTCAAGTTCTACTCCATGGAGCTAGTGCACCTCTATGATTAAGGACTTTATGAAGAGCTATGTTCTTGAAGCAATAACCCTTGACATCTTTCATCATGTATAACCTATAGAAAAGAGTAGAGACGTAGATTAATAGCTTGTGTTTGGGTGAACTAGCACTGTATTAAACTACTAATAACTATAAAATTGCTTTGGGAAAGGTAATTCTGTGATGTTTTAGAGATTAGATCATTACAATTTGAACATAAGAATAGACATCTTGAAATTTTTTACAAGATGAAATAGATTTATGAATGCCAGGGTACCAAGAAGTTTTAATTTGAAATGCATCTGAATTATTAGTGCTTATGGTTTTGTTAGCCTACCTTTGAAGTTATTAAAGAGTTGGATGATCATAGAATCGTAGAATACCAGGTTGGTAGGGACCTCAGGGATCATCATTGTTTTAGAAATTAATTTAATTTGAGCCATCATTGCAAATATTTTTAACAAACTGACAAATTCTAAGAAACCGTTTTGGAATGGTTTTGAAGTCTCACTTCTGGACTATACCATGTAATTCTCTATAGACTAAGAACTAAAGACCCAGTAATTGAACATTTAAGCATTGGAAATAAACTAATTAAACTAGTTCTAAAAATATTTAATTGTTATGTATTTCATTTAAAAAATGTGAATATTGTTAAAAATGCTGTAAGAATTAGGAAGTGTCTTAATGGTGTGGTAACTTAAGGTAGAGTTTATTTAATGGAATAGTTGCTACAGAAAAGTTCTTAGCCCTGTGTAAAGTGTAAGTATATGAATCATCTTGATGGATATGTCACTATTTGTCACATTTTTGATTCCTCAGTTGCAAATTAAAACAAGACATGATTTTCAAGATCAAGAGGCATTAAAGTAGGAGAGAGCACCTTAAGAAGAAAAAATGTGGCTATTCATATGCACCAAAAGCACAGATGATTGAATAATATGAATAATAATTTTTTTCTCTTTTTTTATTTAAATTAACTTTTGTCTTTCATTGAATTGCAATATGGCTGATAATGTCCTGACTGTTACTGCAAACAGGTAAGTTAAAACGATTTTTCTCTAATACAAATATTTGGTTGTATGTGAAGAATTAATAATTTTTGAATTCAGTATGAATTTTTAAGGCTGCTTTCTGAGCATTGCATTATTTCTTTCTGAGCATTGCATTATTTCTTTCTGAGCATTGCATTATTTCTTTCTGAGCATTGCATTATTTCTTTCTAATCATAAGTTCAGTACAGGTTTGTGTTTTCCTTGCACAGCAGACAGACCAGGATGATCCCATCATTTCTATTCCTTAGAAGCTCTTGTTTGGATTGAAAAATGTTACCTTCATATTTATTGTCGTGCAAAATAGCTACTTGGTTTTAGGTTTTATATTGTCCTTGCTATTGTTCAAATCATTATAATCTATTATATTTACTATGATGCTTTTTCCCCCACCTCTCACTGCAGAGCCAAAAAGAAAAAAACTAAAAAAAAAAAAAACAACACCCCAAAAAAACTCTAGTGGGTAAATTCTAAATGCTACAGCAGAAGTTCTTTTTTGCACTGAAGAAGTTAATATGCAATAAAAACATAATGTGTTGATTTGTCCTTAGCTAATATCTTAGAATTAATAAATAGAATCTCCCATGACCCCTTTTTTTTTTAAATTGAGTTAATAATTTCATCTATTTTACCAGCCAAATTTATTTCCAGAGCAGCTTTTCTGCTGTTCCTATTTTTAATTAAGAGGACTATAGATGTGGGCTGCTTTTCGGTTTTGGTACCAATGCATTCACCATATAGAATCATAAAATTGTTAGGGTTGGAAAGGACCTTAAGATCATCTAGTTCCAACACCCCTGCTGTGGACAGGGACACCTTACACTAAATCATATCACCCAAGGCCTCGTCCAACCTGGCCTTGAACACTGCCAGGGATGGAGCATTCACAACCTCCCTGGGCAACCCATTCCAGTGCCCCACCACCCTAAAAGGAAAGAATTTCCTCCTTATATCCAATCTAAACTTCCCCGTTTAAGTTTTAACCCGTTACCCCTTGTCCTGTCACTACAGTCCCTAATGAAGAGTCCCTCCCCAGCATCCCTATAGGCCCCCTTCAGATACTGGAAGGCTGCTATGAGGTCTCCATGCTGCCTTCTCTTCTCCAGGCTGAACAGCCCAACTTCCTCAGCCTGTCTTCATACGGGAGGTGCTCCAGTCCCCTGATCATCCTTGTGGCCCTTCTCTGGACTTGTTCCAACAGTTCCATGTCCTTTTTATGTTGAGGACACCAGAACTGCACACAATACTCCAGGTGAGGTCTCACAAGAGCAGAGTAGAGGGGCAGGATCACCTCCTTCAACCTGCTGGTCACACTCCTTTTGATGCAGCCCAGGACACAGTTGGCTTTCTGGGCTGCAAGTGCACACTACCTGCTCATGTTCATTTTCTCATCAACCAGCACCCCCAAGTCCTTCTCTGCAGGGCTACTCTGAATCTTTTCTCTGCCCAACCTGTAGCTGTGCCTGGGATTGCTCTGACCCAGGTGCAGGACCTTGCACTTGTCATGGTTAAACCTCATGAGGTTGGCATCAGCCCACCTCACAGGTGTGTCAAGGTCCCTCTGGATGGCATTCCTTCCCTCCAGCGTATCAACTGAACCACACAGCTTGGTGTCATCGGCAAACTTGCTGAGGGCACACTCAATCCCACTGTCCATGTCACCGACAAACATGTTAAACAAGACTGGTCCCAACACTGATCCCTGAGGGACACCACTCGTTACTGGTCTCCAGCTGGACATTGAGCCATTGACCACAACTGTTTGTGTGCAGCCATCCAGCCAGTTCTTTATCCACCGAATGTTCCATCCATCAAATTGATGTGGCTCCAATTTAGAGACAAGGATGTTGTGTGGGACAGTGTTGAACGCTTTGCACAAGTCCAGGTAGATGACATCAACTGCTCTACCACTGTCCATCAGTTCTGTAGCCCCATCACAGAAGGCCACCAAATTGGTCAGGCAGGATTTCCCCTTAGTGAAGCCATGCTGGCTGTCACCAAGCACCTTGTTGATTTTCATGTGCCTTAGCATGCCATCCAGGAGAATCTGCTCCAAGATTTTGCCAGGCACAGAGGTGAGACTGACTGGTCTGTAATTCCCCGGGTCATCCATTTTCCCCCTCTTGAAAATGGGGGTTTTATTTCCCTTTTTCCAGTCATTGGGAACTTCACCTGACTGCCACGATTTTTCAAATATGATGGCCTGCGGGTTCGCAACTTCATTTGCCAGCTCCTTCAGGACCCGCGGATGGATCTCATCAGGACCCGTGCACTTGTGCACTTTCAGATTTTTAAGATGGTCTCAAACCAGTTCCTCTCCTACAGTGGGCACAAGGTCTTCATTCTCACAGTCCCTGCGTCTGCCTTCCAAGACTTGGGTGGTTTGGTCAGAGCCTTTGCCAGTGAAGACCGAGGCAAAGAAGTCATTCAGAACCTCAGCCTTCTCCAAATCCTGTGTAGCCAGTTCTCCCGAGAGCTTCCTGAGGGGGCCTACATTCTCCCTAGTTTGTTTTTTATTTGCTATGTACCTGTAGAATCCCTTCCTGTTATCTTTAATACCTCTAGCTAAGTTTAATTCTTACTGGGCCTTAGCTTTCCTAACCTGGTCCCTAGCTTCTCGGACAACATCCCTGTACTCTTCCCATGCCACCTGTCCTTGCTTCCTCATATTATAAGCCTCAGCAGCTCCTTATCCATCCAAGGAGGTCTCCTGGCCCTCCTGCTGCACTGCCTTCTGGTTGGGATGCAACACTCCTGAGCTTGCAGCAGGTGATCCTTGAATATCAACCAACAGTCTTGGGCCCCTCTGCCCTCTAGGGCTGTATCCCATGGAACCTTCCTAAGCAGGTTCCTGAAGAGGCCAAAGTCTGCTCTTTTGAAGTCCAGGGCAGTGAGCTTGCTGCACGCTCTTCTCATTGTCCTGAGCATCTCAAATTCAAGGATCTCATGATCACTGCATCCAAGGCTGCCCTGGAGCGTCCCATTTCCAACGAGCCCTTCCCTGTTGGTGAGCAAGAGGTCAAGCATGGCACCTCTCCTTGTCGGCTCCCCTATCACTTCCAGAAGGAAGTTGTCTTCTACACAATTGAGGAACCTCCTGGATTGCTTGTGCCAGACCGTACCGTCCTTCCAACAGATGTCAGGGTGTTTGAAGTCACTCATGAGTACAAGGCCTGCGAGCGTGAGGCTTTTCCTATCTGTCTATGGAGTGCTTCATCCGCAGGCTCTCCTTGATCAGGCGGTCTGTAAGAGATTTCCACAGTAATGTCTCCCATATCTATATTCCCTTTAACCCTGACCCACAAACTCTCTGTGGACTGTTCACCTGTCCCCAGACAGAGTTCCATACTCTCCAGCCTATCCCTAACATAAAGGGCAACTCCCCCTCCCCACCTGCCAGGCCTGTCTTTCCTAAAGAGCCTGTAACCTTCCATTCCAACACTCCAGTCGTAGGAGCCATCCCACCATGTTTCTGTGATGCCTATTATATCACACCCCTGTAGACGTGCACACATCTCTAATTCCTCTTGTTTGTTCCCCATGCTACAGGAGTTTGTATAGAGGCATCTGAGCCGAGCTCCAACTGAACCCGGCTCATTGGCTGGAGCAGCTGGGATATCTCTACATTGCTCCAAGCATTTATTATAGGTTCTGGCAACTGACTGGGAGTGTTGGAATGGAATGATGCCCCCCTCCCCCAACCCATCTAGTTTAAAGCCTCCTTGACCAGTCTGGCAAGCCTCCTACCAAAACTGCTCCTTCCCTTCTTTATCAGACCAGCTCCACTAGCCCCCACTAGACCTGGCCTACAAGCTTGGGTCCCCTGTGCAAGACACCCAAACCCCTGACTATGACACCACCCTTTTAACCAGTTATTAACCTGGCTAATCCTCCTAGCTTTTTTTAGGTCCTCCCCTGTATCCTGGAGAATTGATGAAAAGACCACCTGAGCTTCAGAGCCCCTAACCACCTCCCCCAGGGCTCTGTAGTCCTTCTTTATTTTCCCCAGGCCACTACTATCTATATCCCTAGCACCCACTGTATCACCAGGAGTGGGTAATAGTCCGTGGGACTTACTAGAGCAGGCAGCCTCTCTGCCACATCCCTGATCTGTGCCCCTGGTAGGCAACACACCTCCCTTGAGACAGGGTCTGGCTGGCAGACGAGTGCTTTTGTCCCTTTCAGTGTTGAGTCCCCTACTACTACGACCCGTCGCTTTTTCCTAGCAGCACCAGTAGAGATTCACAAATACACATTCTCTAGAAACTGAGTGCTGTCTTTTTAAAAGAAATGCAGATCAGTTTTTTAATGACTGTTGGTTTTTCACTGCTGCAGCCTCAAAAGAAAGATTTTTCTTTCTTTGACAGATAAACTGTGACTATCAACATACTTATTTTGATAGAAAAAAGGTTTCCAATAAATGAGATGAACTGATAACACTAAACAGTGCATCAGAATTCCTGCAACACTAAATAATGTATCATCTTCAAATAACTTACTTTCTGATCAGTCAGATTACATTACCTTCTGATTTTTCTCCACTTTACTGCAGGGTAAAATGATGCCAAATGCTTATTTAACAATACATCCTTACTTTCTCCTTTCTTTTCCTTATTATTGAATTTCTTTCTGGCAGAACAGTTTTTTTTTGTGAAGTTCTGATGACAGAAGCGTTAGCATACTTCCCAAATCTGTGACTCAGTGTTCAAGTTCCTGTTTTTCCACAGCTTGAAACAATGCCTTTCATTAGCAGTTTATTAGAGCCTACCATGTACAGTCAAGAAAACCCCTCAAAACAACCAACCAACCCAAAACCCCCAAAAGCTAATAAATACTAGATAAGAAAGGTGAAAGTGTTCAGACTGTTAGGACAGATAATTTATCAACTATCTTCACAAGTCTAAATCCAAGGAAGATATGCTATGAAAGCTCTCAACTGCTCTTTCTAGCGATAGATAATTTCTGTCTAAAATACTTTTTGTAGTTTTTAATGCAGGGTACAGGGTATTTAAACTACTCTAAGCACACATGGTGGGATGAATTCAGTTGGTTTTGGACATATTTTTCTCGACTCTTCATATCAGCAGTGAAGGGAAGTACTTTGAGAAAATCAACTGATTTATTATTCTGAAGTACATGCGTGCCTTACAATGAAAGAGATTTGTACAGATGAATTTAGTCATTATAAGGACAAGGCATTAAATTCTTGCTGTTAGTGATGAATCAAGTTGCTCTTAGTGTTATATTTAGAAACAACAGATAATCTAAATTATGTGCCTTGAATTTTGTTCCAGTAACTCCTACTGTCAGGCTCTTTTCTGATCTGACTGTAATAAGGAGTTTCTCTGTCTGAGATCCTGGACATCTGAATTTCTACAGCCCTTAACTCTATATGTATATTTGACAGTAGTGCAATATAAAGTGCCATTTTCTAACCACATATATTAAAGTTACTCGGAATATAGCAATTTAAATAACTCTGTAGTATTTCAACATAAGAATTTGATTTTAGTTTATTGATGTCTTCTTTCCGAAAAGATGCAAAATGTTGGATTGTATTTGAAACTAAATAGCAGCCAATAGTGACACTTCTAATGGCCCTTCTGTGGAATGAAGAATTTTATCAGGAGACACTACCTGTTAACAACATGATTGCCCTTTCAACAATAACACTGTGTATGTTAGCCTGTGGCCATTAGTTTTTAATTGTGGTGAATATGATGAAGGCAGTCTTGCTAAGATTTACCCAATTTCTGCCTTAAGCTATTAAGGGATGAAATACTGATGCCAATAAAATTGTTTAAAATAAAAGATGCAGTCTGGTCAAGTTACTGACTCCACCTATAATTTCCTCTTGGGGAAAAAAAAAAAAAATCAACTGAAGTGTTGGTTTTGTTTTGTTGTTTTTTTTGTTTGTTTGTTTATATATATATTTAGGTACATTTTAGTCTGAGATTTTTAGAGAATGCGTCAAAATATATATTTTTTTTCCCTGTCTTATAACCCCTCTTGCCTGTTGCTGCTTACTGGCAAATCTGTTTCTTCAGGCTTGAAATATCAAGTATTCTTAAGATCTTTCTTTTGCATTGTTGGATTTTTGAAGTGTTCCATTTCAGTCAGAGGTTTGTGGAGCACTCAGGAAACCTACTGAAGCAGGCAAAAGTGACTTGTCACATTCTTGACCAATAACTTGCCTATGTGAAAGAAAGCAGTTGCTGATACCTGTCACTGACCATCATAAGTGCCATCGGTATATGACTGTCACTCTAGTAAGTCTGAAGGTGACAAAAAACTCCAAGTCAAACCTTCTTTCCTTTGAAGTGATGTGATGTACATATTGGGATATTGGAAAGATGCAGGAGATGGAAAATATGAGTAAACTTTTGCCATTTCTTAATTTCATTTCTGCATGTAATCCAAAGGGTTAACTGATGTACAGTGGGGGTAGGTCAAGCTGCTTGCTTAAGTGTTACTACTTGCTCATGCTTATCGTACCTGCAATGTACAAGGGTGTAGATCAAGCTGCATGCTTAACAATTTTGCTACTCATTCATGCTTATTGTACTTGCCGTATATGCTAGAACAAGATGTAAGGACGTGGCTATTGTTACGAGGTAGGGACTGTGACTTGATTCCCATCTTTTGGACACCTAAGCCGGCTGAAATTGGCTCTGCGCTTTGGACAGTGACCAGGCCTCCAGGGAGCATGCATAACGACTACAGGTGAAAAGTTCAGGCTCAAGGAAGACTCGTTTACTTCATCTTGAGACCCTCGCCAGTGACCACTAGGAGACATTGCACAGGCGCAAAGGACTTCTTAGCTCATTATAATACGAAGCTGGGATAGAACATGAATATGTATAGGCGTGTTCTGCAACCTCACACATATGTGTAACTTTAGAGGATAAATATAAAGCGGAAATGATGCTGAGGTACACATGCCTTCGGAGGAGCTATCCCCCATGCGCCTCAGCACTGAATAAATCATACCTACTTTACAACTTTAATGAGTTCTGGAGTCTGTCTGCGTATCACGAGTCATTAGTTAAAGTTTAGTGGTATTTACATTTACTTAGTTTTTCCTGAATATACCAAGCAGGTTTTTATGAACTTGGTTTTAAGTATTTGAACTTGAAATGTTTGATTTTTCCTTTTAAATGCAAAGGGTTCATCTGCCCTGCTTACTGGGACTTTGAAATAACCTTGAAAAATAACAACTGAATAACATTATTCAGTTTTGCTTTCAAACCAAGGTAACAAATATGTCTTGTTAAGTGGGTTTGTTTTTTCTTTTATGATTTAAAAAAAAATGATTACTGTTTTTAAAAAAAGAAAATCAACATTGTTCAGTTTACATAGTTGCAGTGACTTAAGTTCTTCTTGAACTCACCGTGGCATTTTCAACAACAAGAATGAAAATGTAATGTTTCACAGTATGTCTGAAAGCCATGGGGGCAGGGAGATGACAGTTTTGCAAAATAAAAGTTTATTTAAAACAGGCTATTGGAGCCTATTCTGGAGTATCTATTTTTAATGTGTAATAATCCCATTAGCAACATCTGTTTCTTATGTCATACACAGTATAATGTAACAGAAATGCCTGAGGCTTTCTGCTTCCAGAAATTTAATTTTACATCTAGCCCCAAAAGATTCATCCATCATCATGACATTAAATCCAGATCACTCTTTTTTAAAGCTGAAGCCTCACTGTCTCATGTCCTTGTAATCTCTTAGATTGCCTGTTACTTGCATCCTAGTTATGAAACTTGCATGAGGGTTGAGGAAGGGAGAGAACAGGGTGCAGCACAGTAAACGTGAATGAGCAGCTCAGCAGCTGACAATTTAGGAAGAAACCGTTCATCTCTGTCTCCTATCTCTTCTGCTGGAGATACTGCGTCAATTACAGCAGTATGAGGGTTTATAGTGACACAGTATATGCGCACAGAAATACATATGTGTTTATGTACAAAGGCTATATTCCCTATTCCCAGAATTAACCTTTTCTAATATATGGCTTTCGAAGCAGGGGAAAAAAAAAAAATCAGGTCTGCACCTGACCGAATTTATCTTGGTTTATTCTTGTTTATTCTGGACCTCATTTATCTTGGTTTTGGGACCAAGGCTTGCTCTGATTTAGCCAGGCATCTTTCTTGCTTATGCTGCAGTATTATTCTGTGTCCGTCAGACATTTCTTCTGGTTGTTCAGTGGGTCTACTCTGGTGGTACCAGGCACCCATCCCACATTCCCTGCTGGATTATTTCATTTTATAAAACAGCTTTCTTGCTTTCCCTACGTCCTTAGATCTTACCTTCCAGATTTTACTACTTGTATAGGTTTTCCCGTACCCAATTTGGAGAAATGTCTTAGTCTATGTAGATTGAGACATTGGTCTGAATCGAGAGGGCCACAGAGGTTTCTGCTCATGAAGGATCTCTGCGGAAAAAAAAAATAATAGAGTAAATTCTATACATCTACTTTTTAATCTGGACAATATTACCAATATAATCATGCAGTGTAACTTGTTCATTAAGATGTGTATTTTGCTCACACAAATAAAGAAGATCTTTATTTCACAAAATAACCCCATAGTGATGGATCGTTTACCTATAAAGATAACAGGTGACATGTGCAGCTGTAGGGTTAACCATAGTCCTGGTAGAATTGTTACTTCTTTGGATTAAGTGGAATAATTCAAATCAGAGAACACCTTAACATTATAATGTTATATTTCACATGAAGTCAGTGGTGCCTTTGCTGCTTTTGCTTCTTTTTTAATGTGTCTGAATTGACTCTAAGTGGTGAATTTTAAATAAAGGCAGCTTTGATTTTCTGCACTCTAGGAAAATTAACACTTGGAATATGTTTTCCCATTGCTGTACTTTGTATTCTTCTTTTGCATTCATTCTGTATAAACTTCACTTTTTCAGCATCCCAACTAATTCTAATAATCTTGCAATATAGATTAATTCTCAGTTGAGATGAGTCCTTGTTGAAGGTCTGTCCTAGGAGAGAAGCATTGTCTATGACAACAAAAAAAGCTTTTCAAAAATTCATATAGTCTGAAAGTCAGTAGAAGAACTGCATGAGAAACTACTAAACATTTTTGGAGAGATGTGCTTGCAGTGTAGCAAAGTCCCATTATAAATTCAAATAAAATGCATTTTCTTTTCAGAATATTTAATTCTGTTCATTTCAAATCCATTTCTTCTGTCTGTTACATTTGTAACAGCCAAACTCTTCTTGTCATGTAGGATGAGGATTAGGGATTACATACTTACAAATGAGTCCATGAGACTTGCAAGAATAAAAATCTTTGAAAGCAAATGGCAGTGGGATTTTTCTACTTGTGCACAACTTAATCAAGCTTTTTAGAAAGGGGTGGATTTTTCTGAAGCCTTTAAACAGTGATGAGATTTTTCTTTCTGTGAAGCTCAGTTGCAGATGATGAGATTGAAGCAGGAGGCATGAATGTAGATCCTCAGCTACCTAAAGAACTGTGTTTGATCACCAGAATGCCCCTAAACCCCATGAAGCCATCTGCCGTGAGCTTGTGCCATTACAGAGATGTCCAGAGAATGGATTTCCAAATCCAACAGCTTCTGCAGACGCTTCTCCAGTGCTGGGGCACAGATGCCTGCTTGATCTTCAGACACAGGAGCTTTCAGAGCATTAGATTGTGGTGTCTTAGATTTAGATTCCTCTCTAGCTAGTCTCGAGTTCTAACATTAATAAAATAGCAACTATGGAAATAAAATTACGTGGGTGTGTTTTAGGTTTTCTTTGGAAAGAACTTTTACTTCTCCTAGCTAGACACGTAACTGTGGCTTTGCAGGCACTTCAGTTTGTGTTTGTGCGTGATTCTACGTGTGGGAGCACGTGTGTGCAAGTCTGAACCAATCTATTTGAGTTTAGGCCAAAGTAGACTAAACTGGGTAGGATTATTCAACTGTTTGGCATGATGCAATGTTTTGGCCTTCATTTCATACTATTGGAAAGATGGATCGTATTCATCTGAAAGAGATGAAACTGTAGGAAATTGTGTTCAACAGAAGAATTAATGCAATGGAAATGAAGTTGGCAGATATGTAAAAGCAATCCATTGACATACCGTATGTTTTATTTACATTATGCATATGTTTAAAATCAGAAGAATTGAGCAGACATCTTGAAATATTCTTCGAGCAGCATTAAAGACGAGCAAATATTTGCAATTATGATCAAATTATGCAGCTATCAAATACAATTTTCTGTAATTAGTGGGTAAGCAGAAGTTGTTGACTTTGTAATTACATGACAATTCTAAAGGAAGTTCACCTTTAATTTGTCTTAGTAAATACCTCCAATGCACTCAGAATTGAAATGCAACACAGTTGTACTTTGTTTCATTGACTGTAAGCCTAGCTATGCTACAGAAGGAAATATACAAGGAAGCAGAATTTTCTGCCTGTGAGACATCCGTATATTGCAAAAGGTCTTACTTAACAATTATCTAGAATTTTGTCCTACCAGAACTGGAGCAGTGACTCATTGACTGTCTCTGATATTCATCATTAAGGGGAAAAGGTATTAAAGAAAGACAAAAGGTATTAATTGAAATGTGGAACTCAGGAGGAATATAGAAACTTATTAAAGTCTGGAGGGAGATGAGTGATGTGCAAAGTAGAAAAATACATTGACCAGAAAAATAATTTGAAGGAAATAAATAGCAGGAAACAAAAAGTACTTGCTTTACAAGCTGTGGCATTTTGAAATGAAATAAACAAGAGGAAAGATAATAAAAAAAGATATATAAAACTCAGTGTTGCTCTGAGAGTAGATACCAATGAACTGAAGTATGGAAAAAGCCTACAAGGAATAGATCCTGTGAAAGGGTGACTGAATCTCAGTAGTTTTTCTACCTGAAATGGAAGAAAGAAATGCTGAAATAATTAATAATATAGTAATAAATAAGATGGATAGAAAAATGTCCTAAATATTTTGTAAGAGAGCTAGAGGTCTCTGCATCAGTAAGAATAGAATCATCAGCAGAACCTATGGGAAGAATATTTTAGATCATTACAAACCAAACTGAATGGAATGCTGAGAAATATACTCAGACATATGCACTGCTGGGTACGTGGAAATTCTTCCATTTATTTTTTTCCTATGAACTGGAAGACTCATCTGTCAAGAGAAAAATGGGGAACAAAGCCATTTTGCTACTTGTCCAAATGGCAAATGAACTTTCCAGACTTGAAGAAATTAAGCTAGAACAACTGTAAATGACTAGTGAATAATTTTCTTATGCATGACATAGCCAAAGTATACTGGCCTGCAGAAATACTGTTCTGCATTTGATTAATTTTTGGAAAAATAAGTTACATAATTTATGCTAGTTTTAAAAGTGCAGTTAATATTACTTTCTATTAGTGATTGATCGGCTTGAGGCATTCCTGCATTATACATAGCCATACATTTGAGATACTGTTAAATATGTTATATAATTAATAATAAGAAATTTTATCTCCATTTTGTATGAGTGGAAAAATGAAAGTTTGAAAGAATATATAATTTGTAGAGTAACTGTAGTTGCATGATACAATCATGCAGGTATAATTTAAAGGTTTTTTAAAATTCTTTGCTGTTGAATGGGTGTCCACCACTGCAAATGTCACAGCATAATTGTATTATGTGAAATTAATTAATCTGAAGATACTCAAGAAAGGTAAGCAAGAAGAATATATGACTTTGTACAGTGTGAACTTGGACTTTGATTCACTTTGATACAGAGAGGCTGCAAAAGAAACCTTGTATGTGTGCATAACTCTGAATTCCTTTTTAACTTTCATTAATGGGCAAAACCAGTTCAACTGAGTAGATTACTTTTTCCCTATTATTTGTCTGTGTTATTTGAGTTCTTAAATTTGTGTTATTAATTCAAATGTCCAAGTCCAGTTGTCCAAAGTAATTCAGTGGAGTCCGCGTATGTGTAAGTACATTTTTCTTGGAAATTTCTATTTATTGTTGATTTCATTAATTGAAAGCTTTTTAGTACGAGGAAACCCCAGAAGTATGGTCAGAAGTACAGACTTAAATATACAAAGAGAGAGGTCTTTGGTTAAGATCTGAATTGTTCACCTGATAGCATTTTAATCCATGCACGTATGTAACAAAATGAAACACTGAGCAAGTTGGGAGGGAAGGAAGACAGAAGGATGGGAAACCCCAGAAATTCGAGCTGTGGCTCATGAAGGTGAAAAAGAAGGAAGGGAACATGCCCAAACAACATAGAAAAGCAGTTAAAAACCAAACCACCAAACAAAACCCACATGCAAAACCAAACAACTGAAGTAGCCAGCATAGTGGAAAGGTTTACATCAGGAGAGGGTCCAAGCAAGAGAGGATTATGTGGGTGTGGGCAAAAGGTAGATTTGCAGAGTTAGGAGAATGCTAGTATCAGAAAAAGAGAGACAACTGTAATTATGAAATTCAGGATGATGCAGCCTTTCTCTTCCCATTAATGTGAGCAGGAGGAATGAACTGAGGAGCAAGCCAGAACCACTGTATGCCTTACTCAAAGTGGATATAGAAGTGGGAGATGTCTCTTGAGAAAAGGAGCTCTACTGTGCCATTGTGAGCTATTTTTTCAATATAGGATCAAAGGATTCTCTTAAGAATGCAGATGTTTTGGCACACAGAAATGAAATGATGCAATCAGGATATATTTAAGTGCTATTACAACTTCAATAGTTGAAACCTCTACCTAGTTTTAAGTACTACTGACATGGAAGTAGGGTCTTCTGGAAATCACTATTTTTCTGTTCAGTGAATGTCTTCCTGCTGTCCACAACACCTGTGTTACTATGCCTACATGACTGCTTTTATGACTGATAACTTAAAATCATTAAGTCATGCAATTTTAGCATGATTCTTGAGATATTCTGTCTGGTTTTAAGATGTATTTTTTCCATGATCATTAAGGTTGTTAATAGTTTTTCACATGATGCACATTGTCATAATGTCATTTTTTTATCCTAGTGTTAGGAGGCGAAATGTATTACTCATTTGTAATAAGAAGGCTGGCTTAGGTTTCTTTGGAAAGGTAAATAAAACAGCCTTTTTTAATGCTGGTCAGAACAATAACACATTTTATGTATCTTGGTCCCTGGTAGTCTAATTGAAATTGTAATTAAACTGCATTTTTTTTAATTAAAAGGCTGGTGGGGCACCAACTGCCACAAGGATTTCCTAAATAGCAGGAGAATTGATAAACAGTCTATTTTGAATACCTTCGCACATTACTAGCCTTTTTCCCTGTTACTCTCTATATAGCCTTTGGCAACAGAAGCAGTCAGATTTCTTCCTGTTCTCAATTCAACCATAATGTTAATGTGAATTCTTGCAGTAGTAAATGTACTGAATAAGCTGTTGACGATTTCCCCCGAACCTCAAATTTTTTCTTATTGTTCCAGGTTGCTCTGTATGTGGCGGGGTGACAGGTTGGTTGGAGTTGTGAGAGCATTTTAAAAGTAAAGCTTGTTACTACATGTGAAGGAAAGAATTCTTTTTGTGTGTTATGTTGTATCTCTTTGATCCTCGTGCTTCCTGTTACTGTCAATGGTAAGAGCTGTTGTAGCATCCTAAAAATAGGGCACATTTATGAACATGTACGTGTAGGGAATCCAAAGTTCTGCCTTCCGGCCATGGCAGAAATGTGTAATACTAGTACTCACAAGCTGCAAGTGACCATAGATCAAAATACTTGTAATAAAAATCAAGTGAGATGATATTGCTTCCACCTAACGGAAGTTAAAATTACATTCTGCAATCGGATGAAGAATTTAGGTGGGGACGAAATGAAGGAGAGGGAGGAGGACTATGTTCTAATACTTTGAAAGACAATTCTACTAAATTTTCAAGTTGATTTGTCTTGAAAACAGCTGAACACTTCACTTGTGCTATGCTCCTTAGCAGAAGAGTTCTTAAAGCTTTACTGAGTATGAATTATTCTATTCACTTTCTGTGAGAATGAACTAGAACTAGCCCAGTGATTCTGCAGTACACAAGAATGTCCAATAGCCTTGCTGTGCAGTGTGCGGCTGTTCTTCTGTCAGCATTATGCATTTCAAAATTTTCCATTCCTACCAGCAAAATGTCACTGTGACTGCAGATTTTATTCCAGACTATTTCACTAGGTTGTCATACCCATAGGTTTCCACATAAATTCCCAGTATTATTCGTCCATGGTTTTTTTTCTACTTAGAAAATTCCTCCTCACAGTGAACATCTGGTTTAAGGTCTTAAACAAGCTTTCTTACAGCAATCCATTACTAACTTAAGTGACAAGACCAGAAAAAAATAGTGTCATGTACAATTTTCCAAAGATAGGAAGTTAATGGATTATTGCTCTCCTACACAGGGCATTAGTACTTTACATTTTATAATGGCTAAAGTGAAACTGAACTGAAACTACATAGATAAAAGTTACATATTCTGAATGAGAGGAAAAGATTTCTAAGTACATTTACTTTATAAGCTGTGTATGTTGAAGCTTTGCAAGTGTTAGCTTCACAAAGATGTGCAATGACTGATTGACAAATCATAGCAATGATGATTGATAAGTGACTTCTATTTTGAGGAGACTGGTTGGTAAGCTGAATTTTGAAATGAAGTCTGTCCTTGAAACAAGAACTTGCCTAAATGCTGTCGGCAGAGTAGGATTTGTGGCATTCTGCTCTGTATATATTTCCAACATTTGTTCTTTATTTTAGAAGAGCTAATGTCAATATCAAGTAACTTTTTGTCTTTCTGATTAACAAATTTACTTTAATGGTGTCTGTACATGCCATGTGCTGTGTTCCTTTTGTCCTTAAAATAGGTATCGTCCACAGCAATCAATTAAAATTTTGTCTGGGAGAAGACAGTTGAACTAGGTCAGTGTTAATGATTATATAACCACAGAAATGCAGAGGTTAGAGATCGCTAATCTGCTTATCTGTATGTGGGGGTGGTTTGGCTTCTTTCATTGTGATCCAGATGCTACAGCTGAATATGAGGACTAGAACTGTTGACCATAACGTTGTTTGGCAATGGTAGTACATAGTAGGAGCACTCGGTATAAAGATAATAAACTACTAATGACTCCATATTTAGATAATAATAAGAAAGGGATAGAAGGGCCTATAAGATTATTTTGTTTGTGTCAACAGTTCCATGCAACCACTTAAAAACATAGTTATTATTGTTAAGTTGTAAGATTAACCCTGCCTGTCTTCTCATATTTAGTAAATTCAACACTTCAAGCTACCAGGGCATACAAAGTAACTGTTTTTCACTGAGTTATAGCCTTAGATGTCAAGCCTTTTTTTTTTTTTGTGAGCCTGTGTACACATATATGGCGATGGACTAAGAGTACAATTCAATTTTCTGAGCTGAAAATGTGCCATTCATGTAAACACAGAGGCAGAATGCTGTGGGAAAAATTATGGGGGGGGGGGGAGATTTCTGTTTAAACTTTTCTAGTTTAACTGGGTTTACAAACCATAAAATTGAGGATTTTTAGTGTTAAATTTGAGCTATGAAATGGTGAGCTAAGAAAAATACTTTTTACAGTAACTTCTTACTTTAATCTCAGTAAAAATATTTCCTTTCCGTAAGTGGTATTTTTCACAGGAAAGGAGAGAATTTCTGAAGTTCTTTATTGATGATATTGCATATGCAAAACTGACTGTAAAATGTATGAGGATAACACTTGTCAGTTTACCCTATCACATAAGTGGGT
The DNA here is from genome assembly GCF_028554395.1 of Pezoporus wallicus. NCBI lineage: Eukaryota > Metazoa > Chordata > Aves > Psittaciformes > Psittacidae > Pezoporus > Pezoporus wallicus. Next base: position 346,057 of record NW_026642986.1, on the reverse strand, counting down.
CAGGTGAAACTTCTTGGTATTATTATTCAGAAAATAGAAGAGTGAACTGGAAGTGTGAATATGTTCAAAACAAGGCAAAACTGTGATCCAGAATGTCTCTGATATTTTAGCTGCCTAATGTTTCCCTTTAAAGGGCTTTCAGAGAATTTGGGAATATACTCAGAAGAAGAGGCACACTAAAGAAAAGCAAGGTCCATTTTCTTCTTGGCAATAAGCGTGAATGAGTCTTTTCTGGAAAAGCTTATAACTATAAACAAGCAGTACTGTTTTCTGACACAACATCCTTTATGTTTCCAAATGCCCTGTATTTCTTGTGGCTGAATGACTTTGTCATACATGAATGATCTTACATTTTAATTTGCTTTTACTGTATTTTGCTAGTTCTGGTTATACTGATATTGTGTAATTTGGTGACCATGCAGCTGCATATGAAGTGTTAAGTATTATCACCTAGCATTCTTGTTCTCTCCCTAGAAAAATATGAGATTTTTTTGTTTCTTTATTTACAGTTATTTCTAGTTTATGTGCATGCAGCCATGCATACACATGTATTCTGGCATATATATTTTTTTTAGGAGGATCAAGGCCAGAGATACATACCTAGAACTGAAAACTAAGAAAATAGGGTTTCTGGAGGCTTTTGTTTTCTGGTCTTGATCCAAGCTCATGAAATCTGTTTGGTGTGCAGTCACACGATAATCTTAATGTCAAAACTTTCATTGCCCTGAAGAGGAAAGCTACCAACTACAGACTTCACCAGGAGTTTTAAATCTATCTGTCTTTTAGTTTGTAAACTCATTGATCACTGTTTGAAAGTGAGAGAAGTTTATACAGGTTCTTCAGTAATCACTGAAGAACTTTTTAAATTGACAAAACTAGGGGTAAAATAATGAGTTTTACAAATTCATGTTCAGGGCTTTAATGTGTTTGGTTTTGGTTTTGTTTGTGAAGGCACTGAATTGGATTAATTACCTATCTTGGTGATTGGGCCAATCACCATCCAAAACTGGTGTAAGAAGTTAAACCATGTCTGTTCACCCTCTGTGGCAGTAATAATTTCTGAGAATTTGTATTGGGGTTTGATAGTACTGATTATATGTATATGTATCCTACTATGAATATGTAGTCTGCTGTTACCTGTGAAGAGGAAATATGTTAGTGTGAAGTTCTGTAGACCACTACTAACACTAAAAAATGTCATAATTTTAGTGATGGAAATATTCTGTGGAAGGAACACTAAGAAGTAATGAAATTTATGGGTTATAATTCATGGGTATGTTAAAGAGTATTTTGATTATTAAACTCTATACTATCTTTCTAATTTAATCTATTTTAAGTGGCAGAGACCAAATGTTCGAAGAAATATCATGGGTGAAATTTCACAGTTCAAAAAAAGAGGATTCCTTTTGTCTGAAAAAAGTCTAAGCCAACCTGTTTTTGTTGCCTTTTTTTTTGGCCAGGAGTATGCTCATTGTAAAACTGAGGGAGCAATAGCTTATATGTTATATCTCTGTCCCTGTCACAGTCAGTATCCTCCTTTTTGGTTCTGACTGCACTGATTCGTTTGGATTGTAGTTGAAGCTATTTTAGCTTACATTAATAGGTAATACTAAAACTAAGAGAGTTTCCATCAAAGTGTTTTTTCTCCTCCTGTCCCTCTTCATATTCTTAGAGTTTGGCACATTTTACTGCTGTTTGTCTTTGTTTGCTGTGTCAGTGAAAATGAAAAATCTGTTCATGCATAACTGGTAATTGTACATGAAATAGTCTCAACAGTGATACAGTCTCAACACTTCCAACCCCTTAACTTGCACACTAGGAAAAATAAATGGGCAGTATAGCAGCATATTGCTTTGAGGCTTTAAAATCATGCAGATTTCTTAGTCTGAACGGAAAGGGCTGTGAATGTTACTATCAGAAATTATACAAGGCAGTAAACACTGCCACCCCCTTCCCCCCCTTCCCCCAGCCGAGAAGTCAAGGAGAATATTGTTTGAAAAATTAAAAATTGATGAGTTTCATATTAGTTGCCATTTAAGAAAAAAAGTGAAGGACATAGAGGATGGCACTAGGGTGAAAGTCAATATGGGAACAAATCTGCTATCAGCTAGATAGAGAAGGGTCTAGAAACTTGGAATGCAAATAACTCTGATATATGTACAAATGTGGTTTACAGTAAGAAGAATTGAAATTCCTCTTTAGAAAATATTTGCATAACAGATCTGCTATGTGACTTCAGTGATCTGGTTTCACACCTTCCCTTGAACAGGGAAGAAAGTGTTTGAAACCCATAATGTTTAGAAACTGTTAGAAAATACACAGAAAATTTAAAATGCTTTTAAATAACAGTGCATATGACTTTAAATAATTCATAAATGCCTTGTAAAAGAAAATGCAGGAGATATTGGGATCTGATTTGCATCGTTGTCTGTGTGGAAGATCAAAAGAAATCTTCTAATTTTCATAGTTGAGGAGCTTGTAATTTTAGGGCAAATGATCCAAGGGTTGGTTTGTGTGGCTTTTCTATGAATTTGAGACAAAATCACATTCCATTGGCTGTGTTTCAAAAGTTCTCAGCTTTGAAACGTGAATAATTTCCAGATGTTTGTGATTATTTAGATATGCCTGTTAAAAGTTTTGAGGCAGGGTTGGACCAATGGCAGGCAACAGGTTTACCATGTAGATGTTTTCATAGCAGAAGACAAAGTCTTCAATTTTTTATTATGAAAATAATAGATGCCACACAGAGTTGGAATGAGGAGTTGGCATAGATGTTTCATAGCTACATGAGTTGCTATTCTTTTTATATTTTCATATATTGATAAAAAATCTGAGAATTTATGCAGTTGAAGAAACTTCAACTTAACCAAGTAAATAAAAATATCTTTGTTATTCCTTGCTGAGTTGCTTCTCTGAGTAAAATTGTCATTTTAGAACACAAATGGAATGTTTACTTTCTTATTTGTCCATGGTGTTATATCATGAAGAATTTCTGTCATTAGCATGTCAGCATGTCTTTGTATTATTAGAGTAATGCCTCATTGTTAGGCATCACCTAAATTTTATGGACTTAATTTGAACCACACTGGAGTGTATTCCAAGTGAGCCAAATCCAGGTTTGGTCACTGTCTTGTCTAAAAACTTCCTTAGCTAACATTTTTCTTATCCTCCTTTCCCCTTCTTGTTTCTTATTAGTATAAATAATTTTTGCTCTACAACCAGCCTAGACTGAAACCTGTTACTAGTTCATATTTGTCAGGAAAAAAGAATAATGTTAAGGATCGCTGCTATTGGGAACTACAGCTAGACTTCAGTAGAACATTAAGCAATTAAGGAGTTGCATTAAGCAGATTTTTTAACATCCTGTTATTCTTAACTTTGCTGACTGCAAGGCTTTTTGCTAGCTCTCACATTGCTTGAATCTAGTAATAAATCTTTGATTGTTGTGATGCAAGGATGGTGTCTAACTGGCGAAACAGTAAATGTAACTGGAAACTTGAATCCTTTTAAATGATTTTTGAATCCCTGCTCTGAGAATTCTGTATTATACCAAGCTGTTTGTTAATTTGGCCAATACAGAAGTTAGTCTTGATCATTTTATAGTTTCCCAGTGTTCCTCGAACCCATTTTTTAAGATAAGCATGACACTTGTCGGCTTTAAGTTCCTAGGTATCAAAGTAGTTTTGAGAAGGAGGTTACATGTAGCAGTTATTAGGCTATTTCATCCCTGAGTTTGTTCTCAACTTGGTTGAGTAGTCCCTCTTATAGGTGATTTCTTCGTGTTCGCTTTGTTGATTTGTTCCATAAGTGCTTTCACTGTGCTTTGATTTGGGGGAAGCCCTTAGGTGTGTCTCCTATAGAGAAGGCTTCTGCTGTAAAATTCTTCTGTGGTACACACGGAAGCAAAATATCTGTCCTCCATCACTATAGCTTCTTAGAATGCTTTCTTTATCCTGTGATCATACACTGGTCCTGTATATACTTTGGAAGTCCTCTTCTTCAATGTGTTTGAGCAAGGTTTTGTTAATATTTTTTGTCTTTTCCAAGCTGCTGCTCAGGCCTTTTTTAAATTATTATTATTTTTTGACTGCCTCAGACTATTTCTACACTTGACCTTGCAGAGTTTATGATCCTTTCTATTTGGAGGCAGCTTCAGCTTTAAAAAAATAATCTTTATTCTCCCATTAGCTGTGCTGTTTTATTTAGTCTTTCTAAAGTCAATCTTCCAAACGGAAAAGTACAAATTTGCTCTGTTGGTGGTAATTTCATTTAATAGTGTCTATGCTAGTGCAAAAATAACAATTATTTACCCGTCTTTTTAAATTCTTTTTAACACACTTGCTTATTTTTCATTGCTCATGTTGTTATTTCAGGCAATATACTCTACTATGTATTGCAGCATTTCATGCAATTTCCATATGCTGAGAACAGCGGATATGAACCAATGAGATACCTATTTTATTTAAGTGGGAGGGAGAAATTTTCCGCTTCAGACAGGAGAAGAGAGGTGTAGAAAAGAGATGTTTACATCAAAATTCACCCAGGAAGACTCTTGATTTTTTAAATTTGTTTATTTATGTAATAAAAAGAGGACAGCATCTATAGGTTCCTTCTCTAATGATGATTTTGGGATAACTCGTGTAGACCAAATTATTCAAGCAAATTCTTTATTACTTCCTTGTTTTTAAAGGCAATATGCTAACTTGTTTTAAAAATAAAGCTTAAGGGAAAGCTGTCAGAAATCTACTAAAATCTTTGTGTGCTTACTGCCACTTACTGTGAAAATTCCTTACTAACAAAATACTGCTATTTTACAATCCATGTATTCTGTACAAAGAAACATCTAAATTGTTTTCCTCTACATTTGTCAGTCTCTGTATTTAAAATCAAAGTAATATTAAATTTCTTGAGATTTACACAAAACTTTATAACAAACATGGAAAATAATTAGATTTCAAGATTGTGCTCTATTATGAAAGAAGCTTTTCCTTTTCTAAATACTACAGAAGTTTTTAAGTATTTGAAATACGTGTGGTTTGAAGAGTTGCAGCTGTATGAAGTCAGCATGTTTGAACTTGTGGTGAAGGCCCAGTGTCCTTGATCAAAATTCCTGTTGTCTGGAATTCTTTAGCTGTTTCTGTGTAGGATCTAGAAAGCAAAGACAACCTTCAGATTAAGGGAAAAAATGAAAAAGAGTCACTTGTTATTGTTTAAATATTAAGTATTAAAGAGATTTTTTTATGAGACTACGGTACACCTTAGTTTTCCAAATTCTGTTTAGAAAGAAAGAGGCTTGCATTAATATGTACTTGTATGGACAGGCGAGGGTCGAAATGGCAGGTGACAAGGTGCATGGGAAGCTGCAGATCCAGCTTTGCATGCGGGCAGACCAGCGCATGGGTAGCTCGAGATTGCTCAGGAGATGTCAGTCCTGGTCGGACACTTCCTGATTGCCTAAGCACCCTTTTTTCCAACCAGATTTGCATATCCCACATGCCCATGGTCATCGTGCTTGTAGTAAGCGTGGTTAAAGCCCTTCCCAAATCTTTGCTCGCGAAGCCAAACCATCAATCAATCAATATTAAGAAAGTTGGTCCCAAAGAGAAAAATACTACTAAATACTATATACTTTTCATGGAATTTTTCACTTTTCTAATGCTCTTTTATTACACTGTATTCTGTAATAGTTTTATTTTTGGCGATGAGAGGGAAGATTCCAATAAATATGATACTAGCTCAATATGGAAACATAATGTGTGACCCATTACAATTTTGATAGTAAGCATCTTCCTAAATGCCATTTTCTGTTTTTCAGCTTTAGGGCAATCCTTACAATATGTATCTTTCATCTGTGATATTTAAAAATATTACTGTAATAATAATATAATTCTTAAAAAAGTTTTGAAAATGTCTTTAAGATAATTAAAATTATTGTAACATGTTCTGAAACTCATTCTAAATTGTGACAAGATCATGTGTTGTAATCACATTTCATTTTTATAGAAATTGAAAGATACATCATTCCTTTATTTAATGAAGGTTCCATGTATGTATGTAGATAATGACATATTTCAGTAAGTTTACCATTTTGATTCCAAGAATGCTTGACTTGTATAAAACTACCCTCTGTTCTTATTGTAATACATAAAAAAACAGAGAGTTTATGTTGCTTAATTATTAATCACTTCCAGAATGGGTATAAAATAGCACATAGTAGGTAGGCATGGGAATGCACTGAAAAGATAGAATGGCATAAATAATCCTGTTCTTGTATTCAAAGTAAGTTTGTCTTCCCTGCACACTGACAGTCTGACTCTCCAAGGTTGTTAAGCTTAATAGCATTTTGGAATGCTTTGTAAGGCACTTGCTCGTCTTTTTTCTTTTTTTAATATTGGTTGATGCATGACGTGCTTTACCATCTTTTATTTGTTGTAAACAGAGGGGATGTAAAACGGGATGGATGTGCAGTGCTGGTTCTGTTTGAGCTATTGCAGACAAAGCACAATAAGGCATAGGAACTTCATCTTTTTGCTTCCAATCTAGTCTTTCATGTGTTTAATCTGTAAACTAACTGAGGAGTTCTGGATTGAGCTTCTCAATTTTTATTTTGTCCATATACAAGAAATTAGTTATAATGAGCAGGTTAAATAATGAGCTAGGCAGCAGGGAAATCAAAGGATGTGCTGTTAATTCTCATAATGAGGCTGGTTTGGTACCACAGTTGCTGTGGTTTGTAGCCAGTTTTCTTCAGCAGAAATTACAGGAGGCTGAAAAGATGTGATTATTCTTGGTGGTTTGCTATTATAATAAATTTTAATTTCAGTAAAAAAAAAAATCAACAAAAAGTGGGAGAAAAAGCTGTTTATGAAATAGAATTTTCTGTCTGACGCAGATGCAGAGGTCTATTTCAGAAAGCGTTTGTAACCAGAACATACTCGATTGCAGATATTCTATTACTGAATTTTTACCCAGGAACAGAGATAGATTTTGTGGTCTGAAAACTAATACAAATGAGTAAAACTTGTCTTATCATGCATATTTACTCAGAGCACAGAAAAGGCTATGTTTTGCAATTATACATCTTGTGATTAATCTACTTTGATTTGTGCTTCATCAAAAGAGTGATTCTATAACTAGCAAATACTGAATCTGTATGCAAGTTTTTTTTTTTTTTAAAGATGAACAGGGGAATTAAGTACTATATAAAAAGGGATAAATAATATACTCAACTGAATATACCATGTCCATGTTAGGGAAATATTAAAATTATACATGTTCAGGATTAATATCTGGGGAGGCTTATATATATGAATCTTTGATCCTTAGCTTCTTCTCCCAAACCACTTTCCCAGGTGGGGCAGGGAATTGTAGACTTTCTTGTTCTTACATTCTCTTTCTCTCACTTGAGAGAAAATCATTAGAAAAGTGATTTCTAAACTGTGAAATATTGCTTTGAATTCTTAAACATCGCTTGGACATCTACATGCAACTTCCACTTCAGTTCACCCATTTTTCTTCAGTCCTACCAAATGAGTTTGTTTTATAACTTGTTTGTTTCCTGTATGGAGAATTAGATAAGCACATTCTTGTGTGTGGAACTGAGGCCACAGCGCTCGACCTGCATGAGGAATTTGCAAATCAGTGATCAGAGAGCACAGAGTTAGTGAAAACTCAGGTTGAGTTTGAGGGGACTCTGCCTATTTGACTGGTGCAGTGCCTGTTCCAGTTCTGTTACCTGTTTCAGGAAAAAAAAAAAAAAAATAGCTGTAATAAATGCCTGTTACTTTTAGGTAGGTGGTATTGTGTATATGTATGCAATGATACATCTTCATTTTCTGAGGGAGCGTTTCTCATGTTTTGTGTGATGTTTTGAGAACTCATCTATCAGTTTATGTGACTCACAGTTACATATGTTGTGAAAACATAACCTGAAATACCTCTGAAAGAAGCCATGTTAGTCATAGGAGCAGCATCGTATCAGTACAGTGTAGCTGACAGCATGCACCACAGCAGTAGCAATGTTCTTTTATTTTGATTGCCTTTCTTCCATTTTTGTATGTTAAAGGCACACAGATGAGAGGCAAAAATTGCTTTGAAGTGAAAAGGTGAGCACTGAAACATTCTAATGCAGCCTTCAAAACAGGGGGGAAAGTGACAGGGTGAATTAATGGTAAGTAAAATAGCTGTAGAAGGAAACCAACTCGAAAAGATAACAGCCAGGTAGGAGAGATTGCCAGAACACTCAGAGTAATGCCAGTATTATATTAAAATATAATAAAGAAAATAAAGCCAAATTTTTCAAAAGCAATCATTCCAGAACAATGGAGAATGCAGAGTCAAAGTGCTAAAGGGTGATGCTGATTTGTACAACTAATTGTTCTTAAGTCCCTATTGCCATGTTTTAAAACTGGCTTACACATATTTTCTTCAGGCTAAAATTCATGCATAGACCTAATATAAGGAAATATTCCTGGCTTACCAGGGCTTTGAAAACACTGCATTGTGTTGCTTTGATTTCCTTTGCTAAGGAGTAGCTTCTTCAATGTAACCATTACATGTTGGTGTCACAGGAAGGTTTTCCATTTGCATCTGTGTTGCCCACAGAATATCTGTCTTTTAAGTACAGGTCAAATCATCTCAGTAGGTACTATTTATACAAAATCCTTTACAACAAATAGCTGTGTAAATGTGGTTATTATTGCTATGTCTAATACGCTGTTCCCTATATGCTCCCTGATTCACACAAGTGGAAGAAAAAAACCTTGTTGAGCTGGCAAAACAAATATTTATTCCAGCAAGAGTAAAGAAATTCAGAAAGAAAGGCAGTGGCTTCAGTAATAAAACTTTAAAAGGAACTGTAAAGGCTCTTCAGTTAACTGGTTTACTTTTTCATTCTTCCTAAATAATAACATAGAGGATGTCATCGATAACTATCAGTTACTCTGGAGTGAGAGATCAAAATCTGAAGTTGCATAACATCGTAACTTGTTCCTGTGACGTAAACTATTATTCACAGCATGGTTATTCCTCTGAGGCTGTTCGTAAAAAGCATGCCTAACCCAGATTCCAGGGTAATGGCTCTGGCTGCTTTCAAAATTAAAGAAGTAGGATTGCAGTGAATCCAGAATTTGCCTGTGAATAGAATTGGTGCTTTCTTCATTGCTGTTACTTTGGGGGGAAGGGGCAAGACAGGGGAAATTCCTAAAGGCGTCTGAAGCCACTATTCTGAAATTAAGATTATATTTTTCACAAAGCAAAATGCTTTCACTGAGATGGAAGACCATTCTGAATGTTGGTGAATGCTGAGGGAACTAATTTAGTTTTCAAGTAAAAGAAAAATACATATATGCATGTATACACATCAGAAGATACATGTACACATGCATATAAGTGTGTGAACATACTCAAATTCCATGTGGTGGTGTTTCTGTTTTTGTTTTTAGCTCCTGCTATCAATAATGATATCAGGGTTTAAAAATGCTTTTTTTTTTTTTTTTTAGTTCAGAATCAGTGGAGACTCTGCACATATTCTATGCTGCAGAATATCAGTGAGACTGCAAATCCAGAGTTCTTTCCAAATCTGGCTTTTTGATGAAATCAGTTCTTTGGAAATGGGACTTGTTCTTGTCCTGGTATACATTACACCTGCCATTTGAAAGAATTGAAGAGCTTTAGCCCTTATAATGCTGAACTGTTCAGTATTAGCACATGCAGCATTTGACTACATGAGAAAAACTGACCATGATAGAAATAATTATGTGCAAGTCTTAAGTTTTACTTTATTTTTTTAATCTAGATTTAGCTATTGTATATTTGTAGTTAATTCCAGGTTAGTTTGTGTATAGTGATGATGAGTTGTTTCATTGTAATAAGAAAAGATCGAGGAAGCTAACTGCTTTTTAACTTGCATGAAGAAAAATTAGAGTGGCATTGTTAAGAGTCAACTGCTGCTCATGGAGTAGTTGCTCCTTATGTTCTTCACATATCAAAGGCCTGATACTGCTGTCCTGAAAACTCTGCTAAAAACAGGGGTAGTCCTGTAAATTAAAGATTGGTAAATCCATGGAGCAAGCAACAAATAACATTTTTCAGCTTCTCTGCTTTTGTTGCCCACTTGTGCCTCTTGGGAGTTTGCAAGAAGCTTAAGTGTCTTGAATTACTGCAGCAAAAAGTAGAGGCATTTGTCCATGAAGTTGATTTGTTTCTCAGCAGGTGATGTGGGACTAATGTACACAGCGTCAGGCTGATGAAATAATCTTCTGTACTTAATTAATCTAAAACCCTGAATATTTCTTCAAACACTTACAGTCTGTCAGGAAGGCACTTAGCAAATTCTAGTTACAGTATCAGCTTTTAAAGCTATGAAATCAAACAAAGATATTTGGTTTAGGAAGATATGCTTCAGTTCTGTTACGCATACTACAGATGTTCATAAAAAAAGATTCATAAATGTGAAAGGATGAAAGTCATTGTGGAAGTCTCCTTAGAGACCTGAATGAGTAATTTACAACACAGAGCTCAATTTTACTTAAAATGTGTGGAATGGAGGTCACAATTACAAATAGTGAACATTGTGCTAACAGTTATATGCTGGTTCAGTTGTTCAGCATAGGGAGAGATCTCTAACCTGTTTTACTGATTTGAGTTTATAATCAGTAAAATGTAAATACTGCATTATTTTACAGTTGTTTGCTATCAGCTGCACCACTGCATAGGTCTGTGTATTTCTCAATTCACTAAGACAAGTTAAATGGCTGTGGAAAGGTCTTTAAACGTCCTCCTCATTGTTCAGTAATACTATATTTGTATCAGAATATACATATACAAACTACTAATTTACAAATTGCTACATTTTATATCCTAAATAGTGTGGCCAGCAGGACCAGGGAGATGACTGTCCCCCTGTACTCAGCATTGGTGAGGCTATACCTTGAATCCTGTGTTCAGTTTTGGGCCCCTCACTACCAGAAAGAAATTGAGGTTCTGGAATGTGTCCGAGGAAAAGCAATGAACCTTGTGAAGGGTCTGAAGTACAAGTCTTATCAGGAGCAGCTGAGGGAGCTGGGGTTGTTTAGTCTGGAGAAAAGAAGACTGAGGGAAGACTTTATCACTCTCTGCCTGAAAGGAAGCTGTAGTGAGGTGGGTATAACAAGTGATAGGATAAGAGGAAATGGCCTCAAGCTGCACCAGGGAAGATTTAGATTGGATATTAGGAAAAAAAAACCCTTCACCAAAAGGGTTGCTGAACATTGGAACAGTCTACCCAAGGAAGTTGTTGAGTCACCATCCCTGGAGGTATTTAAAAGACATGTGGAAGTGGCACTTAACATGGTTTAATGGTAGACTTGGCAGTGTTAGGTTTACAGTTGGACTCAGTCTTAAAAGATGTTTTCCAATCTTAACTATGATTCTGTATAAGTAGTAAAAGAAAGTATCAAACTACTGAGTAAAGGATCGGGGATTATGAAGTAGCGGAATGTAGAATCATAGAATCATAGAATAGTTAGGGTTGGAAAGGACCTTAAGATCATTTAGTTCCAAACCCCCTGCCATGGGCAGGGACACTGCCCACTAAACCATGTCACCCAAGGCCTCGTCCAACCTGGCCTTGAACACCACCAGGGACGGAGCATTGACAACCTCCCTGGGCAACCCATTCCAGTGCCTCACCACCCTTACAGTAAAGAACTTCTTCCGTATATCCAATCTAAACTTACCCTGTTTAAGTTTGAACCTGTTACCCCTTGTCCTATCACTACAGTCTCTAATGAAGAGTCCCTCCCTAGCATCCCTGCAGGCCCCCTTCAGATACTGGAAGGCTGCTATGAGGTCTCCACGCAGCCTTCTCTTCTCCAGGCTGAACAGCCCCAACTTTCTCAGCCTGTCTTCATACAGGACGTGCTCCAGTCCTCTGATCATCCTCGTGGCCCTCCTCTGGACTTGTTCCAACAGTTCCATGACCTTTTTATGTTGAGGACACCAGAACTGCACACAATAGTCCAGGTGAGGTCTCAAGAGAGCAGAGTAAAGGGGCAGGGTCACCTCCTTCAACCTGCTGGTCACGCTCCTTTTGATGCAGCCCAGGATACAGTTGGCTTTCTGGGCTGCGAGCGCACACTGCTGGCTCATGTTCATTTTCTGATCAACCAACACCCCCAAGTTCTTCTCTGCAGGGCTGCTCTGAATCTCTTCTTTGCCCAACCTGTAGCTGTGCCTGGGATTGCTCCAACAATGTACTGCAGAGCAAATTATTAGTACAGTCTTTCTAGGCAAATGGAAGTGAATGTTGTGTTTGGGTGGCATGCCTAGAAAGTAATTCCTTTACTTCATGTATTAATACCAAAATACTGTTATACAGAATTAACAGATTAGCATTGTATTCAAGCTAGTCTTAAAAAAAAAAAAAAAAAAAAAGTCTTTGGATGCACGTCAGAGCTGCTTTGAAGGGCAGTAAAACCCTCACTGTGAGCAGGTTTTCTTTTGTGAAGTGTCAAAGAAATTTTGAAAGAATATGTGAATTTTCTTTTTTTTTTTTTTTTCATAAGTACAGTATAATGGAAGATAGAGAAAAATTTATATTGCTTACCATGTCCTAGGCGTATACTGAGTATCTACTGGAACAGAGAAATAATTTTATTTGTGATTGTTCCAGAACCATTTAGGTATAGCTAAAGACACCCTATGGAAGCGTAGAATACAGGGTTCAGCTAAGTATGTGTATCGGTATGTGTTTTTAGTGAGTCTTCATTTATTGCTTAGAAGCTTAGAATACCACTGCACACTATTTGGAGGAAAACAGTGTATGGAGAGCTATTTTAGCTGACTTTTGATATTGCTCTGGAATAGATGGAATAAATAAGTAAACTCCTAGGGAAGTTCTTGACATGGATATGAAAGCTCTCATATCATTGTAAGAATGCACTGTATCAACTTTGAGAAGCCATGTACACTGGGGGAGATTCTCAGTGACTGGAAAGGGCAAATGTTACAGCCGTCTTTAGAAAAGGGCAGGAAGAATGATCGTAGGGATTACAGGATGCTCAGCCTCACTTTAATCCCAGGAAAAATCTTGGAATGAGTTCCTTCAGAAGCCATTTCTGGGCACATTAATGGGAATAAGATGATTGGGAATAGTCAGCAGTTATTTAATAATAATGGATTTTATTTGACCTGTCCAGTTGCATTCTGTGATAAAATTGAGATCCATGGTTGTGAGAATACCAGTGAATGTTCTTGATTTTGACTTTTGCAAGTTTTTTGACATAGTCTCGCATAACATCCTTATATCCTGGATAGCATGTTATGTCTGGATGAACTCATTCAACTACAGGTGGATTAAAAATTGGCAGGATCATTAGGCTCAAAAGAAAGTAATTGATTTTAATTCTGCCTGGAGGCATATTTCTAAGTAGAGTTCCTTTGGGTTCTGGCCTTTCTCGTTTGACATCTTTATCAGTGACTTGGCGGAACAGACAGTGCACCGTTCAGTTTGGTGTTGCAGCTGGAGGGCAGGGTTTTCATTCAGAGAAGCCTGAACAGGTTGGAAGAACGGGCCAGCAGGAGTCTTATGAAATTCAACAGGGAAAAATGCAGAGTCCAGTACCTGGAATGGTCTAAACATCTGCAACAATACAGACCAGAGACTTGCTGGAAGGGGAGCAGCTTTGCTGAAAAGGGCTTGTGTGTACTGGTGGACAGCAAGCTAAACAAAGTTCAGGAGGGAATGAGAAGTGGATCCTGACCTCAAGAGAATAAGTGGACAAGGAAAAAATGTGATTGGGATTAGGCCTGAGTAAGAGGAGCGAAGGTCAGAAAAACTTTAAAGGAAACATAATGCAGCACTTCACACATACCTGGACATAATTTCGGCAGATAAATCAAATGGCTCAGAAAACTGATAATCTCACATTTCTGTGCAAGAGAGAATCCTGTCTAGTGTTTAAACCTGATATATTCAGATTAAATAAAAAATGTGTAAGCACAGTGCAATACTAAAGCAAGGATAGTGACTAGTTAAGGGACTTAACCAAAGTGACTTTTCTTATCTTTTTTTTTTAGATTATTAGTAGTAGAATTTTTCATGTACCAGTTAACTTTTGGAAATTATTTGCAGACATTTCTGTCTTCAGAATTTGAGTAGTTTTAATATGGCTACTTTTTTTACTGAGATATTAAGGAGAAAGGCAGCATTAATGGTATGTGTTTTACAATGATCTGGCAAATGAATCATTGTCAATAATATACAGTCTGTTTATTGATTTTCATTTAAGAAAAAAAATGGAATAGATGCCAAAAGCAGCCTTTGTCTCATTTCTGTAGGGGGATAGAGTTGACTCACTAGTTTAAAGTGTAGTAAATTTAACAAAGCCACTTGTATATAGTGAACACGTTGCAAAGCAGTCAATATTACTTGCTTATTAAATCACATAAATAGTCCTTAGATGTATTTCTCCATATAATTTTAATTTCTGTAGACACAATTTATAGGGATATTCATCAATCTTTTTAACTTTTATTACTGTGCAATATAAGTGTGTTTTCATTTTATCCTAAGAAACTAAATTAAAAATATTTAATTAACAAGCAAAATCTAATATTTACAGTTTGGTTTTATCATGGATTCTAGAATGTGACCTATATTAAATCTATAAAAAATGGTGTTGCACTGAGCAGCAGTAATATGAAATTGGAAAGATTACCTTTTTAATGTATTTGCTTATCTTTAGCATTTAGATTTAGCTCTTCTTTGTTTCAGAGTTGTTAATTTGCTTTTAGATTTGTAAGTAAATGTAGCAAAAGGCTGCACTCTGCTGAAGATAACCTGTAATATGCACAGGTTAATGTGTGCTAATCTGTTTGTTATACTGTCATTTCTTTTCCTGAATCTTCTGGATTTTTGCTTTGTGATTATGAAGCAGGTATTGCAGAGTGCAGTTTAGGATTTAAAGCATGTTAGGACTGCAGTTCTGCTTCCAAAGTTGAATCAGTGTCACATAAGAAGTTTCTCTTTATGATCTCTGTGTTTGCACTGCAAAGCGCAGTAACAATTGGAGATTCAGTCAAAAAGAGATGAAGGCAATGCAGATAAGGATCATCTGATTCAAGTCAGTTTTCTGGAAGCATCTATGCTTCATCAGAGAGGTCAATGAAGATTTTAGCATGGTCATTCCCAAGGTAATAGAATGTGTCATCAGCAAATTTCAACTTTCTGGTTGCACAGTCTCTAACTTTCTCTCTCCTGTGCACAAAACAATCTCCTTTTAAAGAAGAGCTCTCTAAAAACAGGCTCTGAAAACTTTTGTCAACTCATACAATACTTTATTCTTTGGGTTCAGAAGTGTAATTCCATATACTTCTGAAATGTATACTTCTGGATATGTATTCATACATATTTCAGAGATTTAGTCTTAATAAAACCGAATTCATGTGTACACTTACGCTGTGCATATGCATGCCTTTTTTCAGTTGAAGCATGTGTTTATTTTTGTTTCTTCTCTCTCACATTTGGAGCATGAGCCCAATTCATGTATCTATCATCATTTAGTTTTTCTGAACTACTTTTGTAAGAGAAGTAAGTTATTTCTGTTATTTTTAGTATCTGGCAGTGGGACCTGTCACTAAAAGAAATGACCTTCAGAGTTATTAGCAGACAGTTTTCTGGACATGAGTTTTTGAGGCTGAAGTGAAGATTTAACTCCTTTGCACAGGGAGCTCAGGACTGAGACAGGCTTTTGTACTTTTCCCTCAGAGTTTTAAAATTATGTGAGATGTTTCAACGCAAGTACCCATATCAAAAATATAGGAGATGGGAGTACCCATATTAAAGCAGACAGACCAAGAGGGTAAAAAAATTAAATAAGATGTCTCAGCATCCACATCATAGGAACACAAAGGGTTTGAGCTGGCTTCCTTTATCTATCCTCTTCCAAATAAGATTTTATGAGACTGATTACTAAACTAGATTTTCTCAGTGCTCTACCTCATGGCCTGAAGTGCTGAATTGCTTTAATCACTTCATCTCTTCCCGTGCTAGTAGGCCTTAAATAAAAATTGTATTAAACACGCCCAAAAACCCAGAATTTACTGAATTTTCTCCTGACTTAATAGGGTCTGCTGCTCCTATAAGTCTGCTTACTAGGAAACACAACATTTTCTACCTTCCTATTTCACTTAATGGAGCAGAAGTCTGATTTATATCTTGGTTCAGTTTAAAAGCCACTGCTTACCCTGGTGGGTGCCTTCAGATTCTTGAAGGGTCAGTTATAGCACATCTACCAGTAAAAGAGCTGCAGTCCTGGGGAAGACAGTCAAACCCAATATGCCTGGCAGTCTGACCTCTACTGATTCACTTACAGTTATAGTCTAGTTACAGTTATTCATGTCAATGAAAATGACCTTTTTGATCACAGTTGCTTATATGAGAAGGTTGAAAAAGAGTCGAACTTTCTGGTTACTTTCTTACATACCATGTGATTTCTGGATAAAGTACCCTGTAGAAGCTATTTACAGCTCTCCTAAGGTGATTTGAGAATTCTAGCTGAGCCAGGAAATTAATTTCCATGTCTCCTTTTTCTAAACTTGATGCATACAGAGTTTATCCTTCCTACTCTGCCTGTCATTTAGGGGATTGGGTTTCAAGGTGTTTCTCCCATGCCTTCTTGAAATGTTTAAAAATACTTCCAAGGCTGTTCCTTTGAAGGCTAAGAAGTTGCTGTAATCTCTATTCTGAGACTCTAATTCGATAATGCTTGCTACGAGATCTCCAAATTCATAGTGAAAGTGAGTGCACTTCTCTAGAGTTCAAACTAGATGGGAGGTACCAGTGAGAAATGCATGTGACAACTGTTAAGCTGCCACCAGGTGTTCCAGAAGCAATTTATCAAATCCCTTGCCAACCTCAATCAATTCAGGAATGAAACAGGAGTGTATTCCTTCCCTTTTTCATTTTCTTTCAATTAAAGATTCTGAGATGTACTTCCAGTCTGGTCTACCACTGGAATGCTGAAGAGATGTTTTTTTGCTAGTAACTTTGACATGTGCAATCACTGGATAGGCATCACTTTGAATGAGTTTGCACTTCATCTGTCTCAAAGCCTTTCCAAGACCATCTACCTCTGGAATTCTGTTGGTGAGAGGGACAGAGAGGGTTTTTTTAATTTATTCTTCATATTTTCAGGAGTTGACTGTAACTAGTTAAAGCCACAGAGCAACTCTGATGTTCAGTTATGCACACAGTGAATGCACATCTCATGAGGTTAATAAATATGCATAAGTTACTCAGTGGTAGGGAATAAGTAGTTCTCCTTATATCCTGTGGCAGGGAAGACCCAGCACAAGCCATCTGACTATTTCTGGTTTTGTATTTCTGATACAGTTTACCTATAGGTAATCAAGCTCCAGAAATACAAAAGGGTTATGAGATATCACTGAAACTATCACTGGGAAGTCAAAGTATAAGGGTTCAAGCAGTTTGAAGAAGGATTTAGATGAGAAATTCTCTGATGTTTCATATGAAGCTTTCTGTCAGGAAATGTATGCAATTTTTATTTAGCATTCCTCTAAAAAGTAGGCATTATAAAGACTATCTTGAGCCTCTTTTGGCAACATACTAGATTTCTAGTGTTACTAAACAATTCTGCAATGAATGATAGTAATATGGACATAGAAGTTTATCTTTCAGTTTTGAAATTATCTGTTATATGCATAGTGCTTGCTTTTATACACAACCAGACACACGGCTTATTTAGTATTATATTCCCCTGATTTTTATTTTATTTTATTTTATTTTATTTTATTTTATTTTATTTTTTCCCCAGGGAAATGACTAGTTAGAGCAGATTACATTGTATGTAGTTCTACAGAAGTCCAAAATGATAATCAGTTTTCGGAATCTGATTAGGCTCTTTCATTTCTAATATTGGTGCTGGCTTGCAAACCTAAACAGCGTTAGCAGTTTCACTTCTTTGAACCTCTAGTCTCCAAACCTAATTCAGTCTACATAAATACAGATTAAATATCTTGTTTTATGTTGAAAAATGGATTGGCTTAATGTGATAAGTCTTCTGGCTTATGCTACTCTTTTGAAAAATACTGATGCTCTAATAAAATGTTGTAATCAGTAACGTACATGTGCATACTGTATTTTCTTCAAGCATGTAGTTCATTAGAAAAATAAGGCTTTTATCTCTTTATGTGGTAAATATATAATGGAAATGGAATGGAAAATTAAGACTTTTTAGTGAATTCACAGCCTTTCTATACACAAAGCTGAAGTTGGTCAAATATCTGGTTTTTTTCAGGGGATTTATAGTTAAGACAGATCTTACTGCTTAGTCTGTATTCGGGTTTTACCAGTTGCTGTTTACCATATGATTGAGGGCAACTCTGCAGAATTAAAGATATACACTGGCCATTTGTTCAAGTTGTAATACTTTCTGAAGACAGATAATTGTTTGATTTTATTATGTTAATTTTTTCAGAAGATTAAATATGAAAACAATACAGTAAACTTTTTTAATATAAATCTAGGCTATTTCAAGGATTTCTTCGCTCATTGCTATATTTTATCAGAATACACTGGACAGTACTAAGTTTTTTCTTTTTTTGTTTGATATCAAGCACCACATCTTTTTCCTCATGTGATATCTCTTACTAAACTAGCTTAGACTGTCTTATGCTTATAGGTTTTTGTAGTACAAAACCTATAGTTTTTCCTAGTACAAATAAGCAGTCTCAAGCTGGATTTATAATTGAACACTACAGGGACAAAAATTAGTTTTACTCATATCCTGTAACAATTTGATTTTTCACAGGGTTCTTTGTGTGGACTAGATTCTTTAGGTTGATTTGATACACTGAAGTGATTTTTCCAGTGGAACAACATCTGTAGGATAAGCAAGACTGTGGAAGATATGTTTCCTACTCAGAGGAGCAACACCTGATGTGTGTTAGGGCTATGTTAACAAGCTGCGTTAATACTGGTTAGTACAGAACTTGAACACTTTGTAAGGGTTGGTAGCCAGTCTCATAGGAGGAACACCTTCCATTCTGGGTCTAAAAATGGTAACTGTATTCTGAGCTCCAACCATAGATATGGCTAATTTCCTTTTTTTTTAAAAGCTTTTTTTTTTCCTCCCCCCTTTTTTTTTAATAAATCATTTTCACTAAAAAAAATGAAAGCCACATTTCTATATTTGACATGGAAACATCTTCAAGGTTTTTTTAGTCCCTGTAGTCCCTTCTAGTAGTTTTCAAATTCAGATTCTTTGTGGTTTAGGACCTGCAATCAAGAATAAGGCATTTCTGAAACTATTTTCCAACATTATTGTTTCCTTCAGTCAGTTGTCTATGTTGGTCAGCAGTGGAGCTGAAACTTAAGCCCCAGCGATTTCTTTAAGTCACATTATTCCTGGAAAATAAAATAAAAAAAAAAACATATATATCATTATATATGTGGACAAGTACTTAATTAATTAATGTCAGCACTTATTACATAATATACCTAAACTGTGGAAAGGAGCAGTTAGTTATTTAGCTCTTCCTGGATTTCCTCAGGCAATGAGCTGGTAAAAAGTGTTTTATCATAATGGATTAGGTCAGTTAAGTAAAACTGGAGATTCCTTATTAATCTGTTAGTTCAGTAGGCAAAATAAATACTCATAAAAATTGAAAGTATGTTTAAGATCTGTGGGAATTTCTGGGGGATTTCTTTTTATAGTTAAGACAGCATTTTCGGATTTTTTTTTTTAACGTTATGGTATCTCTAGTTTTAATTTGCTTGTATGTCCTGGGTTCAGCTGTAGCGTTTGAGTTTCCTGCATGTGGGGAAATTGCAGGTCTCATACTAGGAAAGAACTCCAGTATTTCTGTCTTTATAACAACAATCTGCATTTTTCCTTAGAGTGGTTTGAATGGGAGTTTTTAATATTACAACAAACTTTAGCCTCTGTTGCTTAAGCTGTTGGACATTACCCTTTTCTATAAACCATATGGCAGAGGAGGTGTGAGAAAATCAGTAATGAGTTATATATGATTTTGTATGTAGCAGAAACACAAGTAGTGAATATTGCTGTTCCCTATTCATTAACATGTGTAAGCTAAGGATTAGACCTAAGTACTATTTAGTAAAGATGACTATTAATGAAATGGTGAGAAATCTAGCCAGGCAATATGTATTGTGTGAGATACAGATATATATGTGGGTATAAGAACTATTATTACATTCCAAATATATTTGATCATGCATGGATGGAGCTTCATTTTCTAATGCAATCAAGGATTTTGTGTATTTCATCAAAATATATGGAAACATAGTCCCATTTTCAAATGCTGGCTGTTCAGCACTTCTGTAAATTGCAACCTTTCAAGTTATCTGACAAATATATATCAATTATTGATATATATCAAGAATCAAATATGTATGAAATGCGTATCAAGATAGAAATCACGAAAATATATCAAGTATCTTAATATCTTGGTTCTTGTGAGGTGTTAGCGTACTCAGGTTCTTTTTTTCAGCTTCTTTTTTTCAGCTAATTGTAAAAAGGAAGGAGCACTTGGAGGTTGTGAATCAATGGTACATTTTGGATACCTATTTTAGGGTACAGTGAAGTGGACTAAGTGTTTCTGTCCTTCAGCTGACTCTATGTCATTTGAAGCATTTAACTAAACAAGGTCATTTAGATTTGGCCAGGTAACTGGTACAGTGTTTCTATCTACAGTAATGTAGATTGTAGATTATTGTGATCTGCAGTTGTTGTTTTGGATAACTAAAAGTGATCAAAATAGTTAATGAAATTCAAACTAAGTTTTAATAATTTGCCTATTTTATTACCTAAGATGATGGATAGACATTATCTAAACAGGAGGAAATAAGATAGATTTCGTCTGCAGATATTCCTAGTATTTTGTTCTATGTCAGAGCATGTCTCTAATTCTGTTGTATGTTTGGGAAACTGCTAAGTCATATAGTACTCGGGTCCTAGAGCTGGTTTCACTAATTTTGTTAGTAGCAAGCAACAGAGATCTGTTCCTTCCCTCTTATCTGAGAGACATGTTTAAAAAGAGCCATCATACAGAAAAACATGGTATGGGTCTCAGGACTCATCAGAGAGCAATAAAGTATCTGGCCAATGACCTCATAAAGTAAAAGGCTCATAAAACAAGTAAGTCAAATATCAATTATATCAGTGAAAGAAATACTTTCAATTTAGTGCAGCATGGAAAGTTTGAACACTTACAGAAGCATACGATAAATTTATTGCTATTTCCATTTCATAAAGGAATAATTTCTTACCCTACAGAACTTTCTGCCTCACCAGTATGTATAAGTTGTGTAAAAGGTATGCTATGATATTAATGAAGAATTTTGTAAAATTCCTTTATTGTATTTATTTCTTTCTTATGCACAAAAACATACTGAAAAAATAAAAGTCTGTTTTTCCTACAGTTGTAAAGGGATAACATAACGTCTGACCAAAATAATCATACATGTAGAGATATCTGCTAGGAATTCTGCTTGCCAGTTTCAGTCTGAAGTTGAGAATGGCTCTGTAGCATGTTAAGATAATAATGTAAAAGAGAGAAAACCTGGATTCCAGTTCTTGTTCAGTGTATGTATAATTATTTATGCAAAGCAAACATCCTCAGGAGAAAGACTGAGAGCACTGTGCTTCAAACCATCCTGTAGCTTTGAGTTAGAGATACTATCTTTAAAAATGAATGGTCAAAATTCGAATCTCCTTGTGTGTTGACATTCAGACCTGTTATGGGCAAAAGGCAGTATATTGTATAAATGGCACTAAAGATTTATTATTAGTCCTGTTAAATTTTAACTGCTTGGCAATCCTAACTAGCAAAAAAAAAAAATTGTAATATGAAAAACCCTCCTGGTGTTTATCGCTTTTTGATAGTTTACTGTCTGCATCCTAAGGTTGGTAAATTCAGTACTCAAGAAGGGGAGGTGATGGTGTTCATGACAAGTTGTCAGCATCTTGAGGTCTTTGCCCGGAGGAGTTCAGTGCCCACAAAGTGGGACTTCATCCTCCTGTTTCAAAAGGAGCGTGAAGTTGATGCTTTTTTTTCCTAATCAGTCTTGAGTATACATGGGTTTATTTTTGTTTTCTTATCTCTACCTGTTATGCCAATGGGTGGAAAGGGTGAAAACTATTCCAAAGCCCCATAGTCTCAAGAGCTGTTTGTCCAGCCAGGGCTGCCTGGGTCTGTCAGCCCCTTCCACAGCAGCACTCTCAGAGCTGGAGCTCAGACAGGCTGGGCAATAGGCACTTCAGCCATGGGGTGCCTGGTAAGCCCAGCTCAGCCCAGTGGCAGCCCAAACACCTCCTAGACCTGCTGCAGCCTGAAGCCTGCTTCCAGCAGTGGCAAATGTATTTACTTGTGTATTTACACAGGTAGTAAGAGACTGAATCTAAAAATTGTACATTCTGTGAGCATGTGTTCACTGAGCTTAAGTAAGTTTTGAAAAAATAGGGGGCTTGTAGATCAAGACTCAAAACAGTGTCACATCCCACTTAACCCATACCAAGAGACATCTCTGATATTTCATAAGTCTGGCAGGTTAGTAATGAAATGATAAATATTAATTATAGAGTGGATTGGCACAGTAGTTATTTTGGTGATTTCTTTGCCAACATCATGTATTTACATTTTAAGTGTCTAAGCAAAATGATGATATAATTGAACTGCGTAAAATTACAGACCTAGAAAATGAGGCTTATGCATTTTTTTTTTTTACTTTTTTTTTATTTCCCTTTAATATATATGGAATTCAGTGGCAAATTTCAACCAGACTTGACATAATCCTAGAGGCCTTAAAGATACTTCTTTAATCTCCAGCAGAATAGTCATCTTTCTGAGGAAAGGCTTTCAGTTAAGGAATGTAAGTGCTGGAATAATAAGTTAGAGGTTTAGCCACTGGAAATGATAAGCAAGGCTCAGTGCTAGGTCCTGTGCTTGGGTTTCAGTCACCCCATGAAGCACTACAGGCGTAGGGAAGAGTGGCTGGAAAGCTGCCCAGTGTAAAAACACCTGGTGGTGTTGGTTAGTAGCTGAACATGAGCCAGCTAGTGCCCAGGTAGCCAAGAAAGCCAAAGGCATCCTGGATTATACCAGAAATAGTATGACCAGCAGGATTAGTACTCAGCGCTAGTAGGGCTACAGCTCAAATTCTGTCTTCAATTTTGGGACCCTCACTACAAGAACGTTGAGGTACTGGAGCATGTACAAAGAAGGGACACGAAGCTGGCAAAGGGTCTAGAGCATAAGTCTTATGAGGAGCAACTGAGGGAACTGGAATTGTTTAGCCTGGAAGAAAGGAGCCTGAGGGGGGACCTTATCACTGTTTACAAGTAACTGAAAGCAAGTTTTAGTGAGGTGGGGGTTGGTCTCTTCTCCCAAGTAACAAGTGATAGGACAGGAAGAAATGGCCTCAAGTTACACCGGGGAGTGTTAGATTGGATATTAGGAAATTCTTTCATTAAAAAGGTTGTCAAGCATTGGAACAGGCTGACCAGGGATGTGATGGAGTCATCATCCTTGGAGATATTTAAAAGGTGTGTTGGCATGATGCTTAGGAACATGAAATATCATCTTGAAAAAGTATAGTTTTCCTGGGAACTGTAGTTCAGCCTTCTTCTGGTATGTCAGTTGGGAAGCCCTAATGCAATGATCAGCCTAATAAGGATCTGGCTAAGAGTTGTTTTTCAGTTAGAGAAAAGACTGATTGTAGAATTCTATAAAATCAAGAACTAATGGAGGAAGGGAACAAGAGATTATTATTTAAATTGTTATACTCACAATAGAGGAAAAATATATCAGTGAAAGAATCTAGGACCAACTGAAGAACAGGAATTCTTTTTTGGAAAAGTAAAATTAGATAATGTTATTAATTGTCAGCAGTTGTTGAGGAAGCCAGGAGTTTTAAGAGTCTAGATGGTACTAAAGGTGCTGTAACAGGGTAGATCTTGCAGGGGATGTTAAAACTGCATGCTTCAAACAGACTTTCAGAAGCCAAACTGCCAACACATGGAGTGGGGAATAAAAAAAAAAAACCCAAAAAAAACCAACCCAACAAATTCCCCTTAAAACCCCCCAAAACTACAACCAAAAAAAAGGTACAAATTTGTGCTGATTCCTTATATTTTATTTTTTTTTTTCCACTGTTCTAAGAACTGCAGTACTGCCTAGTTGGACCTCTGACTTATGGGTTTTAGTCTGAAATTCAGAGTTTATTTGTGCTTTCAAACTAAAACACTTATAATTTTTAAACTAGCTGTAACTTTGTCAGTAGAAGATTTAATCAAAAAAATTATCACAGCCTTGATAATGATGTATTTAATGCCATGAAAAGATTGTTGGGTTGTTTGTTTTTTTTTTTAAATTTTTAACTTAAGATTGTCTTGTACATTAGATTGCTTATTAATTTGTCTTGCTAATTTCATATTAATTGCAACCCTGTTGGTTCTCAATTAGAAAGCTTTCAAAGCAATCCTTTGACAGAAAATCAGTTTCCTAAATCAAAATAATTAAAAATGGGAACTTGGTAGTACCCATACAATAGCATTCAAAGATCAAAGAGCTTAAGGGTTAAAAGAATGAGCTTGAAAAGCCAGTCTGATTTCTTATGATCTCTGGCAGTGTCACTTATATATAAGCATTTCCTTGAAATTTTAATTTTATGAAACAGAAAGAATATTTATGCCAGAGACTGTTTTTATAATCCAGACAGGGCACATAAGGCTGTTCTGACATTTTTCCACAAGTCAAAGAGAATACTTTAACTGTATTAAGAGCAATAATCTCAGTTATTCAGAATTTCTTAATAGGCAGCTGCTTCTTTGAGGTAGACTAACTATAAAGTGTTTGTTTTTTTTTTTTTCTTGGTCAGTAATACTTCCAATACCTGGTGATAGCGTCTATTCTTTGCTATTTTTAAGCTTTGAAATTTCAGGTCATCTTCACAAAAGTATCCTAAAACTTTGCAAACATTTATCTCAAATAATCAGTGAAGATATTTGAAACAAAAACTATTTAAGGTAAGGAAAATAATATTAAAAAAAAAATCCTAATTTACAATTCTTGACCTATGTAGTTCTCATTATTAGAATTCTAATTCCCTGCAGCTCTACATTAGCAGCGAATCAGCAAAGGGCACCAGAAGTTTATTTCCTAGATATCTGTTCCTACCATGTTTATACTCATGTCACAGAATGATGCCAGAGCAAGCAGACTAGGTTCATTTCTGTTGAAACTGAACTGAAATAAACATTCCTGAAATATGCCTAAGGAACTCTTTCCCAGTGAAGGCCTTTCAGCTCAGAGGACTAACCAAGTGCTAGTCCAAAAGAAAATTTCTGAAACTCCTACATCATGGGCTTCAGGAAGTCAGTCTGAAGTATTTCTACAGTGCTGCACTGCTAGCAAATGCAGACACAGGCAAGGGGCCTGCCCCTGCCAGCATTCTGTAGTTTACAGGTCCATGGCTTCACATTTTTGTTTATAGATATCCTCTTTATTAAAGAGACAAGGAGACCCAGTGAAAACTTTGCATTTGAATGTACAAATTATACACTTCTAGCACTATCTCATAAATACTGTCCTTTTCATCCAGAACTGAACAGAAAAAAATTACTTCATTCCACTTCTTCATCAAGGCTTATCATATCTATCTTTTGTGTCATTTCTAACACAAATTCTCTATCCTTTGATGGAAACTATTGGAAACATTTAAAACTATTTTTATTTTAATAATTATCCTCCCTAGCCTTTTTCTCCCTATGCATTCTATGAGGGACTAAGTCAGTCATTTATTAAAACACATAGATGATTAGCTTTTCTCTGATAAGCAGTTACCCCTGTGCAATTCAATATCTATAGAGGGATTAATATTCCTAACAAAGATAATCAATGCTATTAACATCAAGGAGGATGTTAAGTATAATTAGAAATCAACTGATTTACTCATAGGACTTTTTTCAGGATAATACTTCTATAATGTATTATTGAGGCTCTTTAAACACATCTTAATTCCCTGTTGTCTTAGACGTGACTTAGCTGCATGGATCAAAGACTAAAAATAATACCAGTTGAAATCTTGCTTAGGGAGAAGTCTGCCAGATTTTGCTTAATATTAACAAATAAACTTTCTGTTAAGTACTTCATGATATCTGTTTAGTATTCAGTTAAACAGCAGCAAAACTTGTTGCAACCAATAGGAGTTCTGTCTCTTGACATGTTTCCCAGATAACTGTTCTGTTTTCCTGAGTGATGTATTATTCGTTAATTGCTGTTTTGGAAGCATTCAAATATTTTAGTTATTATAACAGCTTCAATAGTGAGATTGAAGTAATTATAAATTAGGTCCCATGCAATTTGATTTTTAGAATTTGAAATACAGGAATGGATGCTTAAAGTAGGAGCTGTATTTTCCCACATGAGAATTCAGTGTCAGATCTTGCTCTTAAATCTGGTATTTCCTTTCTGATTCCATGGGTCTTGAAAAACCAGAGCATACATGGAAGAAAAACTTTGTTAATTCATATCTAAAATAAAACCTTTCTTTGCTGTAATGGAGTACTCTGTGTGTCAGAAATATTTTTGACTTTTATCCAAAGATTAAGAGCTGTATGATGTGGTTTGTACTTGAACTGCCTAGCTTTCTGACAACTGGGAAACAGTGTAATTAGAAATCCACTCTTCTTGTCTGCATTTTACATGTTTATTACATAATTAGAGAGGAGGGTTCTCACTGGTTCTCACTTATTTGCATCAGCTGAAGATGTGGCCTTTTTTTCACAACTGTTACAGGAGAAAGCATCCTTCAGTTGTTCTCCACATTCTTAAAATATAGGACTGTGATGCCTTAAATCACAGGATACTCTGATATGTAGGCTTCTATCAATTGTGGTTTTGATAATACAGCATTAGGATTGCACATTATGACCAATACCAGATGCGTCGTTCCTGTGTGATCTTTTTTATAAAAACGCTACCTCAATTTGTAACGATTTACAGATAGGAATGATAACTTTCTGTTACAGGAAGAGGAAAAAGACAGCAATATTAAGTAAAAATATTTCAAGATTTTTTTCCTTAGGTATAAAATGCATGCATACAATAGTTTTGGCTTAGC
The DNA here is from genome assembly GCF_028554395.1 of Pezoporus wallicus. NCBI lineage: Eukaryota > Metazoa > Chordata > Aves > Psittaciformes > Psittacidae > Pezoporus > Pezoporus wallicus. The sequence goes on along the minus strand of NW_026642986.1, from coordinate 318,909 downwards.
ATAAGTAATTTTGTATATCAGGATGTGATAAGACTCTTCGTATTCTGTCAGAGATACTTAATTCAGATTTTATTAGCTTGTTAAATCAGTGTGTTTCTTAAGAGGTTTTCTCTGAGCTATCATTTGTTCATATTGACTGGATAATCTCTGCTTGTTTCTTAGGCAAAATAATTTTATTTTGTCGTCTTGTCTGCCAACTTTATGGTATTTCTCTTAGTATCACTACATAATAGGAATGTTGTTTGAGAAGCATTCTGGAGGTCATCTCTTCCAATCTCCTCTTTACAGCAAGACTGTCACAAGCATTCAGTCAGATCTCAGCTTTGACTAGTCAACTCTCCAAGGATATAGACACTGCCACTTCTTTTCTGATGTTACATGCTTCTAGCGATTTTAATTTTTCATGAGGTCCACAGTTTGCAGTCTTCTCAATTACTAGGTTGTCTGACAACCTGCATACTGAAAAGAGCTTGTCTCTGACATTTGTAACTCTGTTCCAATAAGTTGTATGCAGTTATTAGCTCGATACTTAGCATTTTATTTGCCAGAACAAACAAGCCAGTTTCCTTCATAACTTTTTCATGAGACATTTGCTCTAAGCCGCTCATCAAAGCCCTTTGCTGGACTCTTCCAGATTCTCCGTATCCTTCTTGAACTAGATGCCTGAAATTGCACATGGTACTCCAGCTGTAACCTTACCAGCATTGAACAGAGGGTTGGAGAACTCTTCATTCAAAGTATTTGCCCAGGTGTCATTCAGAAATAATTATTTTTCTTTTTCAGATAATTGAAAATAAATCAGAAAATTTTCTTTCAATGTAATTTAATGTTTTTGAAGATACTTTTTTATGGAATAAATTTACACCCAGATGTTTTCTTATTTGACCAAGGTAACTAATAAAGTTTGGAATTAAGCCTTGCTGTGAGACAGAGGTTGGATAAAATAGTCTTTAGAGGTCATCTCCAGTGTAAATAATTCTGTGATTTTGTCTCAGTTTTTCAGAGCTATAAAGAAAAATAATTAAATTTCACAGCTCAACCCATCCCAGATTTAGCCTAGAAATTTCTGTAGATGACAAGCTTTTTGCTGAATAAAGATAGTTACCTGTAAGGTAATTGAATTATTTCTGTGTGTAGATTATCCTTTCTTTATACTTTAATATACCTATCCTTTTAATATATTGATCTATATATTGAAGCAGCAAGACGAATTCTTAAATTAAATATACATGGTGCAGTAATATGTCATTTGTTAAAAGTGGATTGGGAGCATTCAGCATTGTGGAGGCCTGTGCATGAAAGCATATTGTCTTTGCAAAGGACTGTGATTTTAACAGCCATAGAGACAAGTACATTGTGGACCTGACTGGTTAATTATTTAAACTATACCAACAGGATACCTTTAAATTATAGATAAAAATACATGCAACAGTAGTTCTAGGTTTTTGTGCCATTGAAATAAGGTAGTATTTTTAAAAGCTTTCAATGAAAGATAAAATGCATTCATACAAATAATTATATATCAAGATGTTTCTGACTAAGATTGTCTGAATACTCAAAGTTATGTACTCTAACATTTTTAATTTTCTTGTAAATTCCCGAAGCAGAAAGGACTGTATAGAGGAAACATGTCTCAAAATGGCTAATTCTCCATCTTATGCTTCCAGTTTCTTTCTTTCTAAGCAGAATTAGTGGTGGATGCAGATATTTCTGTTGTTACAACAATCCCAGTTGATAATATTTTGAAGTCCTGTATGTGTTAGTAATACTGGAAAAGTAAAAAAAATACTGAGTACTGGATTGTGGACTCTTGCATTTCAAACTGCAGGTGCTAGTTTTTCAAGGACTTAATGGAAGGAACAGGGAAAACAAACAAACAAACAAATATTAAATTCCAGCCAGTTTGGAGTGTCTCAAGAAACACCTACGTTTTATAAGAAGCATGCAGGCAAAGTGACTAGTGCCAAGAGGAAGGGAGCAAGTTCTTAAATCTGAATTTAGACACTGCCTAGGTATATGTGCCTGGCAGCAGGAAGTCCCTGTAGTCATTTCTCCATGCCCTGATGATGTCTGACTTCAACAGGATAGCAGATTTCAGAAATGGACTGTGAATGGGGCAATTCATTTCTCTTTGAGCTATAAATTAATTTTCTTGATATGTCAAACTAACATCTTTGGGTCATGTCTACAATGTCTTTGTCAACTCTTACACTTAAAAATGTGGGGTTTTGTGTAGTTCCAAAACATGGGAATGAACTTGTTTTAAAGAAAACCCTGAACAGAAACTGTAACTGATTTTTGAGGCACAATATGCTTTTACTAGATGAGTTCTTTCTCTGAAACAGATAATTTTTGGATGTGTCACCTTTCAGAAGGAAAAAAAAAAAAAAAAAGACAAATCTGTGAGAAAAGCCAGTGCAGCTGGTTGTTTAGAGGTTCTTGGAATCGGGGTTAAAATGCTCTCGGTTCGGCTACATAGAACATTGATTAGTCGGTGTGTTTTATTCAAGACTAAGTTAATTATATACTGCTCTTTCTGTTGCTGACTTTATTTATTGTTCTAATTTAACTTATTTGCTACTGGTATATTTTATAGACACTCCTATGTTTTTAGCAACAGTTGCCAAAAGACAAGTTGTATTCAATTGTAGTAGATGCTGCATCAAGCCATCTACTAGTTTGTTAATCTCACCTAATAACTTCTGAACTCAAAGCCTAATTTCAGTGTTTTTCTGGTGAGAATTGAGGGGAAGGGATTGACTACCTTTCACTTCAAAGTTCTGTTGTTTTTTCATCAGCCAAGATACATTGATTCCATACTTACGTGATCTGATTTCTTGCCTTATCTTATTACTGTCTTTCGGCAACTATATTTTCATTTTAGAGAAATCTCTGAATACATACTCCAGATTAGAAGCAAACATGATATGACTCCTCTGTAGAATGTGCTTGAAGCAGGCGTTTTGTGAGCATGGGTTGTATATTGTTTAAGAATGGGAAAACTTTTGGCTCCCACTGATACATGAAGGAATCTATTCTTCACAATATCTTCTACCACTCATTAGAATCATAAGGGACATAGATCAACCAGTATCTTGTAATGTCCAAGCTGTAGGAAAGAATTTTGAAATTGCAGGGTCTGCCAGACTCCGAAGAAGCTTCCCAGTGTTGTGCTGCTGATACAGATATAAGATTCCAGTATTTTTTTCTTTTCCTTTTTGTTAGGTTAGTGATGTTGAATTGGTTGCATGATCGTTTGAAGGGTTAATGTGTTTTGCATTCAATAAAATCCTTACAGACAACTTTTAACTAGAAGTTTGAAAAGCATGTTGTTTGGATATAGATTGCAAAGGCCAAGTACTTAGAATGCTGGCTCAATCCTGTACCTCTCTGCAATTTGAATGACCACTTGTGCTATTACCTGGTTTTGTGGAGAGAATTTTGGCAGTGAATCACTTTGGTTTTTTGTTGTTTTTTTTTTTTGTTTTTTTTCTGAGTCCTTGTTCTAGTATCATGTTTACTGCTGCTGCTCTGAAGGCAGTATGAATGTATTCTTCAATTAGGGTGTACATGTTCACTTACTGTCTTGGCATATTATCAAACTAACTGTTGCTAACTACCAAGAAACAATGAAGAAATGTAGTTTTTAAAAGTTTCTACTTCTACTGGATGGTGTCCAGTTGGGGTTTTAATATCAACAAAGACAGAATTGGCAACTGGTGCAAGCGTTTGACCAACTTCACAGTAAAAAAAAAAAAAAAGTGCTTTCTTATGTTTAATCAGAATTTCCTGTATTTGAATTGTGCATGTTGCCACTTGCTTGTCATTGGGCACCACTGAGAAGAGTCTGGCTCCGTCTTCTTTAACACCCCCCCCACCCCGCACCCCCCCATCAGGTATTTATACACATGGATGAGAACTCACCCTGAGTCTTCTCCAAACTGAACCGACTCAGATCTCTCAGCCTCTCACAGCAGGTGATGACTTTAGGCTGCAGCACGTCTGTGATACCGATACAGTATGTCTGTGATAGAGTTTATCAGCTGCTTCTACATGAAGAAAGCCTGGACCAGTGCTGGTAACAGGAGGTGAAAGGAGGTTATGTATTAAAACACATTTTATTAAGATTAAAAATATTCCTGTTCAACTAAATATTACCAGCTGTACCATCCATGATTTCTGTTTATTAAGAGCAAAGTATTATTATTAAGGTTTTGTAGTCAGCTTGTACCACTTTCTTTGCCTAGAAGCTTTCAAGTTTTGCAAAATATATTTGCAAAAATATATTAAATCCATTTTAGGTTAGATTTAAAAAACAACCCATCAGATTAAGGTTGGAAAAGACCTTTGAGATCATCAAGTACAACTGTTAAGAGAACATTAGCAAGTCTACCACTAAAGCATTTCCCTATGTGCCATATCTCTGTATCTTTAAAATACCTCCAGGAAGGGTGACTCAACCAGTACCCTTGAGCAGCCTGTTCCAGTACTTTGTAAGCTTTTCAGTGAAGAAATTTTTCCTAATATCCAATGAAAACCTCCCCTGGCACAACCTCAGGCTTTCTTCTCATCCTATCACTTATAGAATCATAGAATCATAGAAGAGTTAGGGTTGGAAAGGACCTTAAGATCATCTCAATTCCAGCCCCCCTGCCATGGGCAGGGACAATTCCCACTAAACCATATCACCCAAGGCTCTGTCCAGCATGGCCTTGAACGCTGCCAGCGATGGAGCATTCACAACTTCCCTGGGCAACCCATTCCAGTGCCTCACCACCCTAACAGGAAAGAATTTCTTCCTTATATCCAATCTAAACTTCCCCTATTTAAGTCTGAACCTGTTACCCCTTGACCTATCACTACAGTCCATAATGAATAGTCCATCCCCAGCATCCCTTTAGCCCCCCTTCAGATATTGGAAGGCTGCTATGAAGTCTCCACACAGCTTTCTCTTCTTGAGGCTGAACAGCCCCAACTTTCTCAGCCTGTCTTCATACGGGAGGTGCTCCAGTCCCCTGATCATCCTCGTGGCCCTCCTCTGGACTTGTTCCAACAGTTCCATGTCCTTTTTATGTTGACGACACCAGAACTGCACATAATATTCCAGGTGAGGTCTCACGAGAGCAGAGTAGAGGGGCAGGATCACCTCCTTCAACCTGCTGATCAACCTCCTTTTGAATGCAGCCCAGGACACAGTTGGCTTTCTGGGCTGCAAGCGCACACTGAAGCCAGCTCATATTGAGCTTCTCATCGACCAGCACCCCCAAGTGCTTCTCTGCAGGGCTGCTCTGAATCTCTTCTCTGCCCAACCTGTAGCTGTGCCTGGGATTGCTCCCACCCAGCTGTAGGACCTTGTACTTGGCATGGTTAAACTTCATGAGGTTGGCATCAGCCCACCTCACAAGCATCTCGAGGTCCCTCTGGATGGCATTCCTTCCCTCCAGCATATCAACCTAACCACAAAGCTTGGTGTCATCGGCAAACTTGCTGAGGGCGCACTCAATCCCAGAGTCCATGTCACTGACAAAGGTGTTGAACAAGACTGGTTCCAACACTGTTCCCTGAGGGACACCACTCGTTACTGGTCTCCAGCTGGACATTGAGCCATTGACGACAACTCTTTGCGTGCGGCCATCCAGCCGAGTGGTCCATCCATCAAATTGATGTGGCTCCAATTTAGAGACAAGGATGTTGTGTGGGACAGTGTTGACTGCTTTGCACAAGTCCAGGTAAATGACTTCAACTGCTCTACCCCTGTCCATCAGTTCCACAGCCCCATCATTGGTCAGGCAGGATTTCCCCTTAGTGAAGCCATGCTGGCTGTCACCAACCACCTTGTTGATTTTCCTGTGCCTTAGAATACCTTCCAGGAGAATCTGCTCCAAGATTTTGCCAGGCACAGGGGTGAGACTGACTGGTCTGTAATTCTCTGTGTTATCCATTTTCCTCTTCTTGAAAATGGGGGTTATATTTCTTTTTTTTCCAGTCATCGGGAACTTTACCTGGCTGCCATGATTTTTCAAATACGATGGCCAGTGGCTTAGCAACTTCATTCGCCAGCTCCTTCAGGACCCGCGGATGGATTTCATCAGGTCCCATGGACTTGTACACATTCATATTTTTAAGATGGTCTCAAACCAGATCCTCTCCTACAGTGGCCATAGGGTCTTTATTCTCACAGTCCCTGCATCTGCCTTCCAAGACTTGGGTGGTGCAGTCAGAGCCTTTGCCAGTGAAGACCAAGGCAAAGAAGTCATTCAGAACCTCAGCCTTCTCCAGATCCAGAGTAGCCAGTTCTCCTGATAGCTTCCGGAGGGGGCCTGCGTTGTCCTTAGTCTATCTCTTACTGGCTATGTACCTATGGAATCCCTTCCTGTTATCCTTAATATCCCTAGCCAAGTTTAATTCTAACTGGGCCTTAGCTTTCCTATCCTGGTCCCTAGCTTCCTGGACAACATCCATGTACTCTTCCCAGGCCGCCTGTCCTTGCTTCCACATTGTGTAAGCCTCTTTATTCCTTCTAATTTTCCTCACCAGCTCCTTATCCATCCTCCTGGCCCTCCTGCTGCACTTCCTTCTAGTTGGGATGGGACATTCCTGAGCTTCTAGTAGGTGATCCCTGAATATCAACCAACAGCCTTGGCCCCCCCTGCCTTCTAGGGCTGTATCCCATGGAACTCTACTAAGCAGGTTCCTGAAGAGGCCAGAGTCTGCTCTCTTGAAGTCCAGGGCAGTGAGCTTGCTGCGATCTTCCCACTGTCCTGAGGATCTCAAATTTGACCATCTTAAGATCGCTGCAGCCAAGGCTGCCCTGGAGAGTCACATTTCCAATGAGCCCCTCCCTGTTGGTGAGCAAGAGGTCAAGCATGGCACCTCTCCTTGTCGGCTCCTCTATTACTTGCAGAAGGAAGTTGTCTTCTACACAATCAAGGAACCTCCTGGATTGCTTGTGCCGGGCCGTACTGTCCTTCCAACAGATGTCAGGGTGGTTGAAGTCACCCATGAGAACAAGGGCCTGCGAGCACGAGGCTTTTCCTATCTGTCTATTGAGTGCTTCATCCACAGGTTCTCCTTGATCAGGTGGTCTGTAACAGATCCCCACAGTAATGTCTCCCATAGCTATATTCCCTTTAACCCTGACCCACAAACTCTCTGTGGACTGCTCACCTGTCCCCAGACAGAGTTCCATACTCTCCAGCCTATGCCTAACATAAAGGGCAACTCCCCCTCCCCACCTGCCAGGCCTGTCTTTCCTAAAGAGCCTGTAACCTTCCATTCCAACACTCCAGTCATAGGAGCCATCCCACCATGTTTCTGTGATGCCTATTATATCATACCCCTGTAGATGTGCACACATCTCCAATTCCTCTTGTTTGTTCCCCATGCTATGGGCATTTGTATAGAGGCATCTGAGCCGAGCTCCAACTGAAACCAGCTCATTGGCTGGAGCAGCTGGGATATCTCTACATTGCTCCAAGCATTTATTATAGGTTCTGGCAACTGACTGGATGTGTTGGGATGGAATGATGCCCCCCTCCCCCAACCCATCTAGTTTAAAGCCTCCTTGACCAGTCTGGCAAGCCTCCTACCAAAACCACTCCTCCCCTTCGTCAGACCAGCTCCACCAGCCCCCAGTAAACCTGGCCTACTAACTTCGATCTCGTGTTCAAGACACCCAAACCCCTACCTATGGCACCACTGTTCTAACTATTTATTAACCTGGCTAATCCTCCTAGCTGTTTTTAGGTCCTCCCCTGTACCCTGGAGAATTGATGAAAAGACCACCTGAGCTCCAGAGCCCCTAACCACCTCCCCCAGGGCTCTGTAGTCCTTCTTTATGTTTCCCAGGCTACTGCTATCTATATCAGTACCACCCACATGTATCACTAGAAGCTAATAGTCCGTGGGACTTACTGGACCAGGCAGCCACTCTGCAACATCCCTGATCCGTGCCCCCGGTAGGCAGCACACCTCCCTTGAGAGTGGGTCAGGCCGACAGATGAGTGCTTTTGTCCCTTTCAGAAGGAGAGTCCCCTACTACTGCGACCCGACGCTTCTACTGGCAGCGACAGTAGAGATCTTTAGCAGTGCACAAGCTGGTTGGTTGTGGTGTGCGTCTCCTCATCAGCCCCCTGCAGGACAGCAAAGCGGTTCTGGGTGGGGCCAACAGATCTGGGAGGAAGCCCCTTGCATTTAACTGCCCTCTTCCCCCCCCCCCCCCCCTTTTTTTTTTTTTTTGTTACTATTTCCCATCTTGCTATGTTAACGGCCTCCTTCTTTCCTCCATGAGCTACAGGGGATGCTTGAGGGTCCTGCACAGTTTGGGCAGGAAGCAAGCATTGCTGCTTCCTCTCAGCTTCCCTGACATCTTTTAGCCTATTGACAGTGTCCCGCAGCTCAGCCACCTGCTGCAGGAGGACCTCCACCAGGGAGCACCGAGCGCAGCCCTGCCCATTGTGCACCCTCCCCTCACCAGACCAGTGCAGGCACTCTCTACACTCCGAGCTCTGCACTGCAGCCTCCCTTCTCATCCTCCGTCTGGGTGCCTATGCTGGCCACTGCCGGGGCAGCCAGAGCAGAGCTCCCAGACCGGGCTCTGGTCATAAAGCGAGAGATCACCATCCCGCTCGCCTGCCCGCGCAAACTGCCTCGACCCGCCCTGGTGGCCCGCGCTCCCTGGGTCAGGTTTTTACCCACTCAGGGCTGGTGCCGCTCCTCCCGGTTCCGCCCCCTGTGAGTCCCTGCTCGCGTCAGCTGAGCTGCCGGCTCCTGGGCCACTCTTGTCTAGAACTTGAGGCTCCCTCGGTGGCTCTCGCCGCTCTGAGTTGAGGCTCCTGGACGCTGAGCTTCGCCCTGCTCCGGTGTTGAAGGCGTCTTGAGCTACTCACCTCAGCAATTGACTTGTTACTTAGGAAATGAGTTTTCAGATTGAATATAAGCCCATCTACCAAGCATGTGCCAGCCCTCCCATTTACTCTGCATCGCTCATCGTAGTTTGCTGTTACTGAAAAACTTACTTTGAAGATTAAGGTCTGAATTTTTCAGGTTTATTAAGGTACTTTTGGGTGTTTCGGATATTCTATCTTGGGTGTAGGAGAAATTTTGAAGTTGAGAATTCACTGACTGTGTAATTTTAAGTTTAGGAAGCATGTTTCTTAAAATTTATAAGCTCTTAAAATAGTTCTTTCTGTTTATTGTTGCAAAAAAAAACACAAACCCAAACATTTTCAGTGTGAGATTTTGTTACGGTGGTGTTAAGCTTTGATAAGTACAATCATACTATTCTATATTATTCTTTCCTACATACCTAATTGTTTATGTATGAGATCAATGTATGATAAAGATTCCCTGGTATGTTTATTTACAGTTAATATAGTGTAATGTTCTGTTAAGCAATGAATTTTAAACTTCACTATACTTTTCATTCATAATAAGAAGCTCTACTAAATTTAGCTAAAATAACTTAAATAGAATTACATATCTCCATGATGTCATGTCTGTCAGAATACATTTTGTAGCTAAAGTCTTCCAAAAGTCATGCCTTTTACTTACAGAAAATCATTCTTGACAAAAAACAGACTTCCAAGTAAATAAAATTAGATATCTCCATTTTTTTTTTTTTTAATCGGATGTAGTTTAATCTTGATCTTGGAGATAAACTTCTAAGTCATGATTAGAAATTTACATCAGGATTAAATATTGATGACATATTCTTTAGAATATCTGAATAAGGTTGAGCTTCTAGATCTATTTTTAAATATTTATACCATTTTCCCCTCTCTTAAGTTTTGAGAGAATTGAGCTCCCAATATCGGTCTGCTGGGAAATCTTAATAAAACTCACAATTTCGCATTTTTGTTTTTTTTTCTGAAATACAGTTTCCTTAATGTGGGGGTAGGGAGGGGGCAGTAGTGAGTAACATCTGTTTGAGATAAGACTTGAGAATAATGTTACAACAAGCAGACTTTGTTTAAGCAATGTCCTGTTTTTGTTGTAGTCTCTACTCAGATATTAATAGCTTATCTATTTTACTGTTTCTTCTGCAAGTGTCATAGAAAAGAGTATTAAACAGGATTTTCTGACTGTGCTTCAGTATTTGACCATTGTTGCACAAAGCTGGATCGTGTTGATTATCTTGCATTATGCATTTCACTCCTGTAACATCTGTTATTCCTCAGAAGTCATTTTGAACTTTGTGTGACTTCTAGCTCTTCTCATCAGTGAAAATGACACTTCAACAGATGTAGGAAATGAATTCATGATGACACAAAGACTGTTTTGTCTACCTAAAAATAAACCACTCTGTGTTCTATAAGATAGAAATTCAACAAAGAATCCATAATGATTCAACTAAAACCTTAGAACTGTATCAGGCCTGTGTTTCCTACTGACAAATCCAAATTAATGCTTATGTTATGAAATGGAAAGTTCAGTTATACTGGACTACTTAATTAATTATGAAGCTCGATGTCAAGCAATTAAGAATGTAACAAATATCTTTCAGTACTGTCATACCCTAGAGAAGTGGTATGGTATGATTTAGCAGTAGCCTGCCCACTACAGAGCTGAAAAATAACCATCCTCCCTAGATTTTGGGCTTTGGCTTTGCTGATGCAGTTTGTCTTTCAGATATTTCTGCAAAACAAGACAGGCTATGATTGCGCCACTTAATATGTCTTTATTCATAAGGAAAAACCCCAAGGTTATAGTGCTTACAGGATATTAGAATGCTGTCTGAATTAAAGAAAAAAACAACTATATATGGCTTATTAAACTGCTAAAACAAATTGAGAAGAACATAAAAGTGCATTTAAATGATAACATTTGGAGTGCATTACATTTGAATAGGCTATGTGGATTAAATATTCCCTCTAGGTTCCAACACACAGAGTAAAAAAACCCAAATCTTTAGCGTTATTTTTTGTTCCTGAAGGATTACAAGTGTATAAGATGTTTTAAAACACTGAGTCCCACAGTCTTCACAAACTCTATGAGAACATTATTTCCTTTTCACTGGGTATGCAGATGAGAGAACTTCTTCCCCATAGACAGTTCACTTAGATATAAATGTGTCACTATGTGATAAAATCTTATTTTTTCTAGCATTTTGTTGCTTTTGTTCAACCTTTTGTTGAAGTTTTGCTGTTTAATGATGATCATTTTAGTAATGATGCCATTAGTTTTAACGGTTCTTTTCTGTAACATCTGACTGCATGCTGTTTCTTCTTCAAAAGGTCTACAGTGTTGAAGTCATCTTCGTTGTCCATATGAAGAAAAAAAGAGTACCTTAGGTCACTTAAGATATCTATGAACATTATTTCTATTTGTTGATTCTGTCTCTTGAGTGCAAAGAGCTTAACAGACTTTAATTCAGTTCTATTTTGTACTGTTGGTTTAATGGTGTTCTTTAGGGCAGAGCTGTATGGTTCCCCATTATTAGATTACTCATTGAAGCAGCTCAAATCAGACGTTCTCTTAAAGAACTGTAACTTTATGGATTGTATAATGGTTTTGTATTTCAGAATTTGCTAAATTAATAGTTGAAATATGTTAACTGTTTGAGATTTTTTAAAAAGGACCTAAAAAAGCATTTGCCCTAAAGGAAAATACCCTTAAATTGTCTGCTACTTAACAAGTTCAGTGTACATTTAATAATTTATGTTTTCTCATTTCAGCTTAGCAGTCCAAATGGATGTAAAGTGTAGTGTTATAAAAGAAAACAGAGCACAGTTTTTGGTGTTTAAAATATATTTAAACTAGAAAATCTTAGAAATTTAAGGGAGAATACATTTCTGCAAGTGTAATTTTCATTCAGAGCCCATTTGCTTTTATCTGAGAGTCAGTGGATTTAAGCAGAGTATTCTCAGAAGCATGCATAATAAAGGAGGAAAGGATTAACTGGGTGATTCTGGGATTGAATTTGATACCAATTAAAAACATACTAATTTCTTCATGCCCACAAAAAATGAAGGCAAGTTTTCTAAACATATTAAATATTAAATACTATTGTAATCATTTACTGAAAGAAAAAACACATCACCCAAGTGAGTTTACTTTCTACCTGAAGACAAAGCGTAGTAATAGCTTAGGGTGTAACTGTGGTCAGAAAACTGAATTAGGACCTTCGCAAAGAATACAGTCCTCAGCTATCTTGCAGTCTACTTGTTTTTCCTAAAAGTCACTGCCAAAGCCATCAAAATTAGCCTCCGCAGCTATTGCTCCTCTCCTTTGTTCCATGTTGATACCAGGCTGTGCTTTGTTTTGTCTTCATAGCCGTGCCCATTCCTATTTACTGCCTTCACGTTATCCTCTCCCTTTCAGTGGGTTTGCAGCCCAACATATTTAGAAGGACATCTCTGTAGCAGAGTGCTGTCTCTTTGTTCAACAGTAAATTCAAAAATGCATTCAGATCTATTGATCTGAATGTGAAAGGATACTCCTGCAAATGGTGCTGAAATCAATTAGTCTAGTGCATATTAGGCCTTATGAATAGTCACCTGTCTCCATGTTTAACAGAACAAATAGACCTCTTATTACTGCTCTTACTTATCTTCCTAAGTGATTTTTAAACCCATTAAGGAATAATTCAACAGAATCTGCTTAGTGTGGTACAGTTGATAATAATTCTTTTATAATGACTATGATCAAAAGGGAAGGGATTGGTTGCACCCCCTAGTGCTAATAGTGTTTTGGATTTTTTTTGCTACAAAACTGAACATGTACTGAAGACTAAAAGAAGCCCTGATTGACTTTACTTTTTCACAGAACAGCTATACTACAGTAGCATTACATTCCAGTGTACCTGAAGACATCTTCTAGATCTTGCCTTTTTTTAATTGATTTTTTATTTATTTATTCTTTGCAGCTAGTTATGAAGCTTGGGACTATTTTGTCGCATCTGTCAAGAAGATACTATCAATTTCTGGACTTAGTTTAACATAGCTATACAGAGCCTCTACTGACTTGAATTTTTTTGAACATCTTTGCTGACCTGATAAAATAAGCATTCACCTGTGTGTTCAAAGACGTTCTGACCAGTCTGTACAAATAACTCCCTTTATATTAATCCATTAGCTGTTAGTGTACAGCAGTGACTTGAATTGTGCATACGTTGCATGCCATCTTCATCAGAGTTTATAGCGCTCTAATGCACTTACGTAGTTCTACTTGTAATAAATTTGAAAGTAATATAAAACTTTCTGGATGGGTTGTTTCTTTGCAGTATTTTACTTTCAGTAAGTGATGAGTGATCCTTCTACTAGCAAACTATTGAACTATTTGCCTGACTACTTAATAAGCACAGATTGCTAGATTAATCACTTGGCAAAATTTTCCTTTCTGGTTTGCTCTATTTAGATGAAGCAGAGCTGGGGAAAATGAACAGATGGTCTTATATTTTTCTATCTTGTAAATATATATATATGTATCATATGTAGAAAATATTATTTCCTTTTGGTTTCAGAGATGTAGCTAGCATGTCTTCGCAGAGTTTATAATTGTACTTAAGAATTTTAAGTGGAGTTCAGCCCTTTGCCAAAACTGTGTTTTACAGACTCAAATACCTATTTCATTGATCAGGAAAATATATTTTTCTAACTTTTCACCTCTTATCATGCAGTTCCTTACTTTCTACCTGACATTTTTTACTTAATCTATTACATTTATGTAGTTCAACATCACTTACTGATTGGAACTAAGAAGTGAAATTGTCCTTGAAGCAATGCTGCTGAAATGCTGACATATGCATTTCTGAAGTAACTCTACAAGACTACAAACTTTATAAAAAAATACAGATAAGTGGTGGCACAGGACCTAAAAAAATGAGTCTGTGATTTGAAATAAGTGTCTGGGCTATAATCTCCTGAAATTCTCCAACCAATGGACTGATTAGTACCTCAGTTTCCAACCAAACAGTTGTATGTCCTGAGATTAAAATGGAGTTTAGCCTCACGGGTAAATAAAGAAATGGGGCTTTGAGTAGCCTCCTAGTTGATTTATTACTCCTTGATGCTTATTAAGACAAAAATAAAACTTTGTTCGAAATGCATTTCCTTTCCTATTCTTAAGTTTGGCCTTTCTTCTGGTACCACGGACGTAAACGCGACAGATGAGAATGATCAGTCTCTTTCTCTGTCAGTGCTATGCTTGTGTTCCAAAGCAGCCTTCGCTGTCTTCCTTGCTATTGCAAAGAAAATGGTACTAGTATGTGCTCTGGTATTAGGTTCAACATTTTTATAGTCCACTTCAGTTTCTTTGTCTCCTCTAGGTAGTCATGTCTTCTTCCTGATGGTCTTTATGGACTGACAGGTTTTGACGTTAGCAAACAGAGTGCACACAAGCATTTACTTTTGCCTGAAATAGGATGTGTTCCTGGGGGCTTTTTGTGGTTTTTCTTCTTAGTCATTTTCTTATGGAGGGCAGGGTACAAAATGTTAAGAATAGTTTAAGTTTTTTCACACCAAAAAGTTAGTTTGGAATTTAGTACTTCTCACCTCTAGAGATGTTTGTCCTTTTGTAGAATCACAGAATCATAGAATGGTTAGGGTTGGAAAGGACCTTTAGATCATCTAGTTCCAACCCCCCTGCCATGGGCAGGGGCACCTCACACTAAACCATATCACCCAAGGCCTCGTCCAACCTGGTCTTGAACACTGCCAGGGACGGAGCATTCACAACCTCCCTGGGCAACCTATTCCAGTGCCTCACCACCCTAAACTTCCAATCTAAACTTCCCCTGTTTAAGTTTTAACCCGTTACCCCTTGTCCTGTCACTACAGTCCCTAATGAAGAGTCCCTCCCCAGCATCCCTGTAGGCCCTCCTGCAGATACTGGAAGGCTGCTATAAGGTCTCAATGCAGGCTTCTCTTCTTGAGGCTGAACAGCCCCAACTTTCTCAGTCTATCTTCATACGGGAGGTGCTCCAGTCGCCTGATCATCCTTGTGGCCCTTCTCTGGACTTGTTCCAACAGTTCCATGTCCTTTTGATGTTGAGGACACCAGAACTGCACACAATACTCCAGGTGAGGTCTCATGAGAACAGAGTACAGGGTCACCTCTTTCAACCTGCTGGTCATGCCCCTTTTGATGCAGCCCAGGACATGGTTGGCTTTCTGGGCTGTGAGCACACACTGCCGGCTCATGCTCATTTTCTCATCGACCAGCACACCCAAGTCCTTCTCCACAGGGCTGCTCTGAATCTCTTCTCTGCCCAACCTGTAGCTGTGCCTGCTCCCACCCAGGTGTAGGACCTTGCACATGGCATGGTTTAACTTCATAAGGTTGGCATCAGCCCACCTCACAAGTGTGTCAAGGTCCCTCTGGATGGCATTCCTTCCCTCCAGCATATCAACCGAACCACACAGCTTGGTGTCATTGGCAGACTTGCTGAGGGCGCGCTCAATCCCACTGTCCATGTCACCTACAAAGATGTGAAACAAAACTGGTCCCAACACCAATCTCTGAGGAACACCACTCATTACTGATCTCCAGCTGGACATTGAGCCATTGACCACAACTCTTTGTGTGCAGCCATCCAGCCAGTTGTTTATCCACTGAATGGTCTACCTATCAAATTGATGTCTCTCCAATTTAGAGACAAGGATGTTGTGTGGGACAGTGTTGAATGCTTTGCGCAAGTCCAGGTAGATGACATCAACTGCTCTACCCCTGTCCATCAGTTCCACAGCCCCATCATAGAAGGCTACCAAATTGATCAGGCAAGATTTCCCCTTAGTGAAGCCGTGCTGGCTGTCACCAAGCACCTTGCTGTTTTTCCTGTGCCTTAGCATGCCTTCCAGGAGAATCTGCTCCAAGATTTTTCTGTGCACAGAGGTGAGACTGACTGGTCTGTGATTCCCCGGGTCATCCATTTTCCCCCTCTTGAAAATGGGGGTTATATTTCCCTTTTTCCAGTCATTGGGAACTTCACCTGACTGCCATGATTTTTCAAATACGATGGCCAGTGGCTTAGCAACTTCATTCGCCAGCTCCTTCAGGACCCGCAGATGGATTTCATCAGGTCTCATGGACTTGTGCACTTTCAGATTTTTAAGATGGTCTTGAACCAGCTCCTCTCCTACAGTGGGCACAAGGTCTTCATTCTCACAGTCCCTGTATCTACCTTCCAAGACTTGGGTGGTGCTGTCAGAGCCTTTGCCAGTGAAGACCGAGGCAAAGAAGTCATTCAGAACCTCAGCCTTCTCCAAATCCTGTGTACTTTCATACCAATTATATAAAAATAATCTAGTGATCTTGGGACTTGGGTATTGAGTATACAGCGTATACTCAATGTTCGTGTTGCAGTTTTCACCAAGGTGAAATATTTCCACATACACATAATAAACCATAATTATTACATTTTAAGACTGGAAACCTCAGATTCTTGAAACAGTGTTTTTTAAAACTTCAGATACACACTGAGGTTTTGGTTCATGTGTCATTCAATCCCTTCTACTTTTTTTTTTCTCTAATTTTGTCATAAGTTTTAGTATTTGAGGGTGTTATCCTTCATGTAACATCTTTATTTTGATTCTTTTCTCCACCTCTATGTATACTCCAGCTCTAAAGATACAATTCTTAGCTGAAACTTTTCAGATTTGTTGCACAGGCTCTGTAGTATAGAAACAGAAAATACAAAACCTGAAAATATAACATTTTAACTGATAAATGCCAAAATGTGTTCATAACCTACTTTATATTTTTCAGCTCTACTTCAAGTTACAATTTCACTTAGCAAAGTTGAGCTGAGTGTGGGTGAATCCAAGTTCTTCACATGCACGGGTATGTATTCACTTTTCTTGTAGGTACTTTTTTTTTGTATTTTGAACCTTCTACATAGAATCATAGCATAGTTAGGGTACATAATTTGAAACTGTCTTAATTGATTCACAGTATTAAGTTAGTGTATTATTGTATATTCCATTGACTTGTGAAAATTGTGATAAATAGTTGATCTTCATTGGCTTCATTGGTTTCCAGTCTAGAAACTATTTCTTACAGACTGAATAGCTCAGGTTGAATTGTCTGTATGAATACAGGTAGTTTGTATACTTTAGGATGCTTCTTTAGTTAAAATAGTTTCACTTGTCTAATTTAGAGAGTTAAATAAGCTACTAGGCTAAGCTTTACTATCCTCTCCAGCCTAATGAGGCACCCAAAAAGTTTTTTGCGGTGAGCCAGGTCTTAGGAGAAGAGTTTGCATTTGCAGCTGCTGATAAGGATCCTTGATGTTGCTGAGTAGCCATCTTCCATTGACAATGACACATGGCCTGACTGCATTGACAGTGCAACTGACTGATGACTTGACCTGCTGATCAGTGGCTGCTGAATGGCTTGTTTCTTTCTTTTAAGACTTTATATCTTTCTGGTTTTTTCCCTCTTCAATTCTTGAGCTACTAGT
This sequence comes from Pezoporus wallicus, assembly GCF_028554395.1. NCBI lineage: Eukaryota > Metazoa > Chordata > Aves > Psittaciformes > Psittacidae > Pezoporus > Pezoporus wallicus. Next base: position 301,511 of record NW_026642986.1, on the reverse strand, counting down.
CTCAACAATAAGACATCTGCCTGCAGTTTTGCCTTGCTTGTCTTTCTACAGACTTTCTCACAACTCTCAAGAATTTAGCAGTTCTCTGACATTGCGTAGACATTGTGCATTTGGTAAGCATGTCTATCTGAACTTCTAATGTTGGATTGTTTTTTGGTTTTGTTTATAGCCATTGGTGAGCCTGACAACATAGATTGGTACAGTCCACAAGGGGAGAAGATTGTTTCTAGTCAAAGAGTGGTTGTTCAGAAAGAAGGTGTTCGATCACGTCTGACCATTTACAATGCAGATATAGAAGATGCTGGTATATATCGATGTCAAGCATCAGATGCTAAAGGACAAACTCAAGAAGCTACTGTTGTTTTGGAAATTTATCGTAAGTAAAATATTATCAAATGAAAGACTATGTTTTAAAAGCCACTGCTATTGAAAAAGTGAAGCCTATACAAAATATCTTTCTAGGCTCTGAACCTTATCTTCCAAATAATTGCATCCCCTGCAGATTAGTTAATAGATATTACAACAAAGACTTAAATAAAATGGATGGCTACTTTATAATACTATAGCTCACTTTTCCTTAGGATGCCATCTAATGAGAGTGCACTGTAGGTCCCTCATGGAAAACAGGAAATATGAAAAAAAGTTATGTCAACCTAATTCTTAATTACAAAAATATCTACAAAATGCTACAAATACGTACATAAATAAAAGGGCAGGAAGTGTAATATATATCATTAAAAGGTGGATTTTAGACTGAATTAGGGTTTTTTTATGTCAGTCTTTTCTATTCTTGGCCTTATAATGACATTTTCCCATAAGGAATTGAAGATTACAGTGATGAATATCCAAAATGCATTTCAATTGCAAACAACTAATTGAGGAGTAGATTTGAAAAGTAAATACATTCCATTGTGGCAAGAGATTTTCTTAGAGTTTTTATTTGTTTGGCTGTGGGTTGTTCATCAAATTAGTTAAATGATGTTACATTATACTGTATTCTTTAGCTCAATCAGAAGCAATACATTAAACTAGTATATAGTGAAGATAGAAGGCAAGATTTTTGTTGGTGAAAGAGTAGGGCATTGCTAGTAGCCTTTCAACTGAGTTATTCTCTAATTTCTTTGGAAAATAGCTTTTTAATAGTCATAAAATTTATTTCTAGATGGGCTGAGCGCTAAGGATTGCAATGGACATTAAATTCAGAGTAGAATCATAAAGCATTACCTCTGAAAGGTACAGATAACTAGGATAATTAAAAAAATACAATTTAAGGAAGCCTGTTGATAAAACAATCGTTAAAATGGTGATAGGAATTGTAAGTCATCACAAGATGGCTTGAAATTTGGCCGTTCAAAGGATTTCAGGTTTTGTGGAATTTATTTGTATGCTTAAAACTGCCAGTCACTCCATTAGCAAACTGCTGAACAAGGCTGAAATCTTTTGAAATGTTTGAATGTGGTAATTTTAATAATTCTGAGGCTAGATAAACCTGAAGACCTATACAAGACATAGAAAGATTTGTGGCAACAGTCATACAAAGGTTTCATTGTGTTTATGATGTATTGTAAGGAAAAAGCAGGATACTAGGGTCTGGTTCAATACTCACTGATGCCTATGAGAGTTTTTCTTCTGACTTATATAAGGTCACATTCTTCAAATATTTCATAAAAATAATTTATACAAGTATGTAAGGGATGTATATAACAAAAGTGTGCTCCCTCTGCTATGGGAACTGTGGATTATTTGAGCCTAAACTTTTACCAATACAAAAAAGTGGAGGTGGAATTGCATCTGACTTATGTTCTCCAAAGTGTTTCCTAAAATGTAGTTGGCAGTTTCTGATCCTAAAGAACATAGGTCAGTTTGTTTGTTCTGTGTGCAATCTTCCAAATTTGTTTCTGCATTAGATCTTGTATGACATCATGGATTAGTGTCGTCTTGGACTTCTAACACTAAGTTCTAATAATACAGAACTTATTCAGGCCACTAATAAAATTAATATCAAGTTTGGTTATTTGCGGTTGGAAAAATTAAAAGCCTCATCAGGCTTAAGAATATCTTATTATTTCCCTCCAAAAAATGCTAAAATTTCTTATTACTTAATAATACTCATTTTTTTCTGTAGAGTTTCCCACTGGCTTTTAAATTTTTTTGTTTATTCAGCTGATGTTTTTCACAGTCAATGAGCCTAAAGTTCCACCTCTTCCAAATAATTTTGGTTGTTTTGATGGAAGTTTCAATGGAATAAAAGCATGAGGTTTTAATTCAGTGATAAGATAATGAGTAAATAGCAGAGTAAATAGACTATTAACCTGAATATATAAACATCTAAAAAAATAGGGGTTCAAAACTGGGCTCTGGAACAATGGAAAATATGTTTATAAAACATGCTCATTTTAGATAAATAAACGTTTTCATAATGCAAAATTATTGTGAAATAATTTCTACAGAGTGGAAATCATGTGTCCAGGACCACTTGAGCCCTATCTGGAAAAATTAAATGTATTATCACAATGAGAATGTTTAGTAGTCATCTTTATCTGATTTGGTGTCACATATCATTTCAGTGCTAAGTGAGCTGGAAGACACTTACTATATTCTGTTTTCTTCCTTTTCAGAAAAACTCACTTTCCAAGACATAGTATCTCCACAAGAGTTCAGGCAGGGAGAAGATGCAGAAGTTGTTTGCCATGTTACTAGTTCACCTGCTCCTGTTGTCAGCTGGTTATATCAGAATGAGGAAGTCACAACTATTGCTGACAGTTAGTATTTTGGTAACTCTTTAAGTTATACATTCTAATTAATTTTAAAATATTATTGTAAAAGAAGACTCATCACATTATAGTGGAGGATTTTGATTAGCATGTCATCATAAGTAGAATTTCACCAAGTCATGTGGTCTCTATAGAGAATCCATGTGCAATGGGTTCCCTCATATATCATTTTTTCGAATTGGGAGTTTTGTCTAGATGTATTATGAGGGTCAAAACACACAAAAGATTGCTGGGAACTTCTTTGCAGGAACTCTTCCTGAGCTGCCATATAGGAATTGAATAAGTTTCCAAAGCATGCACAGATAAAACTTCACTGTGCACAGAATGCAGCTTAGAGCTTGAAAAAGTAAAATTGCATCAAAGGTCTGTCACAAATTTTTCATTATTTTCATTTTATTTTTTCCAATCAGGTTTGCTGCTGTTGGATTAGCAAAGGAATAAAGCAAAATTTCCTTTCTTTTTCAAAATCATACATTTTGAAAATTAGGAATTTTTAAATTTCAGTATGTCAGCTTGTCTTTTTAACCATTTTCTTTCACAGTGCTTGCAATTTAAAAAGGTATAATGATAGAAACCAGTTGTAATTTAAACACCAGAATAGTTTCCTTGTGTTCTGAAGTATTATCCAAGTGAGATCCCAGTCATGCCTGTGTGGAAGCAGCATTTTAAACCATTTGAAAATAAGACATTGTGAACTTTGTGAGTTTTGGCTACATATATATGGGTTTGTAATGCAGGTGGAAAAAGGGTATAGTCAAATTCTTACAGTTAAGAATTTTTTTTCAGGCATTGGGTGATAAAATTACTCTGTTTTATGTTACATTTCCAGCTTCAAAATCCGCTATGAAGGATCAGTACCCATAACCTTTTTGCATAACTTTAAATAGCATGAAATTTGTCTGTCATATTTTAAATGACACCTATTAAAAAAAGAAGTAAATAAATGTTGGGTTTTAGTTCATAGTAAGCTAAAATACTGAATAATTTCATATCCAGATTGGCTTCTATATTGCAGTTCGTTTGGGGGACATGAGAAAGCAGCTTCTATTTTAAGCATTCTAGCACTGATATAATAGAAAAGCATAGGATAATGTCAGTGCTTTAATTTCATGACTTCTTTCTTTTTTATATTCTTGACCATTCTTCCATTCTCTCTTACTCTGAAAGACTAGATAAAACAGACTTCAAATCAGCCAGACTAACTCTCTAGATCATGGGTAGGCTGTGGCCATCCAGTTCTATGGCTTCCTCAGTCTAGCATAATCTCAGCTGAGTCTCATCTCAAAGATAGTTGTGTTTAAGATTGTGAACATGCTGTGTTCTTATTTGGTCTAAAAGAAGAAATTACAGTCCCTTCTGTAAAGAATGACAGATTTAGTTGTATGAGGGACACATGTCATAGAAGTCTTAGTTTTCTTTTTTTTTCTGAAAGTTTTAATTTTTAATTCAACGGATCTTTAGTCATGTCCTAGTCTTAGAATGAACAGCTATGCCTAACCTTTTTGTTAGACATTGTGGGTCCTAGCCTGCTACATGCCCTAGAACACAGTAAAATTTGCAAATCATAAGCCAAAACTTCCTCAAGCTCAGAGGAAATGAAAAGACGTGGGCAGTCCCTCTTGCCATCCATACCACTTAATGTCTCATCTGACTGAAGTGGAAGGTGGTGTGACCGTTCTTCTAAATCAGGCGTTTGGAGTTCAGTGAGTTGAGTCCAGAACATAGCAGTGAGCTAGAGGAGTGTATTGCTGAGTCACTGTCCACATCCACAAACTGTAATTTATTTAATATGGGGGACAATTTTTATTAGGATAACTGTGGGACAGTGAACGTTACTTGTGTGCGCAACATCTTAGCGGTTCATGTTGTGTTACCAATTTATTCTACTGCTTTGAATCAACTTAATGTTCCACACAACATGTGAGTAGTGTTCTAACAAGATCTAACCTTTTCCTGTCAAGGTTTCAGTGCTTTGGTTGACCCATGTGGTCTATGCAGAATTTATTCCCGCTGAATGAGCATAGTATCATTGTATATACTTAGTGGCATTTTTACAGCAGCATGAACTATTCTTTAACAAGCCTACCAAAGAATAAAACATTAAGAATAAAACATTAAGAAATTAGGGTGGTCTCTAGTCCTCTTTTTCATCTCGTACATTAAATATTTATGTTAATGAAGGAAAAAAGTTATCAATGCTTAAAGAGGGGCTACGTTTCACCTTTATAAAGCACAGCTTTCTTAGAATTGTGTAGGGATGGGAAAGAAAAAGATTTTATAATTTGTATGTGGTAGTGTGTGAAATAGCATTAATGTTCAAGCATTACTTTAATAAACTAGACATAATTAGTGTAAATGTGTTGAGGACATTGATATCCTGTAAATCTCTATCAGGTGAAGCATAATTAAATTTTATTTTTCCATTTGTCTTAATTTTCTGATAGAGTCCTTGGCAATGAAATAGAACTCGGCATAAAAAGCTGTTTTATTTGTAACTGTGTATCTACATATGCTCTTTGAATTGACTCTATGTGAAAGCTTTTCTACCAGGTGTTGTTTATCACTGTTTTGGAATATCTGTGTTGTGAGAAATCTAACATGCTTTAAAAATCTAGCAGAATCAAAAAGGAAAGCAAAGTGAAAAATGACACTCGATTGCTAGTTAAAACTAGTAAATTGCTAGTAAATTTTGTCCTCTTCCAATACTGATAGAATGACACTGATTCAAATAGAATAAGAAAGAGCTCAATAACAAGTATGCAAGTTGTTAAAAAAACACATACAGTGAAATGCAGGAAGTAATTCTCCTCAAAAAAGTGCATGAATTTGACTAGTTACAGGGGGTTGACCTTGGCCAGCTTCAAGGCACCCCCGCATCCACTGTCTCATCCTCCTCAACAGGCGCCCTGGGTTGACCTTGCCTGGATGCCAGGTACCCATCACAGCTGCTCTGTTACTTCCCTCCTCAGCTGGACAAGGGAGAAAAAATACAATGAAAGGCTCAGTGTTGGGGAAAACTAATGAATTACCAATCAGATAAGAGTAGGATAATGAGAAGTAAACCCAAATCTTAAAAAACACGTTCCCCCCGATCTCTCCCTTCTTCTCTGGGCTCACCACCAGCACATTGGACAGGAAATGGGGGCTGTGGTCAGTTCATCACAGATTGTCTCTGCCACTCCTTCTTCCTTAGGGGGAGGACTCCTCACACTCTTCCCCTGCTCCAGCATGGGGTCCCTTGGGACCCTCTCCTCCTGTGGGAGAATCCTCCACAAACTTCTCAAATGTGAGTCCTTCCCACAGGCTGCAGTTTTTCATGAACTGCTCCAGCATGGGCCCTTCCCATGGAGTGCAGTCCTTCAGGAACATATTGCTCCAGCATGGGTCCCCCACAGGTTACAATCCTGCAGCAAACCTGCTCCAGCTCCTGTCTCCACAGGGCCAGCCATTGGTCCTGCCAGGATCCTGCTCCAGGACAGGCTTCCCACTGGGTCACAGCTTTCTTCAGGCATCCCCCTGCTCTGGTGTGGAGTCCTCCATGGGCTGCAGGTGGAGATCTGCTCCACTATAGACCTCCATGGGCTGCAGGGGCACAGCCTGCCTCACCATGGCCTGCACCATGGGCTGCTGGGGAATCTGTCTGTCACCTGAAGCACCTCTTCCCTCCTTCTGCACTGACCTTGGTGTCTGCAGAGCTGTTTCTCACATAATCTCACTCCTCTCCTGTGCAACTTCCCCTTTCTCAACTATGTTATTCCAGAGGTGCTACTACCATCACTGATGGGCTTAGCCCTGGCCAGCAGTGGGTCTGTCTTGGAGCCGGCTGGCATTAACTCTATCAGACATGGGGGAAGCTTCCAGCAGAAGCCACACTTGCAGCCTCCTACACGACCAGCAAAACCTTGCCACCTTGCCACTTAAACACAATACAACAGTACCAGGGGAGAAAATGAGGTGAAAAAGCTCATGGTTCAAGGTAAAGACAGAGAGATTACTTGCCAATTACCGGCTCAGGCAAAATGGATTTGAGTGAGGGGAAATTACTTGAATTTATTGTTAAGTAGAGATGGATGGTGAAACAGAAAGAGAGAAGTAATGCAGCATCACCCCATTTATTTTTCACAGGCTCAATTTCACCTTTCATTTGTGACTTCTCTACCTCCTGCACCCCAGGCAGTACAGGGAGATGGGCAATGGGCTTGTGGTCAGTCCATAATGGCTCCAGCATGAGTTCTTCCCATGAGGTGCAGTAGTTCAGAATAAACTTGCTCCAGCATGGGGTCTTCCACAGACTGCAGTGTGGATATCTGTTCTACCATGCTTTCTCCTGGGGCTGCAGGGGGGGTCTCTGCTCTGGTGCCTAGAGCACCTCCTCCCCTTGAACCTTCTCTCAGCTTGGTGCTTGCTGGGCTGTTTCTGTCATGTTTTCCTCGTTCCTGACTCTCGAGTTTTGAGCACATCGTTATTTTTTCCCTTCCTCCACTGGGCCTTCCCAGGCACCACCATCATTTGCAGGGCTCAGCCGTGCCCTGCGGTGGGTCCATTGGATCTGTCTGGATCCAGCGCAGGGCAGCCCCGCTTGCTCCTTACAGAGGCTGCCCTGCAGCCCTCCTACTGCCAATGTCTTGACATGTAAACTCAATACACTAGTTCAGACATAAAGGAAAGAATAAAATAAATTCAGATTCAGTTTATTTTTCCAGGTTATAATTTTGCTGCTGCATGTGCAGGAAAATGCATGCACATGTATTCAGAATCTGATTTTTTTTTCAATTAACTTGAGCTACTCAAAAAGTCCATTGAATTTCAGTTTATGCTGCACTCTGCAGAAGGTAGACTGCTTTGTTGGATTATGTCTTCGTACCCATTTCTGTGAAGTGTTAAACTATGGTGAGATACATTGATGAATGAGTATTAGTGAATGAGCAAAGGAACAGGAAGAGGGAAGGAGAGAAAGCAAGCTGAGAAATGAATAAGCATAGTGCCATAAAATGGGCACAAAGTTGCTTAATATAGATAGGGAAGAAGTGTTTTTTTATTATAAATGGTTTATCTTTTTTCCATCTCTAATCTTTTCAAATTCTATGTAGGTGTTCATGAATATTCCACTCTTTTTGCAGTAATTTATAAGTTTAACTTATATTTTATGACTCCTTAGAGTAAGCAGGAAGTTATGGATAGAAAATCCAGATTGAATTTTAGGAAATGGCAATGTATTTTGGACTGGGGAAAAAAAAAACAAATTTCTTGGCTGACATTTTACTTTTAAATTAATGAGTGTTTTGTCAATGAGCATTATGATTTTATAGAGGAAGTACATTAATACTACTCACTTAAGTAAGCGTTCTGCATGTTGTCTTGATTTACTAACACCACTTCATCTCTTACTTGCCTTTCTAGATCGATTTGCTGTATTAGCAAACAATAATCTCCAAATTCTTAACATCAATAAAAGTGATGAAGGAGTATACAGATGTGAAGGAAGAGTGGAAGCAAGAGGAGAAATTGACTTTCGGGACATAATTGTTATTGTGAATGGTAAGCAGTAAAAGTTGTCGGATTGACTTCTTGCTTTACTTGGTTATCATAGCCTATTTTAAAATATGTCAGCTTCTAAAATATCCTGACTGAACTGGGTAATATAGTTGTCATGTCTGCTTCGTATTGTTTTCCTATAAATGTAATTCTTAATATTTTTTAAAAATACACCATGGAAATAGAATTCATTGCATTTCATTATATCACTGTAAATGATATATATGTAAAACCTGGAATATTGTTTTTAATCATTTACAGAACACTGACAATGACTGCAAGACTGAATTTCAGATTGTAATATCTAGTAGTTCAGTTCACCCTAGTTGTAGTTGTTGTTATATGTGGTGAAGACTGGGCTGCCGTACTTGCCTCCAGTGTCTCTCCTGTTGTTACAGGTCTTTCATTATTGGCCTGCAGAGCCACGAATCAGTTCTGCAAGGCCAGTGATGAAAGACTACTACATACTGGCACCTGTTTTAAAAGAATAGATTAAAGAAAAAAGAAGTTAAATTAGTGGTCATCATAACTTTATTATGTCTTATGCATGCTGTGTCTAGCTTTAGACATACAGAACTTTAAAATGTTCTGCAAAAAGACTGAAGAACTACTTAAAAAGACTTTCAAAAAATATTCTAGTAAAAAAAAAAGACCTGATAATGATTAAAATTCTTGTGTTTAAGAAAAGTAAAGAAATACTAGTAACAGTGTTTCATATTTTAACTTGATTCCTAAGTATAATTATAAATTCCAAAGTTAGCAAAGGATCCTGTCCTGTGATTTAGATTTTTCTAGAAACACATAAAATAATTTATTTTCCATTAATAGGCCATAATGTTTTATTTTTCAGTTCCCCCAGCAATTACTCTGCTACAGAAATCTTTTAATGCCACTGCAGATCGAGGAGAGGCAATAACTTTATTCTGCAGAGCCACTGGATCACCTCCACCTGAAATCAGTTGGTACAGGTAAGTTTAGTTGAAGTCTGCACATCAGAGCACATTGTTTTAATGTGCCATGATTTTCTATCATGGTCCATTAAGCTGGGCAACCTTAATTAATTTTTTTTACTGAATTTTAGGAGCATTTGCTGTCCATTTCTATTCTGACTTCTAAAGCTAGATGCAGCATTAGTAGGTGAATGAACTCAGACAAATACAATTGCACTCAGGTTACCAGGAAGTGAGATAAATGTAAGAGCAACTAAAATAGCATACTGATGTGATTTTTCATATCTAAGTGGAAATAAATAAAGCTGAAGCAATGAGTCTGTATCTCAGTACAAGCAAGAATCTCATAACTTCTGCACATGAATACATCAAGTGAAAACATATGCAGTTATGCAATAGATATCCAATACAGATCAGCAGTACTGATAACAAAGGTAACATTTTCCCCATTTGTAAAAATAGTCTAACCCTAACTCTCTGTTTCAATGAGATTCATAAGGAGGTATTGCTTTAGACACCCATAGGATATGGAAATGTTTCACTGCATGAGTTTCAAGGGTGGTTTATGTAATTTTTAAAATGTAATACGTTTTGAAAATGGAACCAGTTTTAAAGCTCATGTGTGTTTTTATCAATAACATGCAGATAATATAGCTTTATCATCTGGGAACACTTACCATATAACATTTGTAAAAAAATTAATATCCATACACTCTGTGTTCTTTCAATTTTAACAAAGATACATGTATCAGTCCTGGGATATAAAATATCTCAGACACCTCACACCAGTGCACATTTCTATTTTAGACCTGAGTAATTTTCATCTACTTACATTATTTCAGGTGAATTAAAAGGTCACTACATTTTCATAGAAGGGATTGCCATCAGCTCTTAATCTCCTTTGGAATCTTCGAACAATGTTGGATTCATTTTTAATATTAGCTTCCTTTGACTGATACCTACATCTTAACATGTCAAAAGTCATACTTCATTTTAAATTTTTCCCTTGTGCAATTTGAATCTCAAGATATGCAAATACATAGAATGCAAAGTTAATTCCATCATGTGGCTTAGAATTAAAAATCTAGTGAAGAAAAAGAAAAAGCAAAGCAAAATTTGCAGAGCCCAGATTAAAAAACTGATAGCGAATTCAAATGAAGGTTGACTGTTCTGATAGTTTAAGGTCTTTAAAGTAATTTTTTACAATGTCTGTCTTACCCAGCCAAAATTCTTCAGAGTTGTCTGAAATCGTGTACCCTAAATGGCCTTGTTGAAAGATGTAAGACAGCCAACATTAATGTTTTATGCTGTTAAGAAAGAATGCGTAAATTTCCACAGCTTGTGAATATCTCTATTTACACTTGTGGATTTTTGTCAATATTTTATAAATATTACAGTATTTACACAGGCTAAATGTCTTGGAAAGACACAGACTTTGTGTCTATTGATCAGAGTCTACTGAAGGGTTTTCTTCTGGTTTGCCAGCCCCTGAGGCAGCTTTTTTAAACCATTCATTAAGTATCTTTTGTAAAGATTTTACAAAAGCTTAACAGGCTTGTGTACTGATTACTGAATGTTAAATGTGGAAGCTTCTGTTCTGCTCCTATTTTGGGAGCTATCTCATAGTGAGGAATATTGACTTATGCACCTCCCTTCCCTGCTGGTGCTTTTTTGTTTGTTTATTTTGTTTGCTTTGTTGGGGTTTTCTTCCCCCCTTTCATTCTGTTTTTATTTTGTCTTATTGGGCTATAAATTCTTGGCAGTTGAAAATATTCTTTTTTATTTGCTGACAGTGAGATATTGTGAAGTGGCAGGTGGAAAAGGCCCCTGGTGTCCATGACAGGATATTATTATTGATCTGCAAATAAGGAAAAAAGATGGGAGGAGCTACATTATTTCTTCTAGAGGAATCAAACTTTATTCTACATTGATCTCCAGTACTAAATTTCTGCATCAAATCTCTGAGCTCTCTGTCCCGACCTGTTCATATCCCTTTTCACTCACATATAGGTAGCTGGTTAAGAGGATTCAAAATCATTTGATATATTCTGCTTCCCCTTCAACTTATTTTGCAGATATGTTAAGATAAAAGCTTTAGTTTCCTATAAGATGCCTTTTCTTTAGAAATTAGACTGAGCATAGGAAAACTAGATGAACATAATCTTTCTTGATCTTGAGAAAAATCTAGACAGCATTATCAGTGGTAGGAAAGTCTGTCAAAACTGATTTATCTAATATTAAAATTCTTGTTGTACATTGAGAACCTAATTGAATTGATATTAATGGCCAACTTGTTATACTCCAAATTTCCTTCTGTTTAGTGTACTTTTTGATGTTGAATGTAAGTTAACTTCAAATTTGTGTTTCTTTCTTTAACAAACAAGTGGAATTGTATCCAGTGTACTGATATAACAGGTCAGCTTCAGCTAGGTCATGAAGAAATAACTGTATGTTTAAAATAAATGACAGTATTATTCAGCTGGCTTATATATATCCCTCTGTGTTGACTGCAAGATGCTGGACAAAACAGTAGCTTCAAACTTTAAGCTCCTTAAGACAGTAGCTAATGTGGAAAAGCTTTAACTATTTGCATCTACCATTTTCATTTCCAGGTGATGACAATGTTTAAGGCTTTGTAAATTTGAAATGGAGGCATCTTAACTAATGTGTCAATCTACTTAAAAAATAAAAAAAAAAACAAAAAACATTAGTTCACTTACAAATTAGTCAGTTTGAAATATCTAGTCAAGAAGAAAGGTCAGCGAGGTTTAGTTGCTGCTGTACTTAGTATGCATGTTCACTTTGTTGATATTTCATGGACCTAGAGAATCTAATTCGTTCACCACTTAACCGATATCTTTATTGAAGCTGATTACATTCGTGTAAAGCATATACTCTGAAAAGAAGCAATACACTAATAAACTTAAATTAGCCAGAACTGAAAGATAAAGATACAAAGATACAGGTCATGAACTGGAAATCTTTACTCATTGAATAGTCCTGCTGAAAAATGATGTTTTATTATGTTTGTGGAAATAATTTACACTAGTAGAGTTTAGAAGGATTATTCCCTTTATCTTTAGTGGCAGGACATAGAATTATCTGACAAAAGAAATAATCCACTTTCAATGTGTTATTCATGCTTTCCTGTTCTCCAACGTCAGAGCATCAGTCTGAATCTCTCCTGTTCACTAGAGGGTCCAAGGAAATGCTTATAATCTCATTTCTGCTTCGAAATTGTCATAGATATAGGTGATGCTTATAATAACAGGCATTTGGAAGCTACTTCTTACGTTGATTATAGACTTCTGTCTCTTAACATAAATCACTAAATTTTTTTGGTGAAACCAACTGTGGAAAATTAGATCTCTTCTTTTCTGCAAAACAATTCCTATGATTTGCTTTAGAAAGGAGACGATCAAGTATCACAGTAATGTCTTGAAGTAGACAGATAAATTGACTAGTTATTTACAAAATGACACTGAAATGTAAGCTATATAGATGCCAGGGGAATCCTATTAACAGATATTAGTGTTTCCAGGAAAGAAGCAGTATTTTCTTTTAGGGAAAATACAATTTTATAAAATATGAAATCTGCATAGTTATCAGCATAATGTGAGAAGGACATGAAAATCATTGTTGCTTCAATCTTGAAATAAAACTGTATATTCTAAACTAGGCATATTGAATGGAAGAGAATATTTCAGTAACGCATATTGGTTTCATTTTATAAATCGTTAAATAGTTTGTTTTCAAGAAGTTGGAATTGTCAGCGAGATTATCAGTGCTTATGAAAATCAGTCAATTTTATACGTAGGTGCTTGTGAGAAGGGGGTGTGGATTCAAAAGAAATAAGATCAAAAGGAGCTTGTAGCAAACTAGGCAGAATGAGAAGAAATTAAAAAAGTTAAAATTGCGCTCTTGAAAAAGGAGATGTTTTTATAACTCTGCATATGCCAACATGCTCAAATGGACTGGTCAAGCCTTGATCAGCCCTCAGAGTTGTTCACAGGTTTTATTATTTCTGTACCATCTGGTCAGAACTCATTCTGACATCTGGAGATATGCCTGCTTACTAAGTAGTGGCTAGCCAACAACAACTGAGAGGAAATAATTGGAAAGGGTGTGCCAATAGTCTCCACTTGTGTGAGATTTAAAATATGTTTTCTAAGTCAGTACATTATTACTTATATGAACTGCAACAGTTACACTTAGTTAATTTGATTTTAAATGTTCCTCACATACAGGTATGTGTGTCTAACCAGTTTCCTTCTGCACTTCCTTGAGTGTAAGCTGTATGTTCTATTCACAAGCATTTCTCTAACACTAAGTCAATATTGAACATTTAAGAATAAAGATACAGCATTTTCAAGATGTATATAGTTTTAGAACATGGCAATAAATTTATGAACCTGGGGTCTTGAACATGAAAATGCAGTTCAGAATGCTTTGTGTCTAGAACGTGCACATTCTCATGAAAAAACACTCTCATCCTGCAGAACAGTATTGGTTATGCTAAAATCAAATCCCTTCTATGCATGCTGCCAGTTTATACTAAGTGAGGTATTGCATTTTTGAGCATAATAGAAGTCTCTTCCCTCAAAAATTATTTTCAACAGATTGATGCATTCACAGCACATTGCTTCAGAGTTTGGAACCTACTGGTTGATTTTTACATTGTTCTTATTTTTTTTTAGGAATGGTAAACTTATTGAAGAAAATGAAAAATACATGCTAAGAGGAAGCAATACAGAACTAACAATAAGAGATATAAAGAACACTGATGCGGGTCCTTATGTCTGTAATGCTAAAAACAAAGCAGGAAATGATAAAAAACAGACAATCCTTCAAGTTTTTGGTAAGTACTGCATAGTACATTCCATTCTTCCTTTTTAAATGTAAATATTAGGGGGCTGAGGTGATAATCCACACTTTTCAGTGGAACAGTATTCCTGCAAGGTATCTACTGGTGCAGCAAACCACTGTCTAACTTTACAGCTTTTTCTTTCCTGTTGGCTACTTCAACCTTTACTCCTGAATTTAATTTAGAAAGGGCTATCTTCATCATTTGCTTTCTACTACTCAGATACAATACAACAGTGTTAAATTGTTAAATCACTCTGGTTTTACTTTAAAATCTGGATGCTTGCAAGAAAAGAGGAGAAAGGGGATAATTCTGAAAGGGGGAAAAAAGTGTACTTTTTTTTTGGTAAGAAGGCATCAGGCAGAGGTGTTCCTAATTTTTTAATTGGTTTTTCTTTCTTGATTTTTATTTAAGCTCATGATTGCAGATGTAGTAACAAAAATATTGGATCTGAGTTTCAAAGTGTAAAAATTAAAACATGAAAAGTGCCAACTGATGCCCAACCAGTTCATAAGCAGTGGTCCCCCGACAGCTTTCCCCCTAGTTTATACACTGAGCATGACATCATATGGTCTGGAATATCTCTTGGATCATTTGGTTTCGCTGTCCCAGCTGTGTCCCCTCCCAGATTCTTATGCCCCCCCTTCCTCCCTCCTCCCCCCTGGCCTACTAGCTGGTGAGGTGGTGTGAGAAGCAGAATAAGTCCTTAACTTACTGTAAATGCTGCTTAGCAACAACTAAAACATTGGTGTCTTATCAACATTATTCTCATCCTAAATCCAAAACACAGCACTATACCAGCTACTAAGACGAAAATTAACTTTATCCCAGATGAAACCGAGGCACCTCAGGGTATAGTATCGTAAATTAAGCCTATTACCTTCTCTGTAATCTCTAAAGCTAACTCTATTTTTAGTATAATATTAAATTTAGAAGGTTCACCTCTGCTTTAACTCTGAAAATATGGAGTAGAGTTGTATCTTCTCCTACAAAAAAGATTACTTTTTCTTTTGTCTCTTTCACACAGGTTAAACTCAGTCATATATGGAGCCAGCAACTTGTCTTACTTTTACGCACCTTAAATATATTCAAAAAACATCAGCCTGAAAATGCCAAGGCAGGTGGCTGATTATTACAGCTAAATAGTTCATAAACAGCTATTTCGTGTTAAAATGACCTATTCAATTGCATTATTCTTTCCCACTTCATTGGTTTGCTTGTCTCACATACCTGCTATCTTTAATTTAATTTACAATGTAAACTCCTTGGGGCAACAACTATTGTTTCTGTTATGACAGGGCTCTGGCAGGGTTGAAATTTGTAATAACAGTAATGTAACCATAATGCAATAAAAATAATAATAAAATTATAGTGTTCAGCATTTAAAATTTTAGTACTCTGCACTTTTGAATGGACATGCCCATTTTAGTGCCATCTAGCAGCTGCATATGTTTTGTTTCCATGCATGACCTAGATTTTTTTGTTAAACAACTTTGTTTCCAGTATCAGTGTTAAAAAAAGCTGATCTGATATCAAATTCTTATTCTGACAGTTCTTCTGCAACGCTAACTCATGTACAGAAACCTATAGGCACACATCCCATTCTCGCAAATTCTTCATCTTGTGCTTTTTATCTGTTCTATCTAATAAGACATGAAAGAGTAAAGAAAGCCCTGTTTCCCTTAGAGGATTTCTTACTGATCATGATTTGCTCATCTGTCTGTCATCCTGTTGCGTGCAGTAGTTCTCTCTGCACATTATCTATTACTACCTAAATGATCTCATTCATATTAATGCTTAGGACTTGTGCTAAGGATTTTGACACAAATTCATTTATGTTTAGTCCTTCTGAATGGCTTGAAACCATGTGTGTTCTTACTTGAATTCTTTATATATATTTTTTGTATTTGTCTCTGCTGGGCAGCAGATATATATAGATAGATAGATCTACAGATACACACACAGATATATATACATTTAGATACACGTGCATTAGCATTTTGAATTATGAAACAATTGGGCATCCCAATAAAAATTTCCCAAATAACATAGTAACAAGCAATTGATTTAGGAGCAGACAAGAAGAGTTGATACTTTAAAAGCATTCTTACATCATCTTACATTCTCAGATCTAAACATTCATTTATCATTCTTCAGAGTGACGGTAGTAGTGTGCATATACTTACTAATAAAAAATGTCTAATCAGGCTAAATGAAGCAAAATTACCTTTAGCTAATTTGCTAAAGGTATAGTTATGCTTTATAAGAATAGTGCTTATATTCTGGGCATAGTTTTATATCTTCATTTTGTTTGTTCTTTTAACTGCTCATTTCCACTCTGTAATCACTCATATGCTTGGTTCTGCCGTTTGATAATGCATAAACAATTGAGCATTTCAGTAAGTTTTCTTTCTTCTGTACATATGCCATAAAAAGAAACATTCCTATGTCTAATAATTTCTATTTCTAGAAAGAGAAAAAATATTTTTTTTCTTTTATCTGATTTGGTGAAAATAATTCAAGGTGCTCTAGCATAAGTTAATTTGAAGTCCTGTAGGCTGTGTTTTGCCTACATAATCAGTGAGAGGGTACTCTAAATGTATCTAAAATATTTCACTGGCATTTCAGTAGTTTCTGACAATTTATTTCATGAAAGTCAGATGAGGGAAAAATACCTCAAGAAGCATTACAAAAGACCCTTTATAGTATAGTTTAAGCACATACTATTTTTATTTTCTAGTTGTATTTTTAAGAATAATCTGAATTTTGTATAACAGGAAAGTTTCTGCAGCTGTGTTCAATGTAAATTTCATTGAGAAAAGTAAATAAAAAAAAGTATTATTAATTTATTATCTGTCATCAAGCAGATGGGGGGAAATGTACCAGACCTCTCCTGTCTTACCACTCTTAGATGTGTTTCAAATGTTAAAAATCAAAACATTTAGGCCTTTGAAAGCCATGCATCTTGTAAGCAAAAAGGCTGCAGTGAGTCTATAATGAGATTGGGATGAGAAGTTGCCTAAATTTTTCTATTATTTTCAGGCTTAATGACTGCATTCCTCTTACACTTACAGTGCCTGGTGCACACCTAATTAGGTGGTCATTGTTTGAGGGTTTTTTGTGTTTTGTTTTTGTTTCCACTAAGATACTTTTCAATACAGACATGGAATTTCTTCATTTAAATTCACTGATAAATCTAGGAAGGGGATCCCATGTATCTGTGAATGAAACTACCTGTTCCTGCTCATCCCAGATATTATAAAGTATACCAAATTCATCTTCACAAAGTGTAATGCATTAGTTAAAGATTAGTGTCAAAAGTTCATGCATTTTCTGTGTTACTTCTTCCTTCCTGTTACGTCCTTAACTGTTTAGAACTCCTCTACTTTTTAAAATAAAAAGTGATGCAATCTATAAATGCGACTTCTCTCACAAGGCAAGTCTTAAATCCCTTGGAGTCTGAAGTAGTAATAGCATTTTAACATGTACAAAGACTCAGGCTTATCGTGCACTAAATCACTTTGTACTGGTGTGTGTATAAATCCTTATCATGTCAGGAATCAAGGTGCAAGAATCTCTTTCTTAGGTAATTTCCTTGTTGGGCTCTAGCTTGTTTACTAAATTCAGGCAATTTCCAGGAGGACATGGTTGCAATTTTGCTACATGATTCAAATGTGGCTGTACAGGAAGACAGTGTAAGAGTATGATTCCTTATGTATCATATTAATCAAGAAATCCAATCAGGCATCAACACAGACATATACTAAACCTCTTAACAGTAAATCCATGTTTGTATTAACAAAACTGCTTAAAACAGTTCTTTTAATGAGATATAATCAGGACCGTCTAAGTTTTATATATGTGCTGCTTCTGATGAAACCATACACATCTGATAAAACTCAAAGATATGGGTATAACTCTGTGAATGCAATAAATTGTGCACTTTTTCCAGTAAATCAGTTGTAAGCAACCAGTAACAAATCCAGAACCTCAGATTGCCGTCCACGTTCTTCTTAAGCTTTTTTGGGAAGGCTGTAGTTACACAGCAATGAGCTTAGCCCTTGTCTGAGACAAATCCAGAAGAGACCAAGGAAGTAATCTGAAAGTTGTTTATTGAAGAAGCGTTAGAGAACTTAAAACCAACCTTCTCTGCTCAGAGAGCAAACTTTCTAACCAGTAAATACTATTTATTTGGCTGCACTGCTTTGTTAATATTTTAAAAAATGCATGTCTAGTAATAAGCAGTTCCTCTACCTGCTAAATAAAATAATTTTAATGGAGCTTAAGCATAACTCCTTTCTGTATTCAAGCCTTCTTTCATTTCAGTCAGTTCATGCAGTTTACTATTTTTAAGTACATTGTAATACAAATATTCTTGTCTGAAAAAAAGCAGCGAATACCTGGAGGCTTCCTGGGGTTACACTTCAAGACCCTGTATTTTAATTTGGTTTATATTTACTAGAGTACAGCAAGAAAATACCAATTCAGTTTGAAAATGACCATGTTGGTTTAAAAAGAACAGTTAAGGGATTGGAGATGGGGCAGCAAACAACTGTTTCAGTATTTCTTTCTTGGCATTCTCAAATAAATATATTTATTTACATGTGCGCAAAAGTATTTTGATATTTTCCAATGTCCAAAACATAATAAAAAGTATCAGTGTAAAAATTTCTAATCAATAGCAAGTTATGACTTCTGACCTACAAAAATGAAGCAACTAAATAATATCCCCCGTATGAGCACTCTGCTTCTTCTTAGTAATAACTGTCATCTAGATATATTTGATGATTAATCAGTGCTTATTCCTTTAAATGTCAGCTGCTCATGTCTAAAATGTCAAGCTAAACCTTTTTGTCTTGTAGTGATCCATTTGAAGGCCTTAAAGTAATTTAGAATGTAAGTCTAAAATTAAAAACTAAAAAGCATTATTTACTTGTTTTAGAACATGCATCATCTTGAACAGATCATATTGTTTGTCATGGGGTGCAGATGGGGAAATCCTCTCATTCTGATGGAAATAATGTAATTCAAAATTTTGCAAATTTTTGATATAAAATACTATGTATGATGCTTTTTTTTTAAATGAGCGGTATATTTGCAATAGCTCAATAGCTCCTTGTTTTCAGAAATGGTATTATATCAATAGTGACAAAGGAAAGAACGTATTATACTGTAGCCAGGAGACATGGCTATAGAAATAGAGCACCACGGTAATATATTTCGTATGCATTTGGATGATCCTGAAAGTGAGAGTAATAACTGAAGTTATCTTGAAGATAACATAGTTATCCTTTACTTTTAATTCTTCTTTTGTAGTTCTTTCAACTGATATCCCTTGTTATACTATACCACTGAGGAGAACTTCAGCTTTTCTTGGCCACATTGGTGTCCTGCTGTAATGTTTAGCTTACTGCCTTCTAGTGCATCCCATAAAGCTGGATCCAGTTGACATTTCAAGAGTCCCTGATCACACAGGGTATTTTTGTTCTGCACATGATGTCACTCACCATAGATTATACCTTAATGAAGCAGGATGTTAGTTCAGAACTTTGTTAGGCAAAATATTACTTGTTTTTCATCTCTGTGCAGTAAACAATAGTTTACTGTAGTAGTCAAGCATGAACAGGCAGTAGATAAGCAACAGGAATGTGGAGATAAGGAATGAGAAGTAAGACCAAGAATGGTGTGGTGGAAATGTTTAAAAGAGAGGTGGAAGATATATCTGGATATACAGCAGGTTTGAACCCGGTTTTACTGTTTTTCTTGGTGATGCTGAATGGAGCATGTGAGACAGTAGTCATAAATGAAAGTCATTATAAAATGAAGCAGGAAACTAGATGTAGTAAACTATTCTTCACCATGAGGACAGCTAGGCACTGCAACAGTCTGGTGTGAAAGGCTCTACACTCTGTTCTTGGCGTTTTTTAAGATAATGCTCAACAAATCCCTGAGAAATCTGGTCTGAACAAGGTCTGTTGACCCTGTATTGGTGAGGAGATTGGTAAAGATGAGCTCCTAGAGTCCCTTCCAATCTAAATTATTCTCTTTCCCGCTTGGATCCACTAACATAAGCCAGTATTACTCTTCTGCATAGTGTATACTTTAGTAATCCCATTAGAAAATAGGACACTTCTCTGTTTATTTTCTGCTTCATATAGAATATACTATAGTAGTTCTTCCTCAAAAGCAAAACTTGGGAAAACTACATAGATAATACATTAATTTCAATAGATGTTAAGAGCTGTCAAAATTTAATTCACTCATGTAAACTTACTTTACTGGTTTTGTGTGTAAATATATTGAATCATATTCTTATTGCATAATAACATGCTAGGTTTTCCAGTGGTGTGTCTCATTTAATGTGTAAAATGGATGGATTCAGAGAAGCTTCTTAACAGTTACATGTGAATGAATTTATAGGACCAAAACATTTTTTAAGGTATTTGAATGTCATGGAAGACAGTAATATTCTATGCACAGTTCTACAAGAGAGTTTGTATATGATATTGTACAGATAAATCCTCTAAATAAAAGTGTTCACCTCTAAGCAGAAATTCAATTGCATATGTAAGTAACCTGGTGAGGTATGGTGTAGTTTGAGAGCTGTAGTTGATGTGTACTTGTTGCTATAAAGTGGAACGATTTGAAGAATGCAAACAATATCTGGAATTTTTAAAATGTATCTTATTGCCAATTTACTTATAAATAATTCTGGCTCTTCAGTTCTTTATAGTGTTACTACAGAACAGTATGTTTGTTATCTGGGGATTTTGTTAAATTCAGTAATTTGTGTAAGACAGACATCGCTAAAGATCAAAATCTAAGAATACTAATATTTCTATTTCCCCCCCAGTAATTTGTATTTGAAGACAAACACAGATTTATGTAGAATCAAAGCGTGCCTAAGGCAGTAAGGAACTCTGGAAACTACCTAGTATAGCCCCCTGCTCAGAGCAGGGTCAGTCAGAGCAGGGTTTTGAATATCTTCAAGGATGGAGACTCCACAGTGATATATCTGGATATCTCCATAGCAGCTTTTTTTCTGCTGTTTAGTCACCCTCTCAGTAAAAAAGGTTTTTTCTTTCCTGTGTTTCAATTTGTGCCCATTGCCTCTTGTCCTGTAACCTGGCATCACTGAGAAGAGTCTGGCTCTATCTCTACTAAACTCTATCAGGTATTTATGCAAATTCTGCTATTTAAGGGTGAATTGCTGGTTCATTGTCAGCTTCTTGTCCACGGGGACACTCTGGGTCCACTCTGCAGAGCTGAGGGCCGGTCAGTACTCCCTGTACTGGTGCATGGAGTTGTTCTGCCCAGGTGCAGGACCATTGTTTTATGGTTGAATCTCTGCATCATTCTGAGTGCCAGAGATTAGTGAGGATGCCCCTAAGGGATAGTGAGCCAGGAACAGAGCACACAAACACAGCCACCCAGGCAGGGGCTTCATCAGCCAGGATCCATCCCACAAAACCCCAGCAAAGGAGCAGGCACTGCTGGGCATGTCAGCTGTACTGAACCAGGAGTCCAGGTCATCAGGCATACAGATATGGTTGTTGTTCAACTCGAAGTCTGGAAAGTTGATTGGTCTTATAGATGGTAATATTAAGCCTTTAATAAAGGTAAAATAGATTTTGACATGACTTTCTTTGTGCAGCATGAGTAATATAATTTGTATTTTTAACAGTACAGCCTCAAATAATACAACTTAAAAATGAAACCACGTTTGAGAATGGGAAAGCCACCCTTATCTGTGAAGCAGAAGGAGAACCCATCCCAGAGATTACTTGGAAAAGGGCCATTGATGGAGTAACTTTCTCTGAAGGTGACAAGGTAAATCGGCCTTTAATGTCTAAAATATCTAAGTGTATATTCTCTGGCTAATCATCTTTTTGTAAGCAGAAAATTAATTTAGAAACAGATTAACTCTAGATTCCTCTGGAATTGAAAGGAATTGATATTTTCCAAAGTAGTAAGAGAAGATTCTAAATTTTAAATTAAAAAAAAAAGGAAGAACAACAATGGAAAAAGCAATTAAAGTGCTGAAAGAGAATTCATCTCATCAGGCCTAAATTTTCATGCGTAATTCCTATTAAGGGCTTCAGCTTTGTCTTGATCATAATGGTTACCCATATCTGTTCTTGACTATTTCTGAACTCTGTCCAGCATTTTTCAAAATGCAGTAGAGCATATAGAAATCTGAAATAAAAAGTTCTTAATATTTTGGGGTTCTTTCTTTCCTGCTTCTGATGTTTGGGATTTTTTTTTTTTTTCCTATTTTTCTCTTATTTATTTTCCTCACACAGAACAAGTAGTCTGTAACTAAAAACTGAGCCTATTTTCCCAGTCTGTTTTCCTGTTTCATATTTTATTACAAAAGTAAGTTGAGTAGAGAAAGACTATAATATGAAAATGCGAAAGTTGTGGGAAAAAGAGCTGCTGTTAGATGGAATGGTGAAAGCAAAATGGAATGGTGTAGTTTTATTCCTAGTCATGCAGTTTCTGCAGAGATGTTTTTCATTTCTTTTAAATAATTTTAGCATTTGAACAAGTTTTGTTGTTGGGGTTTTGTTTGTTTGTTTGTTTGCTTGTTTGTCTTTTTTTTTTTTTTTTTTTAAGTTTCCTTACATAAACCACAGAATTTCTCTGTGCTGGTTAAATTACAAGATAACATCTTTCTGACCAGCTGATTCAGAATTTTTACTCCAGATAATCGATTAGGAAAATAATTTCTTTTTGCAGATGTTTGCATATTCATAGCTGTTGGTTATAAAAACATTTGGCAGACCTATATAGCAATCATCCCACTGAGGGAATATGACACATAGTAAGTCCATCAATTTATAGGGAATTGCTGTATATTAAGGAATTATGTGCTGCTATTGCTTATGTTCTGAAGGAGAATGTCTGATCTGGCCCAGTCTCTGACTTGACCTTTCCTGGAATTGAGGCAGTACATGTGAAGTTTGTCTACCCTTGCCTGCTCTGTGATTTCCATTTTGGAGCAGCATGTCAGTATATATATATATATGTGTGTGTGTGTGTATATACACACACACATATTTATTTATTTTTTTTTTTTTCCATAATAGCTTTACATTAAAATAAATCAGATTCTTTTATCCTTAATTACTTAAAGTCAAAGGTTATATTTCTGCCCACGAAGACTACACGTGGTTCAATGGTTACAAGTGTAGCCTTTCACTTACGTTTGGAATGTTCCTAAAATAACTTTGTTATAACAGAAATTGAAAATGAAAGGAAATCGTAGACGCTGAAAAATGTCGTTGCAGTTGAAACCTGAAATTCATCTAGTGCTTAAAAAGGACAGTGTTACATTCTTAATTCAAACACCAGGTGGTTAAACTGTCTAGATGTCTTTACTGTAGTGTTCTGTGAACTGTGGTGTAACGGAGTAATACTGACAACCAGACTAAAACCTATACTCACTTTCTACTAGTGTGCTAACATACTGTACGTGGAAGATAAAAAGAATGAGTATAAATGCAGTTATATGGCTCCCTTTTGTTCTTGCCAGCGAAAGAACTCTGTATTGCTCTTGGGAGAGCTTTGGCTGAATGGTGAATAAATGTTCTAAAATTCTGAGGAGGTTCTTGAGCTATAAAATATGCTGCTGCATTTGCCCTGTTGTCCTCCAGCTCTGTGGTGCCAAAGCCTTGGCTTGTGCTTTCCTATCAAATTAGGTGAATAGGGAATAAAATTGGCAGTAATTAAATTACTGAATAATTTAATGTTTTGCATACAGAAAAAGAAGGAAAAGGTGAATTGAAGAA
Source organism: Pezoporus wallicus (assembly GCF_028554395.1). Classification (NCBI taxonomy): domain Eukaryota; kingdom Metazoa; phylum Chordata; class Aves; order Psittaciformes; family Psittacidae; genus Pezoporus; species Pezoporus wallicus. The sequence goes on along the minus strand of NW_026642986.1, from coordinate 277,597 downwards.
AATGGGGGGAGTTGTAACATAATCTTGTTATTTATATGGCTATATGAAGTCATGACTATCACTAGACATACTTGCATAAACATAAAAATTATCATCTACATTCAGTGAATTCAGCTTTTGAGTTTTGTACAAGTTTTAAAACATCTTTTGGTACAGACTGCACTTTATCCAGCATTTTTATTGAATTAAGAATATTTTAGGGGATTAATATTTTCCGTAGAAGGTGGAAGAACTGTTCTAACTATAAGATAAACATGATGATAATTAAAAAACACAGTGTTCTTAATTTTTAATGATACTTTTATTACTTTTAGTATGTAGTTCCTCAATCATTGCATTCTTATTATGCTAAAATGCAAGCATACCTCATGCGGATAAGAAAAAAGGCTGAATTTGAGATCACTGTTACCCTGCACAGATTCAAAATATTTTCTTTTAAATGGTTGATAGATCTTATAACAAGGACATAGGCTTTCATGTGTTTTAAAATTATGATGTCCAAAAGAATGGAAAATATGCACCAGAGTCTTAGATCAAAGAAATAACCCTGCTGGGCTTAAGGAGGATAAAGTTAACGAGTAAGAGGTCTATAATTATCTCAGGAAGATATAGCTTTGATAAAGGGTTTTCAGTACATCAGAAGTGTGTATGAGAAAGTTGAAGCTAAGTGAGTTCAAACTGGAAGCAAAGAAGCCTTTTCCTCTGTCCTTTTATCAGTTAGCCTTTAGAACAATCTTCCACACGGTGTGTGGTCCCTCTGTCACTGATAACTGAAAAAAAAAAGTCTTTCCCCTTCCTCTGACCTCTCTTGAAAGTTTAAATGGAAAGTTTTTATGGTCACTCACATTAGATGACTTCTAATCCTTTTATAGCTTTATACCCCATAAATACATGACAGTGGGTAAGCCTGAGTAAATGAATGATTAAGCATAACAGAAGGTGTTTGGCTCAGCCTTAAAGATTTGAAAATGGAAATGGAGGTTTAGTCCAAGACCAAAGCTTCATCTGCTGTTGAAGCATCAAGCCAAAACTCTTCTTGGTGCACAAACTCAGCCTCTGAACTTCTAGTCCCAGACTCCCCAGCACTGCACTAATGTGCCAGCGTGTCCCTGTGTCTTTCATCTGTGATTCAAAATGGTGTGTTCCTACAGATCTCTGCATTCAGCAGGCCTGGCTTTTTTCCCAGTTAAAAAAAAAAAAAAAAAGGCAGAAGAGCTGCTTTTAGTAGAACAGAAGGAAGGATAGTGACTGGATTTGATTTGCTGTAATCACTTATAAAATGGATTTTGGACATGTACATACATATCTACACACATCCCTAAAGGAGAGCATATCCTGATTCTCCAACACAAAAATGTCAATTATTCCTGTACATACTGCAGAAGTATAAGGGCAGAATTTCCTGCTCTGCTTTCCTAGTATCTAATTCTAGCAGAAATATGAAAGCTGACCAGTGTTCGTAATTACTATTTCAAGCCCTATTTTGGAATTAAAATGACAGTAACAGATGGGGCTTGATACAAGACAGTAGCTCCACTATATGTAGCTTGCATCCAAAGATGCAATCTACCCTGAAGAATTTATGATCTAAACATGTAAAATGAATGAAATAATTCAGTGCAGGGAGGTCACAGCTCAGTGTCTGATACTCAGTTACTCAGTTTTGATAATGCCTCATGTATGGGGTAACCAGTTAACGAAAAACCACATATACCTCTTATCTTTTGACGTTCCCCAAAGAAAAAAAAGACCCCCCCCCAAAAAAAAAAACAAACAAAACATATTGCAACTTGAGTGCCGGATTTAAGATTTTAAATGATAGCATATTTTGTATGTATTTGTTACAGATTTACCAGATGTTTTTTAAATGACTTAAACAGTTCTTCTTTTGTCCACTTTGTACTGATGACTGTGGAGATAGCTTGAATTCTGCTTTCTTCCACATCTACCTCCCAAAATAATCTGGGTATCCCTGTGAAATTTTTTGTGGCATTGTTGATTGCACTGGAGCACTGGGGAGCTCAGATCAACAATTAAATTCTTTTCCAAGTTGGAATTTCCTTTATATTGGCATGCCAATCATAATTATTTGGAGCTTGTAGAAATTTCATAGCTTTTATGATCATACAATAGGCAAAGGTAAAGAATTTGGTTGGTTTTATCTTTTTCTTGTAAAGGTCAGCTGTTTTCCCCCAAGCTTCTTAACTCCACTTCAACTATTACAAATGTTAACAACAACAAAAAAATTACTCCTGGTGTAAACTATTGTCACTGCACAAAAAGCAGTGTTGCAGTTTCAGCAAATTGTGTTGCCTTTCTTTTGAGATAGTAGTGAGAGTTTTGTTACATTCTTGCTCCTCAAGGTTCACATCTTTATTTGAAAGTAATCACCCCGAAAGAGGAAACATAGATATATCGAGGGTATTTTATTAATCCCAGGAGATTTATTACATTTTCTGAGCTGTACAAATCCCAGTCTTTGTAAATTAATCTCAGGAACTTTTCTTTCAGTAGTTGTAAAAATGTAAAGGTCAAGTCTCCTTAACTTGTTGAAGAAAATTATTCTAACCTGTTTCACCTACATGGTGTGTGAACAGCTTCTACTTACAATACCATAGAATATTTTTGCTGTTGTAATCTTAGCATAAGCCTGCAGGCCAGAACAGTTTATGTAGCTAGTGGCAGTTGTGTTTGATGATGCAATTGAGACTCTGCAGACAATCAGGCATCAAAGAATTATTTTATTTTTTTTTTAATCCCCAAATGAGTCATGGGCTGCACATGTTAAGGCTATAAAATAAAAGAGGAGAATATTGTGACTGGAAGGAGAAGGTAAATAAATGGAATTGAGAGTGAGTAGGAAGCAGGAAGGTGGCCTTAAATGTTAGGTAAATAGTGCTGTTGAGAATATATATATTTATACCCTATGACATCTGCAAAACATGGAGCACATATGAGCTCTGAATAGCATACTCTCACAAGTCATCTGATCTGTAGAAAGCTGCATATGTTTTGGGGCTCCATCTTCTCTATGGCATGTTCAGCTGTACTAATATGGAGTTGGGACAGTGTCTTAACTAGAAGGAGCTAAAAGCAGAGTGTACAGTTTTGGGAGGTGACAGTATTTTAGCAGGAAGATTGATTCTGGAAGGGTAGGATTATATGTGGTTAGAAATAAAGAGCAACTTTCCTGTGTGAGCTGAGGAAGTATTACAGTAGGAAAGGTGCAGGCTAATGTGATACTTCAAAGTCCTTAAGTAGCCCAGTCAGTCATCTGAGCTCCACTTCTTTAGGTAACAATATCTGAAGTGGTTCCTAAATGAAGCCAAAACTGCAGTTAGAAATTATTTTGTTTTACCATAGTCTCTTCTGCAGTGCAGGATTGGTTGGTGGTTATACTGAAAAAAAAAACAAATCTCAGCCACATGGCCAGAGGGACCTTCAGATTTGTTCCTCTTTTAGGAGAGAAGTCGTGTGCTTTGTTACGCAGTGTAGACTGAAATGGCTGTACATACACAGTATGTATTCGTGTTGTGTGGATGACTGTATTGATACTATGTTCGCTCAGAACTCTCATTTCTGCATTTTTTTCCTTTCAGTAAAACTTTAAGGTCACTTTCCACTGGGACAGAATTAAGTAAGCAGAGACAAAGTTGTTGATTCTTTAAAGGTAACAAAAAGCCAAGGAAATGTAAAATTGAATACCTCTTCTGTATTAAAAGTTTATAAACAACCTAGGGAAAGAAGGATGTTTATTTAGGAACTTCACAAATTTAACCATTTAATATTACACCTTAAATTAAGTACAAAGGTTTTATCTATTCTGTAAATGGATAATATTTCTACCTAATTTATATTTCAAACTCAAAAGTTGTATCCCCTTTAATCCATTTGCTTATGTACTATCTATGCACAAAGTAGATATTTTGGAGTACTTCCTGTGGGTTTTGGTGCAGTATTTACTGGCTGAAATAAAGCCATACATCCTTGGAAACGGCATTTATTTCCCTTCCAATATTAGCATTTTCCATTTAGTCATTGGTGATGATATTCTGTCTGTTACACTAATGAAGACTGAAATTATCAGGGAATTTTTATGGACCAACATTTCCTACAATAGTGCAGCTTGGACTTGAATATTCATTCATTCATTCCGCTACACAAAAGATCATTTCATGAGCTTCTGCCTAAGTATGAGCTGTATTATCTGCTAACAGTTTAATAACTTTTAAATAGCTGTTGTCTGATGAAATAGAGATCCTGCATGGGATGATACATTAAGTGATACAGACACTGGAGTCATTGGGTAGTGTTCACTGATGTACTATTGGACATTCTCCAGAGACTTTGAAAATGTTACATTTTCTACGTACCCTGAAAATGCGTCAGGAAATGCGCATAATGAATGGCACAATCAGCAGTGCAATGCCGGCAAAATTGTTTTATGCTATTAAAACCTGTCAGCAGGTTTCCTAACCTGAAAGACAATTTGAGTATGCTTATATATTAGGAAAAAATAAGTATTTAGACTTTTGGCAAAACTGGGATGACAACAAGTGGCCTGGATTCTATTTTTCAATCTGTTTTTTGTTTAACAAATGATTTAAACTCAGTTTAATAATTAATACTTAATAATTTATTAATGTTGTTAGTATGCTGTTAAACCCCCATATTTTCGTATCACTTTTTTACTCTCCCTGGGTGCATCAACTGGTACACTATTCCTGTTAACACCAGTTCTCAGATTTCAAACACAGTCAAGTTATGGCAGTTTAACATGACAGTGCTGATGGACCAGTATATGTCTATCAGCTATGATAGTAAGGAGGCTGTGCAACTTAACCAAAAGCATAATGCAAGAGTCTTATTTCTTTGCATTGGGAAAAGTGAAGGCTGTTTGCACCATCCCTTACTTCTGAAATTCAGCTTCTGAATTTCAGCAAACAACATTTCTTAGGATTGCATAACCGAACCATAGGTATGAGCTGTGATTCATGGTTAAAATAACTCCCACGTATGCATAGACTTAATCTGTGTTACTGAAATTTCTGAATGTTGCAGTGATGTAAATAATGTTATCAACAATAAGATATTTTTGTCTTTCTATAAATTTCTGCTTGTACAAATCAAGTTGTGACATTTATGCCAAAGGTCAATGAATTAATAGTATGTGGTAATCTTTACCTTACTGCAAACTGATCGTATAACATTCTTTAGTATATCTTATAGGTAGTAGATATATAATGTTAAAGCCCTCAGCTTTATATTACTTGGTAAAAATGGATTGAACATACTACTCTTGAAATTTTCCTCTTAAAGTAGTATACAGAAGTGGATATTTGATATAGAAATTTACGGTAAGAATGCAATACTGTGAATATTTAGAGTTCCAAACTGAATAAATACAGTAGTACCAGCATATTTCAGAAGCCTCATTTGGAGTTATAGTCTGTCGATCAAAATATATTTTCTATTGTAATTTAGTAAATGTTAAGTACAGAATCTCATCAGAAACTACAGTGACTTCTTTTAGGGCTTTTAAATGTGGGAGGGGAAAAAAAGAGAATTAGCATGTATTCAGGTTACACAAACAATATTTACAGTATGGAATACGTAATGTTATTTAGACTACAGTTACTAGCGCTTTCTTATCTCAGATTCAAAGATATGTCAGTGACACCAAAACTATAGTAAGCCCTATTAAGATAGAATTATCACCATCTCACCCAAAAGCAATACTACAGGCATTTAAAATTAAGATCTCTTAGAACTTTAAGATTCATGGATATTCCTTAAGAATTTCTGAACTCACAGGTCATCGTATTTAGCAAATATGCCCCAATAGTGTTAAAAAATCTATAGAAATTCTGTATAAAAATGTACAGTTTTACATAAACATGTTAGTCCTTTTGTCTTTATTACCTTTATCATCACATCTATTGAAATGAAATTGTGTTGTTATAAAAGATTACACGTGCATCATTCACCTTGTAGCAGATGCCAAAATAATAAATAATGGGCTTTTTCTCATGAGATAACCTCAGCAACTGTCTTTTTTGGTATTTTTTTTTGTGAGATTTTTTTTTTCTTTTTTTTTTTTTTTTTAAAAACTGTATTAGATGTTGGGAGCTAGTAGCTGTACAAAAGAGAAAGAAACCTCTTACCTCTAACAGCAGGCCACCAAGAGACCATTTCCTGTCCCTATTCTCCTTTGCTCCAACATGGGTTCTTCCCATTGTTCTAAAAATTTAGCCTTGGCCATGATCTGATTTAATTATTTTATTACAATTGATTAATATCAAGAGCCAATAAGCAAGCAGCGCTGGGTGCACGGGGAGTCTCTGCTCCGCCAACAACGCACACCGGGGTTTTGGGGGTACAGTCTCTTATACTTCTCAGTCCAGGGTTTCAGTTCCTGGTTTTGAGTTCCAGCTAATCCTGTTGTCTTCTTTGCCCGAAACTCGATGTGGCTCCTTTTCATTTGTTTCTGTCCTGTTGCTGGGGTCTTCTCTCCAGGTAAAGAAACATACTGAAACTTCTCGGTAATACATAGACCCGTATATTTAGCAGGATGTGTCTCCTTGGTTACTTAACCGCCTTAAAACATTCAAGCAGCTAAACAAAGCTAAAAGCATTCCTTGTTGTTTTAACAGTCTAAATGATTAAAGAGGGGACTAGCTTGTTCCGTTTTTTCTTCTTCTTTCCCATCATTACATTGACAGCAACATTTATTATAATCAAGGTCGTTTTTATACATTCCACACATGGTACACTGGTTGCAGGTGCATTGGTAACAATGATTTCCAAGTTCTTGACACGAATCATTCTCGTATTCTTTACACCATCGGCTGACTGCTCCAGTGAGTGTCTTTTCCACAGGGTGCCACTCTTCAGGAACAGACTGCTCCAGTGCAGGTTCCCCATGGGCCACAGGTTCTGGCAGCAGCCTTCTTTGGAGTGCACTTTCCATGGGCAGCAGCTTTCTTCAGGGTGCATGTTCACCTGCTGCAGTGTGGGGTTTTCCATGGACTTCAGTGTAGATATCTGCTCCACTGTGGACCTCCATGGGCTGCAGGGGCACAGCCTGCATCACCATGCTTTGCACCACGGGCTGCAGGGGAATCTCTGTTCTGACGCCTGGAGCACACCTGTGGCTTCAGGGCTGGTTTTCAGTGCTTTTCTTCAGTCTTCTTTTTCCTTTCCTTTCTTCCCACTAAATGGTTATCTTTCTCCAGGCCTCCCTCACTCCTTCACAGTTTGCCTGTGTACCTGAGAATCCTAGAACTGTGACTAATTTTTTTAGCTGTGTTTAAATTATCCACGTGGTCTCTTCAGTCTTTAGCAGTTGTTACAGATCTGCTTCTTCACCAATGTACTATGCACAACTTCTGATAATTTAATAACATGTATTCCTTGAGTTTCCTAACTTGAGCAGTTGAGTAGGAAATGCTCTAAGACAACTGAAAATAAGATGTAGATCTGTTCTGGGGTTTTGTTTCTTCTCAGTGTTACTTTCTCTAGGAGAATGATATATTTTTTGTGCTGCCATGTTGCAATTTCTGATTTCCAACTTATTTCAAACTTTACTTTTTCCATAACAGCTTCCCCCCAATTTGACTCATATGTTCAGCATAATTCTCATTTATAGACATATATAAAAATATATTTAGAAATGTAAATAGAGAAACTCGATTGGATGATACCGATTTCATAAAATAACATGAAAACAAATATTTCTGTGCTCTTTCAGATATGTCCAGGTTAGCTCATTGTCTCCATTTTTCTTGCTACTACAATAGTTTGCTGTTATTTCTATAGTTGCAAAAAGCCCTACAGAATTATTAGGGTTTGTGAGCAAAGACTTTTTGGTCTGTGAGATGTGGATCTGTGTCCTCCTGCAGACAATTCCCATCTCCTCATGACTCAAGTTACTAATTTCTGGCTTTCTGTGCCTTTCCCTCCCCTAAAGAAGCCCCTGCAGGGCTCCACTTCATCCCATTTTCCAGACAAACATCCTATCGTCTAGTCATAGTGGTTTTAATAAAAAATATATATCAGCTTTATAGAAAACTGGAAAGGACTCCAAGCTACATACAACTGATGAATAAACCAGTAATAAAAGCTCAAATCTTGTTTCTCCCCCCCCCCCCCCCCCCCCGGCAAAAAAAAATCACCTATTATGCTGCTCTCTGTTCTATAACTGCATACCCTCACTGCATCAGTTATTCCTGCAATTAAAGCTAAACTATGTCATGGTTTGAACCTGAATTCTGTGAAAATATTTTTAAGTTCTTGGTGTAGTTGTCATTTTAATGGTTATTTTATATTTTTGCAGAAGAGTTTTGTGGGCATACAACCCATATTTATCCAAGAACTTGTTATCAGTCCGAGCAATATTTTAGCAGTTTAAACAAAATAAATGATTATTCTCACTCAAGATACAGTGATACAAACGCTCTAAGTAATATGGGGGGGGGGGAGAAGGCGAAAATTAACGCTTCCTTGGGTTAACTTGAATTTGGTTTTGTCCATTTTGTACTGCAGTCAGCTTAGATGCTTTGTCTTCATGTGTTTGCAGCTAGAGGTTGGTTTGGTTTCTTTCTTCTTTTTTTCTTCCTCCCCCCCTCCTGTTTTCACCTTAGTTATTAAAGTTACAAAATTGCTTTCTCCAGTCCCACTTAAATTAAAGAGCTAATTTTTTTTAGACCTTTGCCATATGTGGTACCTAGCATAGAGCTAAGTGGGAACAAATTCTGATAGTACTTGATGACTAGGGTAAACATAAAGCAAACTGAAATCACCTCAGACCAAGGCAACCCCTTGGCAGGTCCCAAGACCCTGCTCTGGAGCACTGCAGAGTTTTTACTAGTAATAGGAGAATCATATTTAGTGGGCTACAATCCCTACATGAAGGAAAGCTGGGATCCTAGTGCTAATGTTTCCTTGTTCTTTCACAGTTTTGTAACTCACTCTATGGGCAGTTTGGTGTAGTACAGTGGTATAGTTTCACCTTACTAGTTATTTCTACAGTTGAACTAATATTTATTTCAAATTTGAATTGACCTAAACAGAAACAGGACCAGGTTGAGGTTCCTAGTCTGAATAACCATACTGTTGCTACTGATGCTGTATGTATTTAATAGTGATTATTCTTGGTCAGATGCACAGAGATTGAGTAGTCACTGAAGAATAAATTCTGGCAAATCACAGTTAGTATTTTAAGACTGAGCAGTCCTAGATCCCTTACAGATTCAGTCTTCCCTTATTCATCCCTTGCAGGTCTTCTTGAAAAAGATGATTCTCCAGTTTCTACTGAAGTTATACTTTGCAACCTTTTTAAAGATTTACAAAGCTGGGGTATAATCACCTATGCCTCATTCTCATTTAACCAAAGAATCAAGTTACAATAATATTTGATTGTCTAAATTAAGATTTAATTGTATAGTAAAATCATTACTTATGGTGACTGTTTTATGTAAAGTCTGTCTTGAATAATAACATTGTACTTAATGGTCTTATTCCCAAGAATCTTGCTGGTCTGAATCTATCTGAGTCACCTATGAAATTGTACAGTGTTGGAGTAGATTCAGATCAGCAAAATTCTTAGTCATGAAACCATTAAATACAGTATTTATGAGTGTATCAGAATCTCTAGTTGCAAAGTACATATGTAAATATTACCATTGTAATATTTCTGATATACTTGCAAACACTCATCTGTGGTTAGTACTATTTTTTGTGGCCAATACTAACGCTTGTTTTCTTCTTAAAGATTTTTTCATATAATGCTAATATTTTACTATTAATAATCATCATTTCTTTCCTATGATTTACATCTTTAATGGAAGTAGTCATCTCTGTTTATTACTTTTCTCTCATAATCTTTTGTGAGTAAAAACAAATCAAGGAAAGTTCATCTGTTTCTGGTCTTAGTAAGTGGGTTTGGTGTATTAGATATCCTGTGTCATTTCATTTTGTAACAAGTTAAGTTTGAAATCAAACAGCCTGAATCAATCAAATATCAGTTCATAATTTCTGAAAGTCATATGAAGCTTTCAAGAGTACATTTTTCCCAAGATTGTACATGCTGTTAACAACTTGCTTAGAACCTGCTACTGTTTCCAGTCTAAATTCTTTAGAAGTAACTGCTATGTCTACAGATGAACAGAAAATCAAAACAGCGATATTTTTGTCAAGATTAGTTTTCTGTGACTTCCCTGGTGTTACAGTATAGATCTACAAACAATAGGTTCTTCAACAATTTCTTCCTTGTGGAAAAAAAAAATCCTGACAAATTCAGGAATTTGCAGCATGCTGACATATATTATTTAACAAGCTGCAGTTCTAAAAGAATCACAAGGTCTCCTATAAAAGCCACTGAAGTCCAAGACACTGCTGTGGCATTATTCTTATTCGCTGGACATTAAGGCATATGCACGTAGCAATACTCTGGAATTTTCTGCTGTCTCCAACAGGTGCATGGATAGAATATATTTACCTGAAGAGAATGGGAAATATTGTGAATATATCATCCATAATCCAGAAGGGAGCTTCCATCAGCTTCTACACGATGATGGCTGTTCTGACTAACAGCCCTTTCTCATCATCAAAGGTAGATTTTCAGACTAGGAATTGCTGGTCACTTGTATTTAATAGACTTCTGGAATTTCATCACCATTTAGAATCAGCATGTCAGGTTGCAGAAGTTCTTATTTTTCATGCTGCTTCAAGGAACAGTTTCATGAGCAATCATGATCTTTTTAAATCTCACATAGAAGAAATGTCAGCCTGAAGTATGTGATTTGAAGTTTTCCTCTCATGTGGATATCAACGCAACCTGAGATCAGAAAGCTTTCTAAAAAATGGTATTGATGAAATCCCAAAGATGATTCTATTGATCAGTATTTGTTTTCTCCTTGAAAACTCAGTGATGTGTACTTAGAACATGACCAAGACAACATAATGAGTTGGCAATTTTTGACAATTTACCCTGAAGAAGGATCAAGTTGTCCCCCCGCTCCCCAGTGTGAGGACCTTCTACCATGTACATCTGCAGCAGCATCTTTGGAGGAACTTGAAAAAGTCCTGCAGTTTTTACTCAAGTTATTTGTTCTTGCAATGACTGTTCTTGAGTATATTGCACCAAGTTTTACAGAAGAAAGCACACTCAGTTCTAAGTCACCATTTCTTCATTCTTTCTGTTGTTAACACATGCAATGCATGTCCAAAAGATCACTAAAGTACACAATGTGTCAGAAGAATAGTTTATAAATATGTGACAGGCAAAACTGACCTGCAATGTTCAGTTACTATGGACAGTAATGGGACTTAGATCACAAATAAGCTTTAAACATTAGAAGAAAAACAAATAAAGATATTTCAACTTGTCCAGATTTCAAATTAAATGTAGGGATTTTTTGACTGTAGTCTTGCAATTTGACTTCCAGGGATGAAAGAGTACTTTGTCAGCCAAAAAGGTAAATTCTGTAGGAGGGAAGATAATCAACACAGTCACAGCTGCTCTAACCATTCAAGTAATGTCACCAAAATCCAGCTACAAGCGAGTCACCAATTTCTGCATCTGTTCTCACCTTCTACTCCTGCTTTCTGCCAGCCCAAAATGCATGTTTTGGCAGCCATGCAGTTTCATCTCATTTGGCGCTACAGTTCCTCAGTATGAGTTGGCAAAACGGTTGATAAATCAAACTCAATAACTAATTCCATCCACCTCTCCCCAAGTGCAGCTTTTTAAAATTGAAAAAGAATGCCAATTTCTATGCATCGTAATCATCTAATTTTCTCCTTCTGAAAAATTACACTTTTTTACTACAGTGACAATAGAAATGTGCAGATTGAGCATTCCATGGTACCTAAATAAGTTACTCTGTGCCAGCAGCTGTTCTTGTGTCTTTGTGGATGATGTTGTTTCATCATATCCCTATTATCTCTCCAAGTGGAACCCTTGAAATACACGGTTATGATCATTCCGGTACTGCCTTGGGAGCCCTGGAGCATTGTTTTGGGTCAGCATCAGCCTGTCAGGACTTAGGGAATACTCATGTGTGCAACGACAACACACGTGAGAAGTTTGGGAAACAAGAGCAGGACAAGAAATATTCATGTGTGCAACAACAACACACATGAGAAGTTTGGGAAACAAGAGCAGGAGAGGAAAGAAGTCAGGTAGTAGAATAGCATATTTAGCGTGACAAGGATTTTATCAAAATCAAAATGTATGTTTACAAAATCTGTAGGATTAATCTCAAGTGATGAGATATCTCCCATTTTATGATTAATTTAGGGTTTATTTGGGTTAAGCTACATGTTCTGAGTAAGAATATTGCAAGTGCAGAAAGTTCTTACGATTTGGTTGGTTTGTTTTTATTTTTTTTTTTTTTTCCAGAAGGCACTTTTTTATACTTCAGTGTTGTCATTATGGACAATTTTACTTGGAAACCTGTATAGAAGAATTTTATTTTCTTTGACAATGGCAGAAAAATAGATTGCTATCAGTATTAAAAATAAAAGGTGTTTTTCAATGAAATGTTAAATTCTTAACTTAGGGATTTTTTTTTTCTTTTTTAATGTGGATGAAGTAACAATTTTTTTAATGTGGATAAAGTAATAAAGTCCCATTTGTTTACCTGAGTAAAACACTATAAAAGTCTCTGTTGAAGATTTATCACTTTTTGTTTTACCTTTATGCTGGTGAAAAAACCCACCACCAAAGCCCCTAAAAAAACCGTGCTTTTGTTTTTAAATTCTATGAGATTCTCTCATTAACATTAATGATGAAAAATATTTTGATTTCCTAAGATGTTATTGTGAATTTCAAAATGCTGTAAAAAGGTAACTTCTAAAGACTTTGTTTTTCTTTACCATTTTCAGGACACACAATGGTCTGTTTATTGAAATGATTCCTCCAAAGTCTTACGGTATAAACACCTGTCAACATACTTGCTCACTGATCTTTCTTAAGAAATATGTATGTATCTGTATGGAACTGCATTGACCACAGATGTATTTCAGACCTCACTGCTTATTCATGCTCCATGGTGATAGGTGATAAGGAGTAATTCAGTGAGTGAGCAGAATTCATGAGTATTGAACCACAGAGACAGTTCTGGTTGTTTAGGTTTTTGTTTTGTCTACTTTTTATACTCTTTATTATTACTAAGGAAAAAAAAAAAAGAAAGCACATGTGCTTACTCAGTCTAGCAGAAAACACCATAGTATGTATTTAACATCTGTCCCATTATAACCTTTGAAAGGAAAAAAAAAGAATATTCCAGTTAGCAGGTGTCCATGATTATTTCAGGCAGACTTGACATAACTAATTTGTAGAGGTTGTATCTGTTTTTTGACTTGTCACCAATGGCAGTTCCAATGCTTTTTTCCTGGTGGAGATTTCTACTGAGGACTGCTGGGCAGGTGCAGTGTACTTTGTTTCCCACGTGTGCTGTCTCTTTCTGTTGTGTTACTGTGCCAGACATGCTGCTAACGTATGCTCTCCATACTTTGTGCAGGAGGGAAATAAGCCTCAGAAAGATTTTACCAAGGATTATAAAGCTATAGTGGGTGCAGACACCAAGGTTAGTGCTGCCCCTGTTTGACTGTGAATTTGCTGTTCAAACTTAAGCAAGAAGACTGACGTTATGAATCAGTATGAATGCAGGCTTCTGCTTTGTTGAATATTCTAGTATGTTAGCGCTCTTTATAAGAGCAGGAAAATATAAGGAGCTTCAGGTTTTGCTTCAGGCTAACGCAGTGTGTTCAGATTTTGTCTCAGCTTCTTCATTGCTCTTTGCTGTAGTCAATTTCCATGTCTCTACCTCATGTTTGTTCCTAGCTGTCCTTCAGCATGAATGAACTGTTACTGTATTTTTTGTGTCATCACAATATGTCCTTGATTTATTTACCCAGATCTCTATTAACTGAGTTATACCACAGAACCGTGTAATACAGCCACACTAGTATTTTTTAAATACTTGTGAAAATTCATCATACTAGCTAGCATTTGTTCCTGCCCATGGCAGAGGGTTGTAACTAGATTTGTAAGGTCCATTCCAACCCAAACTGTTCTATGATTCTGTGATGTTCTGGGAACCCTCTCTAGACATAAGCAACATCTTCAAAGCATTTTAGTTTATTTATTTATTTGATTATTTATTACTGAAATTTTCTTGGTCTGTATTTACACTCTTGTTTTCTTTCACATATTTGTGTGTTCAAGAAAGTCAGTATATTTTAATCACGTATTGCACCATCTTTGCAGAAGAGGTAATAGAATTGTACACTAATCAACCTGCAAAATAGGACAAGGGAACAGGCCTTAAACTCTTCACAAAGAAGCCACAGTATAATACACACTCTGAGCACTGCAGTAGAAAACATCTCATTATAGGTTTTACATTATTTTATAAGTAATTTAAAAGACATTATTGTAATAATTTTCAGACAATTTTGAAAAAGTAGAAATAATGTGTATTTTTATGATAATTTGGGGCAAATATTCTTGTCTACAATTGTTGAATGTTTTATTTGGTTTTGTGGATTTTGCTTAACCTAGTAGATCCCTCTCAAAATGCTACTTAGCATATATTTGATGATGAGAATAGATGATGTGGCTATGCAGAATATTCTATCATTCATTGTATTCAGAGACCAAATTTTTTCCAGCAGTATTGGAAAATAATTAGATAAACGAGAAACAATAGAGAGAAGATGCTGTAAAAGCTATTTAATTTTAAGGTTCTTTGTGCTTTTTTAAATTACTTTTTTTTTTTAACATCAGTTAACACTCATATCTGAGTTGGAATACATGGAATTAATTATAATTAAATATACAGTGAATTATATAGTGAATGATAGTATTTGGGATTAGTATTGAACCTATACCATCTTCCTTTGTTATGAAGTACAAAATAGCACTGCAAAATTTATACTTCTGTAAAAATACCTTTAGGGAATTCAGTAAGGATTATAAATAATTTAACTCTTTTTACAGGAATCCTGTTGACCATACTGCACAGAAGGTTCCACTGGTACATATTTGTTTTTCAGAGAGTGAAGCATTGCCACTGAATTTTTTCTTTTTTCTTTCTTTTTTTTTGTCTCTTTTTCATATATGCTTCTAGTAACCTATTATTGGAAACAAAATTGGGCTAGTTGAACAATCTCCAATATAATTTGGAAAATCATGGTAAACAAACTTGAGTGAATGTATTGTTACAATTCAGTATAATATCACAGAAAGAAATATTGCATTGTGCAAAGAGAAGGTACTAAGAATGAATTTGGCTTCTTATTGTAGGTCAAACTAAGTCATTGGAAGGTCAAAGACAATGCCTGTTCTCTATTACTACTCTGTTGTATAGAGCTACATTAGTGCTACAGGAGCAACTGTTAATGAATCACTAATGCAGTATCCTGTAGTTTATCTGTGATTCATACTTACATGTTGTTTCAGCATATGTCTTCCCAAGTTTTAAATGTGACTTCTTAGGGAAATATTTGTAATCAAGGTAAAATCAGAAATAAAATCACTGAAGTATACAGTTTAGGTAGGAATGTACATTTTAAATAGGAATAGTATAGATTCACTGTTGTATTACATGCTTGATATTTTAAAAAAGAAGCAAATAATCCATAGGTAAATTATACTGTTATTAACTGTGTCATACAAAGTGTTTGTTTTATATTTAAATAAAACAAGTACCCTGTATATCAAAAACAATTTCTTTCATTTTAAAGAAATTGCATTTTCATTATCCCAAGAATTCCCTTCAAAATCCATGACATTCACTACTGTAGCATGTTTCCTAGGAACTTAATAAATTTTCTCTTTCCTTTTTATAAAGGTATAATGAAGACATAATTGTCAGCCTTAGGAATTACATAAAAGATAACTAAGTGGTCTTAGTTACTAATTTTTACCAATCCAGAGGATTTTAGGTTTGCACTAGTGTTACAATTCCCTAACTAATTTATGTTAGTTAACCTATGCTAACTATGTTAACATAGTAACTTATGTTCTGAGGCTTTCACAAGAAACAAAATTCAGTGTTCTTGGATTCTGATGAGGGAATCAGAATACTTTTCTTTCCGTGCAAATAATGATATATAGAATGCTTCATATGTTTGCTTTATGTCAAATATTTTAAGATCTAAATTGTGTGTGTTTCTCTTGTATTCAGTGAAGAAACAATTTTGCAGAGTTAAAGCTATCAATTAAATATCAGCTGCCACTTGATGGGTATTTAGTGTAAAAATCAGTAAACGAGTATATGTATTTATAGGACTGGACATTAAAGTATGTTTCAAGTTTAGATGTGATACAATGAAATAGTTACTGGTTTTCCCTCCTTTTTCCAACTTCCTCAATAAAGAAAGTAGGTAAATATCAGTATTTTTTATCAGCTTTTTTTTTTTACATAAAAAAAAAAAACAGTAAAGCAAATTTTCCCAAAGCTACAAAACAATTAAAGAGTAGAGCCTGATTAAGTAAGTTTTCTCAGGTAAAGTACTCCATGAAGGTTGAAGTGTCAAGCAGAGGATTTGTTTTTATTGTTTTATTTAATTTTCCCTAGTATTTGCATACTTTTGGAATTCAAATAGGTTTTGGGGAGGAGGTGGGGAAGTGTTAGGGATGAGGATATTTATGAAATTGCTAAATATAAAATTTATGTTCTAGAAAATCAGAATCCAGCATTCATTGGTTTTTTTTGCCTCTTTCCATGCAATGTTATGGACAAGAAATCCAGAAATTCCAGCTGCATTTATGATAACGGGTTTTTTTTTTAACATTTGTTAAAAAAATGTGATCTTCTGACAAGAAAATGTGAATAGTGAAAATAAATCTATGATTGGATTTGTGTTTTGATCATTGTTTGAGGGGGTATCCTATTCAGTTTCGCAGTTACATTTTTAAGGACAAGAAAATTAATGCTAACTGTAATCTAAGATACTATGATTTTAACTGTATGCATTTTCATGACTAGAGTCTGCAGTTCACTATCCCAGTCATAAATGGATACTTCTTGTGGTTTATCTTGACAATGTTCCTTTAAGTATGTACTTACTCCCTTGATTATCATGCCTAGAAACAGAACATATTTTTCTGTTATTTTTTTTTTAATTTGGATAATTTAGAAGTTGCTTAGCTGTCTGTAATAACTTCACCATAGGTGAAGAGATGCCTTCAGTCATAGTTGTCAATGGTGTTTAAAATGTAAAGCATACATAAATATACATATATATATAAACCTTTCTTTTTCCTGAATCAATGTAAACAGAGCCCAGATGGCCGTATAGAAGTCAAAGGGCAGCGTGGAAAATCGTCACTGCATATTAAAGATGTGAAGTTGTCAGATTCAGGGAGATATGACTGTGAAGCTGCAAGTAGAATTGGTGGGCACCAGAAGAGCATGTACCTTGATATTGAATGTAAGTTCTAATATTCTTTTTCTCTTTAGATTTGTTTTAAAAAATAAAAAAATAAGTACATTCTTAATGGAAGGTCAGTTTTTTTCCTAGTTCTCTAAGTTACTAATCCCCATCAAGTCTCTAGCTCCTCTTATAACCCCTCCTGGATTTATAAAGTTTGTGACAATCTCTTCTAGAGATTGTCTTTCTTCAAAGCCTTTGAATTTTATCCAGGAGAAAAGGATATTATATTTTGCTTAGAGGGTCTTTAGAAGGCAATCAGAGAATACAAATTTTAAATACATAAAAATTCATCGGAAAATTATCTCTTCAAACTGTTCTAATTCAGGAAGCAAAGCTCTTAGAAAAGGAAAAAAAAAAAAAAAAAAAAAAGACAAAAAATCCTTCAATTTCATTGTTGTTCTGTTTTGCTAGAGATTTTCCAGAGAAATTTGTTCTTCATTTCCAATATGGCTTGAGTGGGCCTGTTTGAGATTCAGACTCTGGACAGAAAATGTCTTTCCAGTGGGAGGACAGATGTTGGAATAGGATCTGTGACACAGAAAGATAAGCAGCAGTTGGAAACTGCTGAGTGATTTCCTAAGGAGTTCTTAAAGTTGCTTTAGTATATACAGTTGCATGTTCCATCTTTTTGACAGGTAATGCATTATGACACAGGAAATAAATCTGCAAGGAAAATGAGAAATGGACAAAGTTGTAATTGGATGTTAGGAATGGAGAGATTTCCCAACCCATGAGACCTAAAAAATAAATATACTATTAATAGCTTTACATAGCTACTCTTCAAAAAATAGACCTATGAAAGGATTTGAAACTTTGCAAAATATTATTACTCTTTTGAGAACATACTAATGTACTCTGCTCGTATCCTAAGGTTCACTGGTGCACTGATAACTATCTTTATATGTATATAAATTAAAGAAAATATTTTGCTAGATAAAAATGCAAGTTAGTGAAGTTTCTGTAAAATTTATATAAAATCCCATCCTATTCTACACACTAATATGAAGTATTTTATAGATTGTATAATATATATAATACATGTAACATATAACATTTGTATATATTATAAGGTTTTATGGTTGTTATGCCTTGAAATCAAATATTAATAATTTTTGTATTGAGGGGAGTATAGACCACATTTTATAAAACATGGGTGACTGGAGTTTATGAATTTATTAACAGCACAGAATTCTTACTAAAGGACATAATAAAATCCTTGATACCTTATTATAGTCTTAAGACACATTTCAAAGTGAGTGTTTTAGAACAGTTGCTAAGAATTTTAAAGTGACATATTCTCATTATGTTATTGCAGACCTAATCTTGAATATGTGTGGAGACAATCAGATATAGTGTTTGAGAAAATATAATAGCATATTGTTTAGACACACTTCTTAATGCAACATAAAACTTTCTAGAGTTCAGAAATCTTCTGAGAAGAAAAATTTTAAAACATAGATATTATATCATCACTGTAATGACTATTTTTACTGTATAACGAAATAAATTGCATTAATTATTGTATTATAATGCAGCAGAAATATTTGGGGTGTGATGCAATATTCTGATTAGTGAGTCAGAGGATTTTTTTTTCTTCCCTTGGAAATAATTTTGCCCTGGTGTATGAACTGCAGGCATAGCCTTTTTGTCTTGCTTAGGAAAGAAAACACTTGTCTAATGATGAAAACTTCTGTTTTTTTTTAAATAGCAGCCCCAAGAGGAAATGTCTTCTTTGCAGCCTCATCTCTCATCAGCCTAGTGTCTGTCATAAACTTTTCTGCAAAGACTCTATTAGTACCTCATTATCACCATTTCCATACAATGCTGTGTTGTCATCAGTGCTAACAGTTCTTTTTCAGTTTTGAGAAGAATATTTTCTGGCATGGCTGCCTCTTTGTGTAATAACTAGTGAGCAGTTTTAGCAGAATTTTTATTATTTTTCGTAATATTCCAGTATAAGCCTCAATAACTGTTTTAAAATTAAAACAGAAATAAATAAGCGAGACATTATTTTTTTGTATTGTTCCATATCTCCTAGATAGGACTAATCAATGCACCTATGCCATTCTGTAAGTTAATAAAAAATCTACAACAGTTCTCTTTTTATACTTCAAAATATTTGAAAGTTTTTGTAGTCAGGAGAGGAGCACACTCCCATCACATCCTTAAATGTCAGTGCAGTTAAACAATCCTAATGGAGGCACAGAGTGCTCTGGTGTCACTGTCTCATTCTTTTACTTAGTGACCCCTATCAGACATAAACCAACAGTAGGATTGCAGAGACTTTCTGTACCTTATCCTTGTTCTCTGTTAGGGTTGCTCTTGATGATAAGAGCAGTTCTTTCGGAGAGGAAGAGATTATTGGGTTTGATACCAAATAGGCCCAGTTAACCCTACCTTTTATCTGAAGTAAATGCTAGGCAGACAGGAATTATAGGGAACCCAGAGGCATTTGTAAGGCTTTCTTCCTACAAAGTCATCTTCACGGACAGTTATGTTTAGTTTTCCTAATATTAAGTATATAAAAAAAAAAACATGAAAAAAATGTATCATTAAAAGTATTTATTCATGGATTTCATTAACTGTGAAATTTGATTATACATATGAAGTGTAGCGTCTGTTGGATAATAATAGTTACTATTCCTACTCATAATAACTAACTGATATAGAAGTTACTGTGCGATGGCATATATGACATATACTAGGTATTGGCAATAAAGATGTGTCTTTAGTGATAAAAACCATGATAAAAATACATAGTAGATGAAGCAGGACATACTTTAAGATGAGGTTTTCCGAAGAACACAAGGAAGCTAAATGTACAAATCCAGGTGAATTATCACTTGATTTGTACATGTAACAGTATCAGTCTATTTTCAAAGTTGGAGATTTCCTATGCATATATTTTCATTTCTATATGGCATTTTTGTATTTTTAGCTGAGATGTAATTATTTTGAAAAATATATGTTAGGATTATAAAGGAATCTTAGAACGCATAATACAGACCTGACTAAAAGAAGAAAAATTCTTATGAGAGAACACATTATTTATTGGGTTCCACAAATTATTCACTGCTTTGATTAGTATTAGGAAATGAAAAGAATATTATTTTTACATCATTCTTCATAGTATTATGCCGTTAGGATTCACTGATGGTATTAATAAATTGGAAAGGATTTAAACAAGCCAGTAACGGCAAGCAGTCTGTGATCCTTGAAAGTGGTTCTCTACTTGCCCTGACAGTTATATCTTCATTTTGTTCAAAGTATTTGCAGCACTTATTTTGTACTCCTAGGTGCACATTATTGTGCAAGATGCTGATCTCTCTGATTGCTCTCTATCACCAAGTACAAATTCCTTTAGAGAATGCTTCTGTTACTGGAGAAAACATATTAAGCCATATTCTTTGGAAGTCTGCTTTTCTGTATCCTACCTGGGAAACATCCTAACTTGCAGTCTTAGATAACTGTAATTACCAGTTTTCATATCACTCTGTTTCAGTTAAAACTCCCCAGTTTCATTATTGATAACGCACAATGGTCCAAAAAATGCCTACTTCCACACTGTACACAAAGACTAGTGTTTTGGAATATAATCAACTATGATAAATGTGTTACATTCAGTAATATGGTGCATTTTTTCCTACCACAGAGAATATTTCTTAGAAAGCAATTTCTAAAAAAACACATTTTAATAATTTTAAAATGTCTTAACAAAAATGAATTTTTCTTACCTCTGGTTTTCATGCAAACCTGAATTTTTAAGTTATGTTTCTTACTAGTTAAGTGCCAACATTCAGCTGGTACTTTTGATGGAACCAAAAAAAAATTGTATATAGCCTGTGCAACATTGTCTTTACCTGTAAAGAAACCTGTGCAGTGTTCATTATGCTACTGCATTGCTCATCAGAGAAAGATTTTTTTTTTCCCTACCACAATTTGAAATGAACCTCATTGCTGTTAAAATATTGAACTTTTTTCCTGAGTTAATTAATCTTCTGACTTTTCATTTTGTTTTATGTTAGTTAGCTGTATTGCAGTTGCACTGCAGTTAAGGCAGATGCCTTGGATTCATGCTGTTTGATTTTACATCTTTACAAAAATAAACAGCATGATTTAAAAGCAGGTTGAACAAGCAGAGCTACTAATTCCATTTAACTTGAAGGAAGCAAGGCTTTGAATCAGTGGAAATACTACTACTGCGCGCAGGATGTCACAAGCATAACAAATGTCACAAATGTTGCAGCTACCTGCTGCTATCATAAACTGTAATAAATGAAGACAGTTCATACTTTGGATTTGATTTCTGTTGAAAGAAATCAGTTTAGCAACATACCATCACTAGTCACAGAATCACAGGATGGTGAGATTGGAAGTGATTGCCTCTTGTCCTGTCACTGGACACAACTGAAAAGAGCCTGGCTCCATCTTTTCACCTACTCTTCAGCTATTAATCATGAGAGCCCAGCCCTAACTTTAACAGACAGGAAACAAAACTGATAAACACAATCATATGGCCTAAGAAAGAGACAAATGACAGGAAAAGCAATCAAGAGAAACAAAACGTTGAAATATTCTGGAAAATTATGCATGTTTTCTATTACAATACTAATGGGTTTAGTGAAATTTCTGTCAAATTTATAGGTTAAAATGAGAAAGCAAACACAGAAAAGGTCAGTCTTCAGCATCATGAAATGCACGTGATAATTTTGACATGTCTTTGGAGCTCATGAATGTCACTTGTAAGAGTTCCAATTTTCGTTTGGTTACTTGTGCATTTGCATAGAAGAAAATTTGGTATGCCATTGCTGTAAATTAAAGGGGATAAGAACGTTGAATTCTGGTCAAAAGATGAGGTTTATTGCACAAAGTCACTTTGCAAAAAACATTTAATCAAAACTCACTGTACTGAGGCAGAGATGAATGCATATGTCTTTTTCTGACGTCACAACAGCAAATGTGGCAAAGTGGCTAAAATGATACTTTGTTCATCTGTATAATAAATCTACCTACTTTTTAGGGCAAGAGAGTGTAAAAATACTTTTAGAATAGAAATTCCACCATAAAAACTTTTGTCAAGTTCATGACTTGTTAAAATGCGATAGTCATGTTAGGAATTTCTCTAAATTTTTACCTAATAGAGCTCTATACGGCATGTTTTTATTGACCTTACAATGAGCTTAATGTCATTTAAAGTAGATCTTTAATAGCATGTTGGCTATTTTTCTTTTAATAGAAGAATGCAATTTGGAATATATACAATATTTAGCTTTTATTCTGTTTTTCTTCTGATTATTTACTCATACTATTAATAGGTGTGTATGCCTCAGCATCCTTTCTTACTGACATAATTTTGCACATATGCAATTCTGAAAAATAAAGATACAAAAAAAGGCAAGAAAGAATTTTCTGATGTTTCCTTGAAGATGGTTCTAAGTTTTGAGTTGGTCTTACAGGCTAAAAATGTTAAATGTTTAAATTGATAATTGATGTGTAAATTTTAAACTGATTTTTGTACTTCCAAAATTCAGCAGAATTTTGCAAGTCATTGTTAAGTGTTATACAGTGATGACCTGTGAGTGAAAAAAATCAACATAGCCTTTGTCCTGTACCTCCAAGACAGATCCAGCAGAGCACAAGCAATACACCTAAGAGTTATGAAGAAAATCATCAGGTGGTATGATAAGTGTGATTCTGAAATTTTGAAATTTGAACAAAATACCTTAAATTGAGATTTATAATCTCAACACTTTTTTTTTCCTCAATTAACTTCCCTTAACTGCAGAATACTTGGCATTACTTAAAGTTTAGGTTGAAAGAGAGACCTCAGTATATTTAGAGTAAACCTGAGACATGTAGTTTTGGTTGTAGTTATCTGAGGCCAGGTCCCTCACACCACAGAGCCTGCCTCTGAGCTACAGTTATTGAACACATTGGAAGAAGCACAGGGCTAATGTAAAGAGGGAAATACCTGGTGAGTTTGAGTACACTGTACTGGAGATCTGAGGGATATAAGTTACAGGTATATTAGGGGTGCAGCATGCTGGAAATCGAGTTGGATAT
Organism: Pezoporus wallicus; assembly: GCF_028554395.1. NCBI lineage: Eukaryota > Metazoa > Chordata > Aves > Psittaciformes > Psittacidae > Pezoporus > Pezoporus wallicus. Next base: position 254,086 of record NW_026642986.1, on the reverse strand, counting down.
ACAGGGTAATTTAAACAATTCCATTTGGTTTTTTAGTCTGTTCCTTAATGTTTCTTAGAGATTTTTTTTGTTGTTGTTTTCTGGATAGCACTGTGTGTAAAAACCATAGATTCATAGAATGGTTAAGGTTGGAAAGGACCTTAACATTATCTGGTTCCAAACTCCCTGCCTGGAGAGTTTCTTCTACTTTATCTCCAAGAAAAAGCTATTCATCCCAAAACATAAAATATTAACTACTGCAAAACAGGTATGGGGGGAAAATATACCAGAGAAAGATGGATGGCTCTTAACTAAATTGTGGCAGACTTACAAAAAATTAAGGTACTTTTACAGCATTGATGGCAAGGAAAGTACTAAATTTGGTAGATGAAGTGGTTTATTAAAGTCCTTGATGATAGGAAGCTTATGCCGGTATTAACTTTCTAAGAGAGAGCCTTCCAATAATATGCTATACGAAAAGCCCCAGCATCTTAGACCTGGCAGTCTAAGACCTATGTTTTCATTGTGTGAACCAGGAAAACAAAATTATTTGAGGAAAAAATAGCCAAAAGTTTGAAAACCTGCATCCTTAAATTAAGAAGTGCAAATCTGATTCTGTACACTAGGGTTTTTTTCATAGTTGTCTGGACACATGTGCTGAATCAGGTAATTTGCCATATCCACTTTTGTGTATAATGTCAAACATACCCCAGAGGCAGATCGTTGAAGTTCTTAATTGAATTAACTTCTGGATGAGACTGATGATGTATTAGCCTGTTTTAGAATCACTGTTCTCAGATATTATACCTAACAAGGATATCTAAATGCTAAAGACAGATTTCAGGCCAGAGTTTACTTCTCTTTCATAGTCTTCTTATGCAGGTTATCCAGAACTACTTCTAATTGGAGTTCTGACCTGTCAGTTTCTTTCTTGTTTGGGAAAACAAACAGCTTGAGTTTAGCTGGTACTGGTGCCATAATATTAACTACTCTAAAATGCCATAGTAAAGTTATAATTGCTTACAGAATCCTACTCTGATAGAATAGTTTTATTTTGTTTTGTACCTTTATGATGTTGTCTTTGTTCCTTCTAGGCATCTTTTTCATTTGGATTGCCTCATGTGTCCAAAAATAATAACCTTTCACAGTTTAAGCTTATAGCAGTACTTACAAGCTTTACCTTATTCTGGGCTGAATAAAAAGAAGCATGACCAGCAGGTCACAGGAGGTGATTCTTCCCCTTTACTCACCTTTTGTGAGATGCCAGCTGGAATACCATGTCCAGCTCTGCAGTCCCCAGCACAAGAAAGACATGGACCTGTTAGAGCAGGTCCAGAGGAGGGCCACAGAGATGATCAGAGGCCTCGAATATCTCTCCCATGAAGAAAGACTGAGAGGTTTTGGGTTGTTCAGCCTGGAGAAGGCTCCGGGGAGACCTTACAGGAGCCTTCCAATACCTAGAGGGGGCCTATAAAGAAAGCTGGAGAGGGGCTTTTTACAAGGGTGATAGGACCAGGGGTAGTGGCTTTAAACTGAAAGAGGGTAGTTTTATACTAGATATTAGAAAGAAATTATTTACTGTGAGGGTGCTGAGGCACTGAAACAGGTTGCCCAGAGAAGTTGTGGTTGCCCCATCCCTGGAAGCATTCAAGGCCAGGCTGGATGGGGCTTTGAGCAGCCTAGTCAATTGGAAGGTGTCCCTGCCCACTGGATGATCTTTAAGGACCCTTCCAACCCAACCCACTCTATGATTCTATGATTTATTGTGTGCCTATACTAACTAATATGAACAGTAACTTTGGTACTTTCCTGAAGGTTTTCAGGTTTTTTAGTAGAGTGCCATGAGGTTCAGATACAATAAATGTCATCAGATTGCATTTTTTAAAACACTGGATTGTATTCAATCTTCTAATTCTGTATATAACTATTTAAAAGTCCAGTATGTTGTCTTAACTGGTAGAACACTGTGTGCAAAAGCTTAAAAAGAACAGTTCATTTACACCCTGGATTGATTTTTCTTTTTTTTTTTTGATCAGGCATAAATTAACCCTGAGTTATCTAGAAGATAAGCAGAGCATATTTTTTATTTTTTAATGGTTTTAACCTTTTTTACTGATCTTGATGGGAGCTTTTTTTCTCATTTCATACTGTAAATATATTCTGTTTAAGTATCCTTAACATATATTAATATATTACAAGGTCCATCTTCTCATTTCTACTTGGTTATACTTCATTTTCAGTTGCTAGACTTTCTCAATAAATGTTCTGTTTATTAATTTAGTCATTTCTTAGATATTCTAGAGAACTGGAGGAATCAGATTTGTAGACGTAGAAAATAGTCAACCTTGTGTTTTCAAAGCCTTAGCTTTAAGGTTGGTTATTTTTTCATACCCATACATATTGTGTGTTTCTGTAGTTATACTAACAGTAATTCTGTAACCACTTAAGCATAATATACTACAGCTAGTGATGAAAAGCATGCAAGAAAATGCAAAATTCTGCAGAAAAAAAATAAAAAGGTGTTTTAAACCATTCCCAATGCTAAACTTTACTGCATAGTCAAACGTGCTCAGTTCTGGTCTCTGATACACCTACTAGTAATTTTCTACCCAAAAATATTTCAAGAAGATTAGAATAGAATTTTCAGACACACATATAAAAATATTTAGGAACTATTTATGGAAAAAAAAATATAAATAGATGCATTTTAAATATTGAAAGAGATACCATGACACCAGCTGTAATTGATAATTCTGTTTTGGTATTGAAGTGCTAGAGAGTTTCCCTGACTTGCAGTAATGTAAGGAATATTTTCTTAATACTTCTTAAATACAATACAAGTGGGATTAAAATTAAAAAAAAAAAAAAATTTGCAAATATTGAATAGACTAAAAATGTGGTTTACCCAGGACACAAATAGAAGAACAGGGAAAGTTCTACTGCCTCTCATTTTCTAGAGACCGTTAAACTGCTCCTGCACCTTAGAGAAAGAGTGATTAAAAGAGATACTTCTTTTCCTGGTGGCATTGTGATCTGAAAGTCATAGTTAGTTTGCATGCCAGCAATTTCCTCTGTGTCATACTCAGTGTTTGGAGTTAATATTAACATAGCCATTTATAGGCAGGTTTTTAAGGAAGACGCACCATGTTTTTATTTGTCTGTAGCTTTCTGATTTCATAAGAAAGTGGTGTAAAGATTATCCTAAGTACTGATACACATAGTACTTTTTTTCTGACATACATAGAATATATTGCAACATTTTAGGTATTCTGTTATTTATTTTCTTCTAGGTTTATTCACACAACTAAACATCTCTCTTCAGAAACATTTCATAAACTGTAAGAGTTCCAGTGAGAAGGGGTTGAAGCTCTTACACATCTGTGAAAATTTGGAGACTGAGTGTAATTTCTCCATAGCAAAAGAAGAAACTATAAAATCAGCAAATTAACAAATTATAAATTTCAGAGATCACCTCCCTTTGTGATACAGTATCTGGCTGAAGAGCTCCTCATCTTCAGGAATAAACATTCTTTGTAATTTCTGAGATAATGTCTTTCTAAATGCTAAATACCTGCTAAATATAATTAGCAGGTATTCTCTTCCTGAGAATTTCAGCTGAAGGGGTTTCAGGAGAGGAGAATGCTAACAAAATAAAGGCTTAAGAAACTCAAGATTGAATACAGATGTTTTCATGGTGCATAATAAACTGACAAAGCAATCAGTTGAAATTTTAATGTGAACATGCATGCTTGGATAAAGGTATATAGTTTGTTTTACTAAAACACTTAATGTATTCATGTATTACTTTTTCCAGATGCTCCAACATTTGTGTCAAATCAAACTATGTATTACTCTTGGGAAGGTAATCCCATCAATATAAGCTGTGAGGTGCTAGCAAATCCGTCTGCCTCAGTTCAGTGGAGAAGAGGAAAATCAGTTTTACCGGTAAAAAACACAACACATCTGAAGACCTACAGTACAGGAAGAAAGCTGATTCTAGAGGTAAGGCTTAAAAGGGAAATGTGAAATGTAACTGTAAAAGGGAAACGTGGTGACATGTATATACAAAGTCCTTTGTATCCTTATGTGACTTCAGCCAAGAACAAAGCAGAAGGGTAAAGTGGTAAGGAACTGCAATTGGCTGTAACAGCTGTTTCTTCATGGAGGCATTGGAAAAATAAACTAAGCTGCTGTTATCTTAAAGGTACCTGTAAGAACAAAACATGAGAAAGGTAGAAGACAGAGACTGCATCTTAATTATCAATTTACTTTATTGACTTGGCTAAATTTGGAATGAAATTAGTGTATAGCAAACCATGGTCCTTAATTAATTCACAACAGAGTGTAACTGGTGTCTCCAGCCCCAGTCTCACCTGTTACAGGGATGACATACTGTCTTCCTACACAGACGTGGAAGACGTTAGTTTTCTTCATTTCTGTCTAGTTTCAGGCTTATGTCTGAGCGTAAGCTTCTCAGTTGCCATGGGAAAAAAAAGGCTGAGAAGCTATAAAGCTAAGCTGACTGGGGGACCTACTTCAGATCCCAAGCAAGAGGTTTACAGTGCACTGAAAAAAGAAAACCCAACTTTTTTTTCCTAAAGTCCAAGCAAGTAACCTTGATTCTCTAGTAGAGGATATATATTCTAAGAAATATAGTCTTACTCTTGTTTGAAGGTCATCTTTAGGGTTTTGTTTAACCCTATGTTGTTAAGTAAAGCTTAACAACATAAAATATGCTTCACAGTCTGTGGCTCTCCCATTCTACTGTCACCTGAAGTGTTGGTCAGGTAAGCTAGATTCCAGTGAGGCATTACCTCCCTATGATATCCATGATTTATTCTGTTGTAAATCCTTAACTCAACTGAATTTACAGTTGAGCCACATCCTGTTACACCTACTTTCTCCACACACACCACCTCCCCCCCTCCAATATCTGGTGTATTGTGAATCCTGCAAACAATAAAAAGTAAATTATTATTCTTGCAGCAGCTATAGGAATCGACAATTTTCAGACCTTTAGTTGCTTATTTAGTAAAAATATCAGTTTGTGCAAATAGCATATGTAAAAAAAATCTGTTTATTAGATTTTTTTTGTTTAAAATTATAAAGTTGAGCTATGTCCCCATTTTTCATTCTGATTTTTTTTTTAACTTTGATATTTAATTAGAAACCAATATTTACAAACCATATTCATTTTAAAGATTGCTCCCACATCTGACAGTGATTTTGGACGGTATAATTGTACAGCCACAAACAGAATAGGAACAAGATATCAAGAGTATACACTTGGTCAAGCTGGTAAGTTTAAAGTTGTTCCCTTTTCTTTAAGTATTTTTTTATATTTTAATCAAAATTAAGTTCAGAGCCACTTTTCTCTGTTTATTTTATTTCAATGGAATGTTGGCAGTTAATTTTAATTCTCTGAAAGTTGAGTTGCAGTATAAAGTAAAATAAACCATTTCCCTCTGAATATGAGTCTTCTTTGGTTTTAATTGTAAGGCCTTCTGATATGGGAAAAAATAAATTAGTAACTTTTTTCCTTTGCCCTTACTACATCCTACATTTATAACTGTATTTTCATTACTTCACTGGAGAGATATGGTTTGCAGGCAGTAAAAATAAGAAAGAATTTGGAAAGTCTTTTTTTCCTTTTTCTCCTTGATATTTTCTTGATAAACTAAGGATGTCAAAAGACTCAAGTTCTTCTGTCTTCATTTGCACTCTTAGTTATTTAAAAGCACAGTTTGACCCAGAATGCTAGGTTTAAATTTAAGTTCTGACATATTCTACAACCGACTGTTACAGAATTTCTGAATATTTTTAGGTCCATCTGTAGTTGTTTAGGGAAATATAAAAATATGATTGTATGTTTGTTCTTTGACAGAAATAATTGTTCACTGAGAGCAAACAAGAGTTTCTTAGTATTCTTTTCAGGTATATTTTCTTGTGGAATGGACTAATGCTTGTTGAGCAAGCTTTGAGGTCTCCCAACATTTGTATCTACATAGACAAGGCAAATTGTTCCAGTTTTAATGACATCTATGGAGTAATAATGCAGTTTGTAGTACCAAAGGTACAGCCATACTGAAAGGTATACACCCCTTGTGATGTGTTGTTACAGACTTATTTTCATCATGTAACTTTCAGGTCATACCATACTGCCAGATTGGCTGATACTTATTGATGGGGACAGATAGAAACGAAGTCTTGTACATTAAAATAAAAAAAAAAAAAAGGAACTTGTATATTTTTTATGATCTTCAGTGTTTCAGCTGTAACTTTTGATTATTTTTTTTTTTTAAATAATAAAATAATCTCTTTTGAGCCCTGCTAGGAGGACTTCTGGGGGTACTTTGCTGAAATGTACACATCCAGTCATACAGAGGCTTTCTTACTCAGCCTGGTGTTTTAATTTTTACAGTTTTCCTCAATAGGTTGATTATTTTCTTTTCCTTTGTCAGGAGTTATAAAGAATAGTTGTTTATTAAGAAATTTCTTAGTTGTGCACAGCATGTAAAATTTTTCTCATTGCCTCTAAAGGATGGATTACTAGCACACACTTTTACCATGTATATTATACTACTTTTTTGTCTTTGAATAGTGATCAAAAGTGCTGAGCTTCCTATCATAGGAAAATGTGGAGTTTTATTGACAGAACAGATTTCTATGTGCTACGATTTTACATTATCCAGAAGACCCATTCCCCTTAATTTTAGAACTTTTGGAGGATATTATCTGTATTGTTGATCTTTTGATAGCTACATGTGACTAATGAGAAATATATTAGGTTTTTCTCTTGTATGTAACCATCCCTAGCCCCAGCTAAGTCCTAATTTCATATAATACAGTCTTTACTTTCTATTTTACAAATCTCTCACCAATATAAGGAACCACATAGTTTTAGTTATACCTAGAATAATTTTATTTTTTGAAAAGAAATTCCAAAAGTGAACAGTTTATAGAATCTTCAGTCATGTTCATGATTGTTTAACTGGTTGATCCCATTTATTTCAGTGGAATTACTTGAACAATTGAGTTTCCATAACGGAGCTAAAATTACGACTCATCAGTACTAATGAGCAGCTCATCAGTACTACATGTGACATTAAATATGAAAAATGAATACTCTCTGTGATGTTCAAAATTGACGTAGTAATTGAAATGCTCTAAATTTTAAGGAAAAAGAACTAATTTCTATTCCATTATTAATTTCTATTCTGTCTGTAATTAAGAAATCTCAAGACGTGAAGGAAGTTAGCATTGATTTGAACAGGTAAACTACATCTATTATGTATATATTACTTCTGTCATCATTGAATTTAGGAAGTAGATTTAGCTCTCTAAAAAATCTCAGGGCATGATTATATAAATATTTGTGGCTGGCATACAATATGCAGAATTATATTAAATTCATCAAACATTAGGACTGTACATAACCCTCTGCTTTTAGTCAGTTACATCTGTTTCTCTTCAGTAGCATGCTGTCTCTTTAGGACAACACGTGCATCTGTAAATTCAACAGCAGCCCTGGTTCTGCCTGTCCTGCTGGGCTAGGTGCTACACTTGTCTCTGGAGTATCATCTCTAGGATTTGTTATGTGTGAAGCTTCACTGGAAGGGAAAAGCAGTATAAGTACAGTGTGAAATCTGCCATAATAATTTCTCAGTTTCTTAGTCTGGAAGACAGAAGACTTGCCACTACAATTCAGTGTTAAAATCAGGATAGGAATGGGAAGGAAAAACTCCACTTGCACCTCTCTGGTGTCTTCCTTCTCAGGGCAGAAAAAATGAGAAAATGGAACAGTAATGCCAATGAAAACAGAGAAACTCAGGTTATGGGTTTTGCTGTGCACTGTCTTTTCATAAAACTGTATGTATTTACAAGAGCATCTCAGCACATACTGTATCTGATAATATTTCTCTTAGAGTTGCAAAACAATGTCCGAGAATATTGCAGTGCAGGGTACTCCATGATGACTATTCTAATAATTAATTTTAATAAAAAGTATTTTTCATTATTAATTAGAAAAGAACACAATATTTTGGTTATGTATTGTACTTCAGCATATTCTCACATGAGAGCCCTGGAAATTCAAGAAAGAGCAAATAACTCCATGCAAGCCGTATTTTTTTTTTTTTTTTTTTTTTGGTTTTTAATACAACTATAACAGAAATGTTATCGATGCAGTTTTCAAACAGCTTACTATTTTCTACTATTGCAATGGTGCAACATTTTTTTTGTTCTTCAGAAAGCTTGATGAATGCTTAAAAAAAAAGTATTGGAATTATGAAAAGGTCAGTCAGGGTATATTTAGTGAGTATGTGATGAATAAAGAATTACGGGAAGTTATTATGAAAAGCATGAGCTATATATAGACATTCTATATAATGATGTGAAATGAGTATGTATCCTTAACATTGTAGTGTAGAATTTGTGTGGGGCTAGGGGTGTCAGGCTCCATTATGCTAGGCACTACTTACAGGAGTGTAATGCATGTTTCAGCATTCTGAAAGGTTTACATTATTAGCATTTGCATCTAAATAGACTTTTTTAAAAATAAAAACCTACAAATAACGAATGTAGTTCACTGCTACAAGTTTTGCACTTAAGCTGGAATAAACTGGAAATGAAAAGCAACCAGGGAGATGGAGGATAAAGCCACCACAATAATTACAGATATAAAATGTCAAATGCAGCTTTCTTTCCAGTTTTACTACCTTTGTTGCTTCACTTTGGTAGATTAGGAAGCCCTAATGAATTAAAACCCATAAAAATTTTTCGTACATTTCAATACAGACAGATCTCCTTCTGGCTTTGACTGTAAGTACTAATGCCGGGGCATAGCATGCTTTCACAATGGTTCTGTCAGGAAAAATAAATACTAGTTCTAGCTTGGAGACAGTATTAAGCAAAGTCTGCTGGTAGGATAAATTTTACAAATAATTATCATTTTACTGAATAGTTTCCTTAAAATTCTGCAGGAATGATGTGTTGCGTTGTGTTTTGTTCCATTTTTCTGCTTTGCCAGTTTTCAGCAGAATCAAACTACCTCTTTTTTTTAATTTATTACTAGTTAAAATGTAATCGTACTGTCACAATGCCATTATCTTTATTTCTGTTGCCCTTCTTAAAATATTATACTTACCAACAATAGAAAAAGTTTTCTTTCAGAATTTAAACGTGATTTGCAACCATACCATGTTGTATGGAAAGAAAACTATAGCTCTTCACTCAAATTAGCCAGACCTACTGGATCAGCCTGAATTCCAAACACTTTAAACCTTTCAAAACAATTGAAGAATTGCAGCCTGTCTAAGGTTTCACACTGAAAGGTGCTGGCCTTTACTGGTAAATGCTGAGAAACTTCTGTGATTTTTTAAAAGTTTAATCACCTTTTAATCACCTGACTTGTGATGATGAGCTCTTGAAAATACCATATGGTTGACATCCTCCTTTTTTCATTGCTTAAGCATTTAAATTGCTTTATAACTAACATGTAGAATGTGAAAAGAACCAGTCTTCTTCATTTCTTGCCACTGCAAATTTATTACTTCACATCACAACCACAACTTTTAGAAGCCTTCTTAGGCTCTGTTTTTTATCTGTGACAGGCTTAGGCTTTGGCAGGCCAGGTGAGCTTGGCTGATTATCCCAATGGCTTTCAGAGCCTAAGGTGAGCACAGATGTTCCTAGATTTGCCCAGCTGTAGCTTAGTCATAGTTTATGTGAAATATCAGTATGCAGAGAGATGGTATTAAGTAGCAAAATATTTTTCCTTTCTGTTATTTTAAATGTTTTTTTAGAGATAAACTTGACTCTTCAAGTAAATATTTGTTTTAAATATTAATGTTTATTTTGCACATAGCAGTGTACAGCTGGACTGAATCCAGAGATCCTTAAATATAAATCCCAATTCACTTCTATGTCTCATAGCCTTACTCATCTTAGATTTTGCTTACCCCTTCTTGTATTCTGGGATAGCAAAGGGGTTAAAAGTTCAGATAAATAGTCTGATTCATCTTTTTTACCTCAGTCTTTCTTCAGTCTTTGCATGTAGAATATACTTTCATTTTTAATGAAGGTTGAAATTCTGATCTTATAATATCATGCCTGGAACTGCACTCAGTACAGATTAAGTGTTAACAGGATCAACTGCTGGCAGAAACTGTATTAATAGGCAGTGAACATAGTTTAACAAATAGCTATGAGCCTAACCTGTAGAATTAATATTGAAATTTTTCTCAATTGTAAGGAAGTATAAGCATGTACTATTTCACAGACATTTTTGACTCCAAAGGTCTAGTCTGTAGCCCCATCTCTTTCCCTGCCCTGCTCCGGATACTACTTACGTTCAGCATTTAGACATAGTTACTTTTATTCAATATCTATATGCCAGATATACAGAGACAGGAAAAGCTGCAAAACTGCGCTAGGAGCATATTGACATGACATAGGAAACAAAAGCTAATTGGAAGATGAATCTCTGACCCCACGACCTACTCTCACATTATCACTTCCTTTTCTCCATTTACACCAGGACTGCTAAATTCTCAGAAGGAAAATTCTCTTCCATAAAACTATCAGGAAAAATAGCTTGAAAAGAAAATCCCGAGAATGGTGGTCATTTATTGAATGAGTTGGGTAATTGTAGTACTAGATTTGAAAGAGTACTTGCATATCAGCAGTAGGAAACATAAGGTTCTTCTTGAAGAATGTCTTCTTCCCTATGCCGTGTTTATTACAGTTAATCTCACGCAAATATAAAGATGCATGGAAAAGTGATCTCCTTAACATTATGAAAGTCAAGAACAAATTGTATGTAAATAACACACTTCTGTGTGTTACCAAATATTTATTCAGCCTTAAACAAAACCTGTTCTTTCATATTGAAATCTTTTAACGGATATGCAGTTAAATCCAAAGAGCATTTATCTTCAGTACTGCTGAACTATATTAATCTTCCCAAGTGACTGGTATCCACTTCATTCATACAGTGATATACTTCTTCACTTCGTCTATCCTGGATTGCTTTTGCTGGCATTCTTATGTTCTGTTTTTCCCACCTCTGTCAGAACAGTAATTTGAGCTAGGGAGAGAAAGAATGGTGCTTAAGATACTGTGGCTATCAGGGAAAAAGAATAACATTTCTCTCAGCTATAATGAGAACCTGCAGGAAAGGAGTCACAGGCTGGTTCTAATCCTCATTCTCTTCTGATTTGGGGATCAGTGCTTACGCAGCAAGCAACTCATAACTGTTTCTTCAACATTCTATATCCTGATGAAACGAATGTTTCCTGGAATAAGATAGGATTGGAGGGTTTGTACCCCTCAAGCAGAGATTTGCATTCTACTCAAAACTTTAATATCATGGATTGATATAGTTGGGTCTTTTAAGTAAATAATACCAAAATTATTCATCCATGTAAATAAATCTATGCTGGTTTTAACCCAATAAGCACCAAGCACTAGAAGTGTCAGGAGACCTGTGTTCAGAAATGCTGACTATAAGAGGTATGATATTAGCATTAATACACTCTGACAACTGGAAAAAATTAGGTGCCTGATATTAAAAGGTTATACAGATCAGCCCCTTCAGAGTAGCTTTGGAAGGTGCCCTTTTCCTGAGAATTTGTGGCTGAATATGTCCTGTAATCCATTCTTAAATATTTTATTAACATTTTTTGGCTCATTTTCATTCACGTACAATACTGGGTGAAGCTCATGTTGATTCTCTGTTTATTCTCAACTCTCTGACAGCCCTTGAATAAAGACCACATTTCATGTAAATAGTTCAGTGCCCACTAACCAACTGATAGTCTTTGGCTCAAATTCTTACATGTCCTTATAAAAATATCTTCCATACCATGCAGACAAAAGTAATGCCAAACCTGTAAGTAGGTATGAAACAAAATTATCAGGTATATCAGAAAATAAATTATTCATGGTGTTTCAGATCCCTGGTATTCTGTCCGCAGAACTAAAATTCTTCCTAGTATTTTAAATTGTTTGTAGTTATTACACTTTAAAATGTAGCACAATTAGAAAAGTTAGTCTCTAGTCTTCTATGTGTTAGTTTGGTCTTACATTGTAAAAGTAACATGATGTTTCTCTTTTCAAAGATGTACAGATCCCAAGGTTATTTCTGTGCTTTTGTTTCGTATTTAGCATCTCAACACCTACAGGCACCTGCTTTATTTCATAGTTCTTTTCTATTTTGAAAGATAATGTACTTGCTTTTGATTTCAGAGAAAATGTTTCTTTCAACCTAGTCTTCTGAAAAAAAAAGGGATTCATGTTTTCAGCTATATTTCAGAGTTTCATAAAAATTGCTAAATTATTTGTACATTTTTGTCTTAATCTTATTTAGAAGAATTCAGACTCTGAATGATCTTTTAAGCCATAACTGTTCCTCTTGCTAAATTGGATTTAAAGTTTGTTATTCTCTTTCACGTAATTGTACAGTAAACAAATGAATCTCTTACATTGCCCTACGATGAAATTAGCTGTTAAAAAAGATTGTATTATAAAAGAAAGGCAGAAATTGAAAGTGGTTTTGCATAATTTTATCATACAAGAAAATAGATGCGGTTTTCTTACAGCTCTCTCTTAGAAAGCTTAAGCTGTTTATCTAAGGTAAACATTATTACAGCATATTGTAGATTTATTTTTTCACATTTTAAGATGCTAAGGAAACTTTTGGGGGTAAATTATCAACTGTTTAGGTCTGTCTAGTTGCTGCTGATTATTAAATAATGTTTGTAATTTTTTAGATGTGCCATCAAATCCTTCTGGAGTACGAGTTTTAGAGTTGTCACAAACTACTGCCAAAGTTTTGTTCAATAAGCCAGATTCACATGGAGGTGTGCCCATTCATCATTACCAAGTGGATGTAAAAGAGGTAGCCTCAGATACCTGGAAAATAGTTCGCTCCCATGGAGTTCAAAGTAAGTGCACAAGAAATAAATGCAAGTACATGCTGAGGTGGGATGTTTACATAGAGCAATGTTAACATAATACATTCAACAGATCCTCGTTTCATTACATCCATATTTACCCTTCAATTTTTTTAACAGGCACTGCAAGTTAAAGCAGCCCCAACCATCTTCTGATTTATACAGCAGGAAGTGAATGATAGTTTTGCAGCTATCAGCACAGTGATGGGAGAAAAAAATGTAGTATAGCATATGATCTAATGTGTGTTATTTCTTTGCCTTTTGCATCCCATAACCCACACACAAAAATGCTCTACTAAGCAGACCATGTTCCAAATCATGGAAGCATTTTAAAGAAAAATTAATGAACATGTAGTTAACATATATTCAAAGAAAGACTTCGTATCTTCTGTTTTTCTTAACCAAACACAGAAACTGTGTGTATAAATGTAATACTGTAAATCATAGTAGCATTAATTTTAGTCCAGTAAGCTAGTTTTTCTTTCAGTACTAGAAGATCTAAAGACAGTATGTTTCCTCCAGTTGCAGGGCATACACATTAATGAACATTAGTCTACCTCTTCCCTTTTTTTCATGTTACGTTTCAGATCAAGTTTGACACTTTTTTCTCATAGCTGCTTCCTTCAGCAAATGGGCAATAACTTTCTCTGATGGGAACTACACTATACCAAATACAAAAACTGGAGTGACCAGTCTGAGTAATAGGGTGCAGTGTACTCAAATGAGGCCAAGCCCGGTAACTATGGAGTGCAATCATATGGATGCATAATTTAAATGTGAAGCCAGAACAAAAAAAAAAAAAAAAAAGTTCTATGTTAACTTTGTAGAAAAGTGTATTTGCGTTGCTTCCCATAAAGCTTTATTTTCTATTATTTCTATTAGTGTGAAGTTTATGAAAAGATTAATTGATTACATTAGGGAAAGATGTATAACTTGACAGACTCTTGTTATTAGAGTTGCCTGTAGCTTCCTGTGAAAGTTCACATTGATTTTGAAACATTCTTTCAGTGTTACATGGCCTTAAGTGGTAAACAGCTAATTTTGAAGGTTTCTGTATAACATGATTTGATCTTTTTGGAACTTTTGGAACAGTACAATAACTGTTTGAATTGTAATTTATTCTAAAAAACAGAGTAGAATGGCAGGTACAGAAACCTGCAATCATCATGAAGAAAATACCACTGTGAAGTAGATTGTGGGTATTTAGGATCTCTGCTGCTGTTCCTAATAAAAGTGAATATACAGCTTCTTTGAGAAAAAGTCTCTAAATGCTGCCATGTTGTTTCCCTGTGTCTTCCTTTTTCCAATTTGCCTTTTTGTAATTTATTCTCCTTTCTCACTTGGAAGTTTTCAGGGGGTTTGCCTTCTTTCAACCACATATTTTCCTCTTCATTTCATTGTCCCCCCAGTTGTACTGAGAATTTTGCTGAGAAAACAAAATAGGTCACACCGGTTTTGAACATCTTAAAGGTACCTCTGAATAGAATGTATTACCAAAGACTACTCTGAGTGATGACAAAACCTAGTAAATATGAAAACAACCTGAAAAGTCATCTTGGTCTACATCCAGCTATACTTAGTAATAGTTAAATATTGGGAAGATAAACTTTGCTGAGAGGACATTGGACAGTATTAAAAATTAATGATACATCCATATTTAATTAATGATGTTTTCTAAAATTTCTATTCATATACCCCTGTTTAGAAAGACTGAGATTGTCTATCTTTTGTTTCTCTTAATTTATCTCTGAACTGCTTTAGAAATCAAAAAGTATTTCAGAATTTCAAATATTTGCTAAGAAGGAACCATCTTGATTTTGTAAATGTTGATGCTACACTGTGTAATTTGATAGAGAAATCAAAAGGGACCCAGCCGCATTTATTGGAAGTTCTTGCAGATATTCTGTAATGAGTTAAAAGCTTGTTCTATTTGTGAGGTACTTTAGGGCCAAATCAGAAAAATAAGATGTGCTACCAGAACACATACTGAACATCCCAGAACAAAGTCTTTGCAGTTGAAGATGTCAAAAAACACTCCTAGTGACCATTATTAAAACAAAAATACTGCTAAGTGTAGCTGGAATATTTCTGAAAAAAAAACCAGTCTTTGCTTGTTTCCAGCAAGTTTTCTGAAACATCTGATTAATCTCTCCATTTATGTTTTAGCCTACTTAGAGTGTCAGGGTAGGGTAACATTGAGATATCCTCTTCTAACTCCCTACTTTCAGTTCGTAAAGAAAAATTTAGAGGCTTTTCTTAGTGGAAGGCTCTTCATTTTTCTTTAGGCTTTTTGAGACATTTAGGATACTTTTAAGTCTTTTGAATTATAATAGAAATTGCATGTTTTTCAGACAGTTTCTCATCTTACTTTGGTAACTAAGAACCACTTCCCCTGTGTGCCTCAACATCTTCTCAGCTGAGTGAGGAGGATGTTAGGCTACACACAGTCAGTATTCTGTATTATGATTTGTAGTTGGGTCATCATAATTTCCACACTTGGTCAATATTCCTTAATGGAAACAAAATCACTTCTTTTTCATCTGTTCACATTTTAGGGGCAAGTTTATGGCTAAGATTCAAAGGTAAATGCTGTTTACACAGGGACAGTTAATTGCTTGCACATCTCAAGTAATGATGCATACATAATGCATGAGTCATAATTTTTTCCCCAGCAGCCAAAGATAAACTATGCTGAAATTTCACAGGATGTCCTTTTATCAGACTGATTTAACTTGAAAGTGCTAAAACAGCACTGCAGCCCTTTCTTGCCATTCTTCAGTGTAGGTAATATGCAAGTTCTGAAACCATCTTTTGAAAGAAAGAGAGAGAAAAACCTACATGCAGGAGAAACTTATGCCTAGAAGACTGTTAGCCTTCCAGTACAGGGTCTGTGAAAGCTAAACCGCATCTTCCAATCCCTCTCTACTATGAGCAGAAGGAATAGTGTAATTGTCTTCATAAAATTTATGAAAACTGTATTCCTCAATGAAACAAATGTGGAAATGTCTGTACGGAAGTTAGTTTGTAACTAAAGTGATAACAAAAGATTAATAGATGTTTCAAAAAGTTTTTTAAAAGAAATTTCTTCTGAGGCTACTAAGTCATTAATTTTCTTGTTATTATGACCCTATAATTATGTCTAATAACTATAAGTAGAATCATAATTTTCTGGGTTTTTCTATGCAAAATATACAATAGATGCTTACAAAAATTGTTAGGCATACTTATGTAAGCAATAGTCCAGTAAATATAGATAAGTTTAATCAGAACAAATAAGCTGTATGAAATAGATTCAGTGCAAATCTATTCAATCAGCCTGCAGTTCACTTCATCTAGGAAGAACGCTGATTTCTTCAAAGAATCCCTCAAAACAGTGGTTTTTGACTCTAACTGTATTAGTTTGAACTGTTTTCAGGTCAAATTAAGGAGAAAATTCCAGTTTTGGAGCTCTAGCCAGGAATACCTGTTTCCTTATTCCCTCCCCATTATCTTTGATAATGAAGAAAATATTGTTTGAAAGTCTGCGGATTGCAGCTGTTGAAGGAGAAGGAGCTGTTGATTGTTGAAGGAGCAATCAATAAATCTGATACACCAACTTCAGCCTATAAAAGTCATAATCATTACTGTCATAGTTCACCAAGAGTTCAATGAGCTAAAGGTAGCCAGATTTTTTTCTCCACTTGTTAGGTACTCTTCTAAACATGAGAATTGTTTTGTTGAAGGATAGCTGCACTTTACAGTCACGGTGCAGCGGAGCTCCCTGTGGGCCAGTGTCCTGAGGGAAGGTGGGTGGGTAGGGACAGTCAGGGCTAACAGTGCTCTCAGGACCCAGATGTTTATAACCCTGTCAGTAGTGTGAAGAAGACCATTGATCTTGAAGTAACAGAAGCGCAGATAATACAGGCAAGGTTCATTCCCTAAGGAGCATTTTCATCCTTTCAGCAAGACAGCTGGTAAATCCCTGAGTGTGAGATGTTGCCCATGCACCATGAAGAAGGGGGTAACAATCAGTGAAGCGCATTTGCCATGCTTTTCTCTATAGACACAAGGAAACCAGCATGAAGGCCTAAGATACCTGTGCTGGGAAAAATTGACTTACCACAATCTTCTGTGTGATTTTATTAAAAAAAAAAAAAAAAAAAGGAGAGGTTTCCTGTTCCATTTCTGAGTAATCAGCAAAGACCTCATAAGAAAAAGCCTGCATTATTAAAAGCCTGTGAGATTCACTGGTATAACTCTAATAGTGAAGCAATTGAGTTCTTGTTTTGTCTTAATAGAATTATAAACATTGGTAATTCTGGTTCAGAGGCAGCAAATAATGCATTCATACTGAAAAGGATAATAAAAAGGACTTAGTTTATACACAAACCTAAACCACTGTGAAGGTGTACTTGAAATCCCAAAAAAAAAACATGCTCTGAAAACTTCTGTATGTCTTAAACAGGAATACAAAAAACTTTATTTCAAATCAGTCAACAAAAAAAAAAAAACAAACACAACACACCAGACAAATCAAAATGTATGGGCTTTTTTAGTGTCTTTAAGTTTTGGTTTTTTTTCAGGAGATGTTCTGTTGAGTTTCAAGTCTTTTGACCGAATTATTCCTGGACTTAGTTCAACATTTGTAGGACATTAACATAAAATTTTTTTTTACAATGGAAATATTTCCAAAAGCATGGGGTATTTCTAAAAAAAAACAACCAACCAAACAAACAAACAAAAAACCCCAGAAAATTAATGTAAGACATACTTTTCTGAATGTTTGCGTTTTGAAGCTTAATGGTCAAGTATGTTTTCTCTTTTGACATTTGAGATTTTTCTTTGGGTGGCAGAAAGCAGAAGCTTTATGAAATTACATGCCAAATATATGATTAATTATTGAATGCATTACTTGTAAATGTATTTCATGCAGTAATATCAAGACACATCAGAGATGCTTTATCGACATATGCTTTTTTATTGAATATTCTATGGAAGGAGACAATAATGTTCAAAGTCATATGGCAGCATAATCAGGCTGTGTATGGAAAACAGTTAAATCTTTATTTAACGTGTTTTTACAACTTTCCATTATAATGAAAAATGAAAAGATGCAAAATATTAAAACCTAAGAAATGTTGAAATATTCACTCTTTGTACAAGACAAGGAAATCCACTGATTGGTGGACAAGTAGCATTTAGCTGCATATCTGAAAAATAAGTATAACAAACAAAAATAATTCTTTTTTTTTTAAGAAAAAACATACTAAGGAAGTGTGTACAGCATCTTAATCTTATGCAAACTGAAGACCACGATGTTTATGATTTTAGTTTTAGCTATGAACATGTTCTCAAACTTTAACCACTACTGCTTGTATTTGATTTCAGCATAACTTTTTGCTATCTCTCCGGTTCTTGACAATTTGGATATCAAATCTGAAAGAAGTACTTATTTGTAATTTCGCATTCAAATCTCAGCAGGTTCAGTTCTTTTTCATCTAAGTGCATTAATTTTCATGTGCTTCATGAAATCATAGAATAATTCTGAAAGAAAGGGACCATCTGCTCCAGACCCCTGCAGGTTACAGCAGGGCCAGCTTCAAAGCTTTCCTGGGGCTTTGTCTTGAGTTTTGAATATCTCTATACATGGAAATTTTGTATTAAGTGGCTTGTTTGTGAAATAAGGGGATTTTTAAAGAAGGTCCTGTCTGTACTATATTTTCATATGCGTTTAAATCTTATAGTAGAGTAGTATTATATTTGAGAAATTATTTTCTGTTACCCAAGATACGTTTTTAAACTGCTGTGCTCTGTTATGCCTGGTACTGATACTCTTTTTAATACACATGTCCTTAAAGGGAGTTATGTACATGCCAGTGTACATAATAGATACATGGGTTAGAATTCACATGTACTACATCTTAGGTTATAGGTTTTGTACTTCCTGCTTGTTTTGTACTGAAGCATGATAGTATGTACCCATTGATTACTAAAACACCCAGTGTAACAATACTTCACCATAAAACTGGGAATTTTAAGATGGATTCTTGAGAGATATGAACCCCATATAATTTATACGTGAAGTCTCAGAGATTTTTGTACATGTTAAATGATGCCATAAGTAATTCAGAACATGTTTCTGAGTTCTGAATTCAGCGTCAGCATCTGATTCTCCATTTAGCAGTCTGGTAGGCAGGCAGTTTGAGGCCTCTATCCAGCTTAATCTTCGCTGTAAAAGTCTCATGTCGATCGAAAAGTTCGACTATAAATAAATGCCTTAAACTAAATTACATGGATGGATTAGAGAACCTAGAAAGCGAGAAGAAGCGTAAAGGGAAAGCTAGGTTTAAATATTTCAGGGTTTTATGCAGACCTAAACCATCAGGAGAATGAAGTGTACTTTTCACAGTCAAAGGTGAAAAAAATGTCATGAGTAGTGAAGAAAACCCAGACAATTTACTTCACAGCATGAGTTCATATCTAAAAGCAGCTGAGTGTTATGCAGATATAAGCATTGTCAATATACAAGATTACTCTTCTTTTCAATAGCTTGTAATTCTGTGTTTGCAGTTGCGTTTAGTCAAACAGTCAAAGCTCACTGCAAAATGTGATTTATGTTCTTGTGGTGTTTATTTTAAAGACACAGACTTGAAAAGCTGTAAGAATAAGTGCAAGATACTTCAATTGCAAGAAATATGTAATAAATATTTTAATAAGCAATTAAATGGAAAATCAGTTATTCCAAATATATTTCTCCTAGTATTCCTCTGTTCTATTAAGTCCTGGCTAATCCCTAATTGGGCCTTTTCAGTCTTTTTAAGATGGCATGCTCTCAAGCAAATTTGCAGCTAACATGCTGATCTGGCTTGTAAAGGTAAATCTCATTAAGTAAAGAATGATGCAATGCAATATTGGATAAGAATAAGTGATAAATGAGATTCATGGTGAAGCTGCAAACTTTGCCTTTCAAATCTGCCTTTGTATTCATTTCCATTTATTTTTCATTGCCAATCTGCTTACAAGAGGTAAAGTGCATTTATGTTTATATGCATTTATATGCGTATATAAATTTATGCTGCAATTACTGATACAAAACAGAAGAGTATTCCTCGGGAAGAGAGTATTCTCCAGGTATTTTCAAGGTCATTGAATGACAGAGTAATTATGGATGGAGTTTTCCTTTTGCCACATACAATAATGAGGACTAGCACAGCCCTATTTATATTACATTTCACTATATCATTAAACAAATTTCCTTTTCAACTCTTTTCTCTCTACTCTTTTCTTTCTCCATTAACAAGAAATATAGTGTGCAACAATAGGATGAGGATGAAAAAAATATTAATTAAAATTATCTTTGCATATAGGATGGAAAAAAACAGTTGTTGAAATCATCATTCATGTCCATCTTGATGTCTTTGCTTTTTCACAGTAGTGAATGACTTAGAAGACATTTTGGATCATGCTCTAGTCTCTTTGCTTGTCACTATGAGGATGGCCTCTTTGATGAGAGCAGTCACCAGGAGTTGGTTTATTCTTCCCTCAAATGGTAGTGGTTAGGTTTTTGCCAGCCCCTGCATTTCATAACAGAGCAAGTAGAGTCTTTTTCTCACACTTTGAGTGCTCCAGAGCTGAAAATTGCATGGATTGCAGGAGCAAAGGATAGAAGTACTGTGTCATAACCTCCTTCCTAGGTAGCTCCAAGACTGCAGCAACATGCCTTGGTTATGGGAAAATTAGTGTTAATGAGAGCTTCCATTTTAAAAGATCTGTTGAGTAATAATATACCATTCAAGAGTATAGGAGACTACTTTTGTTGGCATTCAGACTAAGTGGTTTGTTTGGAGCATAAAATCGACCAGGTAAAATAAGTAGCTTAGAAAAGAGAAAATAATGTATTTAATTTCTAATAATGAATTCAGTTGTATGCTATAGTACATAATTCTCTGTATATAGGTAAAAGGGAGAAAAAGACAAGTAGGTATAAATATATTCTGTTTATTACTGTTAGTCCACAGAATTACAATAAAATTCAAAGTCTTGAAATTTTAAATAGCAGTCTTAACTGAGATGCAGCGCTTGCTAACATATATTAATTTGCCTAATATATCTCTATTAATTTGCCAACTAGCTCTACTTCCCTGAGCACAGTATTAGGAATTTTTGTTCCTTTGTGCTCTGCAGTTATACAGAGTTTATCATATGCAGGTTTAGCATTAAGAATGCCTGAAGTCTTGGTGTCTTGGAACTTTGTAAGAGTACTGATAAATTTGTAGTAATGAATAAAGGGTAATAAATTTTCTTAGGTACTTTGGGTCTATCTGGTTGTGAAAGGCCATCACTTAGTTGTATCTGTAACATGGTGCAGTTTAGTAATACTGTAAGAAAACTAGATAATTGCATGATGGGTAAGAAAACTTGGACTTCAAAGGCATTTTCTTTAAAGTTTTCTCTTGCCTCTGTGTGTGTGTGTGTGTAATAAAAAGATATTTGAACCAGTAATCAGTTACTAGTTTAGTATAATGGAAGTTGTTTAATTTATTATAAAATAAATGTCCACAAACACACACAATCCTATGCACAAAAGAAGATTGCAAAAAGTAAATACTTAAAAGCTTGTTCTAAAATAATGTATTATTTATTATTTAATAAATAAAATAACGGTTTACTGTGTATCTTGAGGATGCCTGACATTTTAAAGATTAGGTTATTATAAGAGCATTTGGTTTTGAAATGTCTTTAAACTCTGTGGTTTTAAAGCCTAGTTAGAAGGTTTCTGTATGGAAAAGAACACCAGTAAGTTGAAATTAGTAGTGATACCTCACATATCCTAGGAATTTTGGCAGTTTTTTAAATATGGAAGATTGCTTTTGTTTAAAGTGCACTAAAAAGATTAACATTAAAAAAAGCACCACTTTTAACGAGAATAAGAACCAAAATATGTCTACCACAGTTAGATCCTAGCTGCACATAATTATTACAGGACAAGAGGATAATCAGTACAGATAGCAGAATTTGTTCATTAAATATGTTATTGTCAAATTGGTATAACAAAATAATTGAAGAAGATATGATAATATGGGCTCTTTTATCAATGGAATTACAAATATCTTTTGTTAGCCTTTAGCCTAAAATATTACAGACAATTAATAATTTTTCATTTTTCTTAACATTAGTATGTGTAAATAAATTACTTGATACGTAGTGCATTCAAGTATGTTTTATTTTAAATAAAGCTATGTGAACAGTTTACTGGCGCAGTGATCCGTCTCAGTAAATTACTTTTGTTCCAGGAATATTTCTTCTAGGATTTTTTTTTTTTTCTGGTTTGGTTTTTTGTTTGTTTGTTTTTTTTGTTAATACTGTGTGCTATTCTGTGATTTAGATTAAATACATGTCCTTTTTAAATAAATAAATTAGAAAATTAACTTCTAAAGAAAACCTATTCATTGTTATAGATATCTTAAAAGACAGACCCCATCTTCTGGATTCATGCTGGTTCAATATGTTATAAATTGTGTTGTCAATCCAAAACTTTGTTCTTTTCTAAGGACTTTGGATTACACTCTTGCTTGCTTTATTTTCATTAATTTATAGCACTTCAGATTTTGCAACTATGATTATCCTATTGATTATTTAATCTTTTCTTACTTGCTTTATTTAAATAAAAATGCCACTTCTGGTTCAGTTTATATACAGACATCCCTGATTCCTACCCAGTAAAAATAAAGATTAAATATATGGAGAAAAGGAGCTTACAGGGAAATTGTGATTTGGGGGCTGAACACAAAATATTAAAGCGAATTTTACCAAGTGCATTTTTTATATGAACTACTGAAAAGTATTTTATATGGAAGTTATTCATATTAGTGAACATTATATTAATTATACCTGATCTACCACACTGTATATTTTTATTCACAGGTAATTGTTTATAGTCACAGTTAATTAAGCAAATACAAATTTTATTCCAAGATAATGCAACAATTACATTATAGTGCAAAGAATTATGGAAATTCCAGATAAAGCCATTCTCTGTAATTTTTAGAATGGTTACTTTTATTTCTATGTATACATTTTAGGGAATTACTTAAGGCTTGATATTGTCTCCATATATATTTATGGAAGTTATACCAATGATTTCACTGGCAGTAGGATTTGCTATCATTATGTTTTTTCATATAATGTGCAACTTGAAATATTTTAATTATTAACGTTCATATATTTGTTAGTTGAATTCTGACTTATAGACAGATGCTTGAATCAGTGTTTATGAAATTAATCTTTATTCGGGCAAGGCAGACAGGTGGAACTGAGGCAGTGTGGCTGTTTCTGCATGTGAATAAACATTTTGCCTATTTGGAGCAAAATCCTCTTCCCTGTCCCTTTCCCTGTTGTCATCCCCCGCCCCGTATTTCTCTGCTGTGGCAGTGTCTAACTTAATTTTGTCAACATTCCTGTGAGCACACAGAAGCTAGAAAAAGAGGTTTTATACTCTTCCTCCTACTGTGCAAACATACAGAGTAAACAAAACAGTGTTGCTCATCCCAGGAAGACAGAGGTTTTGGGAGAAGTTCCTCAGATTGTGTGACATCGACAGAAGTCTGAGACATTTGTACAGAACCTCAATACTGAATGCCGTAAGTTCCTTGCTGCTCTCTTCCCATCTTTCCATGTCTTTTTTTCTGTCCTTAAAAGAACATGAGTCATCACAAAGAGAAAGCTGTGTAGGCTTCATGAAAATGTTATTCATTTTTAACTCTGAAAGATTCCAGTATTTCCAGTGGACTCAGTTTTTTCCTGAGAGTAGTAAAATAATGAGTAAAAGGTGCAGCAAAATGCTGCTAAATCAAAGCATTCCACTAACTAACCTGCACAGTATTTAGTCTGCATTCAGTATGTGGTAATGGAGATTCAGACTACAGGGAAAGAAATAGGACAAAAAAAATCCTAAAACTTGTAGTGCATCTTTGACAGAAATTTCACACTGCTGTCACTGTCTTCTGTGAGTAAAGATGGTATTTCAGCAGTTATATGTCTCAGCTACTTTGTTTCAAAATAAATTTATGCCTCCTTTAGTTAGATCTGGCATCCTCAAGGGATTGAATTTGGTACTGGAATAACATTGTTCTATACAACAGATAGATCTCCAATGAGAAGAATGTATTGATATATTTCTGTTAATTAACCTCATATAAGTTCTACTCTGGGATTAATGTAATGTAACTGCTACTGGCTCCCTTAACCTTCCTTGCTCTGGTGGTGGTTTATGTAATATATCACAGTCCTCAGAAGAGATCTGAGGTAGCTTTCCTTTGGTGAAAAAACAGTTTAATATTCTAGCCATTTCCCAGCTCATTCTACAGCAATAAGGTAATATAAACGATCTACCCCTAGACCAGAAATGCAGCTGGGGATTTCTGGTTTTGTTTTTCTCACTTGGATCTATGGTACAATTTATTTCACAGCAAATCATATGTCAGATGTTGTTTTCCTACGGTTCATCTTGACAGCAGTTAAAATACTGCAATAATAAAATCAACTTTTCTAGCTGAAATGCTTATACTCTGTTTGCAATAGGATGGAGTCCTGCATTTTTGTCTGTCTACCTAATATATTTTTACAGGAGAGGTAGAAAAAAAACCTGAAAAAATTCAAATCTGAAAGAATAAAAAGAATTTCATTTTCATTATATCTGGGATGATGTATGCCAGTGAATATACAGATGGCATAATTTATGCATACGGTATGCAGTGGACCATTTTTTTCAGCATTCATATTCTGAAAATCCTGTATTTCTTTTAGAATATTATTGGAATTTTTACACCTAATTATGTCAGTATCATTGAAAGCTGTAAACAAAATACCCATTTTGTCTAGGAGTGTGAGCTGTGGACTCTTGCAAGAGAATTCTGTTTGTATATGCAAACATGAGTAAGTTGATTTTATACTTACATGACAGATACACACCGTAAAGAAAAAATCGTGTCATTGTTTTCTTCCATTCTGATCATATTTTAAAAATGTAAACTACTTAACAAACAGTGAAAGTTTCACTACTCTTAGATTACTTTTAAGCCCTGCACTTTTGTTACATACTATAGTTTCTTACTCTTAATCTAGATATCTTTTACAACTGGAGTATCTGAAGTATTCTGATCAAGAATGGTTCTTTTCTTTGTTTTTCAGGAGTAGATAGTTGTGATTTTTTTTCCAATGTATAAAATATATTCACATAATACCATCACTGATACCAAGTGGTTCCAGTTTTTGAGGATGTATTTTACTATCAGATTTAGTTTGGTTAATTCCATAAATATGTTTGTAAGAGTTATTGTGTCTACATACATAGTGCTGTGCAGGGGATTCTAAAATAGATACTGATTCTTTAAATACTGCATGTAGATGTAATTTTATTCATTTAGATAATGCCCCAGGAGTCACTTAAGTGTTTACAGAATCAGATCCTTGGATTTTCTGTAGTTAACACATTTGTTTTTTGTTAAGTGTAGACTCATAGTCATGCTTTTATATTGTTTAAATTTTAAAAACATTTACAGTAACACTAGGTTTTAGTATGCCTTAAGGTTTATTTTCAGTGAAGTTATTCAGCCTCTGAAAGGTAATCATGGCTGAAAGGCAAGGCAAACTCTGCTACTGCTTGATTTAGTTTTTAAGTTTCATCTCGCCGTAACTGAATTTTATATATAATAATCCTCCTAATTCCATTCTTACTCTTATGATGGTACTTTAGTTTTTCATGACATGGTTATGCTTCATAGTTTTATGTTTTTAAATCTCATGGAAATATGGTAAAGATAAAATACGCTGGAAGGCACAGTTCTACTGTTTTGTTTACAAGAAAGCAGTTATGTTTCAATGGCAAATTCATGCAAAGTGTTCATAATAGAGTGTGAATTGTAAAAGTTACTGTTTTTCCAAAATTCATTAAATCCCTTTAGCTTCACATTTAATGGGACCTCTGTCTGGTGCGGAAACTAAAGAAATAGAAATTCTAATAAATCTGGACTCAAAAGAATAACAGAGTACTGACAGAAGTAATTGCACTTTCATTATATATAACTTGAAAACCAAGCCTAAAGCAACTATTAAAATATTTCTCTATATTGAAATAAAGCGGGCTCCCTAGAGACTGAGAAAGAGACTATTGGCTCTTTCTCAAGACATCACAGTTCTTTATCCTTTTGTAAGATAATACAGCCCCTGCTTTTTTGGGCAAGACAAATACTGATGTGCTTTTCTGAAGTAAAGTCCCTCCGATTTATGTCCATTCCCCAGTGTGAATCTGACATCTGGAGAGCTCCTCACAGAGCTGGCAAACAGCAAGCAGGCAATTGCTGTAGAGACAATAAAAGGAAGCTTTTTTGTAAAGGCAGGGTAATGGTCCAAAAGCTCTCTGTGGATTGAAGTTTCCAAGCACTTATTCTATATCGATATTAGCCATATTCAGTACTATGGTAATATATAATACTGCATTCACATAAAGGATCCAACATCCTTTTTCTGGATTTTTTTTCTAGACTTCTTACTGTACACTAAAGAAACAATATTCTTAATGCTGTATGGCATTCTTTTTAGCAAGCTTTTTCCACTGTTTTCTGATGCTTTCTGCTTCTTCAAGTAGAATCATAGAGAGAAGTTCAAGCTGTGTGAAAGATTTCTGCCAGGGATTCAGTCGTGGTTTCTGAAAGCAAGTCCGAAGCTCACACTTTAATTTGCTTATAATTAATATGTATTTCCATAGACTTCCTCTTAAGTCTGTACAAACAGGCCTAATTCACTTTCAGGTCCTCAGTAGATAATTAAGAACTCTTCCTTCAATCATCATAGCCATCTGTCATTTTAGGTCGTGAATACGTTATTGAACTGGCAAAGCCTAACACCAGTAATACACCACTAGTCTACGTGGAGATGCATTTAATAGTGTTGTCCAAGGACGGTTTATACTGCTGTGCATGAGGGAAAAATGGCAAGCTGTGAACTCTGTGAAGATGGCTGCAATGTGCATGAGATGCCTATTGCCAACTAGAAGAATGGAAACTGTGATAATTTTTTGCCAGTTTCATGGCTCCTGTGCTCACAATCTGAATGTAAAATATCAATCCCCATCAAGGTCCTTAATTGTTGCCTATAGCTTCTGTAACACTGACAATAAACTCCTTCAGATGCATTACTTCCTCAGTCACAACAATGATTTTATGCAGATGAAAAAAAAAAAAAAAAGGGTACTCTTAGCTATTAACAAGAAAGCTAAGTTTGGTACCTCTGGATTGTGAGAAAATGGGACTCATTAATTTGCAAGTGAAACAAGCAAATTATGAAATTGCCAGACTTTTTTTTTTTTAATATATTGCTTCATCGAATTTTGTTCCCATATTTTTTCTTCTCTCTTAGCAATGGTTGTTCTCAGCAATTTGGAACCAAATACGACATACGAAATCAAAGTAGCTGCTGTAAATGGAAAAGGGCAAGGAGAGTATAGTAAAATCGAGATCTTTCAGACCTTACCTGTCCGTGAGTAATACTTGAGCTGTTAAATGAAAATGTAAATAGAATATTTTATCTCCAGATCAGCTAATAATTTAAATTATGATTCACTGTGAATAACATATTTTATATTTACACACTACTCCTAAGTGCATAACATCAGTCTTTACGTTGTTTCTCAGAAATCATGGTTTTGTCCTCTTATTCCCTCCCACCAAATAGTATGAATGAACTTAAATTGGAAAATTTATCCCATTATCTATAATTTTGAAACTTAGAAAAATTTGTGGTTTATATTTAGGATCACAAACCATGAAGCATATTAAATTAAGGATTTTTTCTCATTTACACGCTTTTACACAATTACTACAAATATTTCTAAAGGAACCATCTCTTTCTATGTAGATGTAAATTTACAGATATTTTGAAGATAAGACACAAGTATAACAACACACTTTCATTTAGAATCTGATTAAACTTTATAAAAGGTATTGTGTACAGAAATGATAATTAGTCTGCGAATTTAAATTAGCTAAGTGACTTAAACTGGCTATTAACCCTTCCATTGTACATTTAAGGTTATATTTATCCTTAAATTGCAGAAGTTGCTTTTGCTTTTGGTAATCTTATTCTTTAAATTTCTTGTTAATACAGACTACTCTAAAAGTATCTAATTTTGCCTCAGCACATTTATTGAAGAGGTGATTTACCTTATATCTATATTACAGTCTTCCACATGGGACTAGAACTCGTGCTTGATATTAAGGGTGCTTTTCTGTAAGTTAATATTACCCTCAAACTTCAGTGTGAGTAGCAACTTGCAACTTGCCAACCTAGCTGAATTGATGGCTAAATCATTTCTGAAGTAAATTACATCTGAAAATGTCAAAAGATGAAAGGTCTTAAGTACTTCTTTCATACTTCACATAATTTTGTTGCCTTTTATGTGGTAATTAATCCACATTAGGACATACTCTAAGCAAAATATTTAACACACTTATTAAGGTTGTTCTGCAGTGCTTGGAAGTACTATGTTGATTTTAAAGATTTTGATTAATAACATTGTGGACAAGTTCCCAGATGTAATTTAAGACTTATCTTTTGCTGAATTATTATTATCATTTACTTTTTTTTTTCCTTGTTTAGGGGAGCCAAGTCCCCCTTCAATTCATGGGCAACCAGAAAGTGGCAAGAGTTTTAAACTTAGCATAACTAAACAAGATGATGGAGGTGCCCCCATTTTGGAATATATTGTCAAATACAGAAGTGTAAGTATTTCAGATGCTTAGTAATATCTGCTTTTAATACGTCCAAGACTGTTCATATGATTTGAAATGTGAAAAAATGGTTTGCATACTGCAAAAAGAAGATATAGTATAGTGTGTTTTCTTTTGTGACTAGGTTGCTAATGCAAGAATATAAAATAAAAGATAAAAAGGAAACAAAAGCACCCTGTTCTTTCTAAACGTGTAACTGAGAGGTCATTCTAATAAGAAAACTGTATTCTCTGTTTTGTTATGTGGTAAATGAGGAACATTCATGTTCACATCTAAAAAGTGCATTAATTTAGCAGACATTGAAGTTACATAGTTAAGGGTTGTTTGAGCAGCAAATTAATAATCTTTTATAAATGAATCTGTATTGATAGATAGTATCCTACAGTTAGAAAGCTATACTCCAATGCTCCATATTAATTTGAAATTAAATTCATTATCTGTTCATGTTTCATATTTTCTGTCTTCCTAGATTCCAAGGTTCAGTTTAAAAAAGCTAAATCATTTAAAATTGTTAGGACTTTCATGAGTTTCAGTGTACATATCAGTTCTTTAACAGACATTGTGCAGATTTTTTTGGCCTTTGATCACCTACAGTCTGTTTGGTGTACTCTCATTAAATCTGGCAAGTTTAGAAAACACACCTTTCTAGCTAAAATATCCTTCCTTTCCTGATTTACTATGTTTAGAAATTACTGGGTTGAAGAAGTAACTATAGAGCTGGTAAAAGCAAAGAATTTAATTCAAAAGTTGGCATTTTCTAATAACTTTTTTTGTGTTCTTTTAGGAATATTATACTATTTTTACCAGACTAGATCCAGTAAAAGGTCCAGAGTGCAATAGCAGATGTACATGTCCATATCAAGAGTCTAAGAGATACTGGGAATGTAACATCAGATACTTAGGCATGTTAAATAGAAGCTAGTGATGACTGTATTTAACAGAAATAAGCAATCTTTGAGAAATTAATTGCACAACATGTTTCAGTGTTCCCAAAAAAGGAAAGCCGTTTCCTAATTTTCAGTAGTGTTTTTCACATTTCCTGATTTTTCCTACAATGTAACTCTTTGATGGCAGTTCTGGCATTGCCGAAGTGCTAAACCTGGCATATAGTATGATTTTCATAAGGTAATCAAAGAAGATTGCTAGCTCCAAATCAATTGAGAAAAAATTGGTAGAGTTTTTGAGAGTAGCCTGAGGACATAAACAGCAGTTATTCTGATATCACTGATCCTAACATCTTAATTGACCTTCTTAAACAACTTTCAGTCTAGTGAGTGCAGCTGGCATAAAAGAAAAGTAGTTGTAAAGAAGAGAGGGTAGTATAATATGCAGTGCAAGGTACAATACAGTTCTATGGGATTGAGCTTCCTGTTTAGGTAACAATGCCTCTAAGTATTTATAACTAAAAAGAAGAAAATAAATTGCTTGGACATAATATATGAATGCAGTATATGGAATTTAATCAGTGTCTGTAACTTAAATAAGCTAAATGATTTTGGATATATCCTGAATATATTTTGAAACCTGATTTTCATCTAGTGTTTTGACTAAAGTACAATATTACGGTCTAAAACATCACTCTTTGCATGCATTGTTGAAAGATAAATGTACAGTTTAAGCAGTAACAGTAAACTTAACAGGCTGCTGAAGAAGAAAGCTTTTACTTGGACCTCAAATCCATATCTACTTAAGCTTCCAATTGAAAAAATGATTTGACTAAATTAAAGACCATCCTACAGCAAAAGAGTATGATTTTTTTTTTTTTGTTATGGTTTAATCAGAATGAATGGATGCTATTTAAAGTTCTTAATTATTATCTGTTGACTGCTTCTCTTCTATCTCCCCATTGGTTGTATTTAATTAGCTTTCCTATAACTCTTGCCAACCTCATTAGTAGCACCTGGACCAATGTATTTGCTTGCCTATTTAAAGAGCACATTAGAAAACAAGCTATACATCAGTGTCTTTTTCTTCTTTGTTTTTCCTAACAGCCTATGTCTTACTAATAGTTAGTTCCCTTGTATTAAATTTTCATGCAGAGTTTGTTGTTGTTTGTCCGTTTTTTTGTTTTTTAACTGGAAGGACAGCCTTTAAGATGCAGCAATTTTCTAGCCTGGTTTAGGGCAATTGGTAAGTTATGTTTTTCTGGAAATCATGTTTCATTCTGTCAAATACTGCTTTCCTAACGTCACTTTGTTTATATTATGGGCAGTAGTTATTATAATAACTTAATTAGAAGCTTCACTTCCTGGTCTGTATTCCAGAGAAGCAGGTACTATGCAATTTTTATGAGCAGCAGCTTCAAATTGATTCCTGGTCTTCCGCAAAGATAGTGAAGACAGTCTTTCAAAGCTTCCCTGGTGAAGCCTGAAGCTGATGGCATACAATGTCTTCAAAGTTACCTTAGGATGGAATAGGAGGAGAGAGAGAAAGGTGAGGGAAAACTGTTCCCCACTAATCAGGTGGGAAAAGCAGAGATGGGGATTCATTAGACAAGCATCCCATCCAATGCAGGAGGTGACCACCCAACCACATTTCTCATGGTAACTGTAATTTCAGTGGGGACCAACTCAAGCTACTCTTTGGTTGTTCCTGCTTTTAGTGCTGTTAAATTTGGTTGGGCACACATGATGAGGTGCTGGTGTTGCACATTTTAAGCTGTATTCATATAAATCATTGGGGTTTTTTTGTTGTTGTTTTTCT
The DNA here is from genome assembly GCF_028554395.1 of Pezoporus wallicus. NCBI lineage: Eukaryota > Metazoa > Chordata > Aves > Psittaciformes > Psittacidae > Pezoporus > Pezoporus wallicus. The sequence goes on along the minus strand of NW_026642986.1, from coordinate 222,687 downwards.
TTTATCTCTAAATTCCATTTTACCTTGGACTTTACCTTTCCAGATTCTTGGACTTTCTGTGCATTTTAAGACTATGTACATTATCAGCCATTTTGTGCTTTGTTCAGTATTTGTCCTAGATTGCACAGACCTAAAAGGCATCAACATGATGTAATGAATTCTTGTGAAGTCACTGCTTTAAACTATCGGATTGTCTTCTGAGAAGACTTACTGATTCCTGGAAAGATGTTTTACTCTATTTTTATCATTCTCAGGACTGTCATGTCAGTATGAATACCAATACAAAAGCAGCAAGAAAGAGTTTAAGAAAAGGTGAAGTCAGTGTGGAGAAACCATCACATTCAGTGCTGATAGCTAATAAGTTATTTCAGTAATGCGCATAAGGGAGTTTAGTCTGTCACTCTATTTTCTCCAGACTTGGGACAAACAGGTACAAGGAGCATGACTAGGCTCTGAACTGTCTAATTTTGATTCAATCTTCTTTGATACCTCTATCAGTCAAGAGTAAAGTGCTTTAGCAAGGACCCTAAATTTAAGCTGCTGAGAAGCATAGTAGTCTGCAGCAAAAAGTTATGCTCCCTACACGTGAAGGTTTTTTTTTGCTGGAAAGTTTTTATCCACTGACTGGCCTGTATTGTTGTATGAGTTGGAAGTATGGCTCTCAGCCATAATTTTTTGCCACTTTATCATACCTCAGTGTTTGGTAAGAACAGGTCTACACAGATTTTTACTGACTGTTAGTGATACTCCTTTGAACAAAAAGGCTTTTGTGTTTGACAGTGGTTCTCATTTGTATAAAGAATAATTAAATATTTTATACACTTAAATTAGCAATTGCAAAGGTAAGTACTCCAAATTTATGAAATTCCAGAGTTAAGATTGCAACTGAAGTCCTCATTTGTTTCCTTTGTACAGTTAATTATCTGAATTTAAACTTTTTTTTTCTCTAGAACACCATCTTAATGATTTACATGTGTCTCAGCAGTGTAGAGATAGGACTGCATACTTAGTTGTGTTTATACTGTCACATACAACCTATTTTGCAAACTATTACTATAGTACCACATACTACTGCAGTTAGTGTATATTTTCATTTTATAACTAATGTATGATCTTGCATTCATGAACAGTTCAAGTTTGGATTTAATGGCAGGTTTCTCTTAAAGCACATTGATCAAAATGTAATCAAAGCATCTATATAAAGTAAACCTTTTACAGAATTTACTCTTAGCAGCATTAGTAAATAATTATCCTGCTGTTCCCCAAGATAAACATCAGTATTACAGCAATGTATAAATTGAAGCCAAAAGGTTTAAAGAGATTGCCTACAAAATCCCTAAATCCACATTATGGAAACATGATTTGGAGTGTTCAAAATTGCCAAAAGACCAAAAGCCTGATTACTCAGAACTCCAAAATTAGATTATTTGAATGTTCATAACCTCTGTAAATGAAACTCCATATTTCTTGTGCATCGTGTAGACACATTGTTTATGTGTATTGTACAAATAATACTTACAATACTCTTGATTTTGAGAATTTAAACTAATATTTGTATGTTTACAGAAAGATAAGGAAGACCAGTGGCTAGAGAAAAAAGTGCAGGGTAGTAGAGACCACATCATCTTAGAGCATCTTCAGTGGACCATGGGTTACGAAGTACAAATTACAGCTGCCAACAGACTGGGTTATTCTGAGCCAACATTGTATGAATTCAGTATGCCACCAAAGCCCAACATTATTACAGGTAAGTTAATTTTGGAGTGTTTTCTGTCTATAAACTGTTTGCTACTCATAGTACACAAATATATGTAGGTGAACATAAGGTAACTGAAGTCTTCTTTAACTGACAAAGCCTGAGACACCATACTGTATTATCAGCAAAGACTTGATTCAAAACCCTTGAATGAGACCCTCTTTCTTACTTTTGTCTTAGTAATAAAGTCATTTGTAAGTACAGAACACTGAATCTTCAACCCAGTTGATGACAGGTAATAAAGAATACGGTATTTACTATATATACAGTATATACTGTATTTACAGTAGACAAATTCAATTTGTCTACTGTATTTACAGTAGACAAATTCAATTTGTCTACTGTAAGAAACTTAGTTGCTAGACTTCTTGATTTCAATTCTGTCTCTGCATGCGCTTCAAGATATATATGTATATATATTCACATGTAATAAAGGTAGTTATTTTACGGTCTGATGAGGTTAAGACTTCAAATAGTTTTGTTTGGATACTGTCTTATTGATTCACCCTAAAACGGTAAGCATACAGCCTTCTGTTAGGCCCATTTACAAGCATTGAAATCTGCAGAAATGTTGTTTGTATTTTTAAGTGTGTAAATAAGAAGGTTTGGAATTTTTTTAAGGAAAACTGCTTAGTACTTAAGAGTGAGCGTGCTATCGTAACTAGTTTATTGAGTTTTAATGTTACCCAACATAAAATTATGTTTTGGTGCAACAGTGCAAAATTATTTCATTCAGAATAAACCTAAAATATGATGGTAATTTCTCTTGTATTACAGGTTGCTTTAATTTTTATAAAGCATATATTATGAGGAAGATATTTCAGACATTTTATCTAAATTATGAGCTGATATCTTTAATAATGAATTCCAAATTAGATCAGTGTCATCATTACCATTTCAAAATCAGGTGCTAGGTCCTCTAACAAACTGCTTTCTGTATGCTATATATTAAACTGTTGCAGTATTAGAATCAAATTAAGATCATGTCGAATAAGTATAGTGGTTCATATATTAAAATGTAGACTATATCACTACCTGTGCTTGTATTTGAACATCTGACAAGCATTGATCTTAGTAAAGTGGTGATGAGTTTGAGTCAAAGACTACTTTGTCATCAAAAAAGTTTGATTATTTTTTTTTTTTCTGTTTATTGAAAGTTTTCTTCAAATATATTTTTAGGGAAGTTTTCTCGAGGTCTGTGCAACAATTTGTTGATAGTGGAAGCATTGTTACTTGCATTCATAGAAAGGAATAGGATTTTGTAATGCAATAATAGGCTCAGAGCCAGTTCTAGTACAGATATTTGGTTTAGGCACTTGAATTGCAGGAGTGAGAGGTGATTTGCATTTTGATTGAAATTCAGGGCCTCAGTAGGCCCTGTGTACTTGTTTTTAAACGGATTGCTTTAAAAACAGATTAAACACAGTGCCTCATGATTGCCATCATTCAGAAAAAGAAAAGTAGGAAAGACTGTTGTCCAAAGGAAATAAAAATATTTGTCAAGCAGAAGAATAAATAAAACCCTATTTAGGTAAATGGAAGGGGTAAGCTATACAATCTAACTTGAACCTGTTATTATTATTTGAAATATTCCACATAACTGCCACAGCTGCTGTAACTGTGAGCAGCATGATATGCCTCTGTAAATGATAAGGGAAGTGGTCTCTAGACATTCAAGTAAAAAGCAGTGTAGTTAGTTTAGTTTCAGAAGACAGAACATTTTTATCTAAACACAGGTTTATAGATATTTAGGGGCTTTTTTTTTCCAGTGCTGTCCTGTAACCTCAAGTACTTGTAAGAAGCCTATTACACTATTTAATATCAAGATTTTTTTATATGAATTTTTATTGCAATTGTAATTGTGGAACTAATTATTTTCCTTGACAGCTATTATTGCAAAGACTGAAAAGAGTGTGAAATTCCCATTATAAGCACATTCTGTAAGTGATTTTTAAAGTATGTCAAAAGACAGAATTAGTGGAACATTAATGTTCATATTCATGAGTTAGTATGGTTATCTTGTTTTGAAATGGTATAATATTATTATTGGAATATAATACATATATATAACCTTGCAAATGTATGAACCTACTCTTTCTAAACTTGATAGATAATGCATATAAAATGCTCAGCTTCGAGGGGAATACTTTCTGGTATTAGTCAACTTGGATGATGCACTGTTTGTCTGCTTTGAGCCTTAGGTATTTGCAGCTAGACATCTACAACAAGGTCCTAATAAAGACATAGGCAACAGGAATGAAATGTGACTTTTGAATTCAATCTGCATCACCTATCCTGTGCTCACTTAGCAGATTCTGATGACTGAGATACCTTTCCTGATTATTCATGTAATTACTAGAAAACCCAAAGGTTTTCTTATCTATGTGCCCAGTTCTATGACAGTTCAGCTGAACTGTTTCTGTCTTGATCTAAATGTAATTAAAAAAACAAGATATCTGTAGAACCTGTATATGCAATCTCATGGATATTACTTATTCCAAGACAATTTGGGGATCGTCAAAGTATAGGATACTATTTTGGTGAAAATGTGTGGACGCTAATGAAATTAATTAGAGAACTAGAGAGAGAATGGAGGAAAGGGTACATTTGTTTTCCGCCAACATGTGCTTATGAGGGAAATGGGAGTTATTACAAGAAATAAAACTGGCTCTAATTGCTGCAGAAGGAGCTTGATTATGTTTTCAAGAGCCATTGGATTTAAGGCAAAAGTAGTAATCCCTGAGGGCAGGGAGTGGAAGCCAAAACTTACATGGGCACTGAATCCACAACCTCTGCTTGCTCGGGAAGTGCGCATGTACGAGCTCCTGGCTGGCAGTCATAGAATCATAGAATCGTTAGGGTTGGAAAGGACCTTAAGATCATCTAGTTCCAACCCCCCTGCCGTGGGCAGGGACACCTTACACTAAATCATATCACCCAAGGCCTCGTCCAACCTGGCCTTGAACACTGCCAGGGATGGAGCATTCACAACCTCCCTGGGCAACCTATTCCAGTGCCTCACTGTAAGCGGCGAGGAGAAGCAGACAGGCCAACCCAATATGGGTGATAAGCAAACTTCTACTTTATTTGTGACGCAGTTCACATATATATAGGAGTGGTATTCAGCCACTCCTTCTTGGCACAACAGTATTGGTTAGCCCCACACAGCTTCCTCCACATTCTCCTCCCATGTCCGGTCTCCGGTTACCTGTGGGGGCCACCCCCTGCCTTGCTCGCACAGTCCTCCAGGGCTCTATGGTCCTACTCTTAGAGTCATTCTGCAACAATTCCCCCCTTTTCCTTTGTGCGAGCAAGGCATTGTGTGATACAACAGGTGAACAGAATAACCCACAACTATAAGCAAGTCTAATAGCTACGATGATTAACCTAATCAATGATACATAAGTGCAATACTTCAAACAGCAGTGTTTGACTCAACCTGTAATGCCCCGTGAAGACAACCATCTAGTTATTCTTAGGATATTGTTCATTTAGTATTGCTGGGTAAGCTGAGCCAGGGTTCTCAGCTGTGCGTGCATCGAATTAGCATAATCGGAGAGACTCATACAACACATTTCATCAAACTCTTCACATCCATGTCCCTGTTCCAACAACAAAAGGTTCTGCAGTGTTGCATGTCTTACAGAGTCAACATTAAAACAAATCAGAAATTGCCTTCAATGTAGAATTGTCTGCTTAGCAACTCAGCAACCCAGTCTGCTTAGTTGAGCCAAGGCCCCGGCTGAAGCACTTACAGTGATTTGGCATATTATGATTGGATACATGTTTTGAAGACCCTTAGTGACTAACATATAATTGGTCAAACACAATCTTATCTTGCTTGCTTAAGCTTCTTCGGGCCTCTCATGGCCTTGCTGTATCTTTCAGGACTATTCAAAGTTTATGTACCAATTGTGCATTCTCCCGTGAGAACACTGTCTCCACATCTTCCCCCTTTATGTTTTATATATGGTTTGGGTGACCCTACTTGAGCAGGGGATCTGGGCTAGATTGTATCTCCAACATATGCCAACTAGAGGCTGCCTGGGCCTGTCCCTTTTTCTGCTGTATGGCTCTCTGATCCTTCACATCAAGGTCTGGCATGGCATGTGTCCCCACCGCTCCACGCCTGCTGGGTTGCAGCCAACAGCGGAGCTAAAGGTTCTTCTTGGTGGCAAACACAGAAGCCAACCCAGTCTTGCCCTTGATTGTGGTAGCAGGCATTTGGTCAGCCTCAGTCCTTGCACCTTGTTGTCAATGCACAGTTTCACCTGCTTCATCCAGTAACAAGTCGCTACTACAGCGAGGCACACGCAAATTTACATTAGCAGAGTAACTATTACAGGGTGCAGCAGCATGTTGAAGATGCTGATGGCAGTGAAGGACTAGCCAAAGAAATTTCTTACCAGTGGAATTCTCTCCCCCTCTTAATTTGTTCCATCACCTGCTTTATAACACTACCATTGTATTCAAATTTTTCTAGCTTTTGCCTTAGCATTTTTCTAGCAGCTACTGCAAATTTCCATACTCTAACATTTCTTTTACAAGTGACAAATCTATACACTACAAGGTGCAGTTTCTTATTAGCAACTAGCTAGTAAATACAGGTGGTTTTATACACAAAATCACAACCTCTAATAATAGCTATTTTACAAGCACACATATTCAAGATGTTACTTTTCAGTTGTCCCCAAGTGATGTTTTGCAGTTAATCATTCTTTCTCTTCCTGTATCTCATTCTGCTTGGGGTATTCACGGTCAGCTCCTGTAGCTGAGGCATCAGGTTTTTCCATTCGTCTGTCCAGCTCACAGCAAGGCTTCACAAACTTTGCAGGCAGTTGCCATGGACCTGTAGGCAGGAGGACACAAATATACCCCCTCCCCCAGGTTATCAGTTCTTCAGTTCTTGAGAAGTAGACAGGTTAAACGCAGCATCATTACTCTCTCTCCCCCCCCTTTTTTTGTTTGTTTGTTTTTGTTTTTTTTTTTTTAGTCCCTGCAAAAGCCATCCTGCTGGGCAGCAACTATAGGGGCCTGCCTGCCAACCATAAATACCCGCCGGCAACCGCACCTTTACGTTAACCCTTTCATGCCCGAAATGTTAAACAGCTACCCGTTGAAAGCTTTTACATGAACCCAACAACAAGAAAAATACACAGAACACTGTCTGCCCTCAGCACACACATTCAAACACACGCCACACAACTACAATATTTGCAGCACAAAATCCAGACAATCATTACTCCCACTACAGTCCCACGTACAGAACGTGGCACAAGGACCCTGTGGAGGCTAACAGAAAAATGATTCCGAGAAGCATCACTGCAGTGTGAGGTGGCAGGCTCAACCTTAGCAGGCGTCCCCGCAGATGCTCTGCCTCCCCCACATCGTATGAGGCTTGGGCTTTTATACTGACCAAACTGCACACTCATTCCGACACAGGTGGCCAGCCTGTGCTGGAAGAAGTGGCCAGCAGTATCTACAAAGGTCTCCAAGGGTTGATAGAAACCTGGACATACTTATATTTACCAACTTCTAGTACATGAGTATCACAGAGAAACTGTATGGGCTCCCCCTGTCAATTGCAAGAAAAAAACATAACATATACAGCTTGAGTGTAAGAGGATTTTAACCCATACGTGGTCACTGTTTGTCAGGCCTCCTTAACTATTTTGAGATCAAGAGCTTCCCACTCTTTAGCCCCCTGCTGTGTAGTAAACACAGGATATGCAAAGATGCCCATAGCAGAAAATTCCCCAGTAATGATCGCATCCTTGGTTACCCATTGTTACAACTGAGCGTCTCCAGGGCCAGTAAGTCTGAGCAGACCGACCCGGGAGATGAAGAGTCAGGGTCTGGAAGCAGAGGATATAAATCTGGCTCAGATTCAGGGGATTCGGGGGCTGATCCTGCGCCGAACTCAGGGTCTCCGTTGCTCGCAGCTGTGTCTTTCTTATCAGATGTATCTCGTTCGGTATGTAGCCATCTGCAGACCTGGCTCCTCCGCGACTGAGTTAAAAATTTCCACTCTAGGGCATAGTGGGTTGGAGAGGCTCGCAGTTCCTTTAAATATCCCGCTAGCGCATGATCCCTATTTTCTACTGCGTGCTTCAAAATGGCGCCTCAATCGATCCGGTGCCGAGGCACCGCCCTCTTTCAGATTCCTTGACATTTATCATGCATATACTTTCTAATATACTTTCTGTCCTTTTTAAAGCCCCTACTTTCGGAACTGGGGTGGTGGGGGAGCAGGGGGTTACACCTCCTCCGCGGCACCTTCTGATGGAGGGGGAGAAAAGGGGGGAAGAAAAGGGGGGGGGGGGGGGGGGAAACCCTGTGCTCCCGCGAGTTGGGGGAGGGGGGGGACGAGTTGTAATCTTCCCCCGGTTTCAACCGACCGGGGACGTCTGTTCCTAGTTTCTCCATTGCTACTGCGGCAGTTTTCTTTTCTGCCTTGTATCTTTTTATACAGTTTATTACTTCCCTCCGTGGTTTACCGAGTTTCTTTGCCTTTTTATAATCATTAAGCACTGAGTCAAATAGTTCATCACCAAACTTTCGCCACTCACTCCTCAAAAACTGTATTAGGATCTACAAAAAAAAAATCCCTTAGCCTTCCATACAGCCACTAGACCTGCTAGCTGCTTTAGTCTCTCAGGCTCAATTCCCTGCTTTTATAAAAAGCACTGTAATAAGTCCAGGGCTACCTCTCGGTCCATTTTCATGGCCGGCCTTTTCCGGAACGTCTTCTTCTGGGTCGTCCTGTAACCTCGGTCTCTGGATCAGCTTCCCGATGCAGCAGTGTCTGGTTCGCCCCAGTGGCGGATTCCTTTCGGTTAGTCCAAGCACCCGGGTCCGTCACGTCACCACAGCAGCATTGCCGGCGCTCACTCACCGTTCCGGGTCCCCGTTAAACCGGGGCCCTGTATCCGGGTCCCCAGTGACCAGGGCCCTATAGTCCGCATCCCTGTTCGGGCGCCATTTGTAAACGGCGAGAAGAAGCAGACAGGCCAACCTAATATGGGTGATAAGCAAACTTCTACTTTATTTGTGACGCAGTTCACATATACATAGGAGTGGTATTCAGCCACTCCTCCTTGGCAAAACAGTATTGGTTAGCCCCACACCGCTTCCTCCACATTCTCCTCCCATGTCCGGTCTCCGGTTACCTGTGGGGGCCACCCCCTGCCTTGCTCGCACAGTCCTCCAGGGCTCTGTGGTCCTGCTCTTAGAGTCATTCTGCAACACCTCACCACCCTAACAGGAAAGAACTTCTGTCTTATATCCAATCTAAACTTCCCCTGTTTAAGTTTGAACCCGTTACCCCTTGTCCTATCACTACAGTCCCTAATGAAGAGTCCCTCTCCAGCATCCCTATAGGCCCCCTGCTGATACTGGAAGGTTGCTATGAGGTCTCCACTCAGCCTTCTCTTCTCCAGGCTGAACAGCCCCAACTTTCTCAGCCTGTCTTCATACGGGAGGTGCTCCAGTCCTCTGATCGTCCTCGTGGCCCTTCTCTGGACTTGTTCCAACAGTTCCATATCCTTTTTATGTTGAGGACACCAGAACTGCACACAATACTCCAGGTGAGGTCTCACAAGAGCAGAGTAGAGGGGCAGGATCACCTCCTTCAACCTGCTGGTCATGCTCCTTTTGATGCAGCCCAGGATACGGTTGGCTTTCTGGGCTGCAAGCGCACACTGCCAGCCCATGTTCATTTTCTCATCGACCAGCACCCCCAAGTCCTTCTCCACAGGGCTGCTTTGAATCTCTTCTCTGCCCAACCTGTAGCTGTGCCTGGGATTGCTCCCACCCAGCTGTAGGACCTTGCACTTGGCATGGTTAAACCTCATGAGGCTGGCATCAGCCCACCTCACAAGGTCCCTCTGGATGGCATTCCTTCCCTCCAGCGTATCAACCGGATCACACAGCTTGGTGTCATCAGCAAACTTGCTGAGGGCGCACTCAATCCCACTGTCCATGTCAGCAACAAAGATGTTAAACAAGACCAGTCCAAACACCGATCCCTGAGGGACACCACTCATTACTGGTCTCCAGCTGGACATTGAGCCATTGACCACAGCTCTTCGTGTGCGGCCATGCAGCCAGTTCTTTATCCACCAAGTGGTCCATCTATCAAATTGATGTCGCTCCAATTTAGAGACAACAATGTCATGTGGGACAGTGTCGAACGCTTTGCACAAGTCCAGGTAGATGACATCAGCTGCTCTACCCCGTCCATCAGTTCTGTAGCCCCATCACAGAAGGCCACCAAATAGGTCAGGTAGGATTTCCCCTTAGTGAAGCCATGCTGGCTGTCACCAAGCACCTTGTTGATTTTCATGTGCCTTAGCATGCCTTCCAGGAGAATCTGCTCCAAGATTTTGCCAGGCACAGAGGTGAGACTGACTGGGCTGTAATTCCCCGGGTCATCCATTTTCCCCTTCTTGAAAATGGGGGTTATATTTCCCTTTTTCCAGTCATCAGGAACTTCACCTGACTGCCACGATTTATCAAATATGATGGCCAGCGGCTTCGCAACTTCATTTGCCAGCTCCTTCAGGACCCGCAGATGGATCTCATCAGGACCCATGGACTTGTGCACTTTCAGATTTTTAAGATGGTCTCAAACCAGTTCCTCTCCTACAGTGGGCCTGAGGTCTTCATTCTCACAGCCCCTGCATCTGCCTTCCAAGACTTGGGTGGTGCAGTCAGATCCTTTGCCAGTGAAGGCTGAAGCAAAGAAGTCATTCAGAACCTCAGCCTTCTCCAAATCCTGTGTAGCCAGTTCTCCCGAGAGCTTCCTGAGGAGGTCTACATTCTCCCTAGTCTGTTTTTTATTTGCTATGTACCTGTAGAATCCCTTCCTGTTATCTTTAATACCTCTAGCTAAGTTTAATTCTAACTGGGCCTTAGCTTTCCTAACCTGGTCCCTAGCTTCTCAGACAACATCTCTGTACTCTTCCCAGGCCACCTGTCCTTGCTTCCACTTACTAGAAGCCTCTTTTTTCATTTGAATTTTCCTCAGCAGCTCCTTATCCATCCAAGGAGGTCTCCTGGCCCTCCTGCTGCACTTCCTTCTGGTTGGGATGCAACACTCCTGAGCTTGCAGCAGGTGATCCTTGAATATCAACCAACAGTCTTGGGCCCCTCTGCCCTCTAGGGCTGTATCCCATGGAACCTTCCTAAGCAGGTTCCTGAAGAGGCCAAAGTCTGCTCTTTTGAAGTCCAGGGCAGTGAGCTTGCTGCAAACTATTCTCACTGTCCTGAAGATCTCAAATTCGAGCATCTCATGATCACTGCATCCAGGGCTGCCCTGGAGCGTCCCATTTCCAACGAGCCCTTCCCTGTTGGTGAGCACGAGGTCAAGCATGGCACCTCTCCTTGTCAGCTCCTCTATTACTTGCAGAAGGAAGTTGTCTTCTACACAATTGAGGAACCTCCTGGATTGCTTGTGCCGGGCCGTACCGTCCTTCCAACAGATGTCAGGGTGGTTGAAGTCACCCATGAGAACAAGGGTCTGCAAGCATGAGGCTTTACCTGTCTATAGAGTGCTTCATCCGCAGGTTCTCCTTGATCAGGCGGTCTGTAACAGATCCCCACAGTAATGTCTCCCATAGCTATATTCCCTTTAACCCTGACCCACAAACTCTCTGTGGACTGCTCACCTGTCCCCAGACAGAGTTCCATACTCTCCAGCCTATCCCTAACATAAAGGGCAACTCCCCCTCACCACCTGCCAGGCCTGTCCTTCCTAAAGAGCCTGTAACCTTCCATTCCAACACTCCAGTCATGGGAGCCATCCCACCATGTTTCTGTGATGCCTATTATATCATACCCCTGTAGAAGTGCACACATCTCTAATTCCTCTTGTTTGTTCCCCATGCTACAGGAGTTTGTATAGAGGCATCTGAGCCGAGCTCCAGCTGAACCCGGCTCATTGGCTGGAGCAGCTGGGGTATCTCTACATTGCTCCAAGCATTTATTATAGGTTCTGACAACTGACTGGGTGTGTTGGGATGAAATGATGCCCCCCTCCCCCAACACATCTAGTTTAAAGCCTCCTTGACCAGTCTGGCAAGCCTCCTACCAAAACTGCTCCTTCCCTTCTTTATCAGACCAGCTCCACCAGCCCCCACTAGACCTGACCTACAAGCTTGGCTCTCATGTTCAAGAGACCCAAACCCCTGACTATGACACCACCCTTTTACCCAGTTATTAACCTGGCTAATCCTCCTAGCTTTTTTAAGGTCCTCCCCTGTACCCTGGAGAATTGATGAAAAGACTATCTGAGCTCCAGAGCCCCTAACCACCTCCCCCAGGGCTCTGTAGTCCTTCTTTATGTTCCCCAGGCTACTACTATCTATGTCCCTAGCACCCACATGTATCACCAGGAGTGGGTAATAGTCCGTGGGATTTACTAGAGCAGGCAGCCTCTCTGCCATATCCCTGATCCGTGCCCCCGGCAGGCAACACACCTCCCTTGAGACAGGGTCTGGATGGCAGATAAGTGCTTCTGTCCCTTTCAGTATAGAGTCCCCTACTAGTACGACCCGCTGCTTTTTCCTGGCAGCACCAGTAGAGATCTTCTTTAGCAGTGCATCAGCCGACTGTTTCTGGCTCGAGTGCGCTTCCTCATTAGCCCCCTGCAGGGCAGCAAAGCGGTTCTGCGTGGGGACAGGGGATTTAGGGGAAAGCCCCTTGCTTTTGGTTGTCCTTTTCCTTTTTTTGTTGTTTTTTTTTTTCTTTTTTGTCACTAATTCCCAGCTTCCCGGGTTAACAGCCTCCTTCTTTCCTTCATGAGGTAGAGGTGAAGCTCGAGGCCCCTGCACAGTTTGGGCCCCTGCTTCCTCTCAGCTTCCCTGACATCTCGCAGCCTATTAACAGCATCCCGCAGCTCAGCCCCTGCTGCAGGAGGACCTCCACCAGGGAGCACCGAGTGCAGCCCTGCCCATTGTGCACCCTGCCCTCACCAGACCAGTGCAGGCACTCTCTACACTCCGAGCTCTGCACTGCAGCCTCCCCTCTCATTGGCTCTGTCTGGGTGCCTACGCCGGCCACCGCCGGGGCAGCCAGAGCAGAACTGTTGGACTGGGCCCTGCTCACACGCCGAGCGCTCACCACCCCGCTCGCCTGCCCGCGCAAACTGCCTCGACCCCCTCTGTTCGCCGCGCTCCCTGGGGCAGGTTTTTACCCAGTCAGGGCTGGTGCCGATGCTCCTGGCTCCGCCCCGTGTGAGTCAGCTTCTCGCTCGCGTCAGCTGAGCTGCCGGCTCCTGGGCGGGTCCTGTCGAGGACTTGAGGCTCCCTCGGTGGCTCTTGTCGCTCTGAGTTGAGGCTCCTGGACGCTGATTTCCCCCCCCCCCCCCCCCCCCCCCGCTCCAGTGTTGAAGGCGTCCTCTCTCGAGCTACTCACCTCAGCAATTGATCAGCAACGGTTGGTGATGCCCAGTTTAAATCTGCCGCCGTTCCTCCTGGCTCCGCCCCCTGTGAGTGAGTCAGCTGCTCGCGTTAGCTGAGCTGCCGGCTCCCTGCCTGAGGGTAGGGAGTGGAAGTCAGAGCTCCACTTACCTGGGCGCCGAATCCACAACTTCTGCTTGCTCAGGAAGTGCACATGTACGAGCTCCTGGCTGGCAGTCAAATTCTGTAATAACACAATATGATGATCTTCCATCAGCAATCTTAGGTCTAGGAAGGAGCTTGAAACTGAAAATTGCTGTCTGGCGTCAGTGAGGTATATAAATGAGACAGGCATTCCTTTAAATTTTCACATGGTTTGCCTTAGCAGTCTCCAACTATAGATCTACTTGATTTTGTAATTTCTGTTCCTAGGCCTTTAACACAGTCTCTATTTACCGAATCCCACAAATTTGTTATTTGCTTTTCAAATTTGTAATCCTAATGCACGTTTCCTGGTTTACTGAAGGGTTTACCGGTGGAACGTTGCACTGACTTTGAGAAATACTAAACAAGCCACGTTCTTGAAACAGCCTTAAATAAATGTATGTATATTCATGTATGTGTATATGTGTTTATAGATACACATGACTGTGTATTATATCTATGTATATATAATTTTACTTTCCACTTTTTTAAGTCAACAATTCCATCTTTGTATTTCACTTTTTACTTAGGCATATGAGCATGTATTTAACAATCATGCTTTGAAGAAAGAGTGGCATAGTCTTAAATATAGTGGTTTATGTATTCCAAAATCTCACTATGGATCCTAGTGGGCAGCACTTGCGGGCAGGTGCATCTCTCAACAGTGATTGCCTCTGAGTGAAGTCTTTACCAGATTTTCAGTACTGATTTGTGGTATTTTAGAAAATATATAGTGTTAAGCTGCTTCTAGTCCTGTGAGGAAAAAAAAAACAAAGAAAAAAACAAAACCTCAAAGGAGCTGTTTGCCTTAGCTTTTAGCTCTTTCTCAGTGTTAAAACAGCATAGACTAACCTCAGCAGCCATAAGAAATCCTCTGACTAGGTGCCGCCAAGAACAACCAAAGTCCATCAGCTGCCAGAGCAAACACTACAGCCCATTTATATGGCTCCATTTGCTCCTTAGCAGGGCAGAGATAGATAGAGATCCTGTCTTTGTACTGTGCAGCTGGTACAAAATTGTCCAAATCTGGCGTTCTGCACCATTACTATTGCAAACTAAAAACACATCTGCAGTTTTATATTAAGTGAATCTTAAAAGAAGATTAAATGAAAGGTGTTAAGGAGGATACTTTCTTCAAATGTTAGAAAAAAATTCAGAAATTAGAGGCGGAAGATTTATACAGGTGCCGTCTTCCAAAAGACTTTTATCCAGTCAGTGCTGTGTCTCTGGAAGGCCACTAGATATATTAAAAATGCCTGCAAGTTGTGTTTCATCCCAAGCTTTTCTTCTTCATTATAAATTAATAACTTGGTGCAATAGTGGGAAAATGAGAAAAGCATTTTGCAATAAGACTCCCTTAGACTTATTTTTCTCACTTTGTGATATTGGTTGTTTGGGGGTATTTTAGCTTCTAATGCTGCATGAATTATCAGAGTATTCTTTTATTAACATCACTGGAAAAAAATGAGACAAACCACTTGTGCATCTTGTTTACTTTTTTTTTTTTTCTATGCATGACTCTTACCAATGCTTAAAATCACATAGTGAAAAGCAGAGAGGAACAATCTAAAACATGGTATTTTTCTCTCATCGTCGCTACTAGCAAAAATGTTACTCTGCACGCTAAATGTTATTTTTATAAGTAGGTATTACAAAAATGAAGCATTAGGATCTCCAGTGGTGTTGAAGTAAATGAAAAATAAAAATAGTTCTTATCAGTGCTTCAGGTACATGTGTATATGTATGTATTTAAATTTGTGTATATATATTTTATGATGTATTGCATAGACAAAGTAGGGAGTTTGAACTATACAGTGTTTTATTAGAATAGAAGCTAGGGTAATGAACTTTTTCATCCAGAAACTGAAAATGGCTAAGTACAGAAAAATGTAAATAAGTTTTCCTGATGTCCACAATTTTCTCTCAGGGTGAGTCATTTGGTTTTTCTCTCAGCCAAACAATTCATTGACTTTTTTTTTGGATAGAAAATAATTCTGTATGATCCCATCTGTGTATCTGGAGTAGGTTATCGTTCCTGTCACAACTTCCTGCCAAACAAAAGACTCTCCTGCTGCAGGTCCTCTCCTTGTCTCTCCCATCCCTTCAACCCTGACCCATGGGCTGCAAGAGAATCCCTGGGACATAGTATCCCTAGCTCTGAAAGGAGGCATAACCTTCCTTTTCTCCAAAGGGCTGACTTGACCCTGGCCATGCATCAGCTATGAGAAGCTAAAAAGCAGCCTTCTTCATTCTTTTTCTGTACCCTACCACAAAAGTACATAATGTTTGTTGACCTACCGTAACAATAAATAAAATTTCAATCTGAATAGTTCTTGTGTCTTTTGAAGCACTTTCCTCAGATTTCAGATAATTTCAGATCTGTTTGGTTAGATTTTACCTGAATACAGCCAAGTCACAAGGCAAATTTGCACCATCATCCAAATCACTGATGATGTTGAACAGGATTGGACCCAGTATTGACCTCTGGGGTCACTGGACTCCAGCTAGATATGACAACATTGGTCAGCATCCTCTGGGCCTAGCCTTTCAACCAGTTTTCAGTTCCACCTCACAGTCTGCTTATCCAGCTCAGATGAAGAGAAGCCCTTTTCAGGTACAGTGTATTATTTTGGAAAAGGTCCACATTTTGAGGAAGAGTTAGCTGTGGGGTAGTTTCAGCAGTTGGCTTCTAGTACTTATTCTTAGTTCTAGGAAATGTTAAGTTGCATCATTAAAAGTTAAATTAGGAGGACTGTGGGGATTTGCAGTGAGCTTCTTTTGTGGTCTTATTTACAAAGAAAAAGGCTGCCAGTAGTTACCTGAGCTAGGACTAAAATTCATTACTTGTGGCTTTCAAATTGTGTGTTTAAATCGCCAGAAAAAGAATTGAATTATATACTGATTCTTCAGGAAAAACATTTTGTCCTGATTTTCAGCCTATGGCTTGTGACCACACTGCCTGTCCATGTATATGTGTATGTATACCTGAACAAACATCCATCAGTTTGTGCCTTCTGGTAACTTTTGAATGCAGTTGTCAATTTCACTAAATTTGCCAGAGAACAGAGGCTTCAAAAATAATACATTCCTGTAAACCTTTTTAAAGTAGGTATCTGAGGATAGAAGTAATATTCTTTGTAGCTGAATAAGAAAAATATTAAATTAGAAATTTACACACTTTTAACAATCAAAATAATTTTGGAAAGAATAGTTATAACTTTTTGCTCCTTGATCCTTGCACCAGCTTGGATAGAAACAATAAATTTATACCAGGAAAAAAAAGAAAAACACAAAAGTTTGAAGATCTTTCCAAAGGCAAAAAAAAAATCTCCACTGCAAGGATCAGAAATTTAAAGGCCATAACGGGTGCCTCATTTGAACAATTTTATGTTTTACAGGTTTCCTTAGTCTATCTCTATAGCTTTGACTAGTTAGGTTTTTAGTTACATCTAAAATGAAGAACAAAATGCAGTAGTCAAAAAGGAAAGCTTTGAGGATGTTAGTCTTCTTGTAGCTCTGATCATATTCCCAAGGCAAGGAAGAGCTGCAGCATTATTCTTGTGAAGTTATCTGCAATATTTTCTCATAGTCTATAGGATATTTTTATTCCAAAATTAGAACTTGAAAATTAAGACTTTTTTTCTGACTTTTGTTCAGATCATAATTCTAAGTTAAAAATATAAAGCAAAGTCTTCAACATGTACTCCTGTATTGTAAGAAGAATTTTTTTATTTTCTGAAGTTCTGAAGAGAGAGATTGTGTCTTTCTGGTGTCATGCTTTGACACCATATTTAAATGTCATGTGGTGTCATGCTTTGAGAACAGGAGCTGGTTGGAATCCCACCAGTCAGATAAATTAATATCCAAAACTTCAGAAAGATGACAGCACCCACAAAGCCTATTTGTTTTTGTTTTGCATACCAGTATTAGAATTTGCTGAGTGAGAGCCATTTCTCATCAAATCCTGGAGATGAGCATTGTTGTAACTGACAGGGCATGTTCCTGCTGTAGGCTGAAAACAGCTGTGTTTGCTCCATTCCCTTCAAAGACAGTTTTCACATAAAAAGGGATAGAAGTTGCTAGCAAAAAAATCATAGAACTCTCAAAAAAAGAGTGAGAAAAAGTATCATCAGAGAGATGTTCATAGACAAAAACCCAACATTTTTTATAAAATGCAGTTCTTACAGAACAGCTGACACAGGAATTAACTGCTGCTGAATATTAGAAATACAGTAGAATGCTAGAAAAAAAAAAAAAAAGTCAAGGAACTACTCTGTATTCCCAGAATTTATGCTTGAAAAGCAATTTTTTTTTAAACTTTTTAACTTGTGAATTTAAGCTTGCTTATCTTTTTGAATGCTATGTGAAAAAATAAAACCCTTACAGATGTTAAAATATTGAAATGCTAGGCCCCAGTTTATAAGCATGGTACTCTTATTTGCCTAGAATATTTATTGTAAGTAATTGCTAACATTATAATCAAATAAAACCCAAAATGCCAGGTAAAAAGGTTAAATTGTTAGATATAGTCTCTAAAAATGTTTTTAAACTGTCATTCAAATAACTTGGGAAGTTCAATGTGTCAAAGTTTGGGTTTTTGGTTTTTTTTTGCTTGGAATATAAGGACCAACTATTTAAGTCTTAATAAAAAGAAATGTTTGTGAATTTTGAACATCTTAAGCAATAATAATTTCTTTTAAAATGTGTATCATTGAAAACACCACAGTAGAAATATGTGTGAGGGTGGGGTAAAGTTGATAATAGCTCTTAGTCTTTTTATATTACTGTCTTTTCTACTTAATAGTTACCTACAGGGAGATGTATATTTGTGCAAGAAGAGGGACATTCATGTTATAGGAGGGTAACACATCCATGTCGCAAAGAATGTTTCGTACCAGAACATATTCACAAAGCAACAGTTCTGTGATTTAAGCAAAATCTGAGGTGTGCTGCAAAAAAAAACCCTGAAAGACTCAAATCCTAAACCCTAAAAATCCTTTGATTTTTCGAGTAGCACATAAATTCTGTATCTTAATTCCATGGCAAGAGAGAATTATTTATCTACCACTTGCCTTTCTCTTCAGCTCTCTAGAATAAGAGGCATACTCCAATATATTTGTGCTAAGATGTCACAAACCATCTTCTACACTGATTTTAACCTTAAATAAATTCTTTTAAAGCTTGAATTTATAAGGTACCAATATAATACAATCTAAATGAAAGATGGGGGCTTAACAGTTTTCATCTACATCCATTATAGCTTAGTAAAGTTCACTTTTTAAAGTGAGTAAATCAAGATGTAACCGAGGTTATTGTTCATGCTACCCAGTGTTTTCTACATTTCAGTTCCTTTTGAAGTCTGTTTTGAAACAGTAGCCTAACACTGATATTAGTCACTGTCTGTATAATTACTGTGTCACTGTAGCTGACAAAAAAATAGTATTCAGTCAAGAAGATTAAGATGTTTAAACATGTGCTGTATTGCATAAACCTGACTATATTATATGCCAAAAAGTGAACTTGAAATATAAATATTAGTAGAAAAAAATGTATACAAACTTCATTTGCACTGGATTGCATCCAGACATATTGTGATGACTTTAATTTCTAAGAAGTTGCAAGTTTTGAAAAGCAACTGTGTTTTGTTCCCACCCTATTATTAAAGTTAATATGTAAATACTCAGCTGCCTGTGCTAATTGCAGTGGTCATACGTGGTTTCGTATTATTGATGCCACTTTTGACAGTGGTCCATTCTGGACTCCTGTGATTTTTCAGGAACAAGTTAAACTTTTTAGGAAGAAGAAACAGCTAAAGAAATTTCTCTCTTCTTTATCTCCATGTGTGATTGGAACCTTCTTTTTATGTAATTACTGACTTTTTTTACAGTTTCTTCTTAGTCAATGGGCTGGTGTTTGTTGTTGCTTCAAATAGTCACCTTTTCTGATAGATGTTGCATTGTAGTTTCCTG
Organism: Pezoporus wallicus; assembly: GCF_028554395.1. Lineage (NCBI taxonomy): Eukaryota > Metazoa > Chordata > Aves > Psittaciformes > Psittacidae > Pezoporus > Pezoporus wallicus. The sequence continues at coordinate 203,359 of NW_026642986.1, read as the reverse complement.
AGTTCCAGGTACCTCCAGCATAAAAGGTGTGTGAAAGATTGTACTGAGGTTGGGCTTGGCTGACTAGTTTTGAATCACAAGGTGAAACGAGAGTTGGTGTCATGCTTCAGATTAAGTGCTTAAATAAATTGTTTTCAAGTTCGACCAAATAGTTTAGCACTTCAGCTGCTGTGGAGAACCACACGTTGCTACTATTAAGGTACATAGTTTGAGTACTTTATTATCCAAATTTGTCCGGAGCACTTCAGTGGTTAGCATTTCATGCAAAATTTAATCATTTGATGTTTTTATTAGAATAATATCTTTCAAGTGATTGTCTTTGCCACAATATAAATATTAAATTCATTACTTTTCTCTTTTTTTCTTTCCCATTGTAACTTTTTCCCTTTTGGTGCTTTATTTTTCATGTTTGTGTCAGATTTTTAACTTCTATCTCAATTTACTTTTTTTCACACTCTTGATTTTCTGTAATGATTCTTATCTACACAGATAGCTGCTGTGAAACTACTAGACGTGAAAATGGAGGCCAGTCCCTGCAGCTGAATGCTGCTGGTTTCTCTTTCATTGTAGTCATATGTTTCTGGTGCATGTTTTGATACTGTTGATAAGGCAAGCAATACATTTTCTTCCTTTCTCTTTTGATTTTATAATTATGGGAAAATAAACAGAGTCCTGTATACAAAATTATACTTTTCTATAGCTCTTTTAGAGTTTTCATTCCTAGTTAAGATCCTAAATAGTGTAATTATTTCAATCTCTGCATGCAAATTTCTTTATCTGGCTTTTTGAAAAACTTTTAAGTTCTGTGATAAATTCAGCATTTGATACTTGGCTGTTCTGTCTGCCAGAACTTGGACCATGTGATTTACTGAATTTGTTCAATATGATTTTATTATACTTTCTCAACTATATTCTGATTATAAGAAATCTATGCAGTGACCTTACTGTTCTTAGCTGCATGTTTTTCCAGATACACCACCAACTGGTCTTTCATGAGAGCATTTTTATTCTGTATTAGTTGTTTTCACTGAGTTGTATTTATATTAGCTCCTTCCATGATGCACTTAACACTGTATGCTTCATATAGACATATTTTATAGTTTCTAGGGAATTTTAACAAACATTTCTTTCCTAATTTGTAATATATTAATTGCTTTAGTTCATAGTATTTAGTTTCACATATTTTTTCTGTGTCTCTCTCCAGCCATGCCTCCGCATATAAAATAGGTCCCTGCCCACCAAATGCACTTCTTGTGCCACATTTCATTTCATGGCATTCGTTGGACTTGAAGCTTCAGGAGACTCAATTTTGACCTTTGGTAGAATGGGAAATGTAGTTTTCCCTATTTTAGACATTAAAAGAATGGATTAAAAGCTCTAACTAGAACAATGTACAGAAAACCTCAGAGAAAAGTTCATTTAGTAAGAATTGACAAAGACATTGTACAGCATATATTTGATTTCATGCAGTTGACTATAATTGTGATTGATTCATCTGGTGCGTACAAAATAACCCAATAAAGCAATGTGCTTACAGCTAAGGCTGAATTAAATATTTATTTTAAAATACTTCCCTTCAAATTGTTACTAAACATAACAAAAAATAGTAGATTAACTGTACATGTCTGGTTTTCCACTTATAGTTAATTTCTTCTTGGATTTAATACTGTTATCTTATAACTTTGAAATTAGTTGGTCAAACTTAAGTCTTTATGTATCTTTGCCCATGTAAACTATATTCTTATTTCTTAGAAATACTGATTATGGTCAATTTTGCCAGTTTCAATTTATGCTTGGAAATCTTTACTCTAGAGCATCATTAATAAAACCACTAACCATCTAAAGCCAGTAACAATAATTTCATAAAACTGGCCTATATCACAAGTAAGATTTCTTCAGAATGCATTTGTATAAATTTGAAGACTTAATATATTGACACGAATACTTTTGTAAAAAACTTTATGTATGTAGTATAATGAAACACCTGAAATTCAAACAAATGACATTCTAAAACTGTTGGCTTCATTGTGTTCTGTAGAAAATCCCTCACTGTGTTAAGTGGGGCTGCTATTTCATCTGGAGCCCTTGACACATTTTTTTATCACCTTAAGCTAATGCTGTGCCATTAACTTGAAATTAATTAAATTGATATGTGCCTGGCCATAGTATGGTGAAGAAATGGAATTTCTATTCCAATTTTTTAAGAGTCAAAATTTTGGTTTCACACAGTCAGAGTCAGTCATGTAAAAACATTTTTCCATGCACCAGCACTGTCAATATATGCATTGACTTTTATTTAGTTTAATAAGTGTTAATCTTACAACAAAACCTATTTGTTTAATGCTTATGTGCTTATTGAACCTACAGACAATAGTTAATGAAGGATAGGGATCTTAACATTAAGCTATATCTTCTTTAATGACACTCTTTAACTGTAAAACAGAGGATTTGGAATTGCTAGCTGCATGTAACAGTTATCAGAAACTTTCAGGTTTGAGAACACATTTTCAATTTAGGCAAGTGTTATTGCTTATGTTAAATTTTTCTGGGGGAAGAATCATCTTAGGCGGGAACTTTTGCAAGAGGCCTCAGTTTTTTCTAACCATTTCTAAAATCTAGATAGTAAAAATGTATGTTGTTGTCACTATTGTTATTATTCTACTGTGGTAACAAAAAGCCTGCAAGTACATCTTTACATACAATCAGAGAACTGACCTTTTGCTTTTATATATACATATATATATATATATATATATATATATGTATGTATGTATGTATGTAGTAAGTAGATGCTGCTTGTATTCCCAAGGGAAAAGCAAAGAAACAAACCGTAAAAAAGAACCCTGTCTGGCCTCATTGGAAGCCTCTGAAAATCTCAGTTCACAACTGGTCAACAGTGAATAGTTTGATCTCCAGAGAATGTGCTTCAGCACAAGCACACTGCTGCCTGCTGCCAGGATCTCTTTCTCAATTTGCAGGAGCACACTGACGCACAAACACCAGGGCCCCTTGTTGGACCAGGGAAGCAGGAAATTCTTTTCAGAGGCTGTTGTCTGCAGCCATGTCCCTTCTGCATTCCAATCCCATTGTAAAATAGGGACTGGATGCATATAAGGAAACAATTTTCTCTTGTGGACACAACAGAGATAGACTGCTGTTCTGAATAAAGAAAACCAAATTGCAGACACAATCACAACTAGTGAGTATCTGCCACTGGATTAAAAGATTTTAAGTAAAACTTAGGCAGTCTCAGAATGAAACATAGAGTCTCATTAAGGTTGCACAAACAGTCTGATTCTAGTATATCATTATTTTGCATCATTTTCCTAAAATTTTAAACCTTAAAGAAGCTCTACTAAACATTTTCTTACATATTTTACATGTCATATACTGTTAAAAAAAGTTCTAATTTTTTTAATAAAGCAAGACAGGAGAGATATATACTATATACCTATATATATACATATACACACACACTAGAGGTATGTATAAAAGTAGTGACAATTTCTAAATCATTTTCCTACTCTGGTTAGATGTTTGAAGTATTCATTACCAGTTATAAATTTATTATTTTAGCAATTATTCTAACATTGCAGATAAGCATATAAGAAGACAAGACAGGAATTAGGGATCAGCTGTGAGGTCTCCAGATACATTGTGAAAGAGCTAATGAAAAACCTTGAGAAATCTTAGAAGCTAAATATGCGTTATAAATGACAAGTTGGCTTTTATCTTCAGTGTCACAGTGCCAGTGGGATAGAGACAAATTTGGATCACTTTACCAGTTTTTCCAACTGATAGTAGCTTCAGCTGAAAACTACATTGTTTCCCCTGTTAAATGAGACATTTTAGGTCTGCTGCAATTTATATTCTTCTTCATTATGCATTTTGAGGTTATCAGGTACTTTGAATATGGTCCTTTTCTTTTGGCCCTACTCTTCCCATCAAAGTCCAAAGAGGATGACTTAAACCAATATTATAGGGATTCTGTGACAGCAGAGACAGGCAATTCTGGGCAATGTTCCAAAACCTCTGTAATGAGAAATAAAATAAGGAAGAGAATAATGTCCTTGGGTTGTCATGTATCTCCTGAGACGAATAATACAGTTTTGTCTGTATTTCTGTTTATGATTTTTTCATAATTCTACCTTTTAAAAAAATGAGAGCAGGATTATTTTACAATATTTTTTACAATCTGTAGGAAGATACAGAAAATTTTAACATCCTGTCTCTCTACAGACCAGAATGAGGAAAAAGTGAAAACAGACACTTGCAAATTAAATTATAATTGGTAGGTATATACTGAACAGCTTTAAAAGTGTAGTTTAAACTGTATTAAAATTATGAATGTCTTCACAAATTGAATTTCATATTCTGCTGTTATTAGTACTTAAATATTAGATAAGTAAATTTGTTCATTTAAATGTAGTAATTGTAAAAGGGATTTTAGGTCTTATGACTGACAGTGTAAAATGTTACCAGTTTTTCAAAATTGTTGCATATTTTGAAATGCTAATATTCAACTATCTGTTAGACTGAAGTCCTAAATTATTCTATGCTGATCTTTTGCCTAAAATCCAAATTGGTGTCACAGAAGCTTAAGAAGGGCAATGATCATTCTGTGATATAGCAGTATATCTCAAAGGAACAGTATTTTTTAAAACTTTGATTTACAACAGTTTGAGTCTAAGGCTGACTTCTGTCCTAATCAGATTTTACTTGTTGTTTTTCTTGTTTCTGGAGTTTTAACAGTTTCCTAACATTTACAAATTATTCATGAATCAAATTATTTACATAATACAATTAAAATGTGATCATTTCTTAGAGTATTAGAATATAAATTACTGTCTAGATATATAGGAAGAATATTGCCCAGAAACAAAATATATTTGTGTGCTTTTATGTGGGGTACAAAACATACTCATACAAAGAAACAAAATAACATTCCATTTAATTTTTTAAGCGAAGTATAAGGCCAACAACTGACATTAAAAATATGATGTGCATATGAAAAATAGATATTTAAAGGATAAACAGATATAGTGGTTTAATTACATAAGTAACCACCACATGACCAACTCTTGGTGAGATTCCTGGGCCTTTCCATGCATTATCTTTGCAGCATGCAAATCTTACTGACTAAATTTAAAAGCTCTGCTCATGTGTATACAAATGCAAAGTTAAATAATTAAGCCTAACAAAACAATATTTTTTTTTATAAGACGTAATGGAGATCTTTATACAATTTTTGATTGTGGTAATAGTCTCCAGTCCATTCATTGTCCAGTATATTGATGACTTCTAATTGCTCATTATTTCACGATTTTTAGGAGAAAAATAATAAGAAAAACCTCTTTTAGGAAGTATTTTGAACAATATAAAGACAAATGTGTTTCAGAGGTTTATAAAGACATCACTGAAATCTTTGCTACATCTAGAGTTCATTTGAGTTTATTACATTGTACTTCATCTATACCATTTCTCCAGGCATCTAAGGAATCTTCAGTTTCCGTTTGGTACGTGTTTACCAGGCTTAATGTATAAGTGATGGAAGCTCACAGGGAAAATCCTATTCCTTGTAATGCCAATGACAACATCCTAATAAAGCCAATGGTGTCAAATACCAGTTGTAGCAGATCTAGCAACTTTGCCTGTTTAGAAGCAGTAGCTGTATGGAAGCTGAATGCTTGAGAGCTATGTTAAGTTTAGATGTTTTACAAGAATGAGATCAACTAGCATCTTGTAAAATGTACATAAACTCGCAACTGAGGTAGGAATATCCATTTTTATATGTTCTGAGAAACCGCAGTAGTAATTTTTGCACCCATGGTCCCATTAGGTTGGATGATATCCTCATTAATAGTTCTGTATAATTATTTTATGTTTAACATTTGTAGAGGCATTTTCTAGTGAATATTTTAATTTTGCATCATTTTAATTATAATACATGTTAAGTGAGCTGTAATTACAAGCAAAGTAAACCTTCCTTACTCAGTGTATGTTTCCAACAAAATCTATTTGAAAATATATACAGTGTACTAAAATACTATTAGTGTGAAAAATATTACAAGCACTGCAGTTTCTGTAAGTTTCTGTTTTCAAAAACAGTATGAAAGGCAATATGATAAAAATCTGGGTTTAAAGCAGTTTATTTTAATTTCTCAAATAATGGCATTTTTTCTTCATCTTGTTTATGTTTCACTACCATTTTGCTCCACTGATTTCTTTCATGCATGCAGTACTTGCTGTCATCTCTCTGCTTTCTTTCTGAAGAACATGTGCATAGTATAAATGTAATGTCCCTCAGCGTCTTTCCAAACACATTGTCAAGAAATGTATGTAACTTTGTGAGTCTTTCATCTGTTGTTCAAAGTTCATCTTAGTTTATGCAATTTCTGTCTTCATTTTTGTAATAAAGAAAACTGACTTAAAGTATTTCTATCTGTATTTTCTTTATTACTGATGAATGATGGTTTTCTGGTATTATCTACATTAAGTATTTTGTAACTGAAGAGATTTTCTAAGATTGTGTCAGTATTTTTGTTTCAATAGTAAAACTCCAATTGTTTTCTCCAATAATGGATATAAAAAATCCCACACAAAACCAACAAAGCATTACTTAATCATTAATTCCTCAGTTCTTAATTTTGTTCATATTAGGTGCTGCTCCTCTAATGGGGCAAGTAGTGAAATATCTGTATAAATATGCAGTGTGAGCACTAGATCCATACTGATTTAACCTTCCTGCTTGAAACAATTGTATGCCAAAAGGCAGATGTTTTAATACTGGGGAGAGCTGTAATGGTACAAGACACTTTTACAGCAAGTACAACTCTGCTGAGACTTGCAATTGCACCAGGGCAACTATTTCAAGTAAAAACATGCACCATGTTTTTATGTATTTTATGCAGTACTTATTATAACTTCTCTTTTTGTAGCTAATGCTATAAAATAATTATACATTTTAAATATAGTATCCTGAGTAATACTCAGCACTCTTGTGTTTGCATTTACATATGTCTTAAAGAGCTATAAGAAAGTCCTGTCAAATCTGAAAGAGTTTATCAATTCAGATACAGTCCCAACATAGTTAGATCTTTTTTTCAAGTCTCCTGACTACAGTACTCTGGTTACAGCTGTCATCCAGTATAAAGATGCAAAAAATCCTCAGGTCTCTGTGGAATGTGCACAGCGTGATTTTGAATTTTTCTAAATAACACAGTTAAAATAATTTACCCTTTTATGTTACAGCAGTACTGAAACCACACATAAGTGTATGTTTTCAATCCCCATGTCAATCTTAATTAGTCTGCACAGGTTCTTAGAAATTCCTCCAAGAGACATGTTCAGTAAATCTGCTGTCAGTTTGAATGGAGGAAACTGGGACACAGAAATATTCTCATTTCCCCAAGACATTCTAAAACCTGTGTGCAGATCTGCAAACTCCACAAAGCTGCCATTGTTGTGCAACCTCTCCCCCTCAATGCGCAGGATGGCTGGGATCTTTCTGCTCTCTTTTCTTTAAGGCTTCCCATGAAAGTAGGCAATGGTAAAAAAATACTCTTTCCTGCAGTGGCTGAGTAAATGCATGAAAAAAGGGGCAGTAGCTACCTGATAAATGTTCAGGCACATTAGAATTGCTTCTGAAGGCTACTTAGGGATAGTTTGATGATGCCAGGAATAATTTTTAAAAACTTTGCTTAAAAAAATAGTAAACCACAACTCCAAAGAGTATTTTCAAAACCCAGCATACTTTTTCTAGCTAATAGAGCCTACTTTCCTTTCCTTCTCATACTTCCGTGGACATGGACAAGGCATTGTTGACAAGAGCACTCAAGTTGCTAGTTACAGTATTTGTTTTATCTAGCTATTTCATATATGCCTTAAGACACCTTCATATGAAAAATACTGTAAAAGGCCATTAGTGTGGATGAGAACTGAAATCCTACTTTACTCAGTACCCAGAAAGAATCATACCAAAAGGAATTTTTCTTTAAAATTTAGAGGAAAAATGTAATTTCAGAAAACTTGTTGGCAAGAGGTCTCTGCTATGATAGATAGCTCCCTCATTCACATAAGTAGTGAAAAGCATAGCATTTCTGATAGATACCATTTTAGGTATGCTCATTTCAGTAGCTCACAGCATTTCTATAACTGATAATCCTGGTGGCACCACAGACTCTCCTGACTGTGAATGCCCATCCCTCCTGTGCATTGTTTTCTGTAGTATACAGCCTCTTCTTTATGGCTCCTCTTGCTGCCAGTGAAAACATTGAAACTGCTCTGCAATCAGGCTCACATTTCACTGGAGATGGTAGACAATGAAGATACGTCATTTATGGGTGGAAGAAAGAGGAAATCTTCTATTTAGTTAGTTACATCAGGATCAATAACACTATCTCCTTATTTTTCAAAGCTGTGTGTCAAGCATATCTGTCAGAACATATTACTCAGTCATGCAGTACAGAGCACATATCCTCCTGTGCTTGTACACTGACTGCCCTTCAGCAGTATCTGTTCTAGCAGAATATTATAGGGAAAATCACTGAGGAAGAAAAAGCATTAAAATTAATGTCAATTATAAGGTTGTTAGCATCTTTTTGTATTAAGGAATGGGATAAGACTGTCATGGTCTCTTGCATCATATGTTTCACCAGCAAATATTGCATAAAATCATCATAATTTATTAAAAGTTGATGCTACAACTGTATTGATTTTCTATTTCATCTGAAGGTAGACATGTAGCTGCTGGGCACTTACCTGGCTCAAGAGCCAAGTTTTATTGGTTTAAATTGCTAAAAGCAGCTCACACGTTTGGCTGTGGCAGCCAAAGTATTGGTGCAAATTTGTGTAGCAGGGAGGGATCTTTGGTCTGTTTTCTCCTTTTTGCCTGCCATCATTTTTATCTCAGTAAGGAACATGAGTGCTTAGTAATGGGAAGGTCTTTTACAAAGCTAAGAAATGCTTCCTCTTCTAATAGACACTTCTCACTAAAAAAAATACTAGGTACATGCTACTTTCACATGCTACCTAAGGTACGGTTCAGTCTGGGTACCTGTAACTTGTAAGATTTGGTAGGTGTCATAAAGTCCTGATCAGCTGCAGCAAAGGAGCTGAAGAATTCAACTGCTCCATTTAAACCCCTCTTAGACATTTCATGCTGGAAAATTAAGGAGGAAGATGCTTTCAGAGTCAGTGAGCAAAGCTGTGCAAGTCCCACACTTTAGGTGTGTCCATTTTCAATACAAGAAAATGTAAAGCATTAAAAGTCAATGAAATACCAGACAATTATTTATAAAAGAAGAATGGCTTCTTTTAGCTGTTATCAGTTGAGAAATTATTTCCACTTATTTTGTACAAAGTTGAATGTACTTATATCCCCAAACAAAATAAATAAAGGAAGAATTTCAAAGCATCTGGAAACAAATGAATAGTTGCAATGATTAAAATGAAGAACTGTACTTTGAGTATTTGAGATGCCCCGCCTCCAACACCCCCCTCATAGTGTTTGTATACATTTTTATATCTGGGGTTAACTTGTATTATAGATGCATGTTACCAGTCTGGAATTCTGTAACATATCTGGTAAATCTTTTAGGGTTTGCTATTTTTTTTATCATTGTATGATTGTTGATCGGATGTGTATCCCTTTTTTTATTCCCTTCTCCAGATCTGTAGCTTCGCAGTGTTTGTTCTAGCAATGGTCTTGGCCTTCCACCATTATAATAGTAACTGGTAGAAAAACCTTGTAGAGCTTTTTAACTTCTTGGTGCTACATTATGATTGTTTGGATGCTCATCAGTGAATGATAATTTTGAAGATCTGTGTTTTCTGTCTTTTTAGAGGTTTTGAATAAGTGTATAGATCTTGTAAGCCTTTGATTCTAAGTAAGTTCCAAATCAAAGACAATGTCCATATACAGAGCAGAAATAACCATCATGGTTGGGCAGCCTTTTTAAGACTTAGTACAACAGCGCAGATCAAGAAGATGATAAACAAGAGTACAATTTTTTCTGTCAGTACCCAGTCCAATATTTTCAAATTCATTCTTTAGCTCATAATTTTCAACTACTTTAGCTTGAGAGCAGTTCCTACTTTAGCTTCAGACTGACCTGAAAGAAAGGACAAACTTATGCATAATATTCTTGCATATTCATTCTCAAAAATTCCAGTGTAGCTGCCTTGTGCTCCTGTATGAGCATAGGAAAATGGGTTTTATCATTGCTTTTTTTTTCTTAAAAATGTAAATGACTGTAAAAGGTTAAGGACTATGTAGAATCATCTTTCATCTTTCCTTTAACACATGCCTTCAGAGGAGGAGGGGAAAGGAAGAAAGGCACAAAGCAGTGCTAGGTTGGGGTTTTTTTTTCAACAAAACTTAGAATCGCTGAATGAGGTTGGAAGGGACCCCTGGAAGTCATCTTGTCCAAGCCCACTGCTCAAGCAGAGTACTTGTAAAGTCTGCAAGTAGATCAGCATTTGTTACATCAGCAGTTGAATATATACAATGTGATTCTGTAAGAGTACAGAGAAATTCTGTCAGAGAAATTCATATGTTTATATTAATGTAGCATGAGGCAAAATATATGAATGTTGCATATTAACTTTCTGTGTCTTTATGCAGAAACAATAGTTTTAGTTTTCCAGGTGCGAAGTACGTGTACACTGTGTACATATGTAGATGGCGTGTTTCTCTCTACACCTGCATCCCTTTACAGTACCTAATACAGATTCCTTAAAGGAATTAACTCTGAATTTACATTTGAAGGACCAGTTAGTTTTCTTCACTGGGAAATTCTGTTTTACTTGCCAAGTTCTTCATTGCTCTTTCCTATTCAAATAATGATTTGAGCAAAAATGCTCAATTATTGTTAACAGAAGTTAGAAATACAACCTAGTCAATAAAAGAGAACTTGAAAATTGCCAGCACTTTCCATGACATTTATAGAAACTTGCTTCAATTCTTTTTATTGCATTTCTGAAAGTTTTGTATATTTCTGTAAGTATTCATTGATAAACGCTTGTTTGAAGAATGAAATGGAAGAATTAAGTGACTTTGTTTAAAGTTGGCAGTTTCCTTCATTATCATAAGAAGGTATTATTTTTACCACATTTATGTAACACAAAGCATGGAATTTAAAATGGGTCATATTTTTGAAATATTATAATTAAAGTTCATTTATGACTATGGAACTTACACATTTTTGTTTTTTCAAACAGTGTTTTAAAAGACTCCACTACGATTAGATTAGTAAGTTGTACAATAAACCTTTTTCACAAAATTATTAATAACTGATTCAGTCACTTTAACATTGATTTTTAAAAATTTAAAATAAGTGTGTTTTCAACTAGGGAAAAAAGGTACATAAATATTGTTGTAGAGCACAAAGTAGAACTAGCATTTTGAGTCCATTTAGTACATATTGGATCACTGTAAAAAACACAAACAAACAAAACCAGCAAACATTTAAAATCATTGCTGCTTGTAACGTATTTTTTTGTATCATTAAAAAATTGTTACAGTAAAGTTGACTTCAGTCCAATTTAGGGCAAAACTTTTTGATAACAATGGTGTTTTGCAGAGTTGTTTGAAAGGCTATATGTAGTATGACATTAATTTTTCATCCAGTCCCAGAATTAGTACTTCTGTTGATGTCATAAGATATTAAGACAAAATTTCCCAGTTTTGATATCATAGATGCATTAGGATATGATTTTTGAAAACAGTCTGGACAGGCCTAAATCTGCTTCAGTATTTATTGTCATTACTTTTACAACTGACTTCTGTAGGAGCAGATAAACTGCTTCAAAGTTGCAGCAGTTTAAGAACAGAAGCCAAAGATTAACTTTAAAAAAAATATTTGTATATATTTTAGTTAATATTAAAAATAAACCATAACACATATACTTTTAAAATACAAACCAGTCCAATTTCTGTCTGTCTTCAGAAGAATAAAGTACGTAAAGAGCCTAAGACAAGGTGAGAAGGCTGATGACAGCAATACCTTTCAACACACTGTAAAGTGCAGCCACATTCCTGTCGCCTTTTCGGGTGTGGGAGATAATGGAAAGAAATGTTGGAAAAGTATTGGCGATCATAAGAAATCATACTTAAAACATTGTGAAGCAGAAACCTATATGAACAAATGGGTTGCAAGGAGGGAAAATGGGACATGTAGGGCAGTAGTAAGGATGAGGAATGCTGATGAAAAGGAAATTATCAATCATAAAGAGGTAGAAAGATATGCGGCAGTCAAATAATTAGGTCTCAGATATCTCACCAATACCAAGATTAAAGTCTTCCTCACAACTATTTCAAATAAATATGTATATTATTGCACATAGGAGCAATATTGTTACTATAAACATTTCCTTCACTTGCCAGTGAAAATATTGTGTAGGCATTTCTGTCACTAAATCATTCAGGGTGTGAACAATGTTCCAGTGATACTGGAACTGAAAAATGTATGTTAACACTGAATTATAAAAAAAAAAAACAAAAAACAACAAACAACCCTAAAAACACAACATCAACACAACCATCCTAAATCCCTTTAAAATAAGGATCATACTACCCTATTTTTTTTCTCTTCAGCGTTCTGTTTAGTGGTTGAAAAGGGATATAGAGGAAAGCTTGGCTCTGTAAGGTCTCTAGAACTAGACTGCATAATTTATTGGTATTATATCTGTTGAAACGTATGAGCTTTTCAATAAACTGAATTAAATATCTATTTATATTCCTGACAATTCAGACTGGTAAGTGCAAATGAAGTATACATAGGAAGTCATCAAATAAATGGGTGGATGCATGGGTAAAGCGAGTTTTGGAAGAGGCAGCAGAAATTATAATATTTAAATTGGGATGTTGATTTTAAAAACAAGAAAGAAGATTACTTCATTTGAGATGTTAACTTCCAACATTTCTGACAGGGCAAATTCATAAATGATACATAATTTCATTGCTGTGCTATTATTTTTAGACTCATAGAATCACAGAATGGTTTGGGTTGGAAAGCACCTTAAGATCATCTAGTTCCAGCCCCCTGCCATGGGCAGGGACAGCTCACACTAAACTATATTGCTCAAGGTTCTGTCCAACCTGGCCTTGAATACTGCCAGGGATGGAGAATTTACCACTTCCTCGGGCAGCCTGTTCCAGTGCCTCACCACCCTCACAGTAAAGAACTTCCTTATGTCTGACCTGAACTTCCCCGGTTTAAGTTTAAACCCCTAAATCCATAGATAATATTGTTATTTATATAGAGGTTTTTTAAGTCTTCTGAAAGCAACATAACTTAAAACAGTATCTGTCTGTTTGTCTGCCTGCCCATCCATGTAAATAGATACATTGAATTCTGGTTTACTGCATAATAGCATTCTGAGGAACAGTTCTATAATAATACAACTCATATAATAAACAGGGAAAACAATTACCAAAGAAGTCAAAAAGTTCCTCTTTTCCATTTAAGCGTTCTATCACGTAGGCTAACAACACGTGTATTTCTGTTAGTATGTACTGATTTAGAAGTCCTCAGGAATTTTTTTTTAAATTATATTTGAAAGGGTAAATAGACATTTTCTTAAAAGTTATTTAAGATTAAATATGAAATCTTAAATTATGTTCTTAATCTGAAAATAGTCCCCAGTGTATCAGGGAGGCAGAAGAATAAAAAGAGAGAGATGACAGTAGGGGGCCAATTAAAACAGTTAATGTATTGCATTATACTATGGTTTGGTGTTTGTTATAATATTATTCAAGTAATCTCCTGTCAAAAAAATCTTGCTCCTGTTCTAGCAAAAGGTATAGGTACAGCTGCAAATGGAAATGCACCACTGCACTGCTGACTCATGCGTCAATCAAGGTATAGTAACACTAAGTGAGCAATCAGCGTGCACAAAAACCAGTTCCATTCCTCTGAGGAGTTTGCTCAGAACATAGCATCACACAAGGCAATTGTCTCTAGCCAGTTTCTAAGCAAGACTGAGACCTTGAATTGGATGTGTGGATGAACTTTAATGAGTCGTCTTTTTTGCCCAGTTTATTGATAAGATACAAGTTCTCTCCTATATAAGGGTCATCTGAGTTCACAAACACAGTAGTTCTGAGAATGACACTATTCAAAACAGTCTGTAGCATTACTCTCTGTTATGGAAATGTCAGTGCATCAAAACGAAGTATTTTTTTCTGAGATTAGTAATGAACTAAAATTAGCTAGGCATCATCTTTCATAATAAAAATACAGCAAACAAGATCAGGTGGGGAATATGTCCATTTTGAAGTGTATGAATGTATTTTCAAGGTACAAGACTGTACAAAATGAGGTCTTAACCCTATAATCATTTCATAATACCCATAGTTTTCCTCATATTAATTTATTTCAGACTGCAACTGTTGGCAGATTAAATAGCTTTAATTATCTTCTTTTAAGACTTTTGAATTCTATTTTAATTCAGAAAATGACCTTTACAAGAATAAACACTGTTTTGGCACTCTCTTAACCCTTTCATAGTTCTGCTTAGCAACCCTGATAATTCGATTTGAAAAGTGAAAAACGACAGCTTATATCAACTATTATGTTGAGCATTTAAAAAGTTTTTCTTAGGCTGCATGCTGATAATTTCAGTCTTGGAATGTTAAGATGTGACCATACTGGAATTTTGGCAATGGGAAAATATTATGTAGAATTTTTTCTTTTTTGTGTGATTTTTTTTTTAAGTTGTATACATCCTTAATCTTCAAGACTGTTTATTCCCATTAATTTCTGAATGGTTCTTTTCTAAATATCCTTTAGCTTCTTGGCCAACACCTTAAAAGCTTCATGAGATGCTGTTGTTTTGGTTGAATTTTATTAATTTTAATTTTCTTTCCTTCAAGACACTCTTTTTAATGGTCTTGGACTTGGTGCTGTCATTGGCCTGGGAGTGGCAGCCCTTTTGTTAATCCTGGTTGTGACTGATGTTACCTGCTTCTTTGTACGACAATGTGGATTGCTAATGTGCATCACCAGGAGGATCTGTGGGAAAAAAAGTGGTTCAAGTGGAAAAAGCAAAGAACTGGAAGAAGGAAAGGCCGCTTACTTGTGAGTATTAATCACATATTTTGGAAACTTCGTTAAAAGAAACTTGGCTGTCCAACTTATATTAACTTCATGGCCATTTTGTGGCATGGCAAAGGGAATTATTAAAACGTTTCTATTACTTTGGAAAGTGTTCCTCTGAAATGTATAGCATTGTTTGTGGTCAAATGTTGCCTTAAAAGAAAAACAGGCACAAAAAGTCATTTAAAGTATCTCGCTTTAAGATGGCATTTTTGTGCAGCTTCACACAAAGGAAATCGATTGCAATTCAGTAAGTTATAGGCACATCTTTGGTCCATGAGGAACAGATCATTGTAACTTCATTTCTACAAATCCATCTTTGAGCTGCTAATACCCGAAACCTCAGCATATGGTTGTGGCAGTGCCAGTAAATCTGGGAGTGAAGGACATAGTGTTATAGAAGATCCGTGAAGTTTTTCTTCTCAGATGGAAAATCTTGTTTCTTGCCCATAGACTTTAAGAATAAAAAGTATTGTTGATTTTTAAAAACAGGAGTGCTGATTTGGATGTGGGTGAAACACTCAGGACCGTTATTGTTCTTCATAGCAACAGTCAATGATTGTTAAACATAAGTGGGGATTAAACAGTCCTGATCCTCACAAACACCCATGTAGTGGCTAATTCATCAAACAAATGTGAATAAACTGATCATTTATGTGCAAATATGTTCCCTTAAATGATAAGAGTGGATAATGAGATCTCTGGCAAAACAAATCAAGTACTGATTGCATAAAGTAATCATATTTTAAAGACCCAGAATTTACAGGGTTTTCCAAAGGTAAGCAGAAAGAGGTTTACTTACAGTCTCTCTTTTTTTTTACTTAAGAAATGCTTAATTTCCTCATTATGTTCATCTCATAGATTTCTTATTCATACACTGTAATATTTGTGAGAATTTTATCTTTGTGTGGTTTAAATAACATTTACTGGTCCAATTCCTGTGTGCTGTAGCTCCTGGGAGATCAGATTTTGCAGCCCTCATTATTTATAGCTGTATCAAGCTTTGTTGTTGTGTCTTTTCTGGTTTTAGTTCTGACTATTGGGATTCAGGAGACTATGTCTTTCCTAGGTAATCATTTCTTAGTTGGGTTCTCAAGTCTTTGGAAACAGCTCCATGGAACAAAACCAGATCAAATAATGCTTCTGAATAGAAGTTATGTCATAAAATAGATGTTCCCTAATTCTCCACAGCTTACAGTAAGAGAAGAAAGTATTTTTTCTGTGGCATGAAACTAGCATGTCCAGGTCAATAGAATCAAGATGTGAAGCTTCTGACTCTGACTTGGCTGTTCTTTCCTGTTGAGCACAGCACTTCAGTTTATGTTTTAATTTTCCATTCAAGAAGTGACCAAGTACAAATTGGTGTATATAACCTCCTGAATGGGAAGAACTTATGGAGCTAAAGTTGCAAATGTCATTTAACAATAGTTTATACCTTGCTCTCTCCTTTCATACCCAAATGACATTCCATGCTCTCCCAGAAAAGCATTAAGCCTGGTCACTTAACATTAATTCCTCCATGACACTTATTTTGCAAGAACAACTACCATATTTAATTAGATTTCTTTCCTTGTTGGGATGATCTTCAGTCAATCTGTCTTAGAATTTGGTACTGTTCTTATTTCAGCCTTTAGTCTGCATAAATAAACTGTGAGGCTGATTCAAGACAGGCTTGAAGAGTCAGAATTTTAATTTATTTCATGCCAACTGCTGTTCCCTAAAAGACACTGACATTTCCATGTTTTAAATATGTCAGTTTGCATTCTGAATTTTTGAGTGGGTTTATGGGAGAGTTGTATGTTACATTTTGATTGTAGGATATATAGAGAGTTAGTAATTATGTTCCATATGTAATGAATGGAGATGGTACAATGCATGTAACGTACAGACACCTGGAACAAAAACTACATCATGCATTTCCTACAGATCACTTTCCCTGCTGTGGAATTTTTAGGTGTTTTGCAGTGCTTCAGTCCTATATGAATGCTGTTTGCAAATGATGTCTTTTTTAAGTTTTGGTCATTCAATAATCTATGTTCATCTGTAAAACCGTAGACATACAAACAAAGAAAGTTGAACTTCTTATTCCCTCCACCAGTCCTATGCAATCCGTAATCTTTTGACAGATGTGAGGTAACCATGACAGTTTTGTGTCTCATCAACAGAAATTAGCATTGTAACCATTTGTGTATCTTAAAGTAGAATTTCACTTGCAGAAGTGAAGAAGCAGATGCAGGGTTGGATTGTTGGTTTGATTTTTTTTTTTTTTAAATAACCAGAATCTTTTAGACTTCTTGCCTACATATTTATTTGTGCCAGACTTTTTTTAACCTACAAAGGCTTTCCTTGAGGATATCTTTCGGAAGACAGTAGAGTTTTCAAGGTACTTTCTGAGAAGTTGGATTATTACAGTTGTAACAACCTGTTTAACACAGAGATATGAATTGAGGGTTTAGTTCTTTCCTATGGCACATAGCAGTCTGACTTCTTCTAGAATATCACAGGTCCAGGTAATAGTCTGTTAAATATAAAAGTAATTATTCATCTGTAACTCAGTTACCCTGTATTTCTAGACTGTGGCTGATGAAGTTCCAGGATACAATTCCTGATCTGATGACAGGAATAGGGGTGAAATATTTACATGGAAAGAGGTTTTTATTTGGAAATATCAAATATATCTTGGGTATCCTTTCATCTACCTTTTAAGATTAAAATTATATGCAAGTTAGTTAGTACTAATATTATTAATACTTCTGTAGCACTGAGAAGCTATTTCCATATCATAGCCATATTACTGAGAGCAGAGAAGGACCTGGGGATACTGGTGAATGAAAAGGTGGACATGATGCAGCAGTGTGCGCTCGCAACCCAGTAAGCTGTCAATGTCCTGGGCTGCATCAAAAGGAAGCACGACCTACAAGGTTGAAGGAGGTTGTTCTCCTGCTCAGCTCTGTTCTTGAGAGAGCCCACCTGCAGTACTGCGTTCAGCTCTGAGGTCCCCAACACAAGGGGGACGTGGGCCTGTTAAATCAAGTCTGGAGGAGGGATGTGAACATGATGAGAGGGCTGGAGCACCTCTCCTATGAAGACAGGCTGAGGGAGCTGGGGTTGTTCAGCTTGAAGAAGAGAAAGCTCCAGGAAGAACTTACAGCAGCTTCCCAGTACCTAAAGGAGGCTTATAAGAAAGATGGAGCAAACTTTTTATCAGGGTCTGTTGAGATGAGACAAGGGGTGATGGTTTTAAAGTGAAAGAAAAAAAGATTTGCATTGAACATAAGGAAGAACTTTTTAACAACAAGGGTGGTGAAACACTGGAACAGGTTGCCCAGAGGAGTGATCGGTGCCCCATCCCTGGAAATCAGGTTGGATAGAGCTCTGAACAACCTGATCTAGTTGAAGATGTCCCTGCTCATTGCAGTCCTAGGTTGGACTAGATGACCTTTAAAAGTCCCTTCCAACCCAAACCTATTCTATGATTATCAAGAAAAGCATAATGGCAGTACTGCTCCATCTTCCAACTCATTGTCCAATTAGCACAAAAGTTATTCTTTTACTTACATGTGAAAGACTAGCATTTGTTCCTAAAGTGGGGGAAATATGACATAGAAACAAAGAGTTTCTTCTACTAGTGCAAGCAGAAGGGGCTAGATTCTTATCACACAAGGGCTCTTTATGCTGTTTTAGCAGCTGGGATTATCACAGTCTCAGGATATTAGAGTTCTGCCGTGTGTATACTAATATAAAGGCTCTTTATACTGCCTAAAAAGTTCAAGCATAACTAGGCATCAAGTCCTGTATTTATTATACTAGGTTAGCAAAGTTTACATCTATTGCCATGAAGAGGCCATCATCTGATTATTTAGTCATAAACTAGATGCTCTTTTGAGATGCTAATCCATGATGTTTGTGGAGTTAGGCAAGTAACCATAGATACAGGCTGCTTTGAAGACTTCAAGGAATTTGGAACAGGCTGTTAAATGTGTCTCAGTGGTGTTAGTCACTGATAATTAGTTCTGCCTTTTCTTCGCCGACTTTTGAGAGAAAGGATCTTGGTAATTATTTATATGCAATGTATGTGGTTAATATGATGATATAAGACTAAGACTCTTTTAATAATTTTTAGGAAGGATGGATCAAAAGAGCCAATAGTGGAAATGAGAACAGAGGATGAAAGAATTACCAACCATGAAGATGGGAGTCCTGTAAATGAGCCAAATGAGACAACTCCCCTCACAGAACCAGAGTAAGTAGCCTGACATTCCCTGGAGTTTCACACAAGATCATTCTGGCTACAAGAGTGGACTGGGCTTCACACTTTCTGAAAGGGAGATAAACAGCATCACCAGAGTGGTGTGCTGCAGCAGTGTACAGCTGTACAACCACATCTGGGCATTATCCAGCCTTTGGACGACAACACCATAATAGCAGCAATTCTGCAGAGTATCATTACACTACGACCTCTATGGAGGTTAGCAAGTATCCAGCTCTCCTGACCCTGCAGTGGTGGCTGAGTACCAAGATTTTTTTAGTCAGGTGCAGCTGATCTTTACCACATTCCAGCAGTTATTAACCCCTCCACAGGAATAATATCCTGATTCTCAGAAATAGCCTTAGATTGAGACACAGACACATCCCTACACACCCCCTGTAAGTAGAGCACAGTGATTCCATGCTCCAGAAACCCAGCATCTTATGGGGTGGACCATTCGTGCTTTCATTCATGTAACTGGGAGCTTAGCTCAGTATTTAAATCCATGTGGTGTAACTGGATTAATAGTGGTGAAGTGCAGCCACTTTGCTTGTTTTCCTCATGCCCTCTTCCTACCCCTGAAAGCTGTTCTCAGCACAGAAACAACAGCAGCAGTTCTTGCCAAGGCTCTGGCTGCCTCCTGAGTCACAAGGACCAGCCTTGGGCTGGGGGATCCCAAGTGCTGGTGGTCAGGTCATCTCTTCTGCTTTGCTGCTGCAGCTCCTGGAACAAATTAAACTGGGTAGAGTACCTGGTGTTTGTACCTGAATAACTTCTCGAAACCTCTGTGGAGGATAAAGTAGCATTTGTGATAGGGTACAAGCAAGCTGGTATTTTCCTAGGCTTACTATTGCAATGAGAGCTTCTGATATGCTTTTTTTTTTTCCTCTGAAAATTCAGTTGGAAGAGAAATTAGTATTTCAACAAAGGCATTGACAATTTCATTCTTTCTATAGAGTTCCCACCTAGTGGTATTAAAGGACATTAATTGATTGCTAAAGAGTTTCATTTCTGAGCCTCAAAAGTCAATTGATTTGAAATTATTAAAGAAAGCTTCTAGTTTCTTTGAGCCCAAAGCTTTTCATGTGTTGTGAAAATCTCCTGCCTCATGAAAACTTAAAGGTGTCATGGCTACAAAGACACTTCTGTAGTAATATAGAATCACAAAGTCATAGAATGATTTGGGTTGGCAGGGACCTTAAAAATCATCTAGTTCCAACCCCTCTGCCATGGGCAGGGACACCTTCCACTAGACCAGGTTGCTCCAAGCCCCATCCAGTCTGGCCTTGAACACTGCCAGGAATGGGGCAGCCACAACTTCTCTGGGCAACCTGTGCCAGTGCCTCACCACCCTCATAGTGAAGAATTTCTTCTTAATATCTAATCAAAATCTTCTGTCTTCCAGTTTAAAACCATTTGCCCTTGTCCTGTCACTACATGATCTTGTAAAAAGTCCTCTAGATTTCTTGTAGGCCCCCTTTAGGTACAGAATGGCTGCTATACAATGTCCCCTGAGCTTTCTCTTTTCCAGGCTGAACAACCCCATCTCTCTCAGCCTGTCAAAAAAATAATATTAAAAAAATCACCTGTTGGTTATTTGGTAAAATCACAGTTGTTATTTGAAAGGAGAAGATGTTCTTACAAGTCTATTTCTGAAATGACAAGAAAATTGCTTTTCTTAACATTGTCTAGAACTCCACAGAGCCTTTAATAAGAAGAAAGCCTGTGTTATTGTCAGTGGCATTTTTAGTAAACGGGGTTGGAAGTTGTGTTAAAATAACAGTGCAATAAGCTATATACTTCCTTAAAGAACCTGTACGTGAAGACTTTAAAGTTGTGTTAATTGAACAATTATGGAATTTGTTGAATGACTAGTGATATGTTTGCTCTTCATATTAGAACTTATAATGAGGGGCACTTTAGAGAACCCACAGTTATCTGAGGAGTCAGGGGAATGTAGTAGTAAACACTGTAAAAGTCCAGCAGGACTCGGATATGTTAGTGGGTAAGGTGCCAGGGCCACATTTTTTTGTACTTCAGGACAATCTGTAGAACCAAATCTTGCAAATACAAGAGAGATGCATCTAGCAAGGGACATGATAGCAGGAAAAATCCAGTTCAATTCTTCCTACTTGTTCCAGTCATTAGAACAGCTGACATGAGCGAACTATGAGGATGTTAAAATCAAAACTCTTATCAAACTCCTGGGGGAGGGGGAAAGAATCAGTCAGTGGGTGGCACAAAAAATAATTAAAGCATAGGAACAACTGATAAGGAGTTTAATAGGTATTATGTCCTTGGGAGAATAGGTCTACCAAGAGATATTAATAATGATGAGAGTTTCCTTTTGGTAAATTCTTGTCCAACAACCAGTGGCAAAAGGCAGCAGTCCAAGGTACAGCTGGACAGAAGCCAGCTAAAGATTCGGGACAGAGTCACTTAGGAAACCAAAGATAAATAGAGCATCATGCAGCCAAGACATATGAAGGAACACTGGTACTAAAGGAACATGGAAAAACCTGCTTATTCACAGGTCATAACTGAAAAAACAGAGAAGCAATATAAAGTACGGGTGAGATGCTACTAAAGGAAAGGAGGATGCAATAGGGTGGAAGTCCCTCAGTAGGAAGAACAAGTAGGATTTGTTAACAAAACACATTGTGAGTAACAGGTACTATCAGCTGGAAGCTGAAACCTAGGCATATCATGGGCAGAGCAAGGATGACCAGCAGGAATCTTGAATGGAAGAGCTTAGCTTGCAGGAAGGAAGACTTTCAAGGACATTCCAGGCAGGCAATGTACATACATGGTAGGATTCATTCTGAGTAATTATAGCTGTTTTAAAGGTATATGAGGTAAGCCTTCAGTTTAAATTGGATTAAATATTTTGAATAATTAGTTGAATTATTTTGAATAATACCAAATTATACTTAGAACTTTAAATACAATTTAATCATTTGTGGAAAATAATTAATAAAGGGATTACTTCATTTTACAATAATATTTTCATTATATTGGTCAGCATGTTATTCAGCAGTCTGTGTTTTACCTTAACTCAGGTGATTCTTTTCAAAGCCAGGTTTGGAATCCGTGCATGACAGATGAGCACAAAGCACTTTCACCTGCAAGTCAAGAAGGTTTAATAATGCTGGCAGGAAATCATTTTGAGCTGTGCATTTCGTATTACATTTCTGTGATATGATTAAAATACCATGTGAAATGTGGTACTAATTGCATCACTAATTAATGTAAAAATTCTGACATTATTGTGTTTTTAGTGTTAGTTGAGTTTTTCTTAGTGTTAATGAAGCTGGGTGAATTCCAGTATGAAAAGGGCTGGGAGCCATTCTCCTGTAAAATAGGAAAGTATAAATACTCTAGTTAAAGTTTTGTATGGGTAATATCAGCATTTCATTTAGGCCACTTGCAGCACTGAGCGAAGTCAATATTATTAATGATTGACAACACCCAACATCTGATTAAAGCAAAAGAACCTTTTAAAGTTCTCTAGTATCTTTTTTTTTTTTTCAAAAAAGGCTTTCATTAGAAAATACTTTAAGATTTGAAGGGATTAGTCTGCCCAGCTGTAAAACATCAAATTAATTTGAATAGATGTAGCTAAAGAAAACTTAGGTATAGGAAAATCGGTGTAATTAAAACATTTAAACTTCATTTAGTTAATTAAAAGAAGAAAATGATTGAATCTGCACTAAAGATTAAATATGAATTAACATTTGAAACAAGAGGAAAATTCCAAACCCAAAAATTCTGTCATAGTCAGAAGGATAATGCTGAACAACAACTAAACTGATAACTTCACCTGATATCCAAAAAAGCCTACAAGTTTTTAAAGACAATCAGGTTAAGGAATGGGTGGATGAACTTTCTGATGAGGAAAACTTGCAAAACATTTGATTTGTCTGTAGTTTGGTTGTTTTGTTGCTGACTGAAAGCAAGGCTAATTTTATCACACTGCATGAACATGGATTTCAGTAATACCTAGTATCCTTCAGCAGGGTTCTAACAAATCTTCATATTTCAATTAATTTGAAAATAGTTGTAACATGCTCTTAATTCACTTCTCCAAAACAGAATATTCTGTCAATTGGCCAGTTTTCACTTTGACTAAATATTTCTTCCCTTTCAGCAATATTTTTTGAGAAATTACTTTGCCTTTATATAAAACTAGATTAAATTCAGTCTTTCTTTAAATACTGGTGGAAGTGCTAACACAGGTGCCTGCTTACCTAAAATGCTTCTCATGAGCCATGCTTCCTCTGCCTCAATGTTTTATCATCTTTTAAACACAGACTAGTGTTAGGTTCTGCTGTTTCCATTCTTTCAGGCATTGTGTTGTGGGCTGAAATCTGTTTCCTTTGGGTGTGCCACGTGAAACAGGCAATTACTAGAGATCTTTGTCTGTGTTCAAAGCCAGACGGCTGATATATATCCCACATACTTTACTGTAATAGAGCAAGTTAGTTTTCTCTTTGATTTCTCTGAGATACAGGTTGTGCTCACTGTTTAACCTCTAGACAAACAGCAGTTCGTTTCATACAGTGTAAGTTTCATAAGACTGGTAATTTGAGTATTGCAGTATTTTATTTGTTGTTATTAAACACTGTTATTAGAAGACATTCCTAAGGGGTTCCTTAGACAGGTTTTGAACAGTATATTGCTCTTTGGGACATCGAAGCAATCACAGTGGAAGTTTACTGAAACATTTACCGGTTATAATGGATAAAAAAGGCATATGCATACTATTCCCTAGTTAAAAACAGAAAGCAAATGCAAACTGAAATCACGATTAACAGCAGTTATGCCCAGGAGACATTATTACAGGAGCATCTGAGTAAACCATACATATCTTGACAGCTTCTGGGTTTTTTGTTTTTTGTTTTTTTTTAATGTTTTTTGACAGCTAACTACTGGCAGCAGGGAATCAATGATTTTCCAGATCCTTTTGAATGAAATCAGTGCTTGTCTTTCCTGTAAAGCAACGGTGGAGACACTGTTGCCACTGGAATTAAGGATCATAAAGCTCCTCTGAGTTTTCTCTAAGTTAGTCTTAAAACAGCTATAAGTTATTAATGCAGCTGGATAATGTGATGTAGCAAAAAAAAATTTTAGAATTTTCTAAGTAATAAAATAACTTCCATTACCTCATTGTGCTATAAAAAGTTCTTTCCTTTACCAATGTCTTGGCATAATCTCCAATGATAGATTTCCTATTTCATATAAAATTGAATTATATATTATAATATATATATATATATAATATAATAAATTATATTTGGATACAGACATAAAAAAGGGTATAATCTAGATTCATCAAAAGGCTTGCCTTTAAGTGTTTCACAGTATGCTAAGGAACTCATACCTCTATACTGTCTTGGGTCAATTTATTTGCATTATATTGCTTCTTTTGTCTTACTGCAGAAACTGCATTTTGAGCAGCAGCAATGTTTTTGTCATGTGCCATTTAGGTTTTTCTGGCTTTATAGAAATGGGAAGAGTTAATATGAATTTCTTCAAAAGCAAATAACCTCATAATATAAATAATTATACATTATTGTCAATAAATTATGTAAATTATGTTTTTAGAAACACTGTGAACTGTATAAGCAATATGTACGCTATAGACTTAAATTCCAGTTTACACATTATTTATGTGTTACCATGATTCCTCTCTTCTTCCGATAGGAAGCTGCCCCTAAAGGAGGAGAATGGGAAAGAAGCTTTAAACGCAGAAAACATAGAAATCAAAGTTGCTAATGACATCATCCAGTCAAAAGAAGATGATAGCAAAGCATAATAAGATAAACGACAGCTGTCTGGATAATGCATTTGGATTGAAGTAACCCCGTGACCAAAATTTTACAGCTGACCTTAATTTCTTGGGAAACTTAAGCTTGGAATAGTTAGTACATGTGTACATATGATGAAACAGTTTCTGTCTACAGTTCCTTTCTATTTTTTGGTTAATGGTTTTAGTATGTAGTTTTGCTGACACCAAGTCCCATGGTATAAATTTGAAA
Organism: Pezoporus wallicus; assembly: GCF_028554395.1. Lineage (NCBI taxonomy): Eukaryota > Metazoa > Chordata > Aves > Psittaciformes > Psittacidae > Pezoporus > Pezoporus wallicus. Next base: position 177,974 of record NW_026642986.1, on the reverse strand, counting down.
AATATGCAGAATAAGGACTGTAATTTATTATATGATAAAGTTTGTCTATTTAGAAGAACAGTTATAAAGCACCCCTAATCACAAACAACATACGAGATCTCTCCAGATCTTACAGTACAAGCTACATACATAAAGTGACATCTACTACTATGTTTGTTTCCATTTATAATAAAAAAAAAAAAGTGCAGGTTGTCCTTAAAGAAAAAACAGTCTCAGTATAAAGTTTAAGACCTTAGCAATGGCAGACACTCAGTAGTCATTCCAGCTGTACTTATCACTGGAAGTAAACACAGAGCCAGCTCCACCTGTAGTTTCACCTGGGGTTTTTTGTAAAATAAAAAGTTGATAATGGCCATGTAGAGACTTAAATAATATTGGCTAACTATTTTGTAGCAGTATATTGGTCTCATCCTGGCTACATGAGTGTGACTCTGAAAGACTCCATGTCAGTGATTCAGGTTTACTGTATTAAAGGTTTGGAGGTTGCATGTGAACTAAAGGACAGCAAAGGTGTGAAAATAAAACTTTTTTTAATCATAACCTTGGCTTTAAATGAAACCTTACAATAAACACAAGCTAATTTGGTATTAGACCAAATACATTTTTCCCTGTCTAGTGTTTCTTAAGTTGTTTTTTTTTATTGTTTATATTTATTATTCTGCTTAACATGCATCACTGAAATTTGATTTATTTGATGCAAAATTTATTCATATTTATTTCCATTGATTTAATGGTGCCACTAATTGGAGTAATATATTTTGCTTCTATTTCAGCATAGTGTATTCACACCTACTAAACTTTTCAAAATCTTGCTGTGAAAGAGGTTGATAAACAATATAGAAAACTAGATTGAAAAATTGTATTTAAAAGAGTAAATTGTAGAGTACCTTATGGATTTCCCAAATCTAAGTTATACCTGAGGTTTAAGTGTAGCTTTACTCAGTAAATCATGTTCTATCCTCACTTATATCTGAATTTTGCTCATATTTGAAGTTCTTTTACTTCCCAGTTTCCCAGAGGATGTCATCAACCCTTAGCTGATATTTCAAAGTCATGGCAAAGTGGTTGACTTTTCTGCAGTAAAGCTGAAAGTGAAATGTAACAGAGTGTCCTTAAATTTGAGGAAGATGACAGGTTAACCTTCATGTTAACCAAGCTTTAGTGCATTTGAAATTGCTGAGGAGGACATACTTAACACGTAGGGGATTTTTATTTTTCAAACCCAAGTCATTTTATGGGTTTTTTTACAAATTTTCCTTACTTTAGAAAGTAACAACAATAAACCACTGGTGTGGCTAGGATAAGAGGCCAAGTTCCCACAAAACCAGTACCAAAGTGAAAATAATGGGTAAGAGGAGGTAGAAATGTGTGATAAAAGTCATGAAGGAGAATAATTTGAAAGTGCTGAAAAGAAGTTTCTTTAAATACTAAGACACTATTTCTGGGTGAAGGAAACATGAAGACATTCCTTTATGACCTCTCACTGTTGCTCCCGCATACTCCCACTACTGGGTAGACAGTACTACCAAGTAGCTGCGTGTTTATTAAATCTCAGTCCTGTTTCTTCCTAAGTACACAGTGAGCAGGACTGCCCCTAAGCAGTAATTAAAAGGAACAGTTGTCTCTTATATATGAAAATCTGTTATTTTATGAAGTATATATTAGCATCTGGGCTTTTTATTCTATCAAAATGCAAGGAAGGGACCTGGAAAATTCCAGCAGTTGAAAATAATGTGGCAGCCCGCATCATCTCATGCAGTATTTTTACCAGGGATGAAGGTAGGAAACATCCTTTCCTCTTCTGCCTGTCATCATAAACTTAGGTGGTGCTGTGCATATTCACATAAGTCAAGCTAAGCTTTGCTAGGCAAACGGTGCTTATTTCTGAATCCAGCATGATCATCTGCACAACAAGGTTTCTATACAATATGGGCAGAGATAACAGTATCTAGGCTCGACTGTAGATGCATTTCAAATTTTAGCACTTCTTCTTGAGATTTACACAAAAAAACTTTATAGCCTAACAGCTATATATTCAGGGTTGGGGGTTCATTTTGTTGGTTTTTTGTTTGTTTGTTTGTTTGCTTTCTAATATGGCCTCTAATTACAGTGTGAAGGAATCAGAAAATTTAAGAGGTCCTGTCAGCACATTTATTATCGATATGTCTGTGATGCTTTTTACAAGTAAAATGTACCGCAAAACTATTTCAATATTGGAAGCAAAAGCATTTCCCACTACATTGGATTACAAGTGAAAAGTTTTTTTTTTCCAGGAGTATTTATTTTCTTCCTGCTGTTAAGTCTCCTGCCAGCTGGCCTATGTGAAGGCTGAGAATTAAACAGTTCTAAATTACTGATGGACTGTCCAGGCATGCCATTTGGTCTGTTATCTCTTGTGCTTTGACTACGCTGCAGGAGAAAGCCACACTATAACTATGAAAGAATGCTTAAAAACACTGATATGTGAAAATATTTCAAAATGAGGGGCAGCGCATAGTCATTTGTAAGATACGTGTAGAGTGGAATAACGTCATTTCTTTACTTTCTTTTACTATTCTAGACTAAAAAGAAAAAAAATCTGTATAAATGTCACTTTTTCTGTCTAAAAGTAATTTTAAGTGTTAGTATGAAATGTCAGAAGAGTTGACAAAATATAACTATTTGTAAAAGTAATCTGAATTGTTACACTAACATACTCTAGGAACAAGGGTGGGAGGGAGCTATTGAATTAATTAATGATATAGAATGTGGCAGTGACAATCTCTTTTCAACAAAAAGTAAGGAGTAAAATCAAGTAAAATGACTTTGAGCTTCTTGTTAATTTTTTTAGTAGACCTGCGTTCTGATTTACCATAACAGTAAGAAAAGTTTTAATTAGTGTTTAACAATTTAGTATACAAAAGTGCTCGGGGGGGGGGGTCTGTTTTTTTTTGTTTGTTTATTTGTTTTTTTTTTTTACTTTTATAATTTTTTTGTGGTTGCAAAAATATTTAATATTCTGGTGATGCTAATGTCTATTGTGACAAAGATTAATTTATTTAGGCCACAGTCTTGCAAGAAATTAGTGTGGCTGAACCCACCCTCATATGCTACCCCACTGACACCAGTGGGGTTGATGTGAGCAGGAGGATGGATGTACTTTCATAAGAGACCTTGCAAGATTGGGCCTACTATCTCTTCATAGATATGTACAACATAATCACACAATGACAGTCATCTACAAAGGCTGTTCGACAACAGTGCCTCGTATAGTGAATTCCACCTGCTGTCTTCAGCCTCTGCATTGATGTTTATCAAAAAAAGTGGCTTTCCTTTTACGGTGGTAATTACTTTGATTATTGATTTAAGTGCCAATCATCAAACTGTAGTATAATAATCATGCCATTTTTCTGTTTCCTAGACCGGATAATGGAAATGTATTTGTGCCTTTTGATAGCATGCCACTCTGCTTTATTAAAGAAAAATCTTTAGTAATTTGTCTACAAAGCCTGTTCAAAATATTTAAAAGCTCTACCATGACATACTTTGCTCAAATATGCTCAAATACTCATCTGAAGTAAACTGGAGGTAGTATTCTCAAGTCACATAAATATTCTAAAATTTTCAAAAATCTATTGAGATCACAGTTCTAGTGAGGGTCATAGTGGGTATATTACTACTGGAAAGATACAAGTACACACATGGGGGTGTGTAGGGGTGTTTTGACCAATTTATCAAGTTGGAGAGTCAGATAGATAAAAAGTCTCCTTAGTTATATTTATGTACTTACTTAGACCTAAAACATTAAAATCTTTTCTTAAATTTGAAAGATTGTGTGGAGCATCTTCCCACCATTTTACCTCTGGAATAAAACTGTAGTGAATATTTGCTTTGCAGTCATCTGTGGCCTCACCATCCCTGTAAACTGTCATAGTAAGTAGTATCTTTGTAGAGATACTGTAGCATCTGTTGTATGACATTCACTCCTGATTAAAGGGCCTCCAAAAAGATGATTTACTGAAACTCAAGAACGCTATTACAAATTGATCTAGGGAGGGGTGCTGAGAGCAACTGCAAGAAGGGCCACAGTAGAATCCAGGCATCACTAGGCTCAAACTGACTTCACTGGGGCCTGAGTTTCATCCATACATCTCAGCGAGGCTCTGCATGTCCTCAGCTGATCAAGTCACTTTTGCAGATTGGAGTTTAAGGGGTAAGTGGAACTTAAATGCCATGCCAGGTTCCTGCTAAAATTTTGCTTAGAGGAGGTTTTCCCATCAGGAGTTTCTACTGATCAGGAAATGCTGATAAAAATATCTGATCACAGTTTTATCCCATACATTACTAGCTGCCCACAAGTAAAAGAAGAAAAAGAAAACATTCCACTGAATAAGTCATTGCAATTGTGGTACTTCTTTAGGCAAAGATGAAAACACTCTAAGTAGAATTTCTTCTTAAATCTATTTATTTAACTTCAGATACTCAGGCCAATTGATGCAAAGCTACTATGGTTGAATAGGCTTTTTTAAAAGAGGATCCACCCCCTTTTCCAGGTTTTTTCATATCATTTCCTGGAGTACCCAGTCGACAGTATTTCTGTAGTGGTGGGAGGATACCACTCACTAAGTTTTAAGTGATCTTCAATATTTCCACTGCACATACTAATGTGTTCTTTTATCATTTTACTTGAACCTGAGCCAAGAAGAAGCCTTTCTATTACAAATTTGGCTTTGGATTAGGTTCTGAGAAATCATAGTTTACAAGTCTATCTTTCCTCTTAACAGGCATTGTAAGCCTCATGATGTTTGACTTTCAAACTTGAATATTGGCCATTTTTAGCCCAGAGAAATGAATGAAATATTTATTGCCAAATTTGTATTGGCAGCTTTTAAGTCGTAGGTGAGATTGGGAGCGGGCAAGATGACCAGATACAGTGCTGGCATTTCAGGAAAGCCACTACCAGAGAGAGCAGGTGCCAAAGAGTGAGCTGAGAAATTGCTCAGATATTGGGAATGTCCTTAGCAGTGACAGGAAAAGTGGGGAGCTGCTGAAACAAGAGAGGCTGCTAGAGGCCATTGCCAAAGTCAGGGTACTGCAAGCTGTGAAAACCAGAGGAGGGAGAATATTAACTCTGCTGTATCCTTTAACTCTGCCATATAGGTAAGCTACTTTTTTAAACGTAAAAGGCAGGGATGGGGGAAGGGAAAACAAACCCTCAGAGTCTCTATAGATCAGTGACAAATATATAAAGCAGTCAGACTCCCCAGGAAGATAATTGTGTTGCTCGTGGTGTAGAGTTCTCACTAAGAATTTTGAACTACTTAGACAAGGTTTAAAAAAAGAAATAGCTTTCCTGCTACAATGAGCACTCGGTATGTATTTGTATGCTGTGTACAGTATAAGCTAAAGCATACCATATATTGTTTTTGTTATTCCACACATTGTCAACAGCCCACTTGCGATATATACCACCTGAATTATATATTAAGTTAGCTACCACTGGAGCTAGTTTGTTTATTGTTTCAAAATCTTATGTCCCTATGAAATGCTGTGTATATATATATCTCTATACTGTAAAAAGAAGTAATATTGCAGATGCTGGTTTTGTATTTATGAAAGACATTGAAAGTATGGCTTAAAGTATATTAATTATTTGTCACTCTTCACCATTTGTATATTAATAGTAAAGATACTTTTACTTTAATGAACTGTTGTAGTTACATTTATTTTTGCTAAGTGTCTTTCTGTAAAGATGTCTCATTCATTCTGAGTCTTTCTGCCAAAAAGAAACATAACATTCCCCCCCCCCCCCCGTTATAGAAGTACTCAGTGATGCTCAAACAGCCCTACAATTAGTGATTCTCTTTTCTGTCAAAATACATCACTGCTGTTAAAAACTACTATTGTAGCATCCTGAGTCTCCAGCTGAGCTTGAGGCCCATTATGATCAGCCCCCTAAATGTTAGTGTTGAAAGATAATTTTTTTCCAATTAATACGATTAATGCACTATTTTAAAGGTATTTAGTATGCCAGCAGAAGTTATTATCAGCAGAAGCTAGCTTGTTTTGCTAACCTCTGTGTCTTCAAAAAGTCTTTATCTGTGTTAGCACTACCAGGAACTGGTGATAACAGGTTGGGCACAGGCTTCAGTGAAATAGGCTTTTACTGCAATGCTAGTTTGTGTTCTACTAAGATGCAGAAAGGGTGAAGCACACCCCAGACAATACAGCTCATCCTCTTCCCCGAAATGGCAGAACATCTATCACTTCTGGTTTACCACCAATAAAATTAGACCTTCTAAGAGACTGAATTCACATGGAAACTTGCTAGATTTTGTATTTGGGCCTAAGCATCAGCTTTCTAAGTGCAACATAAGCTCTAGCAAACCACACCAGGCAAAGAATGGAAGGGCTGTACACAGATAAAAAATAATGCTTTCCCCAACAAAGTCTTCACAGCCATGTCTTTTCCTTCCACAGATCCTTAAACTCTGACCTTGCAGACATCTTAGGCATGTGCTTCCCTAAATGCCAGTGTCAGCATTAACAATTAGAAAATAGGTCTCCTTGTTTTGAAAAACTGAGCCTGAGAGAGCTGGTTCAGTGTCCTGTTAACATCAGTGCACCACTGAAAGGTTTTACATAGTTGTGCGTCTTGGTCAGAAAAAAGCCGGGCTTCATCCAGTGATGGATAAATTTTGTTCAGATATCTCAAGAGTCAATTAGTTCAATGCACTGTCCGCAAGGTAGGTCCTCCTTCAAATTACAGGTAAGCAGTAAATACAAATGAATTTTACTTTGCTACTTACTTTTATCACAGAGTAGAGGAAAAATAATCAGTTACTTGTATCTGAAGGACTAAATCATTTTTAACCACAAAACATGTGCTTTAACCACAAAACAAGTGCTATGTACTGCTATGACACTTCCCAAAGCAACAGAAACCAAACATTAGATTTCTTAAAGAATTGCTTTCAGGTGGATTTGTGAACTATAGATACCTTTAAAAAGAAAAGAATTTGGAGAATGTAATGACTCCTTGCACAGTGTACTGCAAGTTTAATTGACGGGGCTCTTGCAATGAAATTCAAACTACTGAGTGATAAGTAGGACAGAATGTGGTGATGTGTGTTAGAGGTTACTTATGCAAAGCTTTTCATTATAGACATGTTTTGTAATGAGACCGTTCCCTAATGGGATGCAAGTGTTAATTATTGCACCGAAGGAATGGTTTTGCGCTTCTTGGCGTTGATGACATGCCCAGCTGCAGCGTTTTGTTCTATCCTTCAGTCTGTAAAGTATGTATTCAATAGAAAGTAGTATCTTTTAAAAAAATGAAGTCATTTACTCTGTTAGATATCATTTTTGCTTCTTTGAGTAAAAGAAAGCAAATAAACACTACTTGCATAATCAGTGCCGTGTACACTGTCACTTGTAATCTTCACCAAGATGACAAACTCCTGAAGCTGAAACACCCTGTGGCCCTCTGAAAGGCCCATGTTTTTGTCTTATGCTGAAGGATGGGGACCTGAATATGCTGCATATGTGACTAAGGGAAGTGTTTGATAATTTCCTGTGAGTTTGATTCCAGTATTAGTCCAGGATTTCTGAGAATTCCACTCTTTATCTGCTGGATACAGGCATGAGAGGGAAGCAATAATGTAAAGGCATAAAAGTAATCGAAGCAAGTCTATCAGCTATTGATGGATTTACTGTTAAGGTCACTAAGTAAAAAAAAAAAAAACACACACAAAAAAAAAACAACTAAAAACCTAAATCAAGTAAAAGTTAGTATTCGATTTCTCTGATGCTATTGAAAGATAACTAGTGTCAGGGTGCCATGAGGGCTGGCAGCTCCAATGGACAGGGTGCTGCAGGACCAATGCGGGCTCTAGGAGGCTTCAGCACCACTCCCACGCGAAGAGCAGGGTGGCTGCAGGAGTCATGTGGGACATCCCCAGCTGCAGTGAGCCCATAGGGACGATGCAGGGCCAAAGTCAAGCCAGGTATTCAGGATCAACTTGCTGAGATGGGGGCAGGCCCACCTAAGGTGCTGCTGGAGCAGGAGCTGATGTCCCTGGGAGGCTGACATGGGGCCCTGTGTTACAGACAGGATGAGGGGAGCTCCAGGGGTCAGGAGACAGGGACAGTCAGGGCTATCAGGGCTTGGATAGAAGATTCACAGAGGGGTAAGAAGAAGTTTAGATATTCTCAGACTTGGGTTAAATGTTTAGGAAAAAAAAGTTTTAGAGATGGGGATTGGGTAAATGCCCACAGCAACATGTTAAAGCAATAAGAAGTCGATCATTTAGGCGATTTACAGTAAGCATGTTTCTCAGCTAAGTATAGTGCTACAAGTAGACTAATTGTACTTTTTGCAGATTGCTTTGTTGTATGAGATCCGTGGGAGATAAGCTCCTATTTTGTAATATGTCTTTAGTGGGAGAGCAAAAGACTGACTGAGAAAAAGGCTGAAGCACTGAATTAAGGGTCAGAGGATCCAATTTCTATTTTGGGTGCTGGTTGCTTGGATTGAGCAAATCAATTGCCTGGAAAGAGTAGTTTCTTTTCCTCACCTTGTCTGTTTTGTGCTGAAGATTTATGCACCTATTTTTCTTCCTGGTTTCAGGGAGACTACTTGCAATAAATACAAGAACAATCATAAACTGTTTGCAAGATTTAAACCTTAGATTAGAAGTGGGGTTTCTTAGGCCTTGTGAGAAATCTTTTTCCTGCCACTTTGTAAGTGTTAGTATGCTGGTGTTTTAATGTATCTGATCATGAGAGCAATAGCCAATTCCTGGGCAGAGGATTCTTTCTCTGTATGACATTTGAGTGGTAAGCTAAACAAAGCAGACTCATTTTTAATTGTGATATTAATTTTACCCCAATGAATTCTGAATTATTTATTCAATTACTAGAAGCTGAATGTCTATACTTAGCTTCAAAATCCTATGCTGTGTTGACAGATTATACTGTTGAGACATACTGTTCTGAAGTGATGCTAGTTATTTCTATGTGAAAGGGCAACCGTGAATTAGCTTATTATTAAGAAATTAGAGACACTTTCATCCCTATACCTTACCACCCAAATTTCCCCTAGAAATACTTAAGTAACATAACAGCAAAAGAAACATAAACTTATTCGCAGTATTTCCCAAAACATCTTTTTGAGAACATCCTTAACCATCTGTAACTGCAGAATTACCCTCTTCTAGGTTTGGAGTTTGTTGGTTGGTTGGGGGTGGTGGGGTGGTGTTTGGTTTTTTTTTTGGCGGAGGGATGTGTATTTTTGGTTGGGTTTGGGGTTTTTTTTTTGTTTTTTGGTGTTGGTTTTTTTTTCCTTGTTTGGCCTTTTTGAGGGCAGCACTGTAACTTCTTCAAAGAGGTTAAACAAATGCGAGTGAGGTGGGACCCTTTTGCAAATGGCTGGTGCAACTACACTCTTTCCCAGAGGTAAGCACATTAAGTTCTTATAGCTTTCTCTCTTGTTTCTAAGAAAAGGTAGAAGGACTGTAAGAAGCAAGCTTTTTTTCAAACAACAAGCTTTGTTGTTTAGATACAGCAGCTTGTACTGGTGGAATATCTAAAAGCCACAAGGAGGCTGAGGTGGTGTGGAAACAGAATTACAGTCACAAAAAAAGGCAATGGTCGAGAAAAAGCAGAGGAGGGGGAAGGAGGGAAAGCTGACTTAATAAATCAATGGGAAATCTGTACTGAGGGCATAAATTATGGGTTTAATAATTTTTATTCTGAAGAGGAGTGGGAAGTGTGAGGAAATTAGCAGAAGTACTTTAGTAAAACAGTGTAGAAATAGGCAAAAGATGTATTAGAAGGTTAGTGATAGAAACAAGTGGGAGATATTTAAGTGAAACCAAAAATCCTAATTTGCTGGCAGAAAATAGGGTTGTTTTAAACACTTAAAAGCGAGTGATATGAAGATCTATCACACCGACTTGAAGAAGACTGAAATGTTAGATAGATACCATAGGAAAACTTAACTTGCGCTGCAGTGTTGGGGACATGGGCAGATGTCTGTGGAAATTATTAAATCTGGAGGTTTAAACTTCCTGATCTGCTACTTTTCACTGGTAGTCCCAATTAGTAATTAGCAGAAGTTTATCCTAATTCTTCTTAATTTTCTGGATATATCTTGTCACTCTATTTCTAATTTTGAGCGGGAACAGAAGGCTTTCACACAGAGGATATTTCCTTCTTAGCTGCTCTGGTCTTCCTGTTTGTGCACATTGATGGTAGCTGTTCCAGATTCTCAGTGAAGTCCTGGTCCTGCCTTACCTTGGTATGCTGGTGAAACTGATGGGTGTACAGCATGATTCATTAAAAGCAGAATTCAGAAAAGCAGCAAAGGAAGACAAACCCTGTTTTCTTGCTTTTTCCATTCTTTAGCCTTGAATGGTGAAGCCACTGAAAGGTATAACTGATGAACTGTACTAAACCACACTGTTCTTTGAGAATTCTTTTGTTTTGGTGGGGTTTATGCTTGTTTATTTCAGAGGGATGAAGGCGGGTTGTTATTTGTTTGGGTTTGGGTTGTTTTTTTTTTCTAATATTCATCCAGGATTCTGACCTGCATAATTTGAGCCTATTCTTTAATACTGAACACAAAACTGTTACTGAAACATTCCCTTTTTTCTGCAAGCAGTTAATTTCTTTCCTCTCAGACTGTATTTCACTAATTTTACTGACAAGAATGGAGCACCTAGGTGTGCTGCAAAGCCCTGCCTGCGGTGGGGTTTTTGCAGAGCTCAGATAAATGATATTACATGCATTTTGGTTTTTTTATGCTTTTTTTTTTTATGGTAGCCTTAGAGAAGGATTAAACTCAATTTATGTAATTGGATGTTTATTGTACTATGTGAGTTTTTCTCTGTCAAACTTGAATCTTAAAAAAAAGACAAACACAAGAAGCATACTGCTCCTCATTTCTTCCTCTCTGTGTGCACATCCCCTTTCTTGGGGCTTTGGACCACTGATGGCCCTATTCATTCATGCCTACTGCATGATGTCCACTTCTTGCCATATCTGTGGTCAAAACAGCTCCATGGCCTCAACTTCAAAAATGTGACAGACAGGTTGTATTTGAACTTCGATGCTTTACTTCAGTCATTTTAGCTGAGCAAGTAGAGAGATCATAGCAGCGTGCTGCACACCAGAACACATGCATCATTAGGAAATTTTGGTGGCACTTCTTAGCAGCTGCTTCCTCACAGAGATGTGCCCTCCTCAGTCTGGTGGACTGGGGGAGGATGTGGTGGTGGGCTGTCAGGCTTTTTAAATGTCTACTCAATTTGAATTTTTATGGAAGCAGTTAAGAGTACAATATATACAGGTTGTCTAAGGGTACAGGCACAGTGCCTCACAGTTATAAGGTAGGTGAAGAGTCTCTCAGACTCTATCAACAGTTAGTTGTCTCCGAGTAGAACTGTGCTGTATTGCAGTGACAAGTGACTGTGCAAGCTAGCTGAGTGCTACTTGAGTTTCTCTAACAATATGGATTAGGCCTCTAGTACACAGTTGGCTACTGTGATTGCAGAAAGCCATAATAAAGGGGTTAAATGATTTCATTTGACTTACTTACCATTTCTATTGGAACAAACTTATCTACTGGAATAGGGTTGATTTATTTTTAATTTGATTCCCATTTACTTGGCTCTTGCTAATGACCTGCTTACAGAATGACCATGTAACACGACTTAAAAATCTCTTTACTACAGTTAAATAACTATAACATGCTGCATTTAGGAATTCAAGGAATGGTAATTGCCCTTAAAATGCTTTTAAATTAAGATGTGCCATATATCTGGATTTCATAGGTTATTTTGGTTAAGATTAAAATGTAGTATCAGTATAATTTAAGGTCTTATTACATCTACGGTGAGATGGATGCAGATTACTTATGCATAGCCTCTAGGCACAGCTTCTCTTCTGTATTTTTATGTTCCACTCCATGTTACTCTGTTACAGTATAAAGACACAGCATGTTCCCAAAGCAAAGGTTTTTAGCTTGTTAGATACAGACAGATATGGATTGTTTGTTTGGGGCTGTTTCTTAACAGTTTAATTTCTTCAGTGAGAAAAATCGGTACTTACACATGAATTTAGATTCATCACTTGCTACAAAATATTTCAGAAATAAACATCGTAATTGCTTCCTTTTCATCACAATATTGTACCAGCTTGACTTCTTTTGCCAGCCAACTTCCTCAGACCATCCAGAACTGCCAAAATATCTGAGATAATACACATTCAATTACAGTATTATAAAGATAAACCATCTGTGCTAAGGTTTCAGTGTTACATGAGAATGAAAATAGGAATATGAAAAATCCCAGATAAGTTGTTATGAGTCCCACATGACATAAATGAATGAAGTCAGTCTCTAGCATTGTTAAATAACCATCACAGATTTTACCACCTACAATTAAAAGCAAAACTAGAAAGACTATATCAGATACGCTGTGAAATCCATTGAGATGAAAGGGAAGTAAATTTTTTCAGTGTGTTCAATAACTAGTAGTAATTTTCTCAAACTTCACTTTTCTAATAGAACCAAATTCAAACCGCATTTAAGGAGTCTGGAAACAAGCTTCTTTTCTGTTGTCTTACTCCACAGGCATGGAAAGGATAATGGACACGGTTCACTATTAATGTTTATTTGCTGTGCATGTTTTCTCTGATGTCTTGCACTTAAATCCAGTAGATCTGTCTTTATACAAGTATAACCTATTCCTGATACTGCAATCTCTCCCAGGTTCCTCTCACATTGATTGATAGAAAAAAAAAGCTGTGTGCAGAAGATGAATTGCTGTATGCCCCACAGTTGGTACTTTATAGTAGTTGCTGGCTTATAAATAGGTCTCCCTCTCACTGCAGCTCTTGCATAAGATTTTTATGTTCATGTATTTTGAGCTAGGTATGCTATATTTGCTAAGCTAAAATAAACTTACTAGTATGCAACAGTTGACATAGTATGCTAATTTAAACCCATTTAAGTTTTTAACATTCACTAGAATAATTTTTACCTTAGAATAATTTTTACCTTTTGTTAAAGATAATTAACATCCTCCACATGTGCAGAAGCATGGGGAGCTGAATAGAGGGAGAAGAAAAGTTTTCACTGCTTAGTTAGTTATCATCCTAATGACATTCCAAATGACTTAAATAGAAATGGAGTGTACATAATATGTTAGCTAGAAATACAAAACAATTTATATTAGATGCTCGCTGTGTTATGTCAAAAATGGAGCAAGAAAAAAAATGGAGCAGGAAGACAGAATGAAAAGCTGGCTAGTGAGCTGCTGGAGAGTTGTTTCATAAGAAAGAAGTTTCGGGTTTGTTTTCTTTCTTTTTCCAGTCAGAAAATAACCTTCTTTGATCCAACATTAGCCCATGTCAGGATCTGTTCAACTGGCATGTGATTTCCTATTAGCAAAGAAAGAATGATAAGATGCCACAGCTATTAGATCCATCCCTCTTTGTATGGGTAAGAGGACTCTAGATACAGAGTGGGGTGCCCCAGCCACTCCCACTGGTGCTTGGGTTTAGTTGGGAGGACAGCTGACCACATCCAGCTCTGTCTGAACCCATTGGCCTTGAGGCAATCAATGGGAATTCCCTCTCAGCCGTTTCTTCAGAACAGCTTCATTGGAAACTCTGGAGAGTACCAAGGTAAGTTCTTTGCACTCACTCTCAGGGAAGGTAGTTGTCAATAGCTTCACACCAACCTCTGAGCAGAAAAGGCTCAGCCTCTGCAAAGACTGCACTGCTCAGAATTGTGTGGACTGAAACTGCAACAACCATTCCCAATGTCCTGGGCATTCCAGATGGATGTTCGTCTTTACACTGGGTAAATTTAAAGCTGGAGCGCTCCTGCTTTCCTGGAGATTGCTGAACACCTGCCTAACCATGGGAAGTGGTGAATGAATTCCTTGATTTGCTTTGCTTGTGTGCACAGCTTTTACTTTACTTGTTATATGGCCTTTATCTCAATTCATGAGTTTTCTCATCTTTTACCTCCTGACTCTCCGCTCATCCCACCGGAGGAGAGTGAGCAAGTGGTTGTGTGGTGCTTATTTTCCAACTGGGGTTAAACCACAACACCTCTCCATTTTCATCTGTATGAACAACTAATATTTTATATTTGTTGAAATACAAACTGTGATACAGAAGAAATAACAGTAAATAACTGCAGTGACTTGGTTCTGTTCATTAGCTATATGAATGATTTTCAAGTCTCTTTCCAATTGCAAAAGAAACTCAGTGTTAAACTCACTCTTTTTCACTTCTGCCTTTGGAAATGATTAACTCTTCAGATACTAAATCAACTTGAACTAAAATGTTTGAGCATGGAAGGGCATTTCTGTGTAATTCTGGGTATGCATTTTCTGGATATGTTTCTATGCATTTTTTCACATGTCAGAAAAATAAGTTCCTTCTCTCTGAACATCCCTTTTCACTTCTTCCCCCTGTGAAAAAGAGTGAGAGGGAAAAAGATTGTCCATGGCTTCCCCACAGTGGTGAAGTATTGCAGAGAAGAACAAAGAAGGAGCAAACAAGGGTGCTCCTGGTGGCATAGGCAGGCATGTAAGCCAGTGTTGCTGTTGTGAGAAGCAGCTGTGGACCCATATACACAGACATCATCAGGATCCTTAACATTCTGAAAAGAAGATTCTCTGTGGGCAGCCTAAAACATAATGCTAAATGCTTTATGTATTTCCAGAAATATTTCCATTCTGGAGAAATGTTTCATGTATGTGTACTTCTATACACATATGCCAAATGCCTGTACTCACTCACCATTCTGACTTTCTGCTGGGCCCCTTGGTTAAAATGACATGGATTGTGGTTCACAAAGGTGAAGAAGGGAATGGCAGGAGAATCTACAGGAATTTGTTGGGGGGGGTTTACACTTATGAGATAAATATTTTTTTTTCCAGCTAGCACTGAGAAAATAGCTTCATCTTCTCACAGTTCAAGAAAAACAGTATTTTCAAAATCAATAAAACCTAAAATTCAGTTCAAACTCAACTCTACAGAAATGTTTCCATACATTATTATAAAGTTGAAATGACCAGTCTTCATGTTCTAAGCCAATTTTCTCATATGAAAATCATGTTAATGACAACCCAAAAACTGTAGTAGGTCTGAGAAAAACTTAAACCCCTGTCATCTGAGAGAAAAAAAAAAAGAGAGAATTTGTAGACTGTTTAAAAAAATCTGTGTGTGTCCATTGGAACTCCATGAAATCCTAAACTGAAAATATCAGATAAAACATAAGTTGAGAGAGAAAAACATGAAAAACAAAACAAAAGCAACCAACCCCCAAAAACCCAAACCAGCTTCAGAATTCAGAAGCATCAAACTATAAATAATGTTAAAAATGACATACATTTAATGTTTTACTTATGTAACCTGTTAATTTATTTTCTTTGGTTTGAAAATTTTTGTTGATTACAGTCTTATTTGGTATTATCTGGTCCTACTGTTTACTTG
Organism: Pezoporus wallicus; assembly: GCF_028554395.1. Lineage (NCBI taxonomy): Eukaryota > Metazoa > Chordata > Aves > Psittaciformes > Psittacidae > Pezoporus > Pezoporus wallicus. The sequence goes on along the minus strand of NW_026642986.1, from coordinate 162,482 downwards.
GTCCAGCAGGCTGACTGTATAAACATATAATATTTCATACATAATATGTAGTTTAAATATATATATTAAATAATCTTAAATAATTTTAATATTTATATTTATATATATATATTTGAGGCCAAAGGAGGTGATCCTGACCCTCTACTCTTGGTCTTGTGAGATCTCACTTGGTGTATTGTGTGCAGTTCTCGTGTCCTCAACATAAAAAGGACATGGAACTGTTGGGGCAAGTCCAGAAGAGGGCCACAAGGGTGATCAGGGACCTGCAGCACCTCCCATATGAAGACAGGCTGAGAAAGTTGGGGCTGTTCAGCCTGGAGAAGAGAAGGCTGCGTGAAGACCTCATAGCAGCCTTCCAGTATCTGAAGGGGGCCTATAGGGATGCTGGGGAGGGACTCTTCATTAGGGACTGTAGTGATAGGACAAGGGGTAATGGGTTCTAACTTAAACAGGGGAAGTTTAGATTGCATATAATGAGGAAGGTCTTTTACTGTGAGGGTTGCGAGGCACAGGAAAGGGTTTCCCAAGGAAGTTGTGAATGCTCCATCCCTGGCGTGTTCAAGGTCAGGTTGGACAGAGCCTTGGGTGAGATGGTTTAGTATGAGGTATCCCTGCCCATGGCGGGGGAAGGGGGGAATAGATGATCTTAAGGTCCTTTCCAACCCTAACTAGTCTATGATTCTATTTATAATGTAAAATACAACGCTTACCAGATAAACAGTCAGTCAGTCCTGACCACATAACCTGCTGTTAGGTCTACTTTTTTCCCACCTCAGCTGAGTAGTAGTTCATCAGGAAGATGCACTCAATAAACTGTTGTGTGCATATGTATACTCACCCATATGTGTATGTTCATATATATATATGTATGTATATCTATGCATATACAATATAGTTTTTCTCTTTGCTTTCACTTAAAAGTCCTGATCAGTAGTCACACCGCAGAGGTAACACAGGAACAATTTGGCACAGTCTCAGAGTACACTGCCTGCTAATGACCTTTTATAAATTTAAATCTGCGGTATGACGGAAGGTTAAATTGAAATGTGCATTTTACAGCAGCTTTATGGTGAAGTTTTCCTCTTGGATTGGTTTGAGATCATTATAGGATATTTAACATATAGTCTGAAATTCAGTAAGAATGTTATTCCGTCTACATCTTCTATCCCATTTTCCAAATAGCATATTCAAGTAATTGAAATAAAAGAATACAGGAAGGACCTTCACATGTCTTCCTCCCACTCTCTATTTCTATTTTAACAGGATAATTTAAGCAATGGTAGCTTACAGAAGGAAAAATACTGGAACTAAGAGTATAAGAGAAATATACACCTATATTACTGAGGTGAGTAGCTCGAGAGAGGACGCCTTCAACACTGGAGCGGGGGTACATCAGCATCCAGGAGCCTCAACTCAGAGCGGCGAGAGCCACCGAGGGAGCCTCAAGTCCTCTACAGGACCTGCCCAGGAGCCGGCAGCTCAGCCGAAGCGAGCAGCTGACTCACAGGGGCGGAGCCAGGAGGAGCGGCACCAGCCCTGAGTGGGTAAAAACCTGACCCAGAGAGCGCGGGCCACCAGGAGCGGGTCGAGGCAGTTTGCGCAGGCAGGTGAGTGGGATGGTGATCTCTCGCTTTATGACCAGGACCCGGTCTGGGAGCTCTGCTCTGGCTGCCACGGCCGTGGCCAGCGTAGGCACCCAGACAGAGCCGAAGAGAGGGGAGGCTGCAGTGCAGAGCTCGGAGTCTAGACAGTGCCTGCACTGGTCTGGTGAGGGAATGGTGCACAATGGGCAAGGCTGCCCTCGGTGCTCTCTGGTGGAGGTCCTCCTGCAGCAGGTGGCTGAGCTGCGGGATACTATCAACCCTGACATCTGTTGGAGGGACAGTACAGCCCAGCACAAGCAAGCCCGGAGTTCCTCGATTGTGTGGAAGACAACTTCCTTCTGCAAGCAATTGAGGAGCCAACAAGGAGAGGCTCCATGCTTGACCTCATGCTCACCAACAGGGAAGGGCTCGTTGGAAATGGTGAGGTGTTGTATTCTGTTCCCTTGTTATTTCCTTTATCATTATTATCATTGGTGGTAGCAGCTCAAAAATATGATGATTCAGGGCAGCCTTGAATGCAGCGATCACAAGATGGTTGAATTCGAGATCCTCAGGACAGTGAGAAGAGCGTGTAGCAAGCTTACTGCCCTGGACTTCAAGAGAGCAGACTTTGGCCACTTCAGGAACCTGCTTAGTAAGGTTGGATGGGGTACAGCCCTAGAGGGCAGGGGGGACCCAAGACTCTTGGTTGATATTCAAGGATCTTTGTTTATTTGGTCCAGCAGGCTGACTGTATAAACATAAAATATTCCATACATAATCTATAATTTAAATATATATTAAATAATCTTAAATAATTTAATATTTATATTAAAATATATATATTTCAGGTCAAAGGAGGTGATCCTGCCCTATACTCTTGGTCTTGTGAGATCTCACTTGGAGTACTGTGTACAGTTGAGGACACTCAACATAAAAAGGACATGGAACTGAGGAAGGCGACAAGGATGATCAGGGCACTGGAGCACCTCCTGTATGAAGACAGGCTGAGAAAGTTGGGGCTGATCAACCTAGAGAAGAGAAGGCGGTGTGGAGACCTCATAGCAGCCTTCCAGTGTCTGAAGGGGACCTATGAGAATACTGGAGAGGGACTATTCATTAGGGGCTGTAGTGATAGAACAAGAGGTAACAGGTTCTAACTTAAACAGGGGAAGTTTAGATTGCATATAATGAGGAAGTTCTTTTACTGTGAGGGTTGTGAGGCACAGGAAAGGGTTTCCCAAGGAAGTTGTGAATGCTCCATCCCTGGCAGTGCTCAAGGCCAGGTTGGACAAAGCCTTGGGTGAGATGGTTTAGTGTGAGGTGTCACTGCCCATGGCACATTGGTTGGAACTACTACATGATCTTAAGGTCCTTTCCAACCCTAACTATGCTATGATTCTATATACGTAACCCTAAGCCAAGTATCTGCCTCTTTGTGGCTTAAAGTTCCCCATCAATTTCTGAATTATGTAAACTGAGCTTTTAATCTTTGGAGTTTTCAGGACCACTTTCGAAGTTTCAACGTAGTTATGAACTATCCAAAAACATATATAAAGGCCATCTGTTCTTAAGACTTGGTGACTTATTTCTAATGAATAATTTATTTAATGAATGTTTCCCCCTTGTCTTCATAAATGATCAGGGAATATAAAATAACATCAATTCAAAACTCATAGACTAGTTAGGGGTGGAAAGGATCTTAAGATCACCTAGTTCCAACACCCCTGCCATGGGCAGGGACACCTCACACTCTACCACGTCACCCAAGGCTCTGTCCTAGACTTGAACACCACCAAGGATGGAGCATTCACAACTTCCCTGGGCAACCTATTCCAGTGCCTTACCACCCTCACAGTACAGAGCTTCTTCCTTATAAGCAATCTAAACTTACCTGTTTAAGTTAGAACCCATTACCCCTTGTCCTATCACTACAGTCCTTAATGAAGAGTCCCTCCCCATCATCCTTATAGGCCTCCTTCAGATACTTGGAAGGCTGCTATGAGGTTTCCACGCAGCCTTCTCTCCTCCAGGCTGAACAGCACCAACTTTTTCAGCCTATCTTAATACACGAGGTGCTCCAGTCCCCTGATCATCCTCGTGGCCCTTCTCTGGACTTGTTCCAACAGTTCCATGTCTTTTTTACGCTGAGGACACCGGAACTGCACACAATACTCCAAGTGAGGTCTCATGAGAGCAGAGAGGCAGGATCACCTCCTTCGACCTGCTGGTCACACTCCCTTTGATGCAGCCCAGGATACAGTTGGCTTTCTGGCCTGCGAGCGCATACTACCTGCTCATGTTCATCTTTTCATTCACCAGCACCCCCAAGTCCTTCTCTGCAGGGCTGCTCTGAATTTCTTCTCTGCCAAGCCTGTAGCTGTGCCTGGGATTGCTCTGACCGAGGTGCAGGACCTTGCATATGGCATGGTTAAACTTCATGAGATTGGCATCAGCCCACCTCACAAGCATGTCAAGCTCCCTCTGGATGGCATTCCTTCCCTCCAGCATATCAACTGAACCACATAGTTTGGTGTCATCGGCAAACTTGCCGAGGGCGCACTCAATCCCACTGTCCAAGTCACTGACAAAGATGTTGAACAAGACCAGTCCCAACACCGATCCCTGAGTGACACCACTTGTTACTGGTCTCCAGCTGGACATTGAGCCATTGACCACAACTCCTTGCATGTGGCCATGCAGCCAGTTCTTTATCCACCGAGTGGTCCATCTATCAGCTTGCAGAAGGATGTTGTTTTCCACACAATTGAAGAACCTCTTTGATTGTTTGTGCTGTTCCATACCATACTTCCAACAGATGTCAGGGTGGTTGAAGTCCCCCACCTGAGCGTGAGGCTGTTTCTATCTTTCTATAGAGCGCTCCATCCACAGAGTCCTCTTCATCAGGCGGTCTGTAACAGATCACCACAATAATGTCTCCCATCGCTGTTCTCCCTTTAACCCTGACCCACAAACCCTCTGTTGACTGATCACCTGTTCCCAGACAGAGTTCCATACTCTCCAGCCTATCCCTAACATGAAGAGCAACTCCTCCTCCTCTGCCAGGCCTCTCTTTCCTGAAGAGCCTGTAACCTTCCATTCCAACACTCCAGTCATAGGAGCCATCCCACCATGTTTCTGTGATACCTATTATATCATACCCCCATAGATGTGCACACATCTCTAATTCCTCTTGTTTGTTCCCCATACTATGGGCCTTTGTATAGAGGCATCTGAGCCAAGCTCCAAGTGAAGCCAAGTCATTGGGTGGAGTGGCTGAAGTATCTCGAAACCCCTCCCAGCATTTATTATAGGTTCTGGCAACTGATTGGGAGTGTTGGGATGGAATGAAACCACCTCCTCCAACACATCTAGTTTAAAGCCTTCTCGACCAGTCTGGCAAACAGCCTGCCAAAACTCCATCAACCTCCAGTAGACCTGCCCTCCCAAATCAAGTCCCATGTTCTAAATACCCAAACCCCTGACTATGGCACTACTGTTCATACCATTTATTAACCTGCCTAATTCACCTAGCCTTTTTAAGGTCCTCCCCTGTATCCTGGAGTATTGATGAAAAGACATTCTGAGCTCCAGAGCCCCTAACCACCTCTCCCAGTGCTCTGTAGTACTTGTTTATGTTCACTAGGCTACTGCTGTCTATATCACTAGCACCCACATGGATGACAAGGAGCAGGTAATAGTGGGACTTACTAGATCAAGCAGCCTCTCTGCAACATCCCTGATCCAAGCCCCTTGTAGGCAACACAGCTCCCTTTAGACTGGGTCAGGCTGACAGGTGGGTACCTCTGTTCCATTCAAAGTAGATTCCCCTACTACTATGACCTGCCACTTTTTCTTGGCAGCACCAGTAAATGATCTTCTTATCAGTGCATCAGCTGGTTGTTCATGTTGTGAGGTGTGTGTTTAATCATCAGCCCCCTGCAGGACAGCAAAGCTGTTCTGGGTGGGGACAACAGATTTAGGAGAAAGCCCCTTGCTTTTAATTGTCCTCTTTCTCTTTTCGTTGTTGGTGGGGGTTTTTGGGTGGTTTTTTTTTTTGGTTGTTTTTATTTTGTTTTGTTTGTTACTAATTCCCAGCTTCCCGGGTTAATGGCTTCCTTCTTTCCTGCATGAGCTACAGTGGACTCTTGAGGCCCCTGCACAGTTTGGGCCTGGGTCAAGCAGTCCTGCTTCCTCTCAGCTTCCCTAACATCTTTTAGCTTATTGACAGCACCCCACAGCTCAGCCCCTGCTGCAGGAGGACCTCCACCAGGAAGCACCAAGTGCAGCCCTGCCCGTTGTGCACCCTTGTCTCAAGAGACCACTGCCGACACCCTGAGCACTGCGCTGCAGCCTCCCCTGTCATCGGCTCTGTCTGGGTGCCTACGCTGGCCACCGCCGGGGCAGCCAGAGCAGAGCTCCCAAACTGTAACCTGGTTATAAGGTGAGCGCTCACCATACCGCTCATCTGCCCACGCAAACTGATGCTCCGCCCTCCTTGGGGCGAGTTTTTAACCAATCAGGGCTGGTGCCGCTCCTACTGGCTCCTCCTCCCGAGAGTCCCTGCTTGCTTCTGCGGAGCTGCCGGCTCCTGGGCAAGTCCTGTCAAAGACTTGAGACTCCCTCGGTGGCTCTTGCAGCTCTGGGTTGAGGCTCCTGGACGCTGAGGTTTCCCCCGCTCAGGTGTTGAAGGCGTCCTCTCTCGAACTGCTCACCTCAAGAATTGACTGGTAATGGTCTACGATGGCGGGTTTAAATCTGCCACCGCCCCTCCTGGCTCCGCCCCCTGTGAGTCCGCTGCTTGCGTCAGCTGAGCTGTAGGCACCTGGGCAGGTCCTGTGGAAGACTTCAGGCCCTCTTGGTGCTGTGAGTTGAGGCTGAGTTGGATGCTGAGCTTCCCCCCGCTCAGGTGTTGAAGGTGCCCTCTTTCTCGAGCTGCTCTTCTCAGCAATTGACCCAATATCAGTATAAATGTCAGATTAATAGTTTGTGCTAATATGCTTTGTTCTGAAATTGTTTGCTAACAACTTACAGGTATTTGATGAGGGGGGCTGGATAGAACAAACAGAATGTAGGTTTAAAGATGCTTTTAATTTACCAAAATGTTTTGTTTCTCTTTTTTAATGGGTAGATACTTCTCTAAACATTATCTAAACAAATGAATTTGGATGGCCATTTTTATTGTTCGCTTTGGATTTTATTTCTTCCTTTCAAGATAAAACAGGCTGGTTTAATTGTTTTTTCTTTCTGTGAGTAGAAATAACATTCGGGGAGAAAACCACAACAGCACTAGAGACTATTTAAAATATCTCTTTACAAATGATTTTTGTATTTCAAAACCAGCTTTGTTTTAACTGCTGGGTTTCTTATTAGGTTGGAAAATTGCTACAAATACAGCTTCTTCAAACTACACCAAATCTCAGATACAGGCAGGTTTTTTTTAGTGTTCCAAGCTGTCAATAGACGCATAGAATTTATCAATAGCATGTTGGTGTCATATCCCCCTCCTTCCTCCAAATCATTCACCTAGGCCTTTTTAGACTGTGCATCTGTTGATAGTTCACCTATAAGGATTAAATCTAAAAAATAATTGCATATATACAGCTGCTTAGGACAAAGTAAGCAAAAATATGATTGCATTGATAATACAATCTGATGGTTCTCAAGGCCCCAGCTTTCCATAGGGTCATAGTGAACAGAATAACTATGAGAAATGGTTTTAATGATGGTTGTTTTACTGAGTCAGTATCCTTATAAGTAATTTTGACTTTTGTGTAATGTTTATGTAACAAGACAGAGATGCTTTATTCAGTTTATACACAAGTTGTCTGTGTTATTCTATGCTATGGTTTTCATTTTCAGCACTTACCTTCTCTTGTTCTTTCCTCTACCTGTAGCTTATTTCAGCTAACAAGTTTCTTCTTCTTCTTAAATCTTATTCTAAGTCTGTCATGTGAAGAATGGTAGCCAAATTCCAGCTAAAGCCTCTGTTGCTATTTTGTAATTTAAAGCAATATACTACTGAAATTTCTACCATTTATTTGTATCTTTCTTGTGTCATCGGAATAAAATGTGAGATCACTGTTATCTTACCCTAGGGTTCTGTATCTCTTTCTATATTTTTAATGTTTCATTCATTTGCTTGTTTTTACAGTGGTGGATTAGAGAACATGTTTTGGGGCTGTGCCTAAGAGTTTTGAATGAAGCATTGTTTCTCTGAAATTACATAGAAGATGGAAATGTGATGCTTTGGTGTTTAGATTTAAAAAAGAAACAACATTTTGAACACTGACTGGAATCTGTCTTTAAAAGCAGGCAAGGAAGAGGTCCTGAAAAGTGTTTGTTTTCTCCACATCAATTTGTAGTTCTACACTCGCTGAAGTGTGTTATTTGACACAGTAACCTTGAGTCACTTGTAAGATTTTATTGACAACTCTAGCCCTTTGCCAAATCTCTCTTTATTTTTGCACAACTTCTGGCTGTCCTTGTTAGGATACGTTAGTGTCAAACCGAGTAATGCCGATTAGGGAAGACAAGTCACGTAGCATACACAGGCTCACTATCACAGTTTTATTTAAATGAGTGTATAATGTCTTTTGCCTCTGTGGAGCAGATAAAATTTTAGATGCCTTCTCCTTTCCTTCCCTCTTCTCCCCACCCTAAAGGTAATGGTGAAAATTGAATATCTGCCAAGGTTAAAATAAGTCTGCATAAGTAGGCTTGGAATCAAAATAGGACAGCAGAGAGGAATAGACTTCTTTTAGAAATGTGCAATGACTGAGGCTCAGAATTCTGTGAATCATTCTTAAAGGAGATGAACTAAATCGTGCCTGAGCAAAGGCCTAAGCCTGAAGGTCAGGAGAGATATACCTGAAAAGTTTTCTTGATGGAACAATCTGCTACTTTTCTTACTTCAGATTTTGCTCAGGGCTCAGTAACTACTCTATTTTAGCACATTACTAAGACTGTTCTACAAAGCACAACTGTTGGAGCATGTGTATTTGTGTGTTCATGTATCTGTATATATTTACATACATCTATACATTTGATTACGCATGTCCTCTAATCCTATGATAACAGTGTGTTTGGGCTGAAAAAAAAACACTCCATTTTGATTAACAAGACCTAGAATAACAGAACAACTACATTCTTATTCTGTCATACACTTTTATAATGTTTTGCTGCTAGACAATACAATTTACACTGTAGATAAAAATGAGTGTGGATATTCTTGTTTCCATAATGTATAATGTACAACATCCCAAGGTGAATGACCAAAAAAGAAAACCTTTAGAAATTTGTGTATCTGAAATTTGCTTTATGGGTATCTTGTACTCTGAAAGTTGAGGGAAAGCACAGATTTTCATACAAACGCTCTTAGATGAAACCTGTATAATTATGAACAATTTCCTGAGTGAAAATGGAATTAAAACAAAACAAATAAAACCCCCCATGCAATTTAGGGAAACAGTAATTTCCTTTACATTTAACAAGGAGGAGGTTTAGTTTAGCTAAGCTAAATAGGTGATATAGGCAAAAATTATGAGAGGCATCATGTTAATTATAATTTTGTTATAATTCTGGACTAGAAGTAGAAATTGTAGGAATGCCCGTTTCTTCCCATTTTCTGTTCCATAGAGACTTTGTTGAGGGCTATATGAATTCTAGCAGAAGTGGGCTTACATAATCACAGTATTGGAAGTAGGCTAGGTATTGCCGTGCAGTCAAAATGTCAGTAACTAACTTTTCAGAACCCAATGTTAGTTTGAGGATAGTTTGTAAAAGATGTTACCAGAAAAATATATATATAAAAAAAAAAAGCAAAAGTACTGGTGTAAAATGTATGAGGAAAAGATTGCAGTGGCAAAGATCCAGTATTTTACAATTATATGTTGATAAGATCCACCTGAGCTTTTCCTCCTCTAGGCTGAACAGTCCCAGTTCTCTTAGCCTTTCCTCTTGGGATAGGCCCTTATTTATCTTGCAGTGGGCAGCCCAGACCTGGACACAGCACTTCAGGTGTGGCCTCACCAATGCGGAGTAGAGCTGAAGCATCACCTGCCTCCACCTACTGGCAGTGCTTTACCTGATGCACGCCAGCAATCCAACCACCTTCTTTGCTGTCAGGGCATATTTGTGGCTCATATAAGTGCCTTCATATCCTTGAGAGCTTGTTTTCTCACTTTTTTCTTAAACAATGTGGAAAAAAAATCTGTTGGTTTTCTTACTTCTGAAGAATGAAAAAGTATCTGAAAAATTATGAAGCTTAAACCTTTATTTAGACAAGACAGAAATCAAAGATAAAATTTTGAACAGGTTTGTTTCAATTTCTTTTCTATGAAGAGAAAGTATATTATTACAATTATAAGAAGCCAATGCAAAAATGTTCAAATTACAAGAAACTTTCTTGCAATCTTAAGACAAAGCTAGAGATGAGATGACCAGACCTTCAAAGTACTATGTGTTCTTGAAAATTCAGAAATGTACTGTTAATTGAGCTATTGTAACAAGAAAAAGAAAATAAGAGAAAGTTGCACTAACCTAAATGCAAAGTGATCAGTAGTCACTTTCTGAATCAGTCTGAACTTCCCAGAATAATTCAGACATAGCTTTTCAGGAGCATTTCAGTTGAAGATAACATGATTTACTGAAACAATGCTTCTGCAGATAACATGGACAGCCACAGAAAACAGAACTTCACTGATTGTGGCTTTGGACCTGCTATCGTCTACTTTGGTTTTGACAGAGGTGAGTTGCAAATGTGATTGCTGCTGAAGCAATTTACCAGTAAAGTGTCAAAATATAAAAATAACTGTATGTACTTGAAAAAAAAATATATATATTTCCTTTGCTGACGATATTTAGAACTCAAAACTGGTAACTGTCTACAGGTTAAGGCATAAATTACAGGCTCACCAAGAATTTTATCTGCCTTTATTGCCATAAATAAACAAAAATAAATTTGGGCTTTCACTGGCAGAATTCAGATTTCCAACAAAAACTAAGATGTATGTAGTTTTAGATACTAAAAACTATATAGTATTTAGAAAAGTTCTTGCCTTTCTTCTTCTGCTTATAGTGGTAGTTTCAAACTCACTATTGCCTGTTGATTTCAGTCTTTAAGTCTTTAAAGGAGAAAAATTTTGATGACACAGCCAAAAATTAGTAACCTTTTCTATTGTCATATGTTTGTGCTCTGATGGGGGGAGGCTTGGCAAACTGTATTACAGGGCCCTATTATGTTAGATACATTTACACATGCCTCAAAAAAGTGTAATTGTGCATTTTGTTGCTGTGTCTTTAGCCATACATTATTATTCATTGTGATTCATTGAGAACTGGCTACTTTTAAAATTTTAAATTGTATGTGGTTTTACATGAAAAGGAATTAACGCAGAAGTTATTGGTACAAATGCTGATATTAGTGAGGTATGGCATCCCAACAGAAATTTTAGAAATTACAGTAATTCCACAGTGCGATTTAACAAGTACTATTGCTATCATATCCTGATAAATATATATATTCTTGACTTGTGTCATTACAGTAAACACACTTCATCTGATGTGACATAGAGAGACATTATCTTTCATTTTTGCTTTTCTGAGTTTGTGAATCTCATGCTCTGCCAGGGAGGAGGGGAAGCCGGGAGGAAGCAGAGACAGGACACCTGACCCAAACTTGCCAAAGGGGTATTCCATACCACAGCACTTCATGCCCAGTATATAAGCTGGGGGCAGTTACCTGGAAGGGCTAGATCACTGCTTGGATCAGGCTGTGTATAGGTCAGCAGATGGTGGAGCAGCTGTATTCTCTTCCCTTATTATTTCCTTTATCGTTATTATTATTATTGGTGGTAACATCAGTGGTTTTATGTTATACCTTAGTTACTGGACTGTTCTTATCTCAACCCTTGGGAGTTACATTCTTTCAATTCTCCTCCCTATCGCTCCAGGATTAGGGGGAGGATGAAATGGCGGGGAGTGAGCGAGCAGCTGCATGGTTCTGATTTACTGGCTGGGCTTAAACCCCAACAATGATTAATAATACTCTTGCACCCTTTCTTATCTAGGAATATTTCTATGATGTTATCTATTAAACAGATAAGTAATGGAATATCATATTATAAATTATTTAGAAAGTTAAGTTTACATGCAGCGACATGAGGGATACGCTTTGCTACAATGAGCATTCCTACTAGCAAACAAAGCAGAAGCAAGTGTGGATGTCCAAAAGCCTATTAATCAGTCCTTGTCCCCATATAGTGACTCTAAAATGAAGACATTTCACGTGAGCAAGCATTTAAAAACTTTATTCATCAGGGCTTTGATAAATACTGAGTGAATTGCATTTTTTCCCCCTTGTACACCACTTCTTTAATAAAAAACAGGTATTTGTGTAGTGCTGCAGTTCTTCAGCACTAATCAAAGTTTTGATAACTTTGAGCTGACTTTCATCTCTGCTCAAGTAAGTTCATCATGGTAATAACATTTTTATAGTCTTTCCAAGTTTTCAGTTTTGCCTATTTTATGAACAGCTTCATAACAAAGTAAAGGGCTCTCCTCCTATGCCAAAATGCTAATCTATTGCCTCTTCCAGTACTAATAAAAAATGTAAGATTTTTTTTCCCCTTTAACTAAAGCTTCTGTGTATATGTGTGTATATATAGCATATTTCCCAATAAGGCTATCAGGAAAAAGGTAAAAGAGTTCACAAATCCTTCCACTAGCTTGTTAATTTAAGAATACGAAGTTCATGCAGCAAAGCACATATCATGTGAGCTTAAGCATGTGCTTATGTTCCTTTCTATTCAGAACAGTACTAAAATAATGAATTTAAAATTAAATATGTATTTGAGAGTTTAAATAACTGCTTAATCACTGTTCCCATTAGGGATACTATTTTGACAGGCAGGCTCTAATGACTAAACACCTTACTGAATTCGTCTTAAACATCTGCCTAATTTAAGCAATAAATCCTATTGAAGCCAACAGGATTTATCCTGATTAAGTCTCTTACTGAACTAGGGTGAAAGTGAGAGACTGATAATCCTGAGCAACTTTAAAGTCTGGCAGGCAGGTGCTGAAACTAGTTCAGGCAGTGAACTATGAAATACAGCTCCCCAGCTCATTGTGTCTATAAGCACAAATTTCAAATGGTGCCAATCTTTTTATTTAGCAAATGAATTATACTGGGGAACACCTCTAGAATAAATCTATTAGAGCAGGTAGCCTTGTGTAATCTAAAAGAGCAAAAGCATATGGAATTGATTTTGTTTGGTACCTCTTTTCCATGCTTACTTCTCCTGGCTCTGGGGTTTGTCAGGATTCTGCTTATGTGTTCTTTTTCCAGTCTTTCGTTCTGCTTTTCAACATTGTCACAAAATAATTCAGAGAAAGTGAACAAATGAACAAAATAGTGTATTCTTTCTGCCATATTATATGGTATGAATCTCTATAATGCTAGGTGAAAGTCTCTTCCCTTGTATCCTGCAACCAGAGAACAGAAGGTTAGTGGCCTTATACAAATAGGTATGTAGAGGTAATACTGCCAAAATTACTCCAACCCAACACAGGTGGAGTTTCAGGAGACTCATGTTCTAGAACCCAGTAAATATGGTATTGCCTGGGGGGCAAACAGACCTTGGCAATACTGGGGGGCTGTGGGGCACCTTTCACGCTTTAACTGGGAGCAGGCCTCAGAAAGCAAATGTATGCAAAGAAATCTGAGTAGAACCTAACACTGGAACAACTCACTGGACCTCACCACCAGCATCCTATCCTTCCTGTTGAAAATACACATTTAATTATTTGCAGACAGGTATGAAGAGCACCTTACTCACAGTTCATAGGGAAAGGGGGGAGAAACTCTGCAAATTCAGTTTAAAGAAGTTAACACTGAGAAGGTTGTCCCATTGCATGATTTTGGATCTTTTTTTGCATACGGGGTTCTTTTTTATTTGATAAAGATAGGTATGCTTCAGCTGACAGCTGTCAGGAGTCTAACTAACATCTGGAATAACACTTTCCATAGGTCTTTTGTTGTCTATTTAGAGTTCCTAGGGAATTTACGATGTAATTACAAATACCTGTTTTTTGCAGCTATTGCTCTTGTTCTTCTGTTCTCAGAATGATGTTGACTGCTGCAATGTTGGTTTATGTTTGTTTGGTTTGATTTTTTGTTTTTTTTTTTTCTTTGTTTTTTTCTTTTTTTTTGTTCTGTGGTTTATTTGGGGAGTGTGCTGGTTATTAAAAAAAAAAAAAATCCAAAACAACAAACTCGAACAAATAAACAAACAAACCCACCAAAATCAACACAACCCAAACACAAAACAACTGGGTTTGAGGATGGAGATAGCATTGTTTGTATTTTTAAAGTATCTGTGGGTATTGTTCAGAGACCACTCTCACTTAAATGATTTGAGAGTTTTCAACGCTTGTGTACCTCCCTTTGTGTCCTATATAAGAAATAGTGTCTGTTGGTCATGGAGACTATTTTAATCTAGATCTTTCTGATTGATTGATGGCTTGACTTCGTGAACTAAGATTTAGGGAGGGCTTTACCCACGCTTACTACTTGCAAGTGTGAGTAAACCCTTCCAGCCTGTGCAGTGGATTTTTTAGGTGAGGCACAGTGGGGGTGGAACTGGCCCCACCCTTTACACCTGAGACTTCTCTGCCAGGACTTAATGAGATCTTTCTAGCTAACTACTTAATAGCTTAGCCCCAAAAGGAGCTGGGCTGTTAAGAGCTTTCTCTATAGCAATATAGAAAGAGTTGTAGTCTTTTTTTGGCTGCATATTTATTTTTTTTTTATTTTAGAAAATTTCTAAAAACCTTTAAAGACTGTCCCTTAGGATTTCTTTTGTTACATCAAGAGAAGCAAAAAATTCCTCACCATCTGGACTCAGTTGCTTTGACAGGGATCACCTTCTATCCAGTTCTCCTATGTTGGTAAGAGATGCTTAACTGAACACCTGGAAGGACAGCATATCCTTTCTCTCAGATTCAGTTGAGAACTCTTAGCTTGCTCATAATGAGAAACTTGAGTTTCAAGTGTGTGTGTATGTATGTGCACCTCTCCCATCCCATGACAGGTGATTGTTCCTGTGTTTTGGTTTTAATTAATTCCACGTTTCCCATGAAGCAAATTTAAAAGAGTAGGCATGTTTCTGTTCAATGTTCTGTTTGTGTACTAAGAGATGGGAGAAAAACATACAAACAAAAAGGATGGGAAAAAGTCATTATATCTTCCAAGGAACAGTGAGGGAAGAATATCCCAATAAAACCTATTGGTGTGTGCTCCCAAATGGCCTCTTGCTGTAACAGAAATATCGTCCAAACCATCCAGGCCTGCACAAGTTGTTTTGGATTTTATCATGGATTAATATTTTACCTTTTCATTTTATACAGTACTAAACTTTGGAGCTTGTTTAGTATTTGTTTCATTTTTGGCATGACAGTAAACACCTGGAAGGTGGGGAAAAAGTGTTGGTTCCAAATTAAAGTTTTGTGGGTTTTTTTTTTCATGCCATAATTGCAGTCTGCAAGAGGCTCAGGGCTAACTGACTTTAGGAAAAATAAGACCAAAGATACCATCAACTTCTCAGGCTTGATATAAACATGTCTGTTCAATAGTTAGCTGTTGGTTTTCCTTTCTTTAAAAACTGAAATCCAGACATGTGGAGCTGCTTGTTTCCCACCTTGTAATCTATTCTGTGGAAAATAGAAAACAAACTTCCTGAAGTCAGCTCCTATTGGAGGCTTACATTCTAATGTCTTCCACTGCCCTGTTTACTTTGTATCCCATGAAATCAAATACTATTTCCCAGTTATGACAGAAAGAGAACAACTGAACTAATGCAGGCTTTTCCTATTTGACTCAGTAAACAAGTTACTTGATGATTATAGCAGATGTTTCTGATTTGAGCCTTTTACCTCTTTCCATGGAGTAAATGATCAAAACCTGGAGCCAAGCCCATAGATACCAGGAACGATGCATTAGCATGGCCAGCAGCCCTAGGAATTCAGCCATTATTCCCAGCAGCTTTATTTTTTGATCAACCATGCTGAAATCATGCTCCTTTCTTAAAAGCACATTCTGCCTTTCTTGCTCATGGCCTGCTGCTCTCCCCTGTCCAGAAGTTTGTTCACTTATATTTGAATGCACCTTTCCCTCAGGCCCCAGGGGGTTCACCTGTACCCCCATGATCTTTCCTGGGGACATGGACAGTGGAATTGAGCACACTGTCAGCAAGTTTGCACATGACGCCAAGCTGAGTGGCATGGTTGAAACTCTAGATGGAATGGACGCCATGCAGAGGGACCTTAGCAGGCTTGAGGAGGGGACCCATATGAACCTCAGGAAGCAAGGTCCTGTATGTGGGCCAGGACAATCTCCAGTATGAATACAAACTGGGAGATGGATGGATTGAGAACAGCCTGCAGAGAAGGCCTTGGGGAATACTGATGGACAAAATATTGGACATAAGCCAGTAATGTACACTTACAGATCAGAAATCCAACCATATCCTGGGCTGCATCAAAAGAAACATGGCCAGGAGGAGAAGTGATTCTCCACCTGTACTCTCATGAGAGCCCAACTGAAGTACTGCATCTAGCTCTGGCACCCCCAGCAGATAGATGCAAGCCTGTCAGAGCAGGGTCGAGAAAGGTCATGAAGATGAGCATGGATCACCTCTGCTGTGAGGCTAGGCAGAGAGAGTTGGGATTGTTTAGCCTAGGAAAGAGAAGGTCGCCAGAAGTCAGTCAGAGGAGAGGCACCAGTTTACATCCTTTAGACCTTTCTTGCTGGGCCGTAGTAATTGAATCACAACCTATACCTTCTGTCTTTATTGATGTTTTAGTAACAAGTGTTCAAGGAACATGAAAGCAGAGCAGATATACTCTTAATAAAGTTGTATGACTTTGAAATTCCCCCCCACACACACTGTTGTGGTTCAAATGTAGAATAGTGAGCAGTTATGGACTCAGCCTTACCTAAAGCTACTAACAGTTTTGCCCGTTGAACCAAAGAAAATGGCTTCTGGCTTTTAACATCCACCTGGTGCATTTTAGTTGTCTTCCCAAAGCAGAAAAACACTCTTCCATTTTTAAGGCTAATAACTGAACTTGACCTGAGGTTGGAATGGTTAAGGCTGCCACTGAATAATTGCACACAGTGATCTTCAGCAAAGACACTAGAAGTTTTTCTCTTCTAGTAGAGCCTTCAGGAAAAATGGCAATATATGTGTCTTAGTATCCACTGTTTACAAATTAGTACAGAATGTAAACATACTAAATTCTGGCAAGGAAACTCTTGTATGTCAAGTAGTACAAAGAGTCAGCTGCAGGGCTTTGGCTTTGTTTTGAGCTCAGGCTGATTTCAGGCAGTTCACTGCTGATCTGCTGCTGGGCTTGGCAAGCAGGGATAGATGGAATATGAAACTCAACTCTGTAAAGTGCTAAGTACTGTTTTGCAGTAAACATTTTTTTGCAGGTCTCCATTTGTTTATTAGTGATGTTTGACTGAACGGAATTCAAATTTTATTCAAGGTTATTATTCTTAAGAGAAAGTTCAGCTATTCACTGAGTTGGTGTGCCTCTAGAGGAATGATAAATAGTAACACAGATAGCTCTATGGAGCAGACTTTTATATTTACAATACTGTATAAAGACATGTATACACATTTGAAAATTGCTTCCAATTTGGAACTTCCTGGCTTCTCTGTGTGATCTGAGCAATATCTTCTCTTTTTTTTTCTGATCATCAAGCTCACGAAGCATCAGATTTCATAGTTGTTGGTTATCAGTTGCCTTGAAGGATTTCAAAAGGCATAATTTCTGTCATGTTCGTAAACTTCTGTGGCTCCTTGGAGGGTATGTGTTGGGCAAAAATAATCTAATTATATTACTCCTTCAAGGAGTATGGATAATGAAAACATACCTTTTGGTTTTTCCTTCATGAATACCTCAGTTTGGTTTTGTCCTCTTCCAGTTTATGTGTTCTTTGTTGACTTGATAGTATTACTGTAGGTGGCTTTCAAATAAATAGATTAGAGATATGAGAGACAGAGGAAATAATGCTAGTTATAAAAATAAAGAAGATAATGGAATTGTAACTCCTTTAAAGAGAATATTCTTTTTAAGGCTGTTAAAAATAGCATTATAGGTGTGCTACTAATCCTATGTATGACTAAACTAAGACAAAGAAATGCCCTAGTATATATTACCCAAACATTTTCATATTCCTTTCTTCCTTTTCCCTATTTTTCCTATGTTTTTTTTTCCTAGTTTAGGATTCATGTTTTCTAAATCACACGTGCTTAATGAAGTCCCTAATGGTATCGTGAAGCCTTGCATATTTTCCATTTCCTAAATTGTTTAATATATGACTGTGTTCTGCTCATCAGCTGTTCTTGAAATCGCGTTTAGGTTTGAACCAAATTGAATGGAAGACTTGAGGACATAAAGTTAAGAAAATCTTGGAGGGAGATCAGAACTGAGGATTTAATTGGTGGAAGAGCAATTACAAGTTCGGTCCTGCCTAGGAGTAAAAGCCAGATGGCTGATGAGGGCATATGTCTTGACCAGCCAGTCAGCATACACATTGCTCAATGTTGTTGTACCTGCCTGCAACTGCCTAAACTTGCCCCAGCATGCAAGGACTTAGGGCTGAGTTGGCAATGCTGTGAAAGGCTGAGGGAAGCACTAGTTTATATGAATACATAAGAACAGTCATAATTTTGCATCATTCAAATGTCTGGCTTTATTGATGTTTGCTAATGCAGAGATAGATCTATTTCATAGGTAATTACTTGAATGTCTCTTATGGCTTCTGTGATCATTTTGCCTAAAGTGGGGGTGACAGGAGGTCTAACAACATTATTTTCCTAATCTTGAACATTTCCGTTAGACCTCTGAGAAAAAGCTTAATTTTGTTGTTCCAACATCATGACTTCTATTACTTATAGGTGCAATGATGAATAAGTTTAAAAATTAATCCATTTCATAGATCCGTGACATGTAATGAAAGGAGCTTCTTGTGCTGCAAGTGTAACAAAAATTGATGTTGGGAGTATAATTCTGTTGAAATTAATCATACAGGATATGTTGTGAAGGATAAAGATATTTCTACAACTTTCAAATATAATGTTGGAGCCCAAAAATGTTACAAGATGCTGAAAATGAACTATTTTAAAGACAAAATGAATTAGGTCTTCTCTAACTCTGGTATGTTGGAAAAGGACAAAATAGAAACAACAGATAAAATACTAATGGTTGACATAAAAATGAGTGTAAAACTTCATTTCATAGTAAACCTTTTTTATTCTGAAATGACAGGTTAATATAATTTGGTATTCAAAACCAAAATACAGGTGCTGAGAATTCTTTTGCTTTCTGAGGAAAAATTGGCCTCTTTCAAATGCCTTCACAACTGTGTGCTGCAATATGAAATGTTGGTCTAATATATACATTAATACAATGAAAACTTAGCACAATTGTGATGTTTCTCTTGTTTTCTCAAATCTTTGGTTGCAAAATAGAACTGTATTATGGAGAAAAAATATTTGTTGACAAGGAGGTTTGTGAGTAAGAGGAGTGGATTATTACAAGCTAAAACCTGTAGAACTGTCTGCAATACTTTGAGGGGAAATTGTGCATGTTTGTGTATGTGTTCATAGCTCTCTCTGAGAAAAAATAAAAAAGTACATTGAAAGAAGCAGGGGAGGGGCAAAGAGGTATACATATGAAAAGGAAAGAAAGCATTAGGTTTCATGACTCCCCTACTTATTGTCTGTTAGAAATACTTCAAACAAAGAGTGAATATCTTTAAAGGGAGTTCTATCTCCCACTGGCAGTGAATTTTTGTAAAGAGGCTTCTTATTTTCCCTGTGGAAACATATCTGATTTTAATCACTCTGGTAAGCAATTGGTTTCTTTTATAGGCTTTAATTCAGTATGCTTTATGAGTCCAAACCTTTCTTCCTTATGTGAGTTTTGGCTGGGTGAGGGGAGAGGAATTAGTCCTTAAAATACCATGATACTTGGTTTAAGGGGATTCTAAATCATGCAATAAAAGCATTTAGAGGTTCATGCTCTTCATGGCATGCATATGTAATTCCTGTAGACATTAATGGAAATTCTTCCTATTACTCTCAAGGTCAGGGTTGTATTAAATACTGGATTGGAGCCCTTAGTGTGTCTTTGCACTTCAGTGGTATCCGTGTGACTTCAGTCAAAGCAGTTGCTGGTAGCTTTTTACCTGTGAAGGACAAAAAGCGTAAATTAAGAGGGTGAGCTGAGTACTGAATTAGGATGTGTGTAGATTTGCTTTTAGGCAGATACCCTTTAGTCACTATTGTTTATAGGAAAGTGAGAAGAGCTTATTATCATTCCCAGGGATATTCCATTACCTATAAGGTTGTTGGAGCTTCTAGGCAGGCTGTGTCAATGTAATATAAGCTGCTCTTGTAGACCTTCTGATAACAGGTGAATGTGCCTCATAATTTCTGGGAATGAATTCAGTGCTCAGCTAGGTAAACGGTAAAAATTTGATGGTTATAAGTATTATGCTTGTGAAGAGAAAAAAAAAAATAAAATCCAGTACCTGGTGTAATGAAAACATTTATTTGGGACTTGAATTGTGTGTTTTAGACGAGAAACATACAGTGCAGTCAAGGCCAGTGCTCTCAAACAAAACCATGAACAATTTATCCCAGATTTCTAGAGTAACAAAGCAATGTGGGAGACCTGCAGTTGTTGATATTCAGACTGAACTTATTTATGTTACCTAAATACATTTTTGAAATACATTGCTTACTGTTGACTGGAATTACCAATTATACCCATGCTGCTGAAGATGACCTTTATTATGTAACAGAAAGCTATTGTACATTGCATTGTTTCCCTTGGGCTACTGAGACTAACACCACAATCCATAATGTAATGCAGAGAATATACTTATGCAGTCAAAGCACTTCTAGAGGCAGAGAATCAAAAGCAGTGCAGTTTTGGTGACAATGCTTCAATTTATCGCTGGTCTTCCTGGAAAAAGTCATGTATGCTCTCACCCCCTCAAACCTTCCAGCAAAATAAATTCTAACAAAATCAAAATTGCATTTCATAGTTTATTTCTCTTTTTTATTGCACTTCAGCAGTTTTAGTAAAGGAGAAATAAGCTTATTTTAGCAAGAAACAGAGTGCATCCCAGCAGCCAGTTAGGAAACCTGGGTAGAATGCTATCATTAGTCATATTAGTATAATTCACCACAACACATTACTCAGGCTGGAAGGTAAACTTGTAGAATTAAATAAACCCCATCCTTCTGCCCCCTTGTATTATAGCATCCTTACAGTAACTGTCAAAAGGATTTTGAAGAAAAGTTCAGGCATGAGGCAGTATGAAGGAGTAAGTGTTCAGCTTCACAGGATGTATCTAATTGTTTTCTGCTGGTGAAGCTCTTGATGCTGAAGACTGTACCGACAGTATCACCATTGAAGTTGTCAGGAGTTTTGTCTGCATAAGATCAAGATAAATCTATACCTCGATTTTTGAATCCTGTCTGTAGGAGTTAAGATACTGCCATCAATGACAGTATGAAAGTTGCACTGTACCTTCAGGAAGATTCAACATTCTTAATCCAATCTAGTTATTGGAATTTGCCAATATTTCACATTTAAAATCAGATCTATAATCCAGTAAATACAGGAGCAGCAAACATATTTGGATTGAACTTCTATGCTACCCACAGAAGAATCTGAATGTTTTCAGATTTTGTGCAGAGCAGCAGGGATGATTTCTGTGAACAGTGCCAAATGGCAGTAAGTAATTTTAACCCTTGCATTTCTCTTAGAGAACAGTTAAGTGTGTTTTGAAACATCCCATCTTAGTGATTCACATTCAGTGTAGATGACATAGATAAGATTAGTGAGTATTGGATAAGGTCCTGAAGCATGACAGATTCTGCCTGAATGTGTGCAATGTGCTTTTACATGTTTAAGCATTTTACTTTGTATGCCAGATTCGGCTGCTTGCATTGCATTTGTGCTGGACACATATTTTAAAGCCTTGATTATATACAGGAAAGCTAGCAAATAAATAAATTTTCTGTGGTTCAGCTACAGCAGAAGCAGCAGTAAACTGCTTCTGTACTGGAGCTGTTGACTCCTGACAATGCTTGTAAGTACTGAGCCATCAAAATATTCTGAGCACAATAAATGCAGATTGTCAGGACAAATGATACAGTGCTTTAAATGTCAGTTGAAGAGAACATTGCTTATACCTTTTGTTGTAATGTTATCATGACAATCTGGGAGATGCATTTATGTACAGTGAATTAATTTTTCTTAGCGTTAGGAATTCTGTGCATCAATGTCAGACTGCAAACTGAAATTTGAGTGTGCATTTTGTTTTCTGGCATGCCTTTCTTCTGATTTCATACTGAGATAAATTCGCAGGAGGTGCCAGAACAAAGTCTTGTACCTGCTACAGAGCTAATGATAGTGGATAGTTTAATTTTACCTGTTTATTCAAATGAAATATGCTTTGGATAAAAGATGGGTATTGGCCTTTTTAGTTTCTAAAAAGTAACTACCCTTTACTCTTTATCTTACTAGCATATAGTAAAATTTCAGGTCTGAACTTGAAAATCAAGGTAAGCAAATGGTGTATCACCTGTCAGGAAGCTGTGAATCTAGAGAATTTTTGATCAGTATTGGCAAGTCAACTGGAAAGTTTTCACAGTCATGTTTTAATAGGAAAATAAAAATGTGGTTAGATGTATGTGCATGCTATTTTTATCTTAGTTTGATTAGTGTAGGTAACACTTTCTCTGGACATTACTGAAAGACCAGTTTGTGCTAGTGGTCAGAATTCATTGCACAGGCACTGGAGAGGTGCTGCTGTGTACTGGTGAATAAGACTTCTTGTGATACTTTCTGTTTGATATTGACAGTGTTGTTGTGTGCTAATCTATCTTTCAGCTACCCTTTTATTTCTCTCCATTGTTGTGGCTACAGAGATTACCTGAATTCCCTTATAGGAGAGGGATCCAGTGCTTTGTAGAGTGAACTTTACACAGAGTTAAGGGCTCTGACTTAAAGGACTAGCATTCAGAGGACCATCAAAAGTAGTATGTGACCTGATGCAAGGAAATGCCTTTGTAATTTTGCAAATCTTCTGACCTGACGTTTTGGGATTTGCTGCTGACTTCTGTGCTTAATTGTTTTCATTGATGCATACCTCCAGAAATGTTTGTAAGAGACAGCTTTGGACAGTTAAGTGCCTGAGCAGTGAAGGTGGTTGGGTCTTGGTATTCTTGTGGATCTTTGACAGATGGAGAGCCTGTGTCTAGGAAGGCACCTGGGAATCAAAGGCAGCAGAGAGATTGCAGCCTGTTGAGTTTCGTAGAAAGTAATTATACATGAGCCTGATAACAAGGTAGTAACACTGGTAATGCTCATCACAAATACATTTGCAAGCTTCTTGGTGTGGTTTTGGGAGAAGAAAAATCATTGTGCTCTGATAGATTTTTTTCCTTGCTTTTTTTAAAGAAAGGTCAAACAGTCTGAAAATACTTACTGCACCAATGTTCAGAGAAGTGGAACAGCATGTTAAAGTGAAAATGTAGGAGAGAATTTTTAATAGAAATCACTGAGTTTTTTGGTCATAGGAATCCCAGAGTGGGGAAAGGGGAGGGAAGGGAACATCAAATGGACTAAATTATCCTATCCTGTGACATACATGGAAGAAAACTAAAATATTCTGGTTGTTTTAAATTCCTGTCATTGTTCCTTTTTAAGGTATTGATTAGATTAAAACATCTGTGGTTGTTATGTAAGAGAGCTAGAGAAACTGTCCATTAGGGAACATGCTGTTGAACAACAGAAGTGGTCTGTCTAATGAATAATTGAAATACACATTCCTGACTTGTAGAATGACCTTTGATTGGAGGCCTGCAAAAACTCTAAATGACAGAATCGTACATGTTCTTATAATATAGTTCTTAGGTCATGTGACTTGCCTGTGACTGTGTCCTGGGTTCAGGCTGAACCCAGGACAGACTGTTATTGCTTGTGTATTTTAAGATGTGCTTATTGTGATGTGATTATGGGGTCTCAGTTTCTCAGTTTTGCATTTCAGTTTTAACCCCTTCAGCTTTTATTCTGACTGCTGATCCATAAGCAGGCTCTGTTCAAGCTTCCTGGCTCTTATAATGAGGAAACTGGCAGATTGGCATCACCTGGATCAGATGATGAAAAGATCCAGCCGGACTCTAGTTTTTCTCACTGCTGGTTCAGTGCTGTTCCCATCCCTCAAAGGAGGATGTCTCCTTTTAGCTTTCTATTTCAAAAAGTTTTCTGTATATGTAGTTAAGCTGTCATTCGCTTTCTTGTGCAACTAATGACTCTTAAGCTGTTCAGAGAGGAGCTATGCATAGCAGTGAGAAAAATGCAGATTCTTCTTTCAACAGACTCAGGGAAATGCAACTTTACTGCTGAGGGGTTTTAAAATAATAGGAAATAGTGTGAATTTTAAAATGGGGAAAGAATCCCACAGTAAAGTGTTTGCACCTCAGGTTATGGCTGGCCTTTTAAGGCAGTATACCAGACCTACCTGTGTGTAAGGACCTTCAGGGTCTGTTTTAAATATATCAAGATGTGAGAGTTTTTTATGCTACTGTGGTTGTGTCTCAGAGGCTCCTTCTGAGTCTAGCATGCCTTAGAAATGTGAAACGCTCTAAGCAGGAATTTTTTAAGACAGTGTGGTAAGATATGCTATCCTTTTCCATCTCTCACCTCTCCCCCACCCCTTTTTTTTTTTAATTGGAACAGTCAGTTGCTTTATTATTCTTCTACTTAACCAAATATTGATCCTGAGTAATTCTCTAAAGACACAACAACCTACCTACATTTTCAAAATGGAATTGTCATTTAATGAATTCTGAATCTTTTATCTTTGAACAACAGTGGAATTCAATGGTCATGCATGAAGTATACATTTACTTTGGATAAAATCCAATAAGGGTTCTTTTCAGTAAAAGAGTGCATTTCAAATGTTGGCTACTATGCTGAAGACCAGTGTGTCTTGAAGACACACATAATGCTAAGCAGTTTCATGTAGTAGAGTGAAAGAAGCTCTACAAGTTTCAGAATTTTCAAAGCCATCATCCATTTCCTCTGACAAGAAAGTGGGTTTTAATAACACAAGTATATTCACTAAGGGGGATTGGGGTTTGAAATGGTCCAGAAGGAGAACTTGAGTTTTTATTTATTTGAGGTAAACTCTTTTCAATTCCTTTGTATTTACTATAGAAGCTGAAGAATGCAAAACATGTTTGATGCATATAAAATGTAGGTATATGCCTCTGTATTTGTCCATGTATTTTGAAAGACTGACTAAAAATTAGGAAGGATAAGCACATAAAAAAGTGGTGGCAGCAAGACTTTTTAAAATTTATTTATGTTGCAGTAAAACTGTCATTGTCCTCCAGACGTTATGAGTGTGTTTAAACTATTTATTTCTGAACTATCTTTCTGGAAGGAGAAAAGAGCATGATACGCTTCAGTTACCAGATGTTATTTCAAATGTATGTTTCCACATTAGCTAATCATTTAGGCTCTGCATGATCAGTGGAGAGTAAGAGAAACCTCCAATTGAAGATGATTATCTCTCTTTGGTAGGTATTTAAAGATAGGTAAGTTAGGTGAGATGGATTCTGCCCAAATACTAGAAGTGATCAAACAAGGTCTATGGGTAGTAATATTTGTTTAGTCCTTTATAAAAACTACTTTTTACTCTTACACTTGTAGTATGCCATTGGAGTTGGAAGCTTGCAAGAAAACAGAAATGGTGTCTTTGTGTTTGAAATAAATTAATCTCATGTGATTTAGGCCTAAGCTAGTATTTGAAATAAACCAGGATGCTGAGTAAATTTCAAACCTGTTGGTTTATGCTCTTTAAGACATGCAGTAAAAATATTTAACTGTTTCACTAGCGCAGACACTTAGATGCTCAGAAACTTTTTCTGTAGAAATGTCTATTTTAAATTACAAAATGGTTATCCCTTTTTATTTTAAGACTTATTCTTTACCTGTCTTTTTATATGTGTTTGGGAAATGTTTTGATGTTGTGATTTAGAAAAATACCTGAGATTGTTATGCCTCATATGTATGCAGTGTCATACTGATAAAACTGGCTATTAATTTTACACTTCTTTCTAAGTAGAAATGACTACCTCTGTAAGTCTGGAAGTGCCTGTAATGTTACAAAATCAAGCAATTACTCTGCCTTCAAGCCCTTCTTTCATTGAGGTAGGGATAGTATTCAGATTTTCCTATCAGAAATAGACAAGTTAAACATTCTCTTGCTGTACTTGTCAGGGTCATACTAAGAGCACTGTGCCTTGCCATTTTCCCATCTGCCATACTGGATGGATGCTGGAGGCTAAAGGAAGCAAGCCCAATGAATACTATCTTCCAGTTTTCTTGGGCTGTCCTGCCAGTTCCTGGAGGATATAAGTTGACTTTGTGTACAGTGAAGGGGCATTTGTTCTCACTCGGTAATTAAAGCTGAAGGGGTTTTTATAGGAATAAAGAGCAGGATGACTTACGACAGATGCAGGGCATTTACAACATATTTAGAATTGAACTGTCAAATATCAAGCTGTTTCAAGCGTTATTTTTATGGTAGAGGGCCTTTTTATTGGTGAGTCAGTTTATGGATCACTTAAATCCTTGATCAGTTGTGTACATGTCCTGGGTTCAGCAGTAGCAGTCATGTTTCTCCTTTGTGGTAGCTGGTGCAGTGCTGTGTTTTGACTTCCAGCCTGGGAACAGTGTTGGTGATACCGATGTTTTCAGTTGTTGCTAAGTGATGTTTACCTTGACGAAGGACTTTGTGAGGCTCATGCTCTGCCAGGGAGGAGGGGAAGCCGTGAGGAAGCAGAGACGGGGCACCTGACCCAGGCTAGCCAAGGAGGTATTCCATACCACAGAACATCATGCCCAGGGTGGGGGGTAACTGGGAGTTACCTGGAAGGACACGGGCTTCCGGGTGGGACTCGTTTCTTGGCCAGTGGTATCGTATTCTCTTCCCTTGTTATTTTCTCTTATCATTGTTGTAGTTGGTAGTAGTGGTGGTGATTTGTGTTGTACATTGGTTGCTGGACTGTTCTTGTCTCAACCCGTAGGAGTTGCACTCTTTCGATCCTCTTCCCTGTTCCTCCGGGAGCGGGGAAGGGGAGAGCCCTGGGCGGGGGGGGGGCCTCGATTGCTCTCAGCCCAGCAGCACTCACTGGGAGTGAGTGAACAAGCTGTCTGGCTAGGGTTTAAACCATGACAGTGCATTACATCTTTAACAAATTTAACTATGACTGTTGAGTTGTTGCCTATATTTTAGCTAACTGTAAAGAGCTCATTTTTTATCATTGGTTTCTGAAGAACATGAAGGTCTGACGTTTGAGAATCTGAAAAAAAATGCCATTTAGTAAGCATCAGAGGAAGCTTCCTGGATATACTTAGGACAGATGAATTTTATTAACTTAGTTTCCCCTAAATGCTAATCTAAAATGCAGCCTTCAGATAAGGTAAGACTCTGTTTCTTTCAGATACCCAGCTTCACCATGTGGAAGAGCTAGACATTAGGTCCACCTGTTCTAAGATTCATTGTACTGATTTAGTGACCTTAATTTCATTGCTAAACTATTAATTGATAAAATATTTGAAAGCCTATGCTTCTCGAACCTTTTTCATGTCTAGCACAGATATACAATGTGCTTTCACATACATGTTGTTAGACAAAAAATGACACTCCCTCCTTCCTTCTTATAATTCCTGAATGCATCTCAATTCATTGAAGATAGGCTGGAAAATGGTGAAGTTTTTATAATCTTATATTATACTTTTGACAGTTTAGGAGAAATTAATGAAGTAAATGTGCAATAAACTGCAGGAGACCATGAAAAATCAACAGTGTTAAGGATGACCGGGGGAAAAAATGGATCATATACATCAAATTTGCAATGCCCTGAAAATAAGGAGCAACTTTAAATCAGTTTCACAAGCAAGCATTCTCAAAGCACTTCAAAATAGTATAAAGCAGCTGAAGTTTTGATATAGCCTTAAATAAAAGCTCAAAAAATAAAGAAAAATATGTTTTGCTGTCTTTGCCTGCGTCACTGGCTATAATGGCTGCCTGGTGCAGCTCCTCAAAAGTTGATGTCAGTGTTGCTGCATTCAGCTTGAACAGCTAAAACATGGGATGTTTTATGTTCCAGTGTCTCATGAGCGCTGAGACACTGGAACAAGCTTTTCCAGAGAAGTTGTAGCTGCCCCACCCCTGGAAGTGTTCAAGGCCAGGTTCCATGGGGCTTTGAGCAACTTGGTCTAGTGGAAGGTGTCCCTGCCCATGGCAGGGGGTTGAAACTAGGTGACTTTAAGGTCCAACTCAAACCATTCTATGACTGTTTTGCTTATAAGAATGTGCAAAAAAACATGGTCTTAAGCACTCACAGAAGTCCCCTTTCCCCCATGAAATACAGTGTGCCCTCATGGGCCACATCCTGCTGGGGCACACAAGCAGATTTCTGGTATGGCACCTCTTGGATGAGGAAAAATGCCATGTTTGTAGCTAATCCAAAGGCTGCTCTGAGTTGCTGATGAAGGAATGTGTTTCTCCTCCTTTTCTGTTGTGTTCTATTCGTGGTATACTGTTCACATGGCAGGCTAATATATGTATTCTGGTAAAGTAGCATACAGATTTTGACATATCTGACACACTGCTTTACCTCTTCAGTCACATTACTTGTCAGTATTTATTTCTACCTTCTTTCTTGGTAAATTTATTAGAATAATACATACTAAAAGCAGTAACCAATCTGTTAGTGAATAGTGCTGCATAAAATAAAACTGACTCAAAGCTGAGGTAAAACTTAATAATCCTTTGTTGGCTCATTATGCCAACATGAAAGACCAGTTCTAAGAGCTCAGGCTGACTATAGAAATTTTGTCATTTAGTTGATATTAAAAATTGTTTCAGTCTCCTCCAGATAGCAAACGCTGAGAGGATTTTAGCAAATTTTAAATTATTGCCGTCAGCTACAAATGAGCGTCAGTATGAAGGGTTGTTTTCTGAGATGCGCCTCAGTTGATAGACAGACTGTTGATTAACTTCTGTTATATGGCTACATACATCCAAATACCTTATTTCAACTGTATTATTTACTGAAACCTAGTAGTATACTTACAGGAGTTGCTTTTATCACAGTAGTCAGTATATGAGACTGTGATTAACAAAAGAATCCTGCCCATTTCAGGAAAATGAGGGGGAGAAAAGGGCACAAAATTTAGCACAAAATTAGAAATGTTCAGTGGGAAAACAGGTGCTTTAATAAAATATTAATTTAAAAAACAAACTAAATCGTATTTGAGCAGTGATCTGTTCAGTGTGGTTATCTGGCAAATAAAATGTATTTTCATATATTTTAACTACTTGGAAACGTCAGGATTGCATGAAAGAGATCTTACTTTGGCTCTCTGTTTAACACCATGGCTGATCAATGTGAGTGCAAAAGAGAAGCATTCACTGGAGTGTAATTGGGTTGAGGTTTTTGTGAAGATTTGCAGCCTAGTGAAATGCTGCTGCATCCCAAATAGCATTTCGGTGGGATTTTAACAACTGTAAAGATTTTATCGTAATAATTAAAACAAGGTATAGCCAAGGTATAACTCTGTTCAAGCGTGTACAGAAACTGTTGTTCCTGTTGCTCAGATAAAATGTGCAATTTGACTTGGGTAATTGTTTACATGACTCAGAATAAAGCAAGCAGAATGCTGCAGTAATATCTGTATTGATTATTGTTTTGGGAGTCCTGATCTGGGTAAGGTCGTACTTATGCTCCATGTGTGAGACTTAAGATGAAGTAGCTACAATAATAACACTTACTGTGCTGTGTTATCACTTGTATTAAAAAAGAAAAAAAAAAAAAAAGCTGGAAGGCCTGTTTCATCAGGATGATGAAGTACCCATGCATGAATAAAACCAAAGTAAGCACTGATCACTCTCTCGCAGAAGCTGTTCTCTACTTTTGTGTTGCAGTACCATGTATCAGGTTTTATGTGGTTTGCTTTTCACATGCTACCCCTCCTCTGCTATATGCAGTATCACAGCCTTGCTGTTGTGAGTAGCTCCATAAGGGTGTGTTGTACTTTGCAAGATGTGTTTCATGGAAAAGAATTTGATAAATAATATTATACTGAGCTTATAGTGCAAGTTGAAAAGTCTGCAGAAAACTAAGCTCTTCCTTCCTGCTTTGATGTTTTCCTAGTTACTGAGGTTTTGCTTGTTGGTTTTATTATTTACCTTGCTTGTTGCCTTTGTTCAATAAAACATTGTAATCAGCCAGATCAAGAGATAAATCTATAAAGGGTGTATCTGAAAGTTTGTCATTGCATAATAGAACCTGAAACGCAGGCAATGACCTCTCTTATATGCAAGAGCTGCATTTTTACAAAAAAAAAGGGTACCTTGCAATGGTTTAGACAGATTTTATGTAGTTTTACTGTAAATCTTAATTTCTTCTTAATTCTTAATTAATTTTTTCTTAATTAAATCTTAATTCAAAGAAGAGGTGATTATCTCCTTTTTTTGTGAGGGTAGTGTTTGTACTGTCCATGTGCTGATGCTTGTGAGTGTCGCAATGTCAGACATTGGAAAACAGAGCAGTGAATTACACTTCTTCTAATTCTTCACTTGTGAAGATAATTTCTCATTAGTGTATGTAGTCTTGGTGAGTCTTAATATTTACATTAGATTCCTGTGGCACTCTGGTACTGTGGAATACCTTTTCAAACTGTCAATAAATACTAATAGATGTAAATAGAACCTGGCATTTTATCTATTTGAAGGCTTCATTAACAATACCTGTTTCTACCATGTACTTGAATGTTTATTAGTACACCTCGCTTCTTTCTGCTTGGAAGCATTTATATCTGAATACCAGAAGCACTCACAGCTGAATCCCAGAGTTTTGCATGAGCAGCTCTTTCCATCCTGTGTGCTATCAGGTTGTAGCCAAGTGGGATTTTTGTTGATTTATCCATTTCTAGCTTTGTTAACTACATTGTGTGTTGCATGAAACCTTGTGTAGAAGTAACTTCCACCAGTATATGTTTAGATACTCATTGAAACATGGTCTTCAAAACAGGAACATGCCAGAGTCCTGTGTTTTAGAGTTCACTGAATGAGAGAACGGTTGAGGTTGAAAGGGAGCTCTGGACATCGTCTGACCTGCTAAAGCAGGGCCACCTACAGCCACCATATGCAGGACCGTGTGCAGATGGTTTCTAACTCAAAGGTGGGAGACTCCAGAACCTCCCTGGGTGATCTATGCCAGTGCTTAGTCATCCTCATAGTGAAAAAAAGGGTTTACTGATGTTCAGATGGAACCTCCTGTGTTTCAGTATGCCAGTTGCCTCTTGTACTGTCACTGGGCATGAGTGAGAAAAGCCTGGCTCTCATCTTTATTAACCTCTCTAAAAGTATTTGTATTCATTGAGATTCTCCCTGAGCCTTCTCTTCTCCAGGCTGATCTGTTCCAGTTTTCTTAGCCTTCCCCCACAGGAGATGTACTCTAGTCCCTTAATCTTAATGGCCCTTCAGTGGACTCTCTTAAGTATAGTCATGTCTCTATTGCAGTGGGGAGCCCAGAACTAGACCCAACACTACTGGTGTGGCCTTACCACCAGTGCCGAGTAGAAGGGAAGGATCACCTCTATGTGTGGCCCCTTCACCTGCTCGCAACACTTGTCCAAATGCAGCCCAGGAGATCATTAGCCTTGTTTGCTGCAAGGGCACATTGCTAGCTCATGTTCAACTAAGTGACCATCAGAACTTTCAGGGCAAAGCTGCTTTCCAGTTGCATGACTGCCAGCCATATGCTGGTGCCTGGGGTTGCTTCTCCCCAGGGGCAGGACTTTGTACTTGCCTTATACAACTTCACAAAACCTAAAAAAATAGCTGCCTGCTTATACCAAGTGTCATGATTCTGTCTGTGGGCAACTGTTAACGGATTATGAACACAGTTTTCACTCAGATTTTAATTTTTGGACACAGGTAGGACACAGGTAGGAAAAAATTGGAAAGTGCTTCAAGGAACTTACAGGTAACCCTTAAAGTTCAAAATAATAGGAGTAATTTTGATAAAGAACAGATGCAGGATGATTGTTAACGCTGGGTTTTTTGTTATAACAGATGGATTTTGAAGTCAGCAGGGAGTGTGGGGCTGCTGGCACATTTTCTTTGTCAGGCAATTTGGAATTAAAGCCTAGATGATGTTTGGCCAGTATGAGACTGTCCAGGGACATTCACATGAATAAAAACCTTGTTTTATTGTTTTATTTTCTGTTTTATCCTGGTTGGTCAAGGGAGAAAGAAAATATCATAATCCAATGATTTGAGGTATGGAAACATAAATTACTTATAGAAGAGATAAGAAAAGAAAGCAAAATAACCTGGTCATGAATTTTTACTCTTCAAGAACGCTATCACTGTATATCAGTGAGAAACTGCTTGCTGATTATAAGAAACACTGGACTGAGTCAAATAACTAGTGTGGTGCATTGTGTAATTGACTGTAAAATACTCCAGCTGCAGTTTGTGCCCTTGCCTGTTTGGATGCAAGGTTCAAAGTAGAAAGAATTGGTAGAAACATCTCTATACGGAAGATTAAAACTAAAGTTCTTTGAGTTCCATGTAAAGATAATTTGATTACAGAGTTTACTGTAGCAGTTAAGGGTAAAAAAATCAATTATCTAAATTCTACAAATATGCAAGAGTAGAAAAAATCAATTTTTTTGTCTTGGATGCATTCCCCTGTTGGAAATTTAATTGACAAGACACTCTTGTGAGCACGGTTTAATATACCTTGGAAAAAAATTTTGACAGTGAGGTTTCATAAAATCGGATGTTAATTCTATTATTAAAGATATTAATGTCTCTAAAGCTTTTAAAAATTCATGGAGACCAATTTAAATATTTAATTTTGTGACATTGACAAATTCATATTATGAAAGTGCACAAAGCTATTTATTTCTTATAAATAAGGAACTTGTTCACACATAAGACTCTAAAGCTCACTGTCTCTGAAGAAAGAGAGATTGTACAGGATGTAAGGGTTAGAAAGAAATAAATAAAATTGAAATTACTGAACTTTTTGTTCTAAATGTAGTGAATACTAAGTGTCCTAATGAAACATATTTTATCATAGTTTCGCCTGACTTTAGACAACCTTATCTTTGTCATGCACACTTTATTTTTTAGTATGATTGCTACTCTGATAATCACACTAGTGCAGTATCTGATAATCTAACACTGGGGTGGCTTCTTGCCATTTGCAAAAATTGACTTTGTGTCTACAACAGTGACTCGAGCTGATTCTTCCCATTTTCTTTGCCAGTCAAGGAAAAATGGTACCCCTGGCAATATTGCCCTTTGAAATTTATCTTTTTTCAGTGAAAAGTATCTTATTCCTCAGGCCTTTGTTGCAGTCATTGTCAGTCACTATGAATCTTTCCTCCCCCTATATGTCTGGTCAGAATGAAAAAGCTTGTTCTGTGTTGCTCTTTTTAACCATGACTAGTCAGATTCCTATAAGGATTTTTATATCTCTTAGGGCTGCTGCTGTTTGCTCTAGGCAATTCCAGGTTCCATGTTGGAATCTAGTGGCAGACTTTTCTATTAGCTCTTTGTGGCTATGGAATATTGTCAGAAAGAGCTGTAGCTAGTAGGACATGTATGTTATGTACTTTCCTAGATGCATGGAAGGACAGTGATGCACTTGAATGCTTGCAACTAGGCTTCACCTTCTTTCTTTTTATTGCCTAATGTGAGGAATCCTAAAAAGAGTGATGACTTCTTTTTTTCACTCAGTTGAACTCTGATACACCTCAGAAATTTCTCTCCTGAGACTGCAGAAAGGCCAGTGGAAGAGACCAGCCAGGCCAACATACAGTTGTTACTGTGTCCTAGGCAAGACAAAATATTACTAGTTTTCTTTTTCATTGACTACCTGCAGATGAATGGGTGTTTTCTTGGATTGCCTGTGTTTTGGGAGCTCAGAATCAATATATTCTGGGGAGAAAAAGCACACTATATCTTGATTTTTCTCATCGAGAAAGTTGAATGCAGGCCTAGCAAATCTTGTCTAAAATTCTGCACACTTTAAATTGCAATATTGATATAAATGGTATATGGCAATAGGTTTCCTGGGCAGATCTGGTAGTAGTAGTGGGCAGGCCCTGTAGATGATATTACATAGGTAACAGCATTACAAAATGAACATAAATTACTGTATTCACTAAAGAATTCCAATTAAAAACCATTGTGCAATAACAATCAGATTCAATAGCTCAAATTGCTGCATAGATAAAAACTTGCAATTTTGGTGCCATATATGGAAATTTTTTCTGTGTATTACTAGAAACTCTCTGTAATCTGAAAGGAAAATACACAATGCTTGGATTAGTTGTGGTTGCAGTGGTAGCAGTCTCTGATTGAGTGTTCATTTTAGCTGTTTGAAGATTATCTTCCCAAGGGACCTAAAAGTTGTTTGAAAAATTATTTCTAACTGAAATGTCATACGTAACCTACTAGCCTAGGAGCATGTGTGATAATTATGTTTCCATGAAAAAATGGATAAAAGTACAACATTTCTAATTTATGTTAATCTTTGCCTTCAAGTAAATCCCATACAACATCAATTCACAAATAACTTTCTCTAATAGCTTTTGACAGTTTTGTAACATTGGAATGTTTTGGGTTTTTTTTGAAGAATGGAGAGAGGAGGCAGTAAATTATGTTTAACTGAGGAAATTCATAGTTTCTTTTCTAATGATACTTCTCTGCAATTTGTTAATGTGGGATTTCTGTAAGTAGTTACATTCTAACAGGTAATCAAGTAGCTTTTTTGAATGATGTAGACACAAATATATGTTGCATTATATATGCTTTTATATACTTTAAATATGTGCATCTACAGCTGAACTGCTGAAACAACTGAAATGTTTCTGCATATGTGTTCCAGAGTTCAAGGATTCCAGGTGAGAGAGAAACAGGAGACAAATAGAGAACTCTCCACTAGCTTAGTAATATAGGAAAATATAGAGAATCTAACAGGTACAGTAAAGTGTATTTCTGAAGAGTGTATATCTTACCAACCCCAAAGACCCTGTGAAGATGATCAGGAAACCAGCTCCGAGAATCATCATCACAGTGTGAGGTGGCAGGCTCAAGCTTAGCGAGCGTCCCCACAGAGCCAACTTTGACCTGGGTGATATGAGATTCTACCTCCCCCACATTGCATAAGGCTTGAGCTTTTATACTGACAAAATTGCACATTCATTCTGACTCAGGGAGCCAGCCTAGTTCGGAAGAAGTAGCCAGCAATACCTAGAAAGGTCTCCAGGGGTCGAGACTTTTCCACGGAGTTCTGAAGTGGAACTTTCCAGGTAGGAACCAAAGCTGGATTTTCCGGGGAGCAGCCAAAACAGGACTCTCCAGGGAGGAGCCAAAATGGACAAACGGTACTTTTCTATCTTTGTGTGTTTCACCACGGACCATTATTTATTGTGCCTGACACATGCCACCCCGTGGTCTGTGGTTGGAACAAACAAATATTTTACCATCCATACTACAGTTTTATATACTATACTGTCTATAAGGGAACAGATTAGCACTAAAAGACAAGGAACAAAAACATAAAATACATAAAAACCCAATACCTATTACTGCTAATAATACAACAGCTTTTCAGAGCTAGTCCCATACCCACCACATCCATCTCTGAGCAGGGTTTCACATGTTTTTTTTCTGCTAGCTGGTTAGAGAGGGTCTTCAACTTTTGTATTTATGCATGTATCGAACTGGAGTGGTTACTTCAATTCATGCAACATAACTTGTCAAATTCTTCACCCACATGCTCATGTATGTATTGTAAACACCATGTATTTAAAAGTATGTGTATACAACACAATATAAATATGTGCATACTTAAGCCAAAGTATGGAAAAACTACTGGCAAAGTGATATGGATTTTGGTGCAAACAGGCTTTGAAACAGTTGCATAGAACTTAGATTCAGACACACAGTGATTGTCTGAGAATATAATTATACAAGGTCTCATTCTGTAAGTGTTTGAGCTTTGTATTTCTATATCATTGTTATTCTCATACAAAGAATAGACTAAGTTGCTATTCATAAATTATATAGACAGCCTTGACTCATCCAGTGTGCTGTATTTTTTGATAGACAGTAGGTTAAATACAGCTTATTTAACCCTCAATCAAATCTATTTGGATGCAACACTGAAAACAGGTTTTTTTCAGTATTTTTAATCATTTCTTGCTTTATCCTTTTATATAGGATTGTACATTGAATGCAAAAAATCTTCCAACACTTGAATTTATCCTAATTACATGAATGAATGACCTAAGTCATGGTGTGGAGTTTTTTTGTAATATTTAATGGCCTGTGTAATCACTGGCGTACAATATGGAGAGGGACTTCAGTATGAAAGTAACTACTGACTCTCAAAGGGCTAAAGGTCTATGTTTTGTATTGTGTTGGCCGAGGTGTGTTTTGAACCACCCTCATATCTGTTAAGGGGGCCGCATAGTGGGACATAAGCTATGAAGAAGGTTTCTGGAGTGTATTGATGACACTAGTGATGAAGAAGCTGATGGGGGAAGATGCTAGAGCTGCTACTTAAAAACAAGGAAGAACTGCTTGAGGATGTGGAGATTGGAGCAGTCTTGCTGCAGTGACCATAGATGATAGAGTTTGGTATACTAAAGAGCCTGATGAATCCAATAGGTCTGTATGATGGGCTGACTTGACTCGGTGGATGAGGGGAGCTGTGGATATTGCTGGTTTCAGCAATAGTTTTGGCACTGTCTCCCATCACAATTAGCAAACTGATGGAGTGTGGACTTAAGGGAAGAGTAACCTGTTGTCTGAGCACAGGCTTGGAGTGGACAGACTAGAAAGCAGTTTGGAAACGGAGGTATGGTAGGGGCACGGGGTAGTGGTGGTGATATCCTGGTGGACCCCAGGTTGCCGTGGGCAACGAATGCTCCCGTGTGGCAAAAAAAGGTTATTATTCCTAAATGCTTTCTAACTACAGTCTTTGTTGCTGTGCTGGCTCTATCAAAGATTGGAATAATTTTCTTTATCGTAAGTTTCTTCTGAGGACAGATACATTCACATCCTGAAGTATTCAGGTGTGGTATGAATGGCATCCATGGAAGTACTTCAAATAAGGCAGTGTTTTTTTTGCTGTATTTGATTACAAGTTCTGTATTACTGTATTGTCAACTTAGATTTTTGTATACTTGAAAGAGGAATCTGTTATGAATTATTAACATATGTAAAAATTTTAATGCGTTGGTATAATTACATAATAGCTGTCATAATACATAATACAATATTCTAATCTTTGAATATTTCAAAATAATTCAATCAATAATTATAAAGGGTGTTTTTGCTGTTGTGTTGCAATTGTGTTTAATAACGTGTCATGCATTGCACCAATTTTCTCTATGAATATTTTTTTGTAATCAGGGCTAAACCATATATTGATTCTTTTTCTCAGTTAAGCTTTTTCTGTTGCATTTACTAGGAAGGGGAGAGCCCTGGGTTTTTTTGTTTTTCTTAACAGAGGGAGAAATTACTGATTCTGTATGTTAGTTTAGCTCTGTGACATAGCAAAACTCCCTACATGGATCATTGAAGAACAATGTAGATGAGGTACTGAACGTGTGAATTTAGAGAGTAAATGGCTGATATATCTGTGTAAGTACAGAACAGTGGCATTTCAACTGCCGAGGCTACTTAGCTACTCAGTATATTGGCCAAATGTTTTTGAAGTGATGCCATTCTGTACACAGAAGAGCTGTGCACAGAGCTACTCTCATGTATGGTCTGGTGGTGTTCTGTATTTCTGTCCATGGTCTGTCATAAAGAAATAAGGGATAATAGTCACAAAATGCAGGGGCAGTCTCTGGTAGGAGTATTAAGAGATGCATGGTTTTGAGGCTCTGTAGAAGGAGAGATCTGAAGATTAATTCTTACCTGTTATTTCACCTTTACATTGTTTTTAATGTTTTAATATGTAGGCGTTAGATGGAGGAGGAACAGAAAGATTCTCAGCGCTAGAACAGGCATCTGTAATAGGCCTGTATCTTCCAAAAAGCCATGGTTATAATTTGCACTTGCCATTGTGAGGAACAGTAATCAGTTACTACGTAAAGAAACACAAAGGAAAAGTAGGCAATATACTTTTGATATTTTAGTGAGAAAAGCTTCTGGCACAATCTATCCTTTGATGAGAATAATGGTATCCTAGAAGATATTTATATTTATATTTTAGAGATCAGTGAGACAAAAAGGCGATTAGCAAATATTTCCAAGGTGTTTCACTAACACTTTTAAAAGTTTGTTTTGCTAAATTCCAGAAACCATCAGCAGAAGTTGTTGGTTTATCCTAGTAAATTTTCAAAGAGGGTTTTGTTTTTCTAATTAAGAATAATAAGTAGGTATATTTAATTTATCTTCTCTGGGATGTTCTGTTTGTCAAGTGTGGAGGTCTTTATCTGCATTTAAATATTGCATGCGTAAGTGGATATTTTCAGTAGGTGTTCAGTAATAAGCATTTTGATTGTGAATTGAAATGACATATAATGCTTCCCATTATAATTTTAAATGGTCTTTTAACAAATAAACTGAGTGATAGTCTCACTAATTAGTTGCCAATAAAAATAATAAATATTGCTATCTGCTTGTCAGTATCCCCCACAGTAGTGTCTCCTTTGAAATATTACATCTGGACCAAAGAAGAATTCCCATGCACTATAAAATACCTTTTTAAGAAGTATTTTATACTGTAATTTCCTGTTTGTAAGTACTGCCTGCGTCATAATTTTTGAAGGTGGATGGTTTGAGTTGAGTTTGGACACGTATGAATTTTGGAACCTTACATGAAATATTGCATATGATAATGTAAAACTTCTGTTCCATGTGGATACTGTGTTCAGGTTAGGTTTAAGACAGAGCAGCTATTTTGACTGAAATTAAAGGTCTAGTAAATCTAGTAAATCTGTTACCTTTGGAGTTGATCAGAAATGGCATTCTTGAGGAGAATTGATATAACATCACTGCAGGAGAATCCAGAGATGGGTCGACAGGACACAACTATGCCACATAGTGGCAGAGTATCCAAGATCTTACTAAATGGGATGAGCAGGGCAGTTGGATAGCAATTTTTATAGTAGCACACTTCTTTCTTCCCCATTAAAAGCTTCTGGTTCAGCTATAATCAGCACCAAGGACTCAGGTAACAAAAGTAAAACATGTATCAGACAACTGAATCTCTTGTCTTTCATAGCATACATTGTTTTGGCTTCATTTATAAATTTCTCAGTGCTGGAGGTGAGATAAAAATACCACAGTGGTTGCATCTCAAAAATCGTAATTCATCTCCCTTATTTTTTTTTTTTTTTCAGTTAGTTGCACTTACTGCTTAGTGAACAATTGTCATGCCTTATTCCTTCTTTGATAGGAAACCTGTCTTGCATTCTGTTCTCTCAACAGTGTGGTAAAAGAGCTCTCCCATCTTTTTGGTCGGTGTCTGAAACTCTGATGATCATCATCTTGGCATGACTTAGCCTTTCCATAGACATATTTGTCTCTTCTGAACTTTTTACTGCTCCACAATTACATTTATCTCATTTAATGCTATCAAACTACACTGTATTACTTTGAGTAATATAGATGAGGTTTTCTGGGTAGACGAAGTTGACATTAACTGTATTCTTTGTTTCTGTAAGACATTTGGGACTTTCAGATTGAATTGAAACTTTGGGAGCATCCAAATGAAACAAAAAATACACAATTATTTAGAAATTAAAGGGAAAAATATGAGAAAAAATAACTCGGAATCCCTGTGATTTTAATCACATGCAATAATTTATGCTTTGGGATACAATTGTCACATATCACCTTAATTAGGAATTACAACAAAAAAATAGGGTAGAAAACGTGCTCTCTAGTATTTCTCAACAGTTAGTGTGGATATAAACATTTCCTGCAGGAAGCAGATAATTTAAAAATGTTGGGAGCTAGAGGTAATATTGTGTAAAGCAGGAATACGGTGGAATGAGGAATGGTGTTGCTGCATAAAAACTCTATTTCTCTATTTACTGTTTAAACTATTAGGGCTTTAACATACCACTAAAAAGTCAGTCTTCAAGAGTAATGGAGAAACTACTGGACTGAAGGCTAGAAAATAAATTGCAAAGGATGTACTGTGAGCGCATTCCAGATCTACCGTGTTCATAAGGTGATGATAAAGTAGTGTTTTGTTCACTGGGATTTTTTTGTTTGGTGGTGTTTGTTTTAATAATAAATAGGACTTAAGTATTTTCCAAATATGTAGTTTTCCTCAAAACTACTGGTGAGTTTTGAGATTCCTCTATGTCCTTCTATGATTTTAATGAGTATCTTCCTCTATTTTCTAATTTGATGCCACTAAAAAAAAAAAACCAGCAAGAACGGTTGTTTTCTTTTGCTGACAGAGTACAGCATGGGTAAACACCTGATGAGCAGATGTTCACAGTGCAGGAAAGTACCAGAACTGAGATATCTGGTCTTGGACAGGTGCTCAGCTGTGTCCTCCTGCTTAGGATTTCTGTTGCCAGTACACATGATATAAAGCCCATCCTACAGGAGTATTTCTGATATACTTATATTAAGACATATTGATTTTCTTCTATTTATTAAGGTCAGTTGTTTTAGAGACTATTACATTTGTTAATTTTTCCACTTGAGTTGTCTGTGCTCTTGATTGACCAAACAGTACATACAGCTTTATGGCTGTTGCTGATATGAAGTGTCCAGCTTGTCAACTGTAGGGCTAAGTAATTTGAATTAAAGTTTCCAGAGATATGGTAGGGACGCCTCTGCATGAAACTTTGAAAATATGTTCCCTTCCCTTATTCCTTTATCTGTAAGTACACTAATGGTGTTTGGGAGTGTTTTCTCCTTACCCTGCTGGATTTGGCTGCTGGTCCTCATGGTCAGCTCTGATATACTGCAGCTGTGTGACTCTGAGTGTGAAAGATTTGTCAATGTGCATGAGCACCTGATGGGGTGGGGAGTAAAGTGATGAAGCCAGGTTTTTGTCAGTGGTTCTATGTGTCTTGTTAGAAGAAGAGGCAATGGACATGAAATGAAATAAGAAACCCATATTTTACTATGTTGGTGATTGCATAGCTGAACAGGCTGTCCTAAGGGATACTGTCATCCTTGGAGATGCTTACAACCTGACTGGCATTGTCCTGGATGCCCTGCCTCGGTGGTACTTTGAGCAGATGATTGGATTAGATGATCTCCAAAGATGCCTTCCAGCTTTTAGATGTTCTGTGGTCTTTGAGCGTGTGGATGGTAGGAAGCTGTCTGATCAATAGCATAC
The DNA here is from genome assembly GCF_028554395.1 of Pezoporus wallicus. Taxonomy (NCBI): domain Eukaryota; kingdom Metazoa; phylum Chordata; class Aves; order Psittaciformes; family Psittacidae; genus Pezoporus; species Pezoporus wallicus. Next base: position 121,378 of record NW_026642986.1, on the reverse strand, counting down.
AGTGAAAACATGGCATAATAAATATGTTCAGTCAAAGCAAGTGACAAATACAAAGCTTTTTTTTCCCTGTTATCTTCCCTTTAAACAAGAGAGGAGGTGACAGTTGGAAAATGACTCACAGAAAATACAAGCTTATTTTGAGCTTGCTCATTTTGTAGTAGTGACAGGGACCACTTCTAGCTGAATGAAGAGACATAAAGCATGAAGCATATGTTATGAAAGGATTTTTTTTTTTTTTTAATATTTATGTCCAAAAGATGATTCCATAATACACTCCTGGGACTGTAATTTTGTGGGTGTTGAATTTATTTGCTTTCCATAGGTTCTCTGATGCGTTGTATTATTCCAGGAACTGCTTAGATGGAGGAATAAGAATTACTCAGAATGAATTTCACTGATGCTGGGCTTAGAGTACAAAGCATTATAGCTATTATGCAGTGCTCTTCCAGTAAGGCTTTAAATCACTGAAATACCTTATAAAATGAACAGTGATGCTTTTCCAACTCAGTCTAGGGAGTAGAGCATAACCCATATGCTCTTCAGTTGATGAAGCATTTAGATACTGGTAATATCCGCCAAATGGGGGTTTTTATTTTTTTTTCCCCTTTGTGGATCTCCTTTTTTTGTTGTTGTTGTTGCTGTTCTTTCTTTCTATTGTTACTTTCTCAGCATATTTATAAACTTTTTTTTTGTTTATTTTTGTACAGAGAAGTGTGATATAGATCTAGGACTAAGACTGAGTTATGCAGTATATGATTTTGACTTTGTAACATCCTTCCCTTGTAAGGAGGAAAGTCTGTAGACCTTAAATGCCTTTTGGAGTGTAACAAACTTCATTAGACTGAGAAACAATGTAATGTTCTCAGAAATCACAAAAATGGAGACGTCACTGAAGTTCTCACTCTGGATATGGAACAAAAGAGAGTTTGTTCCTAGTATTCTTAATGACATTTTAAATGTTTGCTAAATTATATGTGTGATGAAAATATTTTTTAACTACAACCTAAGTATTTTAATTATTAATAATTAAAATTTAATAAGCTTTAACTGCTAAATACTGATGAAATGGTTGGTTTTGACTAATGCTTTATCTGAAAAATAGAAACTCTATTAATAGGTTTAAGAAAGCCTTTTTTTCAATTTTTAAAAACTAAGTAACTGTATTCGAACAGATTCAGAGGACAGAAAAAAAGAATAATCCTCTGAAGAACAGGGATAAATCATAACACATTGTAATGCTACAAGCTTAGCACTTTATATCAGTACTCAATTTGTTGATAGGGCAGGAAATGAGAAACAAATACCTAAAATGTTGAATGCCTTTGTTTCAGTCATAGAAACAAAAAGCTTTGATGAATCCAAAATGCTTCTTAAATTCTGTGATCTCACGTTTAGTGGCCGGAAGTTTCACATAAATCAGATTTCATATTATAATTTCAGTAACTCTCTTCTAGGTGTTTCTACAACAAATGTTCAGGCCTGTGTGAGACTTCGGAACCCTAATTGGAGTCTGGTAGTACCCAGATACATTCAGTGTTGTTGCTCCAGAACTAAGCAGTCTTCAGTTAATACATTTGTTGTTTCAGACTGGTAAGTGTCAGGAATACATTCTGTACCCCACTGAATGAATTCATTAGTAAAAATTTCTTTAGCAATATTAGTGGATTAAATGTCACATCTAGCACAATTTCTTGTTTATGATGAATACAATCAAGTTTAACTTAGCACAATGTGATCTTCATTCCTTATAGAAACCTTCTATTATATACTCTTGGAGTAAACATTTTGAATGTAAAATTTTCTGAATTGTCTCTCTCTACAAATCTGAAATGGCAGAAATAATTCTGAAAGCTGCATCTTGGGCCTGATAGAGAAAAAAAAATAAAAAATTACTTAAATTCTGCATGAGGAAGACATTTTCTCTCTGTGAAACAGTGAAAGCCTACTGACATAAAAAGAAAATATAACCTGCACCTTTTTAACCTCCTTTAAAGAACCAAACATGGTTTTAAACTGTAAAGAAATACCGAATGTAGGGATATAGTGTATATTATTTGCATTCTCAGCTTCAAAACTTTATTGTTCTGCACTCTTCAGGAATTTTGCCCATTAGCTGAAATAGAACCAAAGTCATAAGTGTGAGTATTTACATTCAGTAAATTATAATAAATTTTGAAAATAAGGTCCTCTTTTACTTAATAGGAAAGCTTTCTGCCTTTTAAAACCAGCCAGCAGTCCAAATAAATGAGCTGAGAAAAAACTAAACCAAAACAACAAACAAAACACCTCCTAAAAAACCCCAAGCCAAAAAAAATCAAAAAAAAAAACCCCAAAAATCCAACCAACCAAAAAAAAAGAAAAACACAACAAAAACACCCAACCAAAAAAAAATCAAGAAACCAACCCACACCAAAGTGCTCTAAGATAAGTAAAAAGTAAGATTAAATCTGTGAGAATTCATCTCACAAAGCTAAAGCTCAGAGGTCACATGTAATTTAAGTGTAAATCATTACCTGAAGACTGTTTTACCTTCATATAGTTCGAATAGTTAACTGTTTCCCAGAAACACTGGGGATGGATGTGTCTTTGGAGTCTATTTTCTGACTTCCATCCTACAACTGAACACCAAATACAGGATGTGTCCTGGAAAATAAATGTTATGAGTCTGTTTTGGCAAGAATTAGGAGGTTTAGATAATATGTTCCAGGAGACAAAATATTCACTACTAAAAAAATGATCTATAAAAATTTAGCAGGTCATGGCAGTGCCATATGCTTTATATATATATGCATTGTACTTATTTTTTATGTATATTCTGCCCTAAATAATCAATGCAGGAAGAAGTAATTCTGTATGTTCTGTTCCAATTGTTTCTAAAACTATTTTCACTTAAAATCCGGATTGAAGTCTTCACCTTGTAATTATGGGTTGAATATGCAAACCTGGGAATAAGTTTAAGGCATTCTTTCTTGAAAATGGTATTAGAACCACATTAGGTCACATGCTTAATTTAATGAATAGAGTAGTCTTATGTTAATTGCAGTTGTCTTAAAAAGTCATTAATGTGGATGTAGCATACATTCATGTAGATGGAGGGTACTACAGGAGCGCACACACACTCCTGAGATTTAGCGCAGGGAAAATACAAGAAAAAATTTTTAAGAACCTTATTGGAATGGTTTGCATACTTTATTTGGATTAGAAAAATCTTGGAAATGGTTATTCATTTTTAGAGTCATAAGGAACTACATTTGTGAATAGTCCTTAAAGGAATCTAACTTGTATTTCTGATGAAGCTTTGTGTATTGGAGGAAAGAAATATGACCTTGCAAATACAAACACTTACTCTTGAAAATAGGTGTGGGATAAATTTCATTGAAAATAAGATACTCAAGTTTTTTCCGTAAGAAACTCTTTTTAAGAATCTAGACATCTTTCATTTCCTGTATCAGCGAGATCTGTTAGATGTGATGTTACGATCTGTGTATCTAATTGAAGTGCAGCTCACAGACTATGAGACTATGAGCTGTAATCTCAGACTGTGCCCAGACTTCAAGATGGCCACTAATATGTGGTTTAGCCAGTGTAAAAACCCCAAGACTGTGTCTGTTATCTTTCCCAATACAGTATTTGCATGTTGAGAAACTGGTTTTTACTTTACAAATAAAAAGAATTAAAAGTGGAATAGTATGCTATATTGTGTAATTTTTTGTTCACCTGCATTAAGATATTTGAATTTGTCAGAGAGCACAAAGATTGTTAGTTTTTTTTTCATTTGAATTGTACATACAATGCTGTCTGTTTTCTGCTGTCCTTCTCTGAATAACAGTGTTGATTAGTTCTTTGTTCTCAAATGCTGGATAATACTTTGACTAGTACATTTTTTGAGTGTACAGTGCACCAGTAACAAGTAAATAAATACATCTATGAAAACATGTATGACATCTATAAAAGCGTCTATGAAAACTCTACTACTATCTATAATGCTGTATGTTGCATACATGTCATTTTCTTAAGCTGAAAGTAGAATTATGTTCTGTTTTTTACCTGAGACTTTTCTGACTAAGTGAATTTTAAACTCTTCATTAAGCTTTCCAAGTAACTGATAGAAATATTTTAGAGATTAGTCTATATGCAGTACATGAGCTTATCTGTGCTTCTGCAAGCGATGGTTAATCTTTTAGTCAGTGACATTCTCTAGCAGAATTGATAACAGGCTCAAACATTCATCAAGTTTTTCTTTAATTTTATTTAATTGTATTTTAAATACAGTTAAATCTTTTTCCATCAAAGATTGTTCTGCTGCCTCATACATAAGTAATATGACTGAATTATAGAATCCATTCACGTTAATGTAAAATTTTGCACTGGTGTTATAAAACTTTCCTCAAAAAATTCCTACCAGAATGTCATGGGTCAGTCCGACCTACTTTTTACATAAAAAGCTGATCACAAAAATTACTGTTCCTAGTAGCAGTAGACAGTCTATATTTGTCAGATTGTGTCAACACTAATGTGTTATCAAAAACCTCACCAAAACCCAACACTTGCAGCATGACAGGCTTGATCATGAAGTGCATTTTCAGGAAGCATTTGAAATGACATTTGTCTTTTTCCTTTAGCTGTCTATGCTGTTCCCAGATTGGTTTCTTTGTACTCTCCTCGCTACTGGTCTTTAGCTTTTGTATAGTTTGAGTTAATTACATGTAATTGCAGAAGAAAATAAAGCAGTGATCAGAAGCTCATGTAATACTGGTTCTACACAGAAATTAGTAGACAACCACCCTAACAGGAAAAAAGGTAAAAAACAATTTAATGTTATGGTTAGTATCATGCTATCTGGATTAGTACTTCATTTTCAGTTAAAACTTCTGGGGTTTGGTTTGGTTTGTTTTTTTGGTGGTTTTTTTTTGTTTGTTTGTTTTTTTTCTTTTGAAGAACATGTAGTATCTAGTGCTGAAATTTATTTTATACATGCAGTATTATCTGCACGTCCAGAATATCAATATAAAGAACTGCCTTGTAACATCTCAGACTTTAGGCTCACTCTTAGAGAAGACCTTGGGAAAATGAATTTCATCTCTGATGTTTGTGCCAACATACCATATGATAAAGGAGGTGTAACTTGTAAACCTCCATATTAGAAGACTTACAGAGAAAAAATCTTGATTCCTGTGATGTAAAGTTTGATTACATCAGTAAATGGTAGGATTTTGGGATTATGAACAGCTTCACTGTGACATTGTATTTGGCTTTAGATTCTCATTCATCAGCAATAGTCAAATGCATTGAGAGAGTTTTTTAGCTTGCCAATATGTTATTTGGAAACAGTGAAAGATAAAGCTTTTACTTGAAGCTGCTCCAGAATGAAAATTTTTTTTCATCATCAGTCTGGCAATGTGCAAGATGCAATCTTTGTTTTTGCTTACTGCTATAAGATGATGTATACATCCCACTCTTAATGATGATAATGTGTAATGTGTCAGATATGTTTTACTTGTGTAAATGTAAATCTATGTGTGTAGATGTAAAAAAAGGCCATGATATGCTATTCCATGAGATTTGCTATAGAGTGATGTTGAACTTAAAGGCAGATGGAGAAAGAAAACAGGAAGGCTAAAAGATTTCTTTCTGGTGACATGAAATGGAGTAGAATGAAAATCTTGACCATGGAAAGCAAGCTAGGTATGTTATTAAAAGTCTGACTTCAGTTTGAATAGTTACTGCTAAATCATTTATTCCTAACAACATATTTCTACTTAAACTATAACAGGTGATTGCTTCATTGAATTGTGGTTTAAGGAAAAGATCAGCAGAAACTGACTGTGGCAGTTGGGGGTTTCCAGTTTTTAAGTCAGTGAAACTTCCAAGTGTTGTATTTTCTAGAAGTTGTCTGTTTTCTCTCGTATGCTGTAATAGCACGTTTGAGTTTTGTTTGGTTTGTGAGTTTGTTGGGTTTCGTTTGGTTTTGGGGTTTTGTTTTGGTTTGGTTTTTTTTTTAGGAATGAAAGCTTCTTGCTTTTGCTTTCATTTTCTAAAATAGCAAATTCCTTTCAGTGTACTTCAGTGCTAACAGAACAGGACCACAAATACAATAATCTTTAAATTTTTATTCATGAAAAGATTTGTTGAAATCTGGCTTACATGTACCCTAAGCATATAGTTATCTTTCACCTAACCTGTTTAAGTGCATGCATAGATGCGCACAGTAGTGTATTCATGATGTGAAATGGTAATAAGTTGCTCATTATGTTTCATCAGACTTTGTTAAATCTTTTTTCAAAATGTGTGTGACTGAACAGCAGTCAGATGGTGATAATCTTAAGTCCTGCTTTTGTGGTTAGATTCAGACCAGTGAAGACTAAGGAGTTTCTGTAGTTGATTATTGATGTTAAGAACTTTCATGGATGTTGGGAACACCTTCTGTAATGCTGTCACTTACAAATAGATGCTTTCCTATTGCTCTTGGCTGGTGAAATAGCTTCCTGAAATGATTTAGGTTTTCTTTCTGCTTAAAAGGCCAAGGGTTAATTGAGATTGTGTGTAAGTCTGTACTCCCTTCTATATAAAATATTATTTTTGTCCTGCTTGAGAATTGATAATTTTTTTTTTTTGCTCTTTTGCATTTCAAAAGATTCATACAGTCTATAATGGCTCAAGGCCAAAAGTGTTTCTCATTACATAAATAGTATTTTGGTAAACTTTTGCTTATTAGTGCATTATTAGGTTATATTTTCTTTCATTATCTTGAAATATTTTTTTAAAAGCATAATTTTTGGTTATCTGTGTACTAGTTTTCTTTGTACCAGGAGAGAATGCGATGGGTGAAAAATAGGAATCTTTCTTTGAAAATGTGTCTTAGGATATCAATGCCATTTCTATACCTGAACTTTCAGTCTGGTACTGAAATTCAGTTCCCTTACATGATCTTTATGAATTAAAATTATAAAGAGATGAAAGCTTAAGAAAACTTGAAAGTTTAGTTTAGTCATTATGAAGCTACAGTTAAAAGTGTGATAAATTTTCTCCACCAGTTGGATTCCTTTATGAGTTTCCATTGCCTAGGCCCATGTCCTTTTTTGCAGCAATAAGAGTTGTCAGGAGGAATCCTGGGAGATGAGGACAGACACAAGGAAAGCTAAATTCTCCTGTTCCTTGTTTTCTAACTGTACTTGTGGTGGCATATTTTCCTTTTCAGCAAAAACAAAATGATCTTCTGGGGACAGGAGAAATAATACACATAAACCAATGTTATTATCAAGTCTTTTATCTCATTGAGAACTGATTTTTAAACAATCTATGCTTACAATAAATATTTTAGATGTGGCAAAATGCAATCCCTTATGCTCAAATGGGCTTTCTAAATTTTCTAATGATGGTTGTGATGTCTTTTAAGTAACAAACCTAAGACCTGAGGACTTTGCTGTTATCGTCCAAACTCGCTAGGCCCTGGCAGATAAACCTCAAGTGTAAAGGGTGGGGCCAGTTCCACGCACGCTGTGCCTCACCTAAAAAATCCACTGCGCAGGCTAGAAGGGTTTACCCACACTTGCAAAGCCCTGTAGTGACAGCTGAGGGATGAAACAACAGGTGATAAGGTGCACTGGAAGTCGCAGACCCAACCCTGCATGCAGGCGGTTTAGGACATTGGTCGCTCAAGATTGACCCAGGAGATGACAGTCTTGTTCAGAAACATCCTGAATGATCAAGCAGCCTATTTTCCAAGCAGATTTGCCTATCCCACTTTGCTCTTTTAGTCCTCATCATGCTTGTAGTAAGTGTGGGGAAGCCCTTCCCAAACCTTCGTTTGTGAAGTTAAGCCATCAATCAATCAATCAATAATTTTTTTTCCCCTGAATAAATTTGCAACATCTGAGTTTTATATATATCACAAAATTTTGAAAAAAAAAATATTTCTGAGAATTTCTGGAAACTAGAGTAACTTACTGGAATACTGTTGAGAACAGAAGCACATTGTGTGTGATCACATTAACAGAAAGGCAAGTCAAATGTAAGATAAATCAGAAGTTAATAGAAAGAGTCTAGAGGAAAATTTTTGTAATTGATTTTTTTTTTTCTTGTAGTCCTAGATTCCTCAATCTGCAGTTCTGGTTAAGGCACCTAAGTGACCGGTCAGGCTTCATAATAAACTTATTCTCTTGTGGTTGTTTGGTTGTACTTTGGGGTTTGTTTTTGTTTGTTTGTTTTTTTTTTCTGTTTTTGTGTGGGTTTTTTCTGTGTATGTGTGTGTGTTTTTTTTTTCTTTTGTTTTGTTTGGTTTATTTTGCACTAGAGTTCAAATGTTGTGATAATCATATTTATTTAGGTGCTTTAATGGATTGTTTTAGCTTAGTGGGTGCTAAAGTCCTTTCACAGAGCTTAGTATTAGAATGTAATGGATTTTTCCTATTAGTACTTAAAATAATAAAAAGTAGTTTCTCTCATCTGTGAATATATTTATCAAATTATACCTTAGAACTCTAAATCTATCTTAGTACTGCTCTACCTCTAAGTCATGTTTCAGGCTATGGTAGAATGTATTGAATGTTTTTCAGCAGCACACTTTGCTTTTTTTAACAGCTCTTAATATAACTTAGCCCTAAAACTAGCCAAGGCTATTATCTATTTCTACAAAATGATCACAATTTGGATGGAAATAATTTTTGTAGATGCCTTTATAAGGCTGTGACATATCTAGCAAAAATATTCATAACTGTGATGTTTCCAAAACTACTTGTAGGTAATAGCAATGTTATTTGTAAAAATAGTTCTATTTCCTTTTCAGTTGTGGTTTACAAGCCATTATAGGTGACTGGTAATTAAAATTTCTCTTATGCCTTCTCTGAATGCAAAATTGAGAAGCCATGAGAAAAGCACTGTGAGTTAATGATCTTGAGATATGTGGCTAGAAATGTGTTAGCATTCTGTTTTCTGAATTGTCTTAATCAGCCTTTTGGCCAAATCCTACACTTCTTGTAGGTAGTAGTCCCAAAACTTGACGTCAGGTTCCCAGAGCACTATTTGAACCAAACTTTTTGTACTGCCAAGATTCTATGTTGATAGACATTAACAAGGTTGGTTATTTACATCTGTTCTCAGAGTTTCTGTCCCTAATACCAAGTCAGAAAAGATTTACCACGAATGTATTGGAATGCTTTATTGACATTCTATGTTCATCTGAGTTTTATTTGCTGAATAATATCATGGAAGATATTTCTCTTCTACTATGCAGCAGACATCCCTGAGATTGGGAGAGTTAAGGTTGTTCAATTGACTTAATGACATCTTGTTGCTCAGCTGATTATGCAGGAATTTTCAAAAGCAGCTGGACGTATGATTAGCTCTGGTCTTTTCTTCTGTTTTACACATCTGATTTTTTCTGAAGAACTTAGGTCCATAAAGAAAACCAGAGATGCAAAGAAACGGAAGGAGGTAGATCAGATAATGGCTCCACAGGTTTTCATATAGTATATTTTCTATCGGTGTAATGTGTGCTGTATCCTAAAGAAACTTTGCTGGTTTTACCTTTTTCTCACTTGCCTTTGAGAACTGATTATTCATGAGCCATGAATAAATGTTGGTCTTCATCGCTGGCATAAGTGCTCATTAGTAGTGACCACAGTCATTCAACTGTGCGCTGTTTTTTCATTCCTTCTGATGAAAGGAAACTAATTACTGTCTTTATTAGGGCTGATACATTTTTCCAATCAGTGGGAAAAGTAAGGGCTTCTGAGGACTTGAAAGTATCAGAGGAAAGCTGATTAGCCCTTGTAGTTCAGAAAGAAAATGTCACTGTGCAAAAGAAAAGGAAAACCCTAGGCAAATGACTTGAAGGAAAAACATTAATCTTCATGTAGATCAGTATTTAGAACATAGTTAAATAAGTAATTTCATTTAAAGGAATGTTTACCAGTACCATTGCCAAGTAAAACGTCTGTGGTCATTTAAAGAATTTGGAAATTCACTTCACTGAAAGTTATTTAAGCATTACTGTAAATGTCAAGAGTGGTAACTTCTGCTGTTACTACCTGCTTGATTATTTTTGACTCTTTGATGTACAGACTTGATTGTAAGCCTGCATTTAACTTTTGTTGTTTCCATTCATATGTGACAGATATTGTTAGGCATGTCGTTTAGTGGAGGAGCCACCTGAAATTTACTGAGGTCTTACAAGCAGCCTGGATTCAGAAGGAGAGTGTGATGTCTTAAGATAAAAATAAGAAAAGCCTTAGAACATAAAACTGATAACTGTTCAGTAAAGATTTGTGGTATAATATGAGAAAGAGAACATTAATCCTACTAAATTTATAGAAGTATTGCAGCTATCAAAAAACTCCAAAACCCCCAACCCAACAATTGCCAGCTTTCTGCAGGGAAATGGGATGTGTTTACCAGGACATCTGCTGAAAGGAGCATGTTTACTTAACATTACACATGCTTCCGAACAGTTTAAACAAAATTACCTTTGTCCAGTGCTATGGATTGGCCTGTTTTTGTTGTGATGTTTTGGTTTGGATTCTTTTCTTTTTTTTTTTTCTTTTTGTTCTTTTTTTCCCTCTCCACTCAGCCCAAGAAATAAGACTTCTATAAATCTGTTGGTGCTTTTTTCCTTTATCCCTGACTCCTGAGTAGGCATTTTCTGCACTCAAGCTACTTGATCTTATATGTAGAAGACTTTAAATAATTTAAATAGTTTTTAATAGTAACTTAATGTTTGATGCCAGGTTTGGTTACTCAGTAGAGTAACCAGTTTTGGTTACTCAGTAGAGACCGCATTTCTAAAAGAAACTTCTCAAAGGAATCAAGGTCTTTAAAACAAAAAACAACAACAAAAGAAAAAACAACAGTGGATTTCAAAATGAATTTGTTAATCTATAAACTTGTTGTTAAAACTTGGAAGTAATGTAAACATGAGCATGCCTTACGAATTGAGCTTTGCTTTCATATTATGCAAACTAATTTCATGATCACATGCCAGAGGCTGGAATTGAAGCATGCCATTTCACTTGTAAGCTGAAAAGATGCAGTTGTGCATAACTAAGGTAAAAAGGGAGAGGAGCCCCTTTTTTACTTCAGTGATTTAACTTCTGCTCTGTACAAATAAGAACCTAAGCTAAGGATTACTGAGTCAGACTTGTGGTCTGGCTAGCCCAATTTCCTATGCCCAGTGACAAAACAAGAAGCTGTTTATCTTGGGAAACTCCTTACTGTCTCCATTCCCGTCCCATAGTGTCCAGGATGATGTTATGGGCATCAGAGGCTAATTCCTTGCCTAGTCTGATTTAATATCCATTTACGAATCTGTGGGCCTTAAATTTATCCAAACACCTTCTCAACCTGCTATGCTGAACTGAGGACATAGAGCCTGCATTTGTAACCTGACAGAACCAAGTCCCTGAATTTCACAGTCTGCTATGTAATATTTCATAAATCTATTTAAGTGCCCCCTATTTCCAATATTGCAGGATTTGGTTGGAACAGTTTTGCCTTTACGGCATGCAACATTTTTATGTTTTGAAACATAATCACATCCCCTTTAGCTTTTTGGTCCTCAAAATGAAAGGTTCCAGACTTTTCTAACTTTTCCTTATGAGGCAGCTGCGCAAGCTGCATTTTGACATAGACATCAGAACTGCCTTCAATGCAAGTTTCTGTTGTTTTTCCTATATTCTTTCTAGTGATGCCAGATGTGTTGGCTTTTTTGTCTGCCACTATACCTTGACTGAAAGATTTCAAGGAACTTCAGTAAAACTTTTGGTGGCCCCAGGATCCAGAACTGTCTGGGGTTCAGAGTTCAGCATCACATAGGCATGTTTCAGATAATTTTTCTGTTGTGTACAATCTTGTAGCTGTTTGCCCTGATGCTCACCTGCCATCTGATGCTCACATGCTCAGCTTAGGGAGGTACTGACCATTGTTATGGCATCTGTCTACCTGGAAAATCTTAGTGTTATCAGTAGACTTGAAAATCTGACAGTGCACTTCCTTTTCTGAAATGAATGGTGAATAAAATGAATCAGTCAGAGCACTGATGCCTGTAAGCCTCAGAACTAATTTGTCTCTGCCCTGAAAAGTAATCAGTAAGCTCTTCCTTCACTCCTGCTCCCTTAATCGGCTTTTTAATTTATGGAAGGATCCCAAATCATATGGCAGATCAGTTTCTGTAGCAATTTCTGTTGTGAAACCTTGTTAAAGGCTTCTTGAAAATCCAGATATGCCTGCTGGATATCCATGTGATATCTGACCCCTTTCAAGAGCTTTGGCGGACTGTTGAGAGAGATTTCCCTTGCCAGAAAGACAGATTGTCCCTTTCTAAACAAACTGTTTATGTGTATGCTCTGACTGTATGTTTCGCTGTAGACTCTCTACCTTACCAGAGATGGAAATCGGATTCATCAGTCAGAAGTTCCTGGAATCCCCCGAAAATCCATTTTGGTAGACAAGGGTTACCCTGGCAAGTGTAGCAGTCTCCGGGCACAGCAATAGTCTGTAGTCTTGCAGCTGCTGTGTGAGTTCCCTAAGGGTTTTTATATGAATGCTGCTATTCCACATCTATTTTTTTTATTTGATTTAATAATTCTTTTTCCTTGTAGAAGGCGTACAAACTGATCTATTTCCTCTACTCTTTCTCAATGAATATATGGGAAAACTCCCCATCATTTTGAGCTGTTAGCTGCTTACATCCTTAATATTCCTGAGTGTACCTTCTATACTTTTGTCATAGGTAGTCCCATCATATCCTGTCTGTCTTCTTTTGAAGTATTTTAAACATCTTATAGTCACTTTTCAACTTTCCTGTTGCTATTGCAAATTGATCTGTCTGCAGATTAAATTGATGTTTCACACCAAAATCTTTGGGGGGAATGTTCATCTCAGTACATGACTCTAAGTATTGAAGCATCTGGAAGCTGGTAGAGCATACCACACTCTGGATCACTGCTGTTTTCCATTAGCAATTTAAACATGCCTGGTGACTTTGAAGTACCACAGATGGTGGTCTAGAAAAAAACTAATAAGCCTCCAGCATTCATGCTTGTCTTCTTTAAGGTGGAAGCTTTGGGAGAACTAAATAAGCACTACAAAGACCATTAGATACGGAAAACACTCAAGGCAGCTAGAAGAATCAGAAAATCACATATTACTGGTACAATTTCAACCTAAAGGATGAAAGGAAGGTAAGTCATTAAAACCAGTGGATGGTATGCAATCTTTGTCATATTTTTACAGATTTTCATTAATAGCTTTTAATATTTTGGGAAGCAATTTTGCACTTACCTTAACAAAACCTTAAATATTTTTTTGCAGTTAAAAATTCTAGCTTTCTTCTTCTGATTTACTTTTCCCCTCTCCATAGATGTTTTGATTAACTTATGCTTAAGGGTAAATACAGGAAATTCAGATCAGTAATTCTATGACCAAATTTTTTGAGCATTATTTAGGATGTTTTATCTTCAGTATTTTTCCATGGCAGCTTTCTGAGACAGATGTTGATTTTTAAGTCTTTTAACAAGTTGCTTCTATGCCTGAAGTAATTCAGAGAGAGTTTTGTTTGATGGGAAATTGATGTTTCTGTTTCACTGCTCTGCTCCTAAATGTCACAAATACACATTCTACATAGAAATTGTGTAGAATCATAATATGAGCTATGAGCTCATACAAAACTTTCCAGAAATATAAATCAAATGGATCAATATCAATTTCATCTTATATAAGTTATTTCTTCAGTTCCTCATCTCAGCAGTGAGTAGGAAAATCCAGAGCAGTTTTCTAAGGAGCAACTGTTTAATCACAGTAAGACTTAAGGCAGTAGAATCTGAGAAGCCTACATGTTTGCAGCAACAGTGCTGCAGTGCATCACTGTAGTTGTATGGAAGTACTGTGTGAGACACTTGTGGAGACATATTTTCTTTTGGTGTACTCAGGATTTCTAACTTGTACTAGCTCATCTCTTATACCTTTTTCCTGATACTCAGGGTATAGCTTGGAATATGCCTATTTATCTTTCGCCTTCTTGGAAAAATTCAGGTAAATGTTGACCTGGAGCAGCTGAAAAACAAAACCAAAAAAAAACGCCAAACTTCAACTTTTTTTTTATTTTACATGAAATTATCCTCTACAATCCAGAAAGGAAGGCTTTTTTTCCCGTTTAGAAATTCTGTAAGGCTAGAGAAAGGCCAGCACACTAAATCTGAGTAGTGGGTCTCCTGTGGCAGTTGCCCATTCAAGCTGGACTTGCATGTAAATGAATAAAAGGAGGAAATACATTTTACCTACATGAATTCTGATTTCTAAGAATCGCTTCTACATTTGCTGGGCTGGCACCTGTCCCAGGCAAACACTGCTTGGTTAATACGGCTAACCAAATCAGGATTAAAGGGGTTTAATAAATTTAGTGATTTATTAATGATGAAAAATTAGCCAGCAATCAGTGAAATACACATTTGGGATCAATATGACTTAATACAACAGGTGAAATGGAATACTAAAGACTACTAAAGCATTAATAAACTTTACATATTCATATTCAAAACATCCTGTTGCAACTAATCCTTGCAGTTACAGGCATCCCTGTCCCTGGATAGTATGGGTTACAAAGGGAAAAAAAAAAACAACAGTGTTGTAGTATTTTCACACTAATTAGAGGGTGGATTAGAGGAACAGCAGAACAAGATTCCCAATTCAGCTCAAGATTTAGATAGATGGCTTTATAGGGAATCTGCAGTCTTGTCTATAATAATAAAAGCTCCAGGATGAGCTAAATCCTGTATCCTGAACAAGTTATAAGAGAAAACATTAGCTGTATTAGTGGGGCTTTTGTTCTTAAATCATTCATTTCACAAACCTCTTTAAACTAATTGCAGAGTATCTATCCAGAATCCAGTGTGCAGCACAATCTCATGATTCTGATGTGACTCTTGTTATGGTTTACCCACTTGGTTATTGAAACTTCTTGTCACTTGATAGCAATTTTGTGACCTTGTCAGGAACCAAAAACATCTGTAAGTAGTTTCTGTAACTTAAATATAGCCCAACTGAATAGCTGAAATGTAGGCAAAAAAGGAACTTTTATAGGTCAGAACTTTTTTATTTTTAGCCTAATTTAGGTTGCTCAAAGTGCAAGTCTAGTACTAATTAATCACTCTAAATAGACATAATTGTCTTTATGGACATTGTAACTAAAACAAAATCACCTCAGTTTTTCATAGTACCTAAATTCTCAAGAAAAACATGAGATGGCTTTCTTTAAAGTATGTCTAGTGGTTCTGTACCTATAAAAAACGTATTGTTTCCATGTGCTGTGCTTAGTTATAACTAACAGAGATATTTTAAATGTATTTCTACCCTTTCATCTGCAGTCTCCTGTTGTTATTATAATAGCGTATTAACACACATTTTCCTGCAATTACTACATTTAATTTTAAATATGCTTTCTGACATTTTCTGCCTTCAGTACAAAATAACTTATCATCATCTATTTGATTTTCTGACGTAAAGTACACAAAATATATTGAATTTTCTTATCTGAACTTTTTCATTTATTTGCACATCAAAGAAAACACCTTAAAAATGTGACTAAAATAACCCTCTTTGCTGAAGTAGGCAACAAAAGCTTAAAGACATTTGATGGGAAGTGAAGAATTGCATATCAAATGTCTAATTTAAATATTTCTAATGCTGGCATTTCTGATATCCCACTGCTTAAAAGTTATTAAATCTGCTATCCTTCATGACCAAGATAACAGGAGACAAATTATGAAGCGAATTGGAGTTTTGGGGATGCAATAACATAGTTTTGGATGCATTTAAACATTAGAACTGCAAAATTTATTTGGGCCCTCAAGTAAAAATGATACAAACCCACAGATGACAGTTTAATAGGTTTAGGTAGGAGGATGAGGCTGTGGAAAATCAAGATAGATCATACAGAAACCTACAGATGGATTTAGTTACTGACTTTAAAGATCAGTAATGGCAATCCTGATGGTGACTTACTGCTAGAGGTACATATTTTGGTAGTGTCAAGAGCTTGTATAACAGTGAATAATCAGAATACAAATTTAATTCCCAGACATGTTAGCCTACCAAGTCAAGTCTTACAATAGTTATGTGAACAAAAGCTGTATTATATACCTCTTTCTTTCCCTCTGGGCTACTTGTGTGGATAAGTGTTTGGTTATCCAAGACTCATAACAGAGCTTTTCTTAAAACTTAGGTGAAAAACACTCAGAACATACATCTTCTGACCTGCCCATGATGGGGCTAGGTAGAAGTAGAATTAAAACTGCCTCAGCTTTGCTCAGACTACTATGCCTGGGGTGAGTATGCAGAAGGACTTTCATTGAGCATAGTACTTTTTGGTCACAAAATGGTGCAAGTCTCCTTTGTAGGCAGGAGCAAAAGTAGGTGGACTCAGTAAAGCCATGCTTATTCACTTGTGACAAGTTGGAAGAATGTTGGCTTTTGTGTGGGCTTTTTTTCTCCCCAGGATATCAATGTTTGCTTCACTGCTTCCTGAGATACAAGGAAAGGGTCATAAGGGGTCACAGTCAAAATAATACTAAGATTACAAGCAGTAATTGATAAAAAAAAAAAGCAAAACTTTATTATGAGATTCTTCAGTAATGTTAATGATGTTGCTTGTCTTTGTTAGATATTTAATTGCAGCTTAATATAACCTACTAAAATACCCTCCCATTCACTATTATTCACTGTTATACAGATTTCCTGTACCTGGAATAAATCATGCCCTCCTTGATGCCAAAGTTCTTTCCCTAACCTCATTTTCATCCTCAGAATTGAAAAAGTTCATTCAATTACAAATCTTGCAAAGGTGAAGAAAGGGAATATATCTGTGTCTCAACGTACTGCTTTATTAGCATTCACAGTTACATATGTAAACTTCTACAGAGCCTTCAAACCTTTGCAAACTGCATTTTCTCCTGACTCATATGGTTGTATTGCGTTAATTTACTTTCATTGACATTACTTTTACACTTCAGTACTTATTTTGAAGCGTTCCCTGGAAACAAGATTGAAGAACTTGGAGTAACTGAACATACTGTTTGGTTATGAAATGTGTGAAAGTGGAAACGTATCGATACATTTGGGAGATGCAGCAGCTACTCCTAAAGCAAGGCCAGCAAGGTGCTTTCACATCATCAGCCTGTTCTCTGTGGATGAAAAGGGAAAGACACAAATGTATCAATTGCTTTCAAATTAGGGGTAACAGCAGTATTCAGAGAATGCCAGATGCTTTTTTTACCATCTGTAAGGGTACAGTAGTGAGGAGTTTTGTTTAACTGTTGTTTTTTTTTTCATGATAAACAGTGTTGCAAATACTTTTGGAATTGTGGCTCAAAATTGCTCGGTATTTTACTGTTGGTTTCACTTATCAAGATTTCAAAAATATTGGTTTTACTTATCCAAATATTTTAGTATGAAGTTCGTAGCAAGCTAAGATCTGGTGATTTGTGACAATATACATCAATGAGCATTTTTAAAAATAAACCCATGCAATTTAAAGGCTAAATGGGTACTGTAACTATGCAGTTTCAGAAGCAAGCAAAACCAGAAGGGCTATAAACCTAGCTTTCTCATCAGCCAGAATTATGACAGAGTTGCAAAACTCATGCAAATATTTATGCAAAAGTAATACAATTTGTGTGGTACCCTAATGAGCTCTGGAATCAAGCTGGCCAAGTAATAATTCATGTGCTCTCATCATCACTAATTTCAAACATTCCTTCATCCCTCAAAATGACATTGTGTCTTAATATAGTATTGGATTACAAAATCTGTTTCAAGAAGCAGAGAATAATGTCAGATTTTTACCCTTCACTCTAAGACAAAATCGTATGTGTTTACTGGCGTGCTTGTTTCCCAAAGTCTACCAATTTATTTGGGTATCCAAATAGAATAACATTAAGTGTATATATATTTTTAATAAGAGGACATTATTGCAAAACTGTTTACTGTAGATGCCCAGAGTAGGTGTCAGGAGTGTCAAAGCTTGGCTTGTCCAAAATGAAGATGTTGATGAGCATTTTGCCTTGCAGACAGCTAGGTCTGTGAAGCACTGGTTTCCTCATAACACAGGAACAACCACAAAGGTTAAGCTGCACCTATAGTGTGGTGTGGCTCCATTACAGTCTGAAAATAAATGGAAGGCTAGAACAGTGTTTGAAGTACTGATATTTTAAAAGGTAAGAGTCAATGCTATTACCTTGGGTTCTTCCAGTGCTTGGAGGTTTGAGGCTCTGGCTGTGTATAGTGTCAAGTGCAGCAGTTTTGCTGATCACGTTGTTCTTTACTAAAACCTTCAAGGAGGAAATTACTGATCTACAGCTACTTGGGGGATTTTAACAGTCCCATTAACCAAAAGTTATGCACTTTATGCAATGACTGTATCTCTGAAGTCATGCATTCTTGTTCAAACCAGCTTTACTTAGTTCTTCAACAGTACCCTAAAAGCTTCCTGATGCTTAATTTAAGTGAATCCATCTAAGTGTTGAGATCTTACTTCAGCACAATTCAGATGTAATTAGATTACATTGTTTCGATGTATTTATCAGTTCAGCATGACTTGATTTTAGTGCAGTGCTAACTAGAAACAAGTACTTAAAAAATGCATGCAAATATTCTATATTTATCCTAGGTTCCAAAAAATACTGGAATTTTCATTTTGTTGAAAGAAGTTATGCAACTAAGGACCATACAGTGCAGCATAGCAGTATTTATTTTAATTCTCTTTTCAAATTCCCACTGTTTCTGTGATGGTCTTTTTCTTAGGATTTTTCAGGTGCCCAGGAGGGTAGTCTGTCACCCAGTTCTGAAAATGTGTTCTACTGGAACAAGGACATTGTAAAGGTCACTTTTATTCTGAACTGTTACCACAATATGTACCTATTCTGGTTGTTCAGAAGCACTGAATAAAAGGAATAAAGCTAAGTTACAAAATAGGAGTTCCTACTTTTTTTTTATTGTGCATCAGAGCTACTTAAATTTATAGTAGGACTCATATAAAAATTGTGTCAGCTTATAGAGAATTTGAGAAAACAATATCAAACAACAATAAGGTGACTTTTCCAAGTGATTAATCCTTATTAGTTCAATTTTATTTACTTTTGTGCTTTATTGATGGAATTTGACAAATTGCAGGAAAGTTTAATGTCTTTGTCAGAGTATGTGATCTCCAAGAAAAGAGTGTGTGGGTTTTTGCAGAAAGTTTTGTGTGACTTTGAGGTTCCTCAATTGGTTCAGTTGAGCAAGTCTTGTAAGGCTGCTGGAATGAAAATTGAGGAAGCACTTATAACAAGTCAAAAGTTAATGAGTGTCTTTATTATAGTGTTTGTTACTTAAAGAGTAGCTAATAACAAGGAATGGCAAATATTTTCTGCTATTAGTTACCACTGACAACATTAGGAATCTGTGAGGTGGATAGTATGGCTACCTGTGTGTCTAAGTGCTTCCACAGTCCCAGTCACAAAACCTGTTTCATATTAGTGGGTGACTTTACAAATGGATAGAATTCTGTGCATCAATCCAAATTCTATTGCATCTGGTAGGAGAGGGGCCTTCATGCTGTATGTTGTTCTCTAAGTCTTATATCTATTTTTATATAAATGTTCAATATCTGCATTCTCCCAACACTTGCAGCTGAGATGTCCATGATACAGCTACACCGGGTTGTATGTGTTTTCAATATCTTTTTTTTTTTGTGGGAAGAAAAACCTCTAATTAAAATGAGTCAAAGCATTGATCCATCAGTGAAAACTAGCTTCTCTAACTACAGTGCCAAGATGTTTATTGCTGAGACTATTCAATGTGACATCTTGTTTTGCCACACAGAGGCAGAAGACCGATTAATAATTTCTTTTCAATGATTCAGCAAAATCAGCATTATTCAGAATGCTCAATTAAAATTTTAAGTATTGAAAACAAGGATTCAGTGAAAGATACAATTTAGGCTTTACAGGAGAACCCTAAGAAAGGAGGGGAAAAAAACTCCAAATGCTAATTTCTGTGGAGCTCCACTATGGTGGTAAGAATATATGAGCCTGGTTTCCAGTTTACACTTTGTCAATATATTGCATTCCTTGGTCATGCAGTCTTATCAAGATCACTTCATTATAAAAAACAAGCATAACAAGTACTCCTGTCCCAAAAAATTAATGCAGAAAAATGGAATGTTAGTAAAAGGGAGGAAGTTTCAAGTCTTACATCTGTGTGCAGAGTTTCTCAGTCTTGTTTTACAACAGTTCTAAGATACCAGTGATGAATTTGTGGTCACTCTTTGTCAGTGGATGAAAGGAAAAACCTCGCCCCTATGGATGTATTGAGTTAGATTCCCACCCCCTTTTTTACTGCCCCCCCCCCCCCCCCAGGTAGTATACTGGCTGAGGCCAGGAAAACGTCTTTTATTGATCATGCAATAATAAGATAGCATTATCGTATTTTAGAAACATCATAACAGTAAATACATCCATAAAGTCATAAAGCTTGTACTTAGAATACTCTTCTTGTTTCCTGGCAACTTTCTTGTTGATGTGGAGTATAAGTCAGATACAAATAGCATTTAACCCTTTTAGTTGCTGTTATTAATGTATTTTGCTGTTCCATGAGGTATGCAGTAGCACATTTGTGGGGTGTTAAAATCAGCTATGATATAAAAGAGTAAGTGTGTTATGCACTCAGTGGTTTAGATCTGGTATGTAGGTTTAATCAAAATATCCAGACATCAAGAAAATTGAATAAGATGTTGCCCTGGCTGCTGCTTTTTCTAAAAAAAAATGTGCCCAATTATAAAAATGTTTATTTTTCCTGGCATCTGAAGCCATAGCCATACAAAGTGTACTTGAATGGGTGAGATACATATAGCCAGTGCAAGGCTTACAGAATAGTTATCCAAGCTCCAATTGCCAGCACAGTTTGTCTTCAGTGTTTTGTATCATTGGGAAAACAAGTGTATAAAAAAACTGATTCTAGCAGGAGTTCTTTGTTTTTTTTCTAATAAGACGGAGTAACCTCATGTTAATTTAGCCAGCTTCCTGGAACAGTAACTTCCTCTGTAACCAGCACCACAGATGAAGAATTTGTTGGTTGGTTTGGGTATACTTTTTTTGTGGTCCTGAGAAAAGCCCTGTATCATTCTGCAGTTTGAGCAGAAAAATGTGATGGTCTTTGGTTAAATATAGAGTTGTCAAATCAGCCTTAATTATGATTAATCAATTAAATCCTTGTGGGTCAGACACTACATCCAGCTGGAATTTGAAGACTCCTATGCATTGTTCTATTTAACTGAAACCAATTTGATTTACATTGTCAGCCATTGAACTATTTTCCCATGTTTCAGTTTTGTTCAAATTGATATCAAACGATATAGTCTTTGTACTGAATTTAAGACTGTCTTCTTTCCTGAAGCAATTTGACATCTTAGTCCTGAGTTTAACATACTAAATTCTATAAAGGAGGATTTATATCAATTTAGTGAAGTAGATACACCTGTGGCTCTATTTTATCTTCACAATTTACAATTTATAGTGATTAATAGAAACATCCAATTGTATTAGAGTTGGGTTTTGGTTTTTTTTTGTGTTTGCTTTTTTTTTTTTTCTGGGATCGTACTGCAGAAATCTCCAAAGGAAAATTTAAATCTATGCAGGTGTCTGGCTTTTTTGTTTCATGCATTTATTGGCAGAATCAATAATATTCTCCATCTTCTTACCCCTAAATCAACCTTCAGAGTCTCAGATTTAGCCTTTAAATATAAAGGTCACCATGATTGATGATGTAAAGTCAGTCCAGGTCTGCTTTTTACTTTGGGAGCTTGTAGCACTTGAAGTTGCAGATTGCATTAGTGGCAAGGATCCAGATCCTTCAGCAGAACTTGATGGGACTTAATGGAACTGATAATTAGAGCATCTAACCCTGCCACTTGGAGTGCTGCAAGTAGCATCTTGAGGCCAGCTCAAAATATGAATAAGGACCCTGTACAAGCAGGGGAGTTGTCTTAGCACAAATCTCATCTACATATATTTGAAGAGAAAAGAGAATACCTTTATATACTGTCCTGGGTTCAGCAGCAGCAGTCATTTTTCTCCTTCTTAGTAGCTGGTGCAGTGATGTGGTTTTGACTTTCAGCTTGGGAACAGTGCTGATAACACCAATGTTTTTAGTTGTTGCTAAGTAATATTTACTCTGACCAAGGACTTTCTCAGTCTCATGCTCTGCCAGGGAGGAGGGGAAGCCAGGAGGAAGCAGAGACAGGACATCTGACCCAAACTGGCTAAAGGGGTATTCCATACCACAGCATGTCATGCCCAGTATGTAAACTGGGGGCAATTACCCAGAAGGGCTAGATCACTGCTTGGGTTGGGCTGGGTATCAGTTGGCAGGTGGTGAGCAGTTGTATTCTCTTCCCTTGTTATTTCCCTTAGCATTATTCTTATTGGTGGTAGCAGTAGTGGTTTGTATTATACCTTAGTTACTGGACTGTTCTTATCTCAACCCATGGGAGTTACATTCTTTCAATTCTCCTCCCCATCCCTCTGGGAGCAGGGGAAGAAGAAGTGGCAGGGAGTGAGTGAGCTGCTGCATGGTTCTGAGTTACCAGCTGGGCTTAAACCACAACATATACTTAACACTGAAGTTTCGCTGGAGATTGCTAGCCATGTATTTGTACAGCTATGTATTGCCACACTCCCACAAATCTTCTGAAGGTCTTCCAAACAGAATTTCAATCTCATCAAATGGATGTTTATTTCTCTAGTTGCTTTTAAGCACTTTGCCATCTCACACTACATAGTAGTAACAGATATTCATGAAACTGAAAAATGTGTAAAAAAATTAAGAAATAATCAGTTAAGACCAAAAATACTTGTGATGTGCAAGAAGAACGAAGTGGGACTAAGCCATTGAAGATGTAACAGTCAAATATATTCCATATTAGAAGGTATCTCCTTTGGAAATTTACCTTAAAGAAAAGGTTTTAAATTTGTGCTCTGCCACTAGTAGTGTTCATTTCTGGCTCTGTAGAATAACTTCATCTGCTTTACTGGTAGTGCCAGGCACCATTTTAGGGTAAATTAATATTGAACTGAGGTGTTTATCATTGGATTTACAAGAACATATGTGAATTTTATGTGAATTCTTCTCTCTTGATTTCAGAAGTCTTTTTCCTTTTGTACTCCTTGTTGATCAGAATTCCAGGTTTCTCTTCTCTCTATGGGAGAAATTGTGTAGTTGTAGTTTATATGAGAAAATAAGGAGACTAATGATGGTAGATAAGAGGTAAATGTAACAGCATCTGCTTGGTAATAAGAAAATGTACAATTGTATTTAAAATGAACTAAGAAAAATGCAGGTTTTTTTTTTTTAACTGAAGGCTAGATACGGCTTTCATAGCACATTAAATTCATTAGAAAACTGAAATTGGTTTCTTATTTAAATTAGTGACGGGAATTCTTTAGTGCTCTATTTTCAGTTTGTCATCAGTTAAAGACAGTTCAATCTATTTATCACTACATTAATTTCATGCTAATGAGGTTAACATAATGATTAACCCAGCATTTCATTATATTAAGTTTATTTGAATACTCGAGTACATCATATTTAATTGAAACAGTAGTTGGGGAAAGGTCATAGGTTAGAAGTGAGACTAGAGAGGTGTCTTCCCTTGCATTGCATGTGCAGTCCCTAATTTTGGAAGAAAAATAGAAAAGATAAATCCATCAGCTTAAATAGATTTAATTTTAGTCTTAAACAAATAATAATAAAAAAAAAAAACAAACAAACCAGGAAGTGGTACATCTCTACTTAAGGATCTGTTGTGTCTGCTTTGGTAAATGATTAGTTTTCTATTTCTGCAAATTGAAAAAAAGTTTATGGTTCTGTAGTGATAAGGATTGATATTTGGGAGTTGTTGGAGCACCTGTATCTCAGACCTGAAGATCTTACCTGCAACTCTCCTCCCTTAAGAGCTTGCCTTCCTCACTTGATGTTCTTGCAGCCCAAGCAACAAGTAACATGGTCTTCCAGAGAAGCAAGATCCTGCTGCAGAGATGCCTGGGGTATTTTGCACCCATTTGCTGGGTCTGCAATGGGAACCAGAAGTGCTGTGTTCATTCATATATTTTGAATGCAGATGTCTGACTTGAGTACGGTGGTATGATGCTTTCTGAACAAAACAGAAGCAGAAACTAAAAATGGGGATATGATATTATGCCTGAGATTGTCCTTTTGGGGGGCTACAGCAACAAAACTTCTGTATGTGGGCCTCTGCTTTGTAGTAAGACACAACAATGGATTGCAGTGAAATGACTAACTTGAAAAATGAAGATGTACAGAGAGGTGTTGTGAGAAATATAACCGTTTCTTGCATTAAATTTGAAATGAGAGTTGAAATGTGTGTAGTTAACAATGATCACCTTCATTGTTGTCTTGCAGTAAATTCTACATGACCACAAGGATTTTGCTGCATAAAACTTATTGCAAAATTGAGATTTAACTGGCCAAATTTGTCTGGCAAGCCCATAATATTTCAGAGTAGTTCCATGTCATTTAATGAATTGATAGATATTTTGTGTCATATGACTGCTATAATGATGCCACTAGAATTTTCTTATCACCTGTGCCTTGCTGTGACATCTGTGCTTGTCAGTAATACAGGTTTTCTATACTAAATAGCTTGTAATGGCCGGTAAATACTGATTCTTGGTAGGTTCTTCTGCACAACAGGCTTTTAAGGAGCTCAACAGAAAAAAAACCAAAACTGTGCTTTTCAAACGCTAATGAATTTTCACACCACCAAATGAAGAAGCTAAATTCAATGAGTCTAATTTTACAAATGGGAAATGAGGAAACAGGAGTTTGAAAAATGTGCAAGAAACTGTCAAAACACATTGACAGCAATAACGACCATTATGTAAATACATTTTATATTTTCAGAAATAGATACTTAAAAAAATGTGTAGGATTCTGCTTTTTAAAGTGTATCTGCTCAGCAGTTTCTGGAGATTATGAAGTATTATGCCACCTAGGAAAATAGAACCACCTGAAATCACATCACATTGGAAACATAAACAATACATTCCCCCCCAAGAAGTGAGATATTCAAATTTGTTATTATGTTCTATAATTGAAAAAGCATTTTGTCTTTTCAAAATACTTAACAACATGCTGCATACTTTTAAGACTGAGCTTAACTAGCTCTCTTAATAGCTGGGTTTTGCTTGTGGGTAAAATATTTAGCCACCACTTTTTGTTAACTATTTTATACAAACCTGTTGCTAGTGTCAGGCCCAGCCATATTCTACAGTAGTATGGAAGGGTCCTTAGGTAACCAGTCTTGTGCCTGGGATTCAGTTCAAATATATTGCCATTCCTCAATTCTCTGAAATATGCGGTGCATGTCCTGTTGGTGATATGAAGATGCTGGATATTTTCAAATATTGGCCTAGGACTACCCTTGTTACTAAGAAGCATTTTTGCTAAGTCATTTTTAGGAGAAAAAAAAATTTTTAGGAGAAAAACAAACAAACAAGCAAACACTCCATTTTGGGCATAATTATTGCTACTTGTGGTACAGTTGCTAGTTATAGCAAATATAAACTATAGGTGTTTTGATTTACCACACTAGAGTAGAAGACTGTTTTGTGGAAACTGTACTTCAAATAAATACTCTAAAGATATTTTTGCTATAATTTAGACATTTTTTTGTTCTAAGATTGATTAAAACAGGTGCAGTATGAATTAAGTCCTAGCTTCTGCATTTTTTGTTCCATCAGTTTATCTCAATTCCCTTGTTTAGCAGAATAGAAGACTTAATGAGAATAGTGAGGCTGGAAGAAAACTTGGTGAAATCTCTGGTGCCTCTTTTACAGCTATATAATCAACTACTCTGGGCTGTAATTTGTGATAAAATGTGATGTTTTGATTTGAAATCCATAAAACCTAATTTATTTAAAGATTTCAGGAGAGATGTAGAAGGATGTAAGCTAGTGGAAGAATAATTCTTGAGAGAATGTGAACTTAAAAATATGTCACAAGACCTTAAGGTGTTCAGTGCAGGAAAGTACAAGTTCCATCATCTCAAAACCTTACAGTTATCAAAAGAGATTAATTCGTCAGGAGCTTCCCTTAGCACTCAGTGCCTTTGCAGGGATTTGTAGCATACATTGGCATGTGTGCATCTTGTCAGCTTTCCTTTGAGACAGATTTAAAAGCAGATTTCATCACTGTGATGGAAGAGCAGAGTCCTGAAGGGTCTACGTCCTTAATGGATGGCTGCTGATGTTTGTTCTTTCCATCATAACTGGTCATCCTCAGATTTTATATGTAAGGATAAAGGCATGCCATTGGGTGTTAGTAACCTTTTTAAAAGTCAGCTTTCTACATGTAGCTCTGGGAAACAGAGAAACTTTCTTGCTTGAGACATTTAAATACCCTACAGTGAGATGTTTTACAGTCAGCTTCTGCTTCTTTGCAATTCCAAAAAAATTATCTTAAACCTTTAATTTGTAACATAGTACTGAAAGTAGCTCTATCAATATTTTTTCTTTAAAATTACATTTATTAATTCATGATCTGAAATGTGAATACTATAAACTTAAATGCGCACATTATCTAACATTAATGTTTCCTTCTAAAGATTATCATTTTGTTTATGGAAAACATATGGGATTCTTCAGCTGTGAATTTGGTAATGTATGGTCTGGAAAGGACTGGATTAATTTGTCATTATTGGTTTAGGCCTGTACATCATATTAATAACAGTTTGTCACTTCCATTTTTCTTTGTATTATTGATACACAGGCTGCTTGTGTTAAATTGAAATTAGAAGTTAATAATAAGTTGGATGCTCAAGACTCAGAGCTTTTGGTTTATATTGCAAAAACTTCATTAAATGCTTTAGGGATTGGAAAATGCTGTCTTAATATTTGTTTTATTATCTGGATTTTCTCAGTTATCAGAAGCAGAACAGCCAATTCCTACAGTTAATGATTATTTCATGAGTTTAGTCAGTCTTATGTGTTCTTGTATTCCAATATCTGCAAAATGCCAGTCTTTCTTAAGTGATTATGTAGACTTTGCCCTCACTGGATCAAATGGTACAGTTTTGAAGTCGAATTATTTGCACTGCTGGATCACTTGGCTCTATATCACTAGATCAAAATCTTCCCTGATCTCCACAACCTTTGAAAGATGATAGGGTCACCTTGCAAAGACAATTGTGGTTTCTCTAGCACACTTTAATGTAGATCATCTGATCCCACAGACTAGTATGGGTCAAGCTTTCTCAAGTGATCCCTGACTCAATCCTTATCCACTGCTGGTACTTTCCTTTCCTGAACTTCCACTAAGCAGAAAGGCCTAGGAGATCTTGTTGTTGAGGTCTGAGCCAAGGAAAATACCGAGAACCTAATACTTTATCTGTCTGCTGTTATATCATTTCTCTGATGCAGAAATTTGCCTACATTTTCCTTTTTCAGCCTTCCAGTGCTTGTGCAGCAACAGATGATCTCCTTGTTGCCCATAATGTCCATTGTGAGGCTCAGCTGCAGACAAGCTGTAGTTTTGCTGACAGGATTACTAAATGCCTGAGCAGTATTTCTGAATTCCTTCTGTGTAATTGCCTTTTTGAGCCAGATGTCTGCCATGAGTTTCCTGTTTTAGCCACACTGGTTTCTTGGTATGTCTGCTTGTTTGCTGCAGCATAAGGATGAACTGTTCCTTGTGCTTGAGGTCTTTAAAGATCAGCCAGCTTTCCTCAGCTCCTTTGCTGCTCAAAAGCTGCCCATGGGATCACATTTACCAGGTCTCTGCATAAAGTGATATCTGCTCTCTTGAAGTTGAGGTTCTGTGCTCTGCTAATGCACCTTCACTTGTGTGGATAGTTGCTAAGGTAGTAAGTACCAAGATTACCACTGATTACCACAACCCCTACTAGTTTCTTTTTTGTTAGTGAGTAGCAGATCCAGGTGAGTATCATCCTTGGTTGTTGCACCCAGAGCATGCACCCCTGGGATATGACAATTATCCCCTGACATGCTCCAAAAACTTTTGTGATTTTTTGTGTCTTGTTATATTGCATTCCCAGCAGATATCAGGGAAGTCAGAGCTGCCTATGTGAACAAGGTTCTGCGATACAGAGACTTCCTCAGGTTTCATCTGCTTCCTCACCTTGATTAGGTAGCGTGTAACAGACTCCCACCATGATCTCACCCTTAATAGCCTCTTACCCAGTCCTAAGCCATGAGCTCTCAAAAAGACTGTCTTCCATCCTATAGAAAAGTTCTCTGAATCATAGCTACTCTTTTGCACAGAAGGCAGTTCCCTTCCCTAGTCTTTTTAGTCTGTCACTCCTGAAGACTTGGAGTCTGTCCATCACAGCTTTCTAGTCATGCAAAATCTTCCAACACATTTGTGTTATTCCCACAGTCAGAATTTTGTGACCATAGTTCATTCTTTTTTCCCAGACCTTGGGCACTGCTGTACGTAAGTCTGAGGAAAGCAGACTTTTGCTCTGTCTTTACTGAGGTCTTTTACTCATTGCCCCACACCATTTACTTTTGACCATTTAGCTCCACTGCCTGTCTTAATTGTTGGTTGTAGTCTCCCTCTTCCTCTTGAGAATTCCTCCTTTTGAATTCTATCTGTAATGAAAGTCTTTTATAGAATCAACATATGTTTTGCAATTAGAAAAAAAAAATCTGTTGAACACAGTTGGCTATTAGATACTTTGGAAAGCTCTTAATGAATGAAGCTATTCTCTGCTGAACTTTATTTTCCCCAAGTTATAAACTAATTAGTCTGGACTGCTGATCCTTAATCTAGAGATTATGCAAGTGGTATGATGCATTGCTTGTGTAGTTGAAAATATTTTAACTGTGATTAATGTTTTATAAAAATATGTATTAGAATTTAAAACAGAATTCTTCTATAGTTGTGTTGATTTCGTGAAGATGTATATTACATACATGGTAGTGGCCTTTTGGGATGTGTAAATATCCATATGTGTACCATGGACCCAGAAAATAAATATCTTCCCATGAATTACACCTGTAAAAGTCATTGTTGTAAAAGCCTAAGTAGACTAGTGTTTCATAACATAGGGAAAATATATTTCCTTCATTAAGAGTATTTTTAATGATCCTAATAGTGTTTGCGCTTTTTAAAAAAAAGCACTTACAGCCTACAATGGTCCCTTGCTGTTTTTCTTTGCTCCACCTGTTGCTATCGTTATGACAGTTGTTGGCTAGTGGTAGCTTCAATACCAATTTGTTGTTGAGACACCACTAGTGGCTGTTCCAAGCAATGTGATTGTCAGGTTGTTAGAAAATCCATGGCTCCCTGTGTGGGTAAGAGCAAAGTTATCCTGTAGGGATACTCTTAATGGGTGCACTTTATTTTCAGAATAGTAGCTATTCAGTCTTTCTCCAAAGTGACTTAAATGTATTCAGCCAATAAGCAGGCAGCAAAATTGCAGAGGCTTTTTGTTGTTCAGCAACAACTGAGGTCCAGTGAAACTAGCTAAGGAGGCTAATTTCTCTAAAACTTTTCATCAGGTAGAAAGATCTGGTGTTGTCACAAATAGTGCCTTATGCTTTGCTGTGATGGAGAGAAGGAGGGGATTGTGGAGAAGGATGTGCAGCTGCTGAGGTCTTCAGTGAGTGGTTTTAGGGTAGGAAAACTAGTGTCTGGGAAAATCGGGGTTTTTTGAGTGATTAAATGAAAGTAGAACTATAGGGAAAAACTTAATTAAACCCCCAAATAATTTTAACAAAGTCCTGTGTTGTTTTTTTTTGTTTGTTTTTTTTGTTGATGTTGTTGGTGGTTTTTTTGTTTTTTATCTATACAACTAAATATACAGGTCTTATTTAAGTATGCAAGTTTTGTTGATCATCTTGTAATTACTTGGGTTGAAGCTGAACACGTTAATATATCTGTTGATAATAGAAGAAGAGTTATTTTCTCAAAAGGATTACATGATCTTGTGATGGTATCATGCCTCAGGAATGATTGTTTTAATAATCTGTTTTACTTTTTGCTTTCTTAGTTATAGCCAATAAATAGAACATTACTGTAAATATATCTTTTGTTTAATAAAACATGATAATATGAATGAATTATTAGACTGAAATGTTGTGTGCTTCATACTGTGTTAATTCCTAAAAAATAACAAGTTGTAAACTGATGAGATTTTTATAACTGAAGAGGCCTGTAGAGCCTATAGTGAGAATTTAAAATCCTGGAAAACAAAGTTGAATTACCTGCATTTAATATTTCTGATTATTTGGCAAAATAAGCATGAAACTGAGGTTAAGGAGTTACTTTATTATAAACAGGGCTTGCTGAGTAACTTTGTTACGTAAGGACTATAGGAGACTGCAGTCTGCTGTACATCTGTGCCTGCCCTGCTGCTTCCAGCCCCTGCACAGAAAACAATAACTAAGGTGTAGTTAGCCATTCATTTCATCCTTTAGCTACAGGATTTTGATCAATTAAGGCAGTTCTGAAATGTAGATTGTAGAGAGCTTAACAATGGAATGGCTAAGTAACAGAGGTCATGATACTGTGCAGCTGGTGGAAATATAGGCCTCAAGGCTACGGTAATCTTGTGGTTAATGTTCACCCTGAGTTGCTCAAGAAACAGGATGTACATCTTGCTGAGATGGCGCCACGGTATCTTGCTGAGATGGCGCCACGGTATCTTGCTGAGATAGCGCCACGGTATCTTGCTGAGATAGCGCAACGGTAATGCTTGGGCAAGCTGGGACAAGCCGGGACATGTCGAGGCATGTTGAAGCAGGAGGCGGTCACGGTTGCTTGGGAGGCCCCTGCGTCAGCACGGGCTGACCAATGATTTTGCTGTATCCTAGCAGGAAATGTATCTAACACTGCAGGCTATAAAAGGGGTTGTATCTTGCTAAATAAACGAGACTTGCTGACCATGAGAGCATGAGGCTTGTCTCCTGCGACTCCAACATAGATCTATTAGCATTGCTATGAAATGTGCTCTGGGGGTAGTTGTTTCAGGTGCTGTAAATGGCAGTTTGGTGTAACTTTGTGTAAACTCCATGGTATAACAGGGAAAGCAATTCAGGTGAAAATGTTGCAGAGCATGAGTGTGTCTAATCCTGGAACTAGAGGATTTTTTAGGATTTAAATCATATGCATTGCTGATTTTGTTCTTAAAGGTTAATGTAAAAAATGGGGATACTTATTCATCGAGTGCTTTGCTTCTTTTTATCCCTTATTCAAGGTCAAAACCTAAACATCTGTATTTTGAGACAATACTGGATACTTAGTATCCACACTGTTGTTTACTATGTCTACTATGAGAACTGCCTAGTAATTTGAACTCTAATTGGGCTGGAGTTACGTAGTGGGAAGGGATTTTCTAGGTCATCAAATGATATTACATCCTGTTGCAGCTACCATGCAATACCTTTCATGCCTATCCTACCTTTCACAGACATAGGAAGTTTCAAACCCAAGACTGAAAAGAAAATACACAGTTTCCTAGCCTGTTAATGTGCTTTTTATCAAGGGGTATGTTCTCAGGAGTGAAAATGCTGGGAGTTTATTTTTGGATGCACAGTTATGTAAGTATAGATAACACCAAGCTGTGCTAAAAGGGCAAATCATGCCTGACAGATTTGGTGTCCTCCTATGATGGGGCCTCTAAACTGGAGAGGCATGGATTTGATGGATGAACCACTTAATGTATAAGGAATTGGCTGCATGGTCACACTCAGAGTTATGGTCAATGGCTCAATGTCCAAATGGAGATCAGTGACAAGTGGTATTCCTCAGGGGGTTGGTACTGGGACTGGTGCTGTTTAACATCTTTGGTGACACGGACAATGGGACTGAGTGCACCTTCAGCAAGTCTGCTCATGACACCAGGCTGTGTGGTGTTGTCAACACACTGAAGAAAAAGGATGGCATTCAGTGGGTCCCTGACAGGCTTAAGAGGTGGGCCAGTGCAAACCTCAAAAAGTTCAAGTGTAAGGTCCTGTCCCTGGGTTGGGGCAATCCCGAGCAGAACTACAGGCTGGATGGAGACTGGATTAAGAACAGCCCTGAGAAGAAGGACTGGGGTGTTTGTTGATGAGAAGCTCAACATGAGTTGGCAGTGTGTGCTTGCATCCAGAAAGCCAACCACATACTGGGCTACATCAAAAGGAGCATGACCAGCAGGTTGAGAGAGGCGATTATTCCCCTCTGCTCTGCTCTCATGAGACCCCATCTGCAGTACTGCATTCAGCTCTGGGGCCCCCAGCACAAGAAGGACGTGGACCTGTTGAATCAAGTACAGAGGAGGGCCATGAAGATGGTCAGAGTGCTGGAGCACCTCTAGTATGAAGACAGGCTGAGAGAGCTGGCCTTGTTCAGTCTGGAGAAAAGAAGGCTTTGGGGAGACCTTATAGCAGAATTCGAGTACCTAAAGGGGCCCTACAAGAAATCTGGAGAGGGACTTTATACAATGGCATGTATCAATAAGACAGGGGGTAATGGTTTTAAATTGAAAATTGATTTCTATTAGATATTAGGAAGAAATTCTTTGCTGTGCGAGTGGCAAGCCACTGGAACAGGTTATCCTGAGAAGCTGTTGATATCCCATCCCTGGGGGTATTCAAGGCCAAGTTGGACAAGGCTTTAAGTAATCAAGTCTAGTGCAAGGTATCCCTTCCCATGGCAGGGGGGTTGGAACTAGATTGTCTTTAAGGTCCCTTCCAACGCAAACTATTCTATTATGTAGCTAACTGTAGTTTAGTATGAGACGCCCGTGTACCACTTCATTTCTCCCTATCATTGAAATAGGATGTCAGTGTGCTATTGAGGACTAACAGCTTAAGTATGTAGGAAGTTACTATGGGAGAGGATGATCTTTTTTTTTTGTCTCAGTCTCTTTAAGGATTCCCTTGGCATTTGTTTGTTGTGGTTTTACAATAATCTTTTGAATTCTATGCATTACCTGATTTGTCCTTAAACCCCCAGATATTCCTTGGAAATTTTTTTATTGTATGTAATCCTACTAGTACTGCTGCATCTCCAGCATAATGGATCAGTCTAATTTGGCTAAAGTTTAGTCTGTATGTGTCTATGTGCTCTATTCAAGTCAGAATCAATTACATAGTGAAAGTGAGAAGAGCTCCTGAGGGAATGAGGTAAAAAAAAAATGCTTGAAGGAAAGAGAGCTGTTTATAAGGATCTTACCAAAATTTTCCCCCAGACACCTTGAAGAAGTGCTGGTAAATCCAGTGCTTGTGGTCCAGGCCATGCAAACTACCCTGGGAAAGCTTTCATCCTTGCAGAAAATGGGACAGTTTTCAGGAGTCTGAACAAACACTTTGTGGAGAGAGGGAAGAAAAACCTTCCCTGTCAGGGAAAAAAGTTTCAGCTTTTGCTTTGAGACAGAGTGGAAAAATCTCTAGATGTTTACTGTCCTATGGCATGAAACTTTCTATATCCGAACCAGCTATATTACTATTGTTATTATGTACTTACTAAAAAACAGGCTTTTAAATATTAGTGTAGCAAAAAAAAAATTGCTGGGGGCTGTTCAGCTATGAGGATGAAAATATTGTACCTTCATTCTCCTTAGTCTGTGTACTGTATTATCTCGGATGGAAAAAATTCCTTTCATAAGGAATAAAATAAATGCTTACTTTAAAAATAAGAAAACACATTCTCTGATTTATGCTGAGTGACACTGACCCTCAAGGAAGCAGGTGATTAGTTACAGGGTTGTTTGATGGGAACTTGCAGGAATAGCTGTTACAATTTTGGTCAAGTTTTAAAGTTAAGACATTTTCTGGCAAAAAGCTCATGTTTTGGTATATGTATGTAGTATAGAAATAATTTGGAAGAGACAGAGGAGTGGGTAGAAAAGAAGATAATAAAGTGAGAAGGAAATATCTCCTTCCCGCTGAAAGCCCAGTAGGAAATGAAAAGCAGTAAAGGTTGTTTAGATGTTTTATTTCCTTCCCGGTAATCTTATAATTGCTTAAAGGGTGAGCATATTGTAGGAATAGATGATTACAAGGGACCTTAAGTTTAAGTTAGGTTTCAGCTGTATTGGTACACACAGATTTTTCTATCTAACTACTTTTTTTCTCATTTGTTAAACTGGGCAGGGAGATGTGAGCTATAAGAACCAAAAATTGTTTGATTGCATGAAAATTATATCAGCATGTGTATGTATGTGATATTTCATAGCAAGCGAGCACTAAAGGGTAAATGCAGAAAATAAAAGGTATTTAAATGCATGCCACTTTCACTTTGGCTAAAATAATGGCTTCCAGAACAAACAAAAAAAATGCTATCATCCCATTTCTAGATAAACTTTGTATGAATATATCAGATCTGATTCTGTCTTAAAAAAAAAAAAAGCTATTGTGGATTGAATCCAGACAACTAAGCAGTCACCAATCTCTTCCTCATGCCACCGCTGTCCCACAGCTGTAGTGGTATGGGCAAGAAAGAAATACATAACTTGGGCTTTGCCTGTTGTGGTGGTCATTTGAGAGGAAAGTTATGTGTTGGATTGTTGGATGCAGAAGACAACTCAGGTTGGATCACTACTGCACTGAACAGGTTCCTTACAAAGGTCATCTTTTACTGGTTTGAATAATTCCTGCTGTGGTACTTCAAATGACAGATTATTTTTCCTCCAGGGTTAGGTGTCTTGGAGGTACTCATCAGATTTAGCCATCTTCTTGCATTAACCACCAAATGCACCTGAGTCCTGGAGCAAAACTTGTCCCATGAATGGCTTTGCCTTTTCCCAAGGAAGCAATAATCCACACTTTCTCAGCCAGTCCCCTATGTGTGTCACAGAAGCTATATCTCATTCCACTGTATGTAGGTTTTTTTTTACAGGGGCAGGACCAGTTGTGTTAGCAGATACTCTAGTGTTTAGCAGACGTGGCTTATAGAAAATGTGCATCACAGTGTTTGAATGTCCCAGTATTCATTGCTCCCTTCATAGCTTCCAACAGTCTGCTACCAAAGAGCAGAGAAAAAAAGCTTTGACCACATCAGTTGTGCCATATTACCTACCTGCTTTTGGTTTCAGTTTGTATTGGAGTCCAGTGTGTCTGGTACAGCAGCATTCAATGGTAGTGTTTTTGTTCAGGCCACAATAGTCTGCTGTTAATCTCCACCCTTCATCAGACTTTTGCATTGGCACTGTGAGAATATCAAAGGGTGATTAAGTCCCACTGATGACTTTTCATTCTCCAGTTGATGAATCAGCTCATGGATGGTAAGCAGTGGGTTTTGGATGGTGCAGTATTGCCACCAGTGCACCATCATGGTGGTAGTTGGAACACACCGTTCTTTGACACACAGCAATCCCACAGCAGAAAGATCATCTGAAAGGCCAGGCAAGGTAAACAGCTGTTTAATCTTCTCTATATTCATTGTGGCTACACCAAAGGCCCACTGGTACCATTTTGGGTCCTTGAAGTATCTTCCTCTGAGGTAGTCTATACCAAGGATGCCCAGAGCATCTGGGCTGGTCAGCAATAAGGTGCTTCTGCCATTTGTTCCTCTTATGCTCACATCAGCCTCCAACAAAGACACCAGTTAGGATCTCCTATCTCCTGTCATTTCAGAAATCCAGATGGGTTCTACCTCAAGTACCACAATGGCATTATGTTTAATTTACCAGGGCTGGCCAGCCTATACACATTTGTCTCAGTGTCTGCCCAGCCTGTTATGATCAGAGTGCTGGTATTGCCTGCAGCTCCACTAAGGATACTGGGCTTGCTGCAGGTGTGTAAAGGCTTTGTCTGGATTAGTAAATACTGTAGTACAACAAGAGTGAAGTTATAATGAAAGTATTTGTGGTTAAAGAGCTGAAATCTGCATGCTTATGTGTTTATGCATGTTTCCAGGGATTTACCTCAAACTGGCTCTGCCCTGGTCCTGTCAACAGCAGTTGAAGATTTAGATTCTTCTGAAGTACAATGTCAGTTTACCTTAATTCAGAAGGGATGTAATTTTGTTCTCTGAGATTCTTCTGCAATGCAAACCAAGGCAGTGTGAAAGGTGATTAGATGTTTGGTTCGAAATGTATTCCTGATCTAAAACAAAATGTTAATGCACTTAGTTAAGCATGCAGACATACTCCACAGTAACTTGCAAGAGCTCTGCTGAAAATGAGCTGAACCAAATGGCACTATGCGTAACTATTTTCCATATATTCTGATAGTACATAATTCTCATTAGGAGCACGCTGTGCCTGTATTCCTACAGCTCCTGTCTGGTATAATTCATGTTAGCAGGTATAGCACACTGTACTCCAGTTTGCTATGATATTTTTAAGCAACTCAAAGGCTTACATTTATGCACATGAAGTTAAAATGAGACAAATGAATGGAAATTGTATCCTTTTAAAATTGAGTGCTTTTTGGGAAGCTTTTTGTTGCTTCTGAGGTTCTTGTGTCTCATTTTTAAATACATGAACCTAAGGATTCAAGAAAAATAATTTGTAATAAACTGTTGATGAACAAAATATATTTATGTAATATAAAAAAAAAAATAAAGCTTTGTCCTGGGTTCAGCAGTAGCAGTCATATTTCTCCTTCTTAGTAGCTGGTGCAGTGCTGTGGTTTTGACTTTCAGCCTGGGAACAGTGCTGATAACACCGATGTTTTTAGTTATTGCTCAGTAATGTTTACTCTGACCAAGGGCTTTCTCAGTCTCATGCTCTGCCAGGGAGGAGGGGAAGCCAGGAGGAAGCAGAGACAGGACACTTGACCCAAACTAGCCAAAGGGGTATTCCATACCGCAGCACGTCATGCCCACTATATAAACTAGGGGCAGTTACCCGGAAGAACTAGATCACTTTTCGGGTTGGGCTGGGTATCGGTTGGTGTGTGGTGAGTGGTTGTATTCTCTTCCCTTGTTATTTCCCTTATCATTATTCTTATTGTTGGTAGCCTTGTTATTCCCCTTATCATTATTCTTATTGGTGGTAACAGGAGTGGTTTTGTGTTATACCTTAGTTACTGGACTGTTCTTACCTCAGCCTGTTGGAGTCACATTCTTTTGACTCTCCTCCCATCCCTCTGGAAGTGGGGGGAAGAAGGAGGGGGTGAGTGAGCTAGCGGCTGCATGGTTCTGAGTTACCGGCTGGACTTAAAGCATAACAAGCCTGTTGAGAGAAAGTAATATTGAAGAGATGTGTGAAGCAATGCAAGGCTTCCATGGGAGATTCATAAGTTAGAACCATACATATGCTTTTCTTCATGTGAGAGACTAGCTTACTACATGAGTTACATTTGATAATTCCTAACTTTTGACTTTTATGTGTTAGTGTAAGAAAGCTGGACTTAAGCTACTGGGAATTCTGAGTTGAAGGTGATAACATATAGCTATTGTTATAACAGCATATTAAGAAGTCTCATTGTCTCATCAAGCATATTTGGGGTTGAACCTTTAATTTCCTTTTTTTATCAAGTCAGTAGCAAGTAAAATATGTCACTTATTAATGTTATCAATGCATAAAAATGCAAGTGAATATATTCCATGTGGGAAAACAAGAGTATGGTACTATTGATAATAATGCAGAAAAAACTTAACGTGGTAAAACTATGCTGTTAGTTTTAGAAACCAATACTAATGGTCATAATTAAAGATATTTACATAACTAAAAAGTATCTTATTTTTTGTGTATTTTGAAGCAGAAAAATGCTTTATACATACTTTAATTTCATATGTCGTATATGGCTAAGAGCTGGAAATAAATACATTTGTATTATGTTTGTTTTATTGTTGATTGAAAGAAAATAACTTTGGGAGATATAAAACAGATAACCAAGCAATTGTTTGACCCTTGTAATAGAAATTTTAAAAATACTGTTTTTTTTCTGACAATTGTAGAAATCTTTCCACAGGAATTTTGGATAGAGTTACCAAGATGAACATTCTTATCCTTTTGTCTTTAGGAAAATCTGAAATTCCTTCCCATCTGAAATGGGTATTACCAAGGCCTATAATTAGTGCTGTATTACTTCTGAGTTTTCAATGACAAAACCTGTAAGTACTATTTTTAAAATATGAAAAACAGTTAATTGTAGTGTAATAATTTTCTATGACTGTGTTTTTTAAAACTATAATTAATATTTTATTGACCTTAGCTTTCAGCATTAGCTTTTAAGAAGTTGCAGCTTATGTTAGTGCAGGGAGGAAGAACTCTCCCCTGAAAAAAATATGTCCAATTTACGACCTTTCTGTCCAGCTGTTGTGTGCACCAATATATTCTGTATGTGAACAGCTGTGCTTAAAGGCTAAGTAGGTATCTGGTTTTAATAGAATTTAGTTATAATCTTGGGACTGCATTATCCTGTATTGCAGGCTTTTAGTTAGCACAGCAGAGAACGATGATTTTCCTTCCTTAACAAGATGCTTTATATTGTTCAGTATCGAGGAAAAAAGTCTAATGCCCTGGACATTACTATTTTTTTTCTACTCTAAATAGGACAAGAATCTACTTATCTTCCTGGATTTTGCACTTCTTTTTAACTCCTGCATACTTAGTTTCAGATATTTAAGTATGGTTATTAACATCTTTTGATGTTAGTCTGGGATGAATGTTCTTTAAATAATAAATGCATCTCTGGCTTTGTCTTACTGTGTGGACTAGAAACTTCAGAGCATGTTAGAAAAATAAAGTTAGTGATTCCCCCAGAAAACTTTGGAGAAAAATAGGAATGTAACACAGTTAAAAAAGACAGTTAAAACCGTAGTAATTGTAATACTACAGGAATATTCAATGTTAACGTTTTACAGGCAAACAGTAAAGATGCAAGGAGTACTTGTTTTTCACTTGTATTAATAAGCTGTGCCTATGTAACTGTTTTCAAGATAGCTGTGCTTACATTGAGAGGAAACTTAGGAGGTTTGAATCCGTGTTTCTGTATCAACAGAAATTAAGCAGAACAATTTGGAAATGCTTCAAGAAATGTGATAACTGTAGAATATGAGTTGATTGGTAAGGGGGAGTGGACTTTGTTAACAAACTTAAATGAAAAAATTAATGAAATTTGTCCATGGCTGTAAGTGCATGAGATGAATAATCAGAACTCATCTGTAAAGTTCTGACAAGAATAGATGTAATTTTTTGTTTCAACTATTGAACTGTCTTCAATTAGGCTTACCAATGGGAGTCTGTCATGGTTTAAACCAAACCAGACAACTCGTTCACTCACTTCCCCCCCCGCCTTGCCCTCCCCCTACTCCCGGAGGGACGGAGAAGGGAATTGAAAAGAATGCAACTCCCATGGGTTTAGATAAGAACAGTTTAGTAACTAAGGTATAACACAAACCACTACTGCTACTACCGATAGTAACAATGATAAAGGAAATAAGAAAGGAAGAGAATACAACACCTCACCACCAGCTGACCGATAACTTGCCCCCCGCAACCCGACCAAGCACTGACCGATACCTCCTCCAAACCTGCAGTCCTAGCCCTTCCAGGTAACTCCCAGTTACATCCTGGGCATGATGTGCTGTAGTATGGAATACCTCTTTGGCTAGCTTGGGTCAGGTGTCCTGTCTCTGCTTCCTCCCAGCTTCCCCTCCTCACTGGCAGAGCATGAGGCTCACAAAGTCATTGGCCAAACCAAAACATCGTTGTTACCAGCTCTGTTCCCAAGCTGAAAGTCAAAACACTGCACTCAAAGCACTGCACCAGCTACCAAGAAGGAGAAAAATGACTGCTACTGCTGAACCCAGGACAGTGTCCATTTCTAGCTTGTAGAAAACGTTTACTTTTATCTTGCTTTCAAACTACAGGCAAAGACATATTTTGTTGTTGTTCAAAGCTTCTGAGCATCCCCTGTGCCACTGATGCACACCTGGAATCTAATCTGGTCAGTTAAAATTCTGTAGCTGTGCACAGTTGCTGGTTGCGAACAGATTGATAAAGTTACAAACCAATAATATAGCAAGGTGGAAGATAACAGCAGTATGGACAATGGTGTGGTCAAAGTAGAATTTCAAGTTAAATAGAATAATTCTGGTAGCTTTATCACTGAAAATTTATGAATGTAGTCTCTGACATTTTACAGATTCAAAGTGTATGTTTAACTTACCATATAGCAATATGATGGTTTTAGGAGGAGGTTCAGTTACTTTTCAAATAAAGGCATTACTTTAGAACTTGCTTTGTAGAAATCAGTGTTATCTGTGGAATATATTAATGAGAGAAGATCGTGCCCATATTTTTTTATGTAATTATGTCTGTGCTGCCTTTTGAGAAATTACACGATTGTTTTTTAAATTTATTTTTTAGGCTGATAGCTTAAAAATGTAAAAAAAATTGTATTTTATGGGTCTGGCCATTTTCTTCCATCAATGAACGGAAATTATTTTCATAGTATCAGTAATAGTTTCAAACTTTTTTATAGGAGACAGCACTCTTGATATTTTTATAATTTAAGATAAAGATGGTTAATTTTTGTGCTTTTGTACACTGAAATTTAAAATGAGAAAATGTCTATGTTTTTTTTTTGTTACAGAGACATATTTTAAAAAGATTCATGGGCAATATTAGTTTCAGAAGTGCAGTCAAAAGCCCCAGATGACTGCTTTTACTTGTGAAAACAAACGTTTGCATGACAGGGTAATAATGCTGCCATATTTTCAAGTCTTGTACAGTCAACATTCTGGCAGAGACATGGGTCATGGAATTGTCTTTTGTATTACTCTTTTTACATCTGTGTGACTTTCTCCAGCATGGGGTAGTGAGGAGTTCTACCTAAGACAACATTCATGAAATCCTTATGTTTAATAATCATAATTGAATATTCACTGGATTTTTCTCTTCAAGGAATACCTTGAGTTCCTGCGTTCCTCCTGTTTCTGCTGTTCTTATGTCCACTAGATCATGTTAGTGCCTTTTTAAGTTTCTGCAATATTAAATATATTTACTGGGTGATATGGTAGATATAAAAAAAAACTAAAGAAACCACCAAAAGAATTCATATTGCTTTATATAGTCATGCACAAAAAAAGTTATCTAAGCAAAAGGTATTTCTGATAGCTAATTTTCTCTAAGGAAAAATAAGCTTTTCAACATGGTATTTTTTTATTTGCACTCACTACTTGTGATTCTGGAATAACTTTACATGTGGTACAAGTACTAGTTCAGTTTTAGAGGGCAAATTTACAGAAATTTTCCAGACCTCTGAGTTTGTCTTGCAAAGATAGTCTTGAGAGAAAAGAGTGATAAATTACAGAAGATAAGGTAATGATGCCTTTGACTTTTTAATAAAATATTTCCTAGTCCCACTAGTTCTCTTATTTGTTACACTTTTCAATATACTTTTGATCTTGAAGGAAATAAATCACTGGCTTATCACACTACTTTTCCTCCTCCACAGGTGCATCAGTATGCATTGCACATCTCAGCAAGCAAGCACATGAGGAATTTTCAATCAAGAAGCTTAAGATGCAATGTTTTACTGCCTAGCACTTTGATTGATGGTGCTAGAGGTAGCATAGATTTTGTGTTTGTTCTCATCAAGCCCAGTAAATTTAGAGTAGGCAACTACAGTTTAACTGAGAAGTCTCTTGCCACCAAAAGTATGTCTCCTTTAAAAGAAACAAAACAAACAAGAAAACAAAAACCAAACCAAAACTCAAAAAACCCCAAACAAAATAACCCCTTGTGCACTTTAGGTATGATATTTTACCACACTGCTAGTTCCAGAATTTTTAAATGCATAGCTCTGGGTTCATTACACTAAATCAGAAGTATGTACCTAATTTCCTCTAGAGTAGGTGGATGAATTTTGTCAAAATGAACAAAAAACGCATTTGGGTCTGTTTCGAAAGCTATGTATTGCTTTCAGTTCCTACAGCTTATTTCTGAAGTTGTATGCTCAAAACCATGTTTAGTTGTGAGTGAAGCTCTTGGGAGCTTCTCAGGACCTGGAAAGACAAGAGCAAAGAATAAAAATTAGTTTAACTGTTGTATTGATCAAGAGGCTTACAATGCAGGTCTGAGGGACTGTTATGTCTCAATGACAAGAAAAGTTGTTCAGTGTAGTTCAAGTCTGTTGTGATGCCTTGAATATAAAGAAACTTTATGCAGACAACCATATGTGTCAGCTATTCCCCATTATTATCAGAGTTTTCCCACTGGTGTCATCAGGATCAAGATTTTAATGCAATCTTCTTGGCTGCAATTTAAAGAGCAATAATAATAAAAGTTATTATTTCCTTTAAGCTTTAAGGCTATGACTGGTTTGAGTGAATTTGGATCAGATACATCTGTGTGTATTTGAAATCCCTGTACATTTTCCTGAATGTTCTTCTAACATGGTTAGACTTTTCAGTTCAAGAAAACTTACAAAAAGTGCTTAAAGACATCAGGAAGATGTCTTAGTATTTACTTTCTACAGATTTGGAGTTCTTAGGATTTTTGTGGTGTATAATTTGAATTGTAGTTAATATTAAATTGTAGTTAATATTAAAATACTAGAGATTTGAGTATCCATTTTAACAAATTCTGAAAGATCTCTTTTGTTCCAAGTATTATATAATCTTAGTCCATGCAATAGGCAAATAGAGAAAGAAATATTATTCATCTTTTGCATTTAGAAAATGGGCCTCTGGTAAATTAAAACACGTGTGTTTGCATATTTTTGTAACACAAGTATGTCAGCTTCAATGGCTTAATCTAGATGTTCTCATATTCAGTGCATTGGTTTAAAAATATGTGCTCCTCTAATAATTTATCACATCAGTGTGTAGTCTTCCCGTTTGGAAGGTTTTAGTTTACAGCTATTGAAAATCTAAATATATTCATGGCAAAACTACTTATGCTTTTGAGTTGAACTAGTTTTATTAAAAGCTCCTGTGAGTTCTAGTAATCTGTAGAAAGTATTTGCCTTTTTAAGGAAAAGGTTCAGAGAAATGGGCAGTAAAGATTGTGTTACTTCGAGTTAAACACTCCAGGTTCCTTATTTTTTGTATCACATTTGTAACTGTCAATCACTTCAGTTTCAGCAATATACTCAATGAAGTCTGTATTATGATGAAAATATTTACATTACTGTTTTCTAATTTTAAATCAGAAAATAAGCAATAACATGGCTACCCGTAATTAAAAACTGTGGGTATGCTGTGAAGCCACTCAGAGCTACATAGTTCTGATAGAAGGCTTTAAAGTAGTTTTATTGCTGAAAAATTAGGACATCTTTAGTATATAAGCTGAAGGGTATCCATAATGTCAAACAACCATAACTCATTTTTCAATTCTTTTACCTTAAACCATGACAAATAAACCCAGAAACTCTTTACTGTTGTCAAATATTCCTCACAGATTTAGGGCTCAATCTTGTACAGTACAGTGAGCTTTGAACATGGATTCATTTGTTGAAATTAACTCTGAAAAGCTAATGGAAAAAAACTGGGGAGGGAAAGCCAGGAGGAAGCAGAGGCAGGACACTTGACCCAAACTGACCAAAGAGGTATTCCATACCGCAGCACGTCATGCCCAGGATGGAACTGAGAGTTACCCGGAAGGGCTAGGGCTGCAGGTTTGGAGGAGGTATCGGTCAGTGCTTGGTCGGGTTGCGGGGGGGCAAGTTATCGGTCGGCTGGTGGTGAGGTGTTGTATTCTCTTCCCTTATTTCCTTTATCATTGTTACTATCGGTAGTAGCAGTAGTGATTTGTGTTATACCTTAGTTACTAAACTGTTCTTATCTCAACCCATGGGAGTTGCATTCTTTTCGATTCTCCTCTCGGTCCCTCCGGGAGCACGGGGAGGGCAAGAAGGGGGGGAAGTGAGCGAACAAGCTGTCTGACTGGGTTTAAACCATGGCAATCCAGTAATGTAAAGGAAGTGAAATTATAATTATTAAATAAATGTAATTTCATAAATTTTGAAGTATTGATTGTAGAAACAAAATGTTCCCTTACCTTCACTCTAAAATTTTACCAGTGGCATGTGTCTGGCATACAGGTTTGATTACCTGTTGATGTCTATACAAAGTGTTTTCCCTCATAGGTATTTCCTATGGACCTGATGCTGAAGTGAGATAAAACTTTGGTACTGATCTTGGCTGCAACATTTTCATGCCCCCCTCTCTTAGAGACACGTGGACCTTTTAGATTCCAGTGTACATTAAATAT
Organism: Pezoporus wallicus; assembly: GCF_028554395.1. Classification (NCBI taxonomy): domain Eukaryota; kingdom Metazoa; phylum Chordata; class Aves; order Psittaciformes; family Psittacidae; genus Pezoporus; species Pezoporus wallicus. The sequence continues at coordinate 77,217 of NW_026642986.1, read as the reverse complement.
GGCAAACTTCTTTAGTTTATATATAGATGAAAAAATATATTTGACATAAAAATAGTTCCAGCCATTCTTTTTTCCGTATACCGGTAAATAATCCTGTGCTTACCTTCTATCTAGGTAATTACAGTTGCCCCAGTTTGTAGATCTAAACCAGTGCACAATCATAAATTGTTACTATAACAACTAATTTTTAAAAGGTCATATGATCCTTTCATTATTCAGTAACAGATTAAATAAATTGTTCTATTCAAACCTTTGAATTATATTGACATCAGTGGTAGTACATTCTCCCCCCACCCTCCCTCTGGCCTTCTTAGGCCTGTTCTATAATATCTATAACTTGTGTGAAGCCCTAGTCTTTGAGTAAGTGGTTGCCAATGAAGCATCCTTTAATCTTTGGGATCTCTTGCAAGGCTAAGGTGAGGACAGCATGACCAGTATCAGGAACTGCTGAGTGGGATGAGGGCTGGAAGGGCACTCATTCCCCTGATAGCCTTGGAACATTCCTTATCTGAATGGTCCAAGTGAATTTACTAACCATCTCACAACCCTATAAACAGTGGTCCTAAGACTCTTTGAGCTGTTCTTGACTGCAGTAGGCTACACCAGTATATCCTGCTGCATGGGGCACCTCTCAGAGTGCATGAAGTCTCAAGATCGTGAAAGGAGGACTGTTGGCTGATGATGGGACCTGGATTGATGTCCCCATTACTGGAGACTCAACCCTCATTAAGGAAAAAAAAAAATAGGCAATAGAGGTGAGTATTTCACTGATTCTTGAGTGGAATTTTTAATAGGACTACCTATATATATATATATGCATATGAATATGTGTTACCTTTGTACATCTGTCTATACATACTTGCATGTGTGTGTATTGACTTGAAGACTCTCTAAAAAATACAGTATATCTGTTGTTATCTTGAATCTATAGTATTATTATTATTATTATGTTTATAGGTCTATCTGCCATGGTCAATCTACCATGTAAGCATTGCTATGATTAAGTGCTGTTAAATCCTTTAGACATAAACTGTTAACTGGGTCTGAGCCTAAGATTGAATCCAGCTGCACCTGGACTCTTCCCTTACCCCTTTTCATTCCAGCCTCTGTGTAAATTACTCTTAATTGGTTCTAATTTGATTTTCATTTATATGCATTACTCATGCAGTAAGAAGTAGGGTAAATCTTGCCAACGAACTTTGTTGTGCTTTTGTAAATTTATATTAAGGCTTGTTTTTCTAATACCTTTCGTGACTCTTTAAGTGACCTAAGCCACTTACTTTCACAACATCATCTTAGGATATATTGGCAGCACTGCATGTGTAGTTGCTAAAACTTGCAGTAATAAGTTGCTATTTAAAGGTAAAACTTCAAGTCTTGTTGAGGTTGAGGAGGTATTTGGCTAGCTTCCTTCCAGACTGATTTATTACCACAGGTGAATGCTAATTAAATATCCCTGCAAATCACTTTTTTTTTTTTTTTTTTTTCCCACTGGTTTGTTCTGTTGTTCTGGAAGAGATTTTGTCTATATAATCTGCTTGCACTGTTATAGTTAGTTGTTGAAATAATTGTGATCAGAAGTTCTTATGACTGAAAAAGATGAATAGGACAGCTGTTAGAGCAAAGTGCATGTACATTCTGCCAAGTACGTGTAGCATGGGGTAATTTATCACAGTTATTGAATAAGAAGATATTCAGCAGCAAGGAGTTCAATTGTTTTTTTATAGAACATAGTCAAATTTTATTTGCTGATATTCAAAATTGCACTATTCTTCTGTGCACTTTTATAGCTTAATCTATTTTAAATGGACTACTTGGGTGAGAATATTTAAAGAAGCCACAAAGGAATCTTGAATTTCAGAATCCTTCACATGCTCCAAATTCCATTTATGATCAAACTATGATTCCTAAGACACAAAAGCTCAAACCTGCCCTGCATAATTTCTGTGAACATTAATGGTTGCATTCTTTTGTGCAGTAAGGGTATTTTTATGGGTAATATATTAGAATACTAGAAGATTGGAGAGTAGCTGTTATTTAAAAAGAGTTGTCATGCACATGATAAATATTATTTTTATAAGTTATACTTCACCTTTGTTAATCTACAAAACCCTGGCATGCAATTTCAGTCATGTAAAAATGTTTGAAGAGAAATCCTCCCTTAAGACATTTAAGCAAATACTTAAGGAAAAAAAAAAGGCACAAAAAAAAATATTCTAGGACATGAAATCAAAGGCACTCTTCATTCAATAAAACAGCAAGTGGTTTGTTTACAGTACCAGCATTCTCTGATGCTAACACATTGATTAAGCAGTAGATGTGTAAAATTTTTGGTTGTTGAATTGGTTTAGAAGAGCCTTATTTTTAATGTGCATGAACAGTTATTGTATACAAAAGGCTGTTAGCAGATATTTCCCTTGCAGAATACAGAAGTGTAAAGTACCACATACAGGAAGTGGATTAAAGGCTAATGGCTGCAGACTTTCTTGCAAATATGGTAGCTCAAATTGCAGGCAATATTATCTTGAATATAGTATCCTCTAACTATAGTGAATAATAATAAATACAAAGTTTTTGTCGTGGCTAATGAACATCAAGAAAGAGCTGAAGACCTAATGATAGTGAAGAGGAACACATATTTAGAAGAAGTCTTATGCCTGGACATGATAATAGTAGTTTCTATTATTTTAGCAACTTGAACTGAAATTTGAAAATAAGAAAAAGAAGAAAGCCAAAACATTGGCATTCTTCCCTAAGACATTAACACCAAATTGTCTTATCTTTTCCAAAGTGAAACCAAATAGAAGCAGTTGCCATTTTAGTATTCTGTGAGATTCAGCCTTGTAATGGACAGAGCAGTATCCTTATGCACCAGCATCTTTCTGATACTAAGGTCTAGGCATGGGTAATGGTATATGAATAGCATTGAGATGACTTAGAAAGGCTGGTATCAGTTTTAGCTGAGAGAATAGCTGTCTACTGTCTAAGAGAAATATGTGGCTTCAGTGTGCTAATACATGCAGCTCTTGGTTGGATCTGGACCAGTTAACAAGGTAACTACATTACCCTGATTATGACTTTTCCTTGGCTGTCATTTTGCAGAAGAAATAAATGACATATTTAATGTAGTTCAGATTTTTTTTAAGTATTGATTTTTAGGTGGTTTTTGGTGTATACTTTTCAAATTTTTGGAAATTTTAAAAAAGAGTGGGAAAATGCAGGAAAAAGATGGTTTAACACAACACTGTTGCAGGGATCACCCTGTGAATTACATGTTTACCAGAACCCTTGATGCCTGTCATGGCTATATGTTTAGAAAACATTTCTGAAAGAACATGTATATTGTACACTTCATACTTTTTTAAAAAGCAGTAAAATTTATTTAAATATAAAGTTTGAAATGGGGGTGCTTTAGATCAACCGCAAAAAATGCGTGACTTTGGAAATAAAACCTTTATTTTGGAATTCAACAATTACATGTAGAAAACATTCAGGTACTCAACAAGAACATAACCACCAGGTACATGGATGAGTTAGGGATGGAATTAATACTAGAGCAAAACAATTATATAGATACTAAATAGATGGAAAGATTTGAACAATCTCTGATAGAAAGTTCTGTTTTTCCTTTCCTATGTCATAACTAAATGCTGACATTTACCTATACATGGATGCATGAACACGTATATATTTATATCAACATGAATTTTACAAGAGTTTATTGAAGATTTTGTGTGGGGAAAAAAATTGTTGTTGAGATTTGAATCTTCACTATTAATATTATGTGACTGCTTGCTTAATTCATGGGGGTTTGCTCCTAAATCAGAAAACTGGAGCTCTGTTAAGCAAGAAACAATAATACACTGGCAAAATATTTTGAATGGTTGCTCATTCCTGTAGAAAATGTCATTAGTCATTAAGTGTTAATGAAACTGGAAGGTTGAAGTAGTTGATTTTCTAATATATACAGAAATTATGAGTAACTGTGACCTCCAACAGAGTAGCTGCATTAACAATGCCATTGTTTCAGAGTGATAATACTCTCAATAAATTCTTCCAGTTACTCTGAAATGTAAAGCTGTGGTAGTGGAATCTACTGAAATGGATAACTGTGGAAAACTGAATTAAAACTCTCACTGAGAGAAAAAATGCTCACAGCACAGTCTATCGTTGTCTATGGTTCTAGCCTACAGTCTGCAAAACTGTACTGCTGTAAATTAATAGTTGTATTATAAATGTACTTCATCTATCCATATTTGTCATGAACATTATTGGGAATATATCCCAGGGAGGGTTCCTCATTAACACTGTATTAATTTGAGCCATTCTGGGAATTAGTTTATAATAGGTTGATTGGCTGTCTCCAGCTGCTGCTGTGAGGAAGTTCCATGTCTCACTTTGCAATGAAGAAGATAATTTCTAATCCAGCAGTCTCATCTACGTTGCACCATGAATTGTGTTATGCTTATACCACCCAGGATTTGTACAGCATGAGGCTGAACAGAGTCAATTATGGAGATTTGAAATAAAAATCTTTGATTCTTTGGAGCTATAAATAGCATTTGGTGTTCAAGAGGAGCAATGTCGTCGAGGGAACACATCTTCCTATAGATTGTGGACTGACCAAAGGCTTCTAGTGAGGACAGTTATCAAAGTGTGAGAGAGCATCAAGCTGTGCAAATAGCTGTGTGTTCGGAGTGATAACCAACAGTGGTGCTACGTGCCTAATCCCAAATAGATTTTTTTTTAATTTTATGAAGAGCATACCTCAGCTGCTGAGACAGGCTAATGGGGAAGGTTATTGCTAATGCAAAATGGGTTATCAGTGATATCTGACATAGGTGTTAGACTTTGCCAGCTTGACACCAGAGACAGTGTCAGTGCTAAGACAGAAGAGATATTTGGTAAATAATGGGTTCAGGGAATTATGATAATTTGTTAGACACAACTGTTGGGCCTGAAGCAATAATATATTATAAAAGAATGGGTTTCAAAAGTAATGCTGGAGGCAATTGATAATATAAACTCAGAACTAATCCTCTCTTTCCAACTGAAAAAGTAGTTTACATTTGTATCTTCAAAAATTTGTTTTGCCAGTGTACAGTCTGGCCAACTGCAGTGTTGCATATTGCATGAGTATGTTAACTCATGAGGGATCTGGCACTTCCCTGTTGCAGTGTCGTTGCTCTCTACAAATAAATGATTATCAAGTGTCTATGTATTTCAGCACTACAAAGGTATATAACCGGTTATCAACAGAATGAGAGTTATAAAGAGAGAAAAGCAAATAATGGACAGTAAATTAATCCTTTCTTTTCATTTTTTTTTCTGTAATTTCAACATTGAGATGATCAAAGCACAGAATAAGATTAAGAACAAAACTCAAGAAAACAACCCATTTAATCTAAAAGCACATTAGCAGTAAAATGACTAACCAGCAAGTGTTAGGCACTGCCACAGTGTGGGACTGCAGAATGTGACGTCTCTTTGTGCATAAGGGGATGAAGGCTGATGTGCTTAATGCTGCTCTGCTCCAGTCTGTACTAATAGGTTACGACTGGTGTCTAACAGAACAAATGCTGACAACAAGCTTCTGTCATTTTTATCTAAGGCAAAAGGATTTAGAAAATGCTTAAGTCAGTTAAAGGTTTTTAAGTTAGTTGAGCTTGTTGAACATCATCTCCAGATATTTAATAAAGTTGTGAAATCTCAAGTAAAATGCCACATTAAGGAAGAGGAGAAATAGAATCACAGAATTGTAGAATAGTTAGGGTTGGAAAGGACCTTAAGGTCATCTAGTTCCAACACCCCCCCCTGCCATAGGCAATATTTTGCTTTTTTTGTTTATTTGTTTGTTTGGTTGAGTGGTTTTGGTTTAGTTTTGTTTTGTTTTGTTTTGTTTTGCTTTTTGAGGCAGAAAAGAGGGGGGTGAACTAAGGTGTTATAAATCCTTCTGTAGAATATACAATAAAGTACCAGAACAAACAATCACAAAATTGAGCTGTAGTGCTAAAACTTAGTGAAAATAACAACAGAAAATAAAATTTTACAAAAGAAGGCCATATGAAAGCTTTGGAAACAGAAAAGAAAACTAGTACAGGGTATACCTGTAGAATTTACCATGTTTTTCATGACCATACTCTATTTGAAACTTCTTCAAGATGAGGAAAAGAACAAATAGAAAATTTGTTTGGAATACTCACCTTCTGAAACAATATAACAAAAGAAGCTCTGTGACAACCTTTCTTTGGTTATGTTTTGTGTTAATTAGTGATATGGAAGATAATGTAGGGTGACTTATTAGTTTCAGATGATACTGAGTGGAAGAACAGCTAGGTGAGGTATTTTCAGTTACTTTGACACAAGAAGATTCTTGATCTTAAGCTGCACCAGGCTGGGATGCTGTAGCTGGTGTTACATCTAAACCCCAGAAAAAGTGAAGTTTAGTTAGTAAAAAGTACAAACTCATGGTAACCTCAAATAAAGACATTTTCCTTATTGGGGATGAAGGGGTAGAATAAGTTTCTCTTGGAGAAGATGTCTGACATAACCTACTCAAAAACCAGCTCTGTAAAATGCTTTGAATAAAATGAGCACTTCACTAGATAGCTGTATAACTCTCAAAATAAATCAGAGCAAGGCTGGCTAGTCACTGAAGGATAGTTACTGTGTGGAGTGTATCTGAATGACCTGCTGGCATGGAGAACTGAGAAGACAACTATTTTATTAATGTCTTTCTTCTGAAAACAAGAGAAGTGAAAGAAGACTTTGGCTATCCTTGGTTCAGTAACTGGTGACTGTGTGCAACAAAAGCTTTATGTGCTTTATGAACTATGGTAATGTAGCAAGTGGCATTTCTGGTGCTGAGCTTCAGCTTGTGTGCGTTCCCCTTGAACCTGTACTTGGGGTGAATGGAAAGCTATGGTCTTGCACTGCGTAGGAACTTTTGAGGAAGGAAAGGTCCCGTCACAAGTGCCATAATACTAAATCTGGTACAGTGGTAGACTGTACAGATAAACTAAACAGATTTAGTTTCTCCTTGCACTGACCAGGGCTAGGAATTAATTGCATACTTTAAGCTAGCCTTCCTGTCAGTTAAACCCCAAAGTGCTGTGGGCCAGAGTCTATGTTTTGAACACTGCTTTAAGTACAAATAATACCTCAGAATCTCATTTGAATGCTCCTGACATAAAACAGTGCCAGCATGAACAGGGTTGTCAGAACGTGTGCCTTTTCTGAAACTGTTCTGTTCAAATTATTATTCTAAATGGCAAACAGGAAGCCTTGCTCTAAATCATTACAGTGCATGTCTTCTTTCCTCCTCTATACTCTTACATATACTCTATTACTCTTACATGTGGCACATCCTATGTCACAACAGATCTTGCATCTTTCACTGAACATGATGATCTGTAGCAACCGCTCCTGCCAAATTTCACTGAAATACAGGCAGTGCTGACACAATGAGGTATCTTGTTACTATGCTAGTGCAAGTATGTTAGTAATTGTTTCAAATGGCAATATGTCCCTATACTTTGTGGCTCTACAAATATATCAAACAGGTGTTTGTGATGTCTGTTCAAAAAAATAATAAAAAAAAAAGAATTACCAAGGATGTTTAGATCAAGAGCAAGTCAAGAGGAGACCATGAAGATTAGAGGGATGGAGCACCACTCCTGTGAAGACAGGCTGAGAGAACTGGGCTTGTTCAGCTTGAAGAGAAGGCTCAGGGGAGACTTTACAGAAGTCTTCCAACAGCTAAAGGGGACCTACAGGAGATCTGAAGAGGGACTTTTTACAAGGGCATGTAGTTATAGGATAAGGAAGAATGGTTTTAAACTGAAAGAGGGGAGATTTAGATTAGATATTAGGAAGAAATTATTTATTGTCAGGATAGTGAGGCACTGGAACAAGTTGCCCAATGAAGCTGTGGATGCCCCATCCCTGGAAGCATTCAAGGCCAGGCTGAATGGAGCTTGAAGTAACCTTGTCTAATACAAGGTGTCCCTGCCCATGGCAGAGCAGTTGGAACCAGATGATCTTTGAGGTCCCTTCTAACTGTAACCATTTGATGATTCTATAATTTTTTCTGTATCAATCTGCTTTTCAGATGAAACTAAAGAAGTATTGAGCCTGAGATTTTCTTTTGGTTTTGTTTGTTTGTTTGTTTTTTGTTGTTGTTTTTTTTGTTTGTTTGTTTTTAATAGCAATTACAGCAAAGAAACTGGTCTGATTGCAGTTTATGAATTGGTGTAACTGGTAGGTTTTATTTCTCACTCTGAAATGGATAAGGGCATATGTGATCATGTTTATACGAAAGTATAACTTCTTAAAGATAGTGTGTATATAAAATAAATGATAAATCATTTTTAAACTACATTAAATAGCAAGGGTTCAGAATATTTTGCTCTGTTACAAATTAAATATTCTTTTGTTGGTGTTAGCTCCCATCCTACGTTACTCTGTTTTTCCCATTCATTTTTAAGAATTTTCACATATTCAATTGTGAGATATTAAGGGTAGCACTTAATATAAAGAGCACTCTGTTGGATCAGAAACAGAGGTGCTAGTGGATTAGGACGTGGTATTTGGAATCAGTGTGGCTCAAGTCCCAGAAATAAAGCTTAATATTTATGAATCCTTTTAGGTCAGTATTCATGCTGGTGAGCAGTAATGGAACTCCATTCCTTTTTGAGTACTTAAAAAAGCTAAGTATAAATATGTATGGTTTTTATAATAGTGTAAGAAACCACCTGCATGACTTTGCAGATGGCCTGAATTGTTAGCTTTATAAGTATGATTCTGCTCCACCATTGGTTGTAAAAAGTTTGCTCAGTATAAAGTCCCGATTAAATTTATAACTATTTTTATTGTATTGCTGATCAAAACATCCAAAACAGATGAAATTGTTTTAAATAAAATCTATTTGGAGCAAAATTTTGTTCTGCCTTCCTGTCATGGTTTAAACCCAGTCAGTCAGCCACACAGTTTCTACTCCCACCACCCCCACTTTTCTTTCTCCCACAGGTTGAGATAAGAATAGTCCAGTAACTAAGGTATAACACAAATCACTACTGCTACCACCAATAACAATAATGATAAGGGAAATAACAAGTGAAGAAAATATAATACCACCCACCAAAACAAACCCGACCAAGAAGAGAGTGCCCTTCCAGGTAACTCCCAGTTACCTCCCAGGCATGACGTGCTGTGGTATGGAATACCTCTTTGGTCAGTTTGGGTCAGGTGTCCTGTCTCTGCTTCCTCCCAGCTTCCCCTCCTCCCTGGCAGAGCATGAGACTCACAAAGTCCTTTGGCCAGCCTAAACATTTGAGCAGTACCTAAAAACGTCAGAGTTATCGGCTCTGTTCCCATTCTGAAAGTCAAAACATAGTGCTGCACCAGCTACTAAGAAAGGGAGGGAAAAAAAAAAGACTGCTACTGCTAAATCCAGGACACCTCCTAAGTCGATTCATTTTGGTTTATGGTGTGTATGTTTTTCTTAACTAGATGTGGGGATTTTTTTTTTTTTTGTTAATCACAAAGCTACATTTTTTGGAGTTGCCAAACATTTAGGAAAGGAATTAGAAATGTTGCAATGCCAAATGTACACCGAATATACTGTGAAGCTTAGTCTAGCGGGCATAGCCTCTGTAGTGATGATCCAGACTCTGCAGGGTTTCAGAGTCTCTGCTCCAGCAACACTCTGTGATGTAGATAATCTCTGCGTGATCACCTACACAGCATTGTGAAGGGCAAGAGACCTTTTTTGCGTGTGTCTCAGAACAACTCAAAAAACAAAGGACCTGGCAGCTCGTTGTCTCTTGGGAACACGGCCGGGGGACAGATGGGGTATCCTGCTCCACGAAGGTGGAGGATGCTGCCCTGTGTTGCCTGCCCTGAGGCCGTGAATATCAACCGCCTGGGCAACAAACACTGTCTGGAGACAGCGGCACAGGCTGCAGCGCATGCCAGGGCACAACGTGAGCTCAGTCTGGGGATGACCAGATCCCTGAGGGTGAGTCTGACCTGTGGGAGGGTTCTCGGAGAGCCGGACCCTGTAAAAAGGCACTGTCCTGCAACTGCATGGTTTGTTCCTCCACCCTGGACCCGAGTGGGGTCACTGACCACAGACAAAAGTACTACAACTGGAAGGACCACAGCTGAAAAGGCTTCACTCGCTGACTGAGAAGACATCTCAGGATCCATGGGGTGGGTGGTGCTAGTTCTGTTTTCTTTGCTACTTTCTTTCTTTCCTCCTTTTCTCTTTCTACTTTGTGTCTTTTATAAGAACCGGTTAAGGAGCATGTTGAAGTAACAGAGGAAGAATCTGGGAAAGCATCTTAAAATGGTGCTCTTTCCTCAACCCTTCCTCTGTGTCCTGGCCAGAATTTGATTCCTTGTCTGTACCTACGCTAATGAAAAAAAATTACTTTTCTTTGAGCACATTTTCTCTGCTGGGAGTTTTAATATTAATTTTATAGCCCATACGTGAATTTTATTTTGGTATCGAAGACAGAGACTCTGCTAGGTAGCAGATTAATGGTTTCACCTGCCTCTTTAACTATATGCATTGTTCCCTGCTAGCACCAAACACACTTCTCTCTGTATCAGAGCAGAAAATGCTGAAAATATAAGCTGAATTTTTAGTCTAGCTGTTCTTTGAAGGGAAAGCAGTCACTGAAGCAAGTTGAGAAAAGTATTTCCCTTACATTCCAAGTTGAGAAAAGTTTCCTCAGACTGAGGAAAGATATAGTACTAAGGATGTCCAGTAAAGACCTAGGCAGTATGTTCCAGACACTGATTAAAAGTTTTCTGTTATACAAATTTTAAAAGGATTGGAGAACATTTTATATTTATGCTTTTATTTTCCTTCTTTCTACAAAAATATAGTATCAAGGTCTGAAGTCCTTTCTGATCAGAACACCCAATTGAACTTTAGTCAGGCCTCTAATTCCATGCTGTGAAATGATTAATATTTTTCATCATCTTTTATTTTTACTTTCTGTAGGAGGCAGAAATTTGCTGACTTCTGTGCTCAGTTAAATGGAAGAATCACTTTTATTTTTCTGTGCCTTGGTTCTTATAAAATGCAGACGGTTATACATGCATTTCCCTGTCTCATTCCTTTCTCATCTTTATGGTTTCTGTATCTTGGTAGAAAGTGTGCTGTTTTGAGAATCAACATGATAGAGTGTAAATTCCAGCAGTATCTCTGAAACCTGTGTAGTAATATCTGGAGAAAAAGAGGCTGAGGGGAGACCCTATCACTTTCTACAACTACCTGAAAGAAGGTTGTAGTGAGGTGGGTGTCAGTCTCTTCTAAGTAATAAGTGATAGGACAAAAGGAAATGGCCTCAAGTTGTGCCAGGGGGGCTTTAGATTGAGTATAAGGAAAATTTTATTCACTGAAAGGACTGTCAAATATTGAAACAGGCTGTTGAGGGAAGTAGTTGAGTCACCATGCCTGAAGGTGTTTAAAAGATGGGTAGACATGGCAGTTAGGGACATGGTTTAATGGTGAATGTTAAAGAGCTAGGATATCAGTTGGACTCAATGAACTTAAAAGTCTTTCCCAGACTAAATGATTTTATGATTCTAAATAGAAATTTCATAGGTAATGGTTTTCCATACATTGAGCTGTTCAACATGTATTGCATGTATTGCCTTGGCAGGGGTATTGGACTAGAAGATCTCCAGAGGTCCCTTCCAACCCCAATGATTCTGTGGTGATGGGAACGTCTCCACTTCCAGTGGTAATATTCCCACAAGTACATCGCAAAGCTCTATTCATTGTATCAACTGCGAACTTTATGTGGTATTATGCATATAGTATATCAAACCGATCAGTATTTCTTGGCTGCGGCACTTGGGGAAAAGTAATCTGGGACTTTGGGGTAAATTTATTCTATTCATTGGGGTTTCACAGATTGGAATTGCTACATGGTATTTGGTAAGAATATCTGCAGAATGTTTTTTAAACTGTCCTTTCTCCCGCTGCTTCTTCTAGAATCCTTTGTTTCTTAGATCTCTGTTAGTAATCAATTCATTAGTCTTGGGAGGTTTTTACTTAATAAAAAGATCAGAGGTCTGGACACCACAGAGGGAAATGGATTGTCATGTCCAAAAATTTTAGTAGGATGGCAGTTCTAGATCTTCAGGATTTTTCAGAAAGTCGTTTCAGCAGCACTTCTTAGAAACATCATTTTCCCTTTCTTTCTTCTTCTTGGGTATGTTTTGTTACATTTCTTGTCTCCCAGATATAGTTGGGACATGAATAATATTTACTAAAGTTGTTTGTACTTCAGGAAGGTAATGGCTTGACTTTGATTGTTTTAACTAATCTGAAATAACTACAGCTGTACTAAAAAAAAACAAACAAATAATAATAATAATAAAATAATTAGAAAAAGAACTGAAGTTGAAGTAACTGCATAGCTCAATTGTCAAATATGCTTTTGAAGACAGAGGTTGCATTTTGCTTTCTCCCTTAGCTAAAAATTTGGACAGTTTGTTAATTTTTTCATTTCCTTTGATTTTGTAGTATTTGCATACAGAAGTCTGTTTTGTCACTGTCCTCTGTTGTTGAATCTGTTCTTGAAGATGCTGCAACTTTGTCTCTCAGTGGAAAGATTGACCTCTTTAATTAATGAAGATTACACAGAAATTAAAGCAGTGTTGATTACCTGAATGTCATGGGGGTCACTGCATAATTTAAGATGGTCGAGAACATTTTCCATACACTTAATAGACATTGTGACTCTGTATTATTTGAAACAGAAGTTTAAACAAGGGTGCAAAGAACAGAGCTTTCCAATCTAGTTACATGAACCCTTGTGAAACAGGTGTGTCCCCTGGAGTGGATAGATACCTTAAAGAAATAGTTAATGCTTCCCCTGGTAAATGAAAAGATTATTTAATGTGGTTTTGAGCATCCTCCTGATCTATTTTGCAGGTCTAACATTCCACCAGCATACTTAGACTATGATGTGACTAGACGTTCGGATCTAATGAGAAGAGGGGTGACTCTTGAAAACATAACCACATTTTATTTCTTAATTAAGTTTAACATTGTTAGAGAAGCAGAGAATTGCCAATGCTGATAAGTGTCATTGAGCTGATTCCTTATTAACTTGCCATTGCCAAATAAATATTTATTGACTGGGTGTGTAGTTTTATCTTTTCATTGAATGAAGGGCTGATCATTTTTTTGGAGGAAAAAGTCTGGAAATATTAATCATTGCTAGAAGTCTATATTAGGCTGAAAAAAGTCAAGAGAACTTCTTGGAAAAAATATTAAAGAGAATTTTCCTTTTCTCATCTGTTACAAACATTGTAATTGTCTGTAAATACACTTCATATTTTATTTAAAGCAATTCATGTTTCATAGGAGTAAAATTCAAGTTAAGAATGAGGTTCTGGAGTGCTTGCTTTTCAGTTCTGAAATACATATGTTGTTTTCATGATGTTCATAGGTCACATAGATATTAATGGAAAAACTTCGAGCAAATACCAGTTATGTCTCCAGTGGCAGATAACCAGCAGGCCACGTTCTGAAGGCCATTTTGACTTTGTGAGCAAGAAGGTCCCTATGGAGTATCGGGCATCAACTAAGATCCTTTGAAGGAACCAGTTTGCTGCCCAAGGAGTGTTTCAAGGTCAATGATCCCTATTCAAATAGATACCATAGAAAGCAGGATGCTTTGGGAGCACAAAAGTGTGTGAAAACCATGTTATTCAGGTATGTAGATTCTGTGTGTATAAGGTAACAAAAGATTTAAACTTAATTAAAGATGGGTATGGGTATCAAGGCTAAATCATAGAATCATAGAATCATAGAATCGTTAGGGTTGGAAAGGACCTTAAGATCATCTAGTTCCAAACCCCCTGCCGTGGGCAGGGACACCTTATGCTAAATCATATCACCCAAGGCTTTGTCCAACCTAGTCTTGAACACTGCCAGGGATGGAGCATTCACAACCTCCCTGGGCAACCCATTCCAGTGCCTTACCAAAAAATAACATGGTTTGTCCAGGGGAACAAGTAAGGCAAACTGTAACATAACCAATATGACCCAGATGGTTTGGAGACCTTTTGGGGGCAGTAGAACCAGAAAAAGCAGACAGTGCCTAGGTAACTGTCAGAGCTCTGAGGGTACCAAGAGGGGCTTCCTGGCCCTGAGCATTCTCCCCTGAAACCTCCACCAGTGCTGCTGTAGGACCAGCAGCCCCTACTTCAGCTCAGGCTGGAGCCATCAGCCCACTGACACTGGAGGTGGGTCTGTCTGCAGCCCTGTCACAACTGTGCCTATTGCCTGGCTGTGAACCTTATTGTTCGGACCTGTGAACTCTCTTCCCAGCTTGATGTTGGACCTGCCTCATTGCTGTTGACCTACCTGACAGTCACCTGACTGTCTGAACCCTGATCTGGTCCTGACTTCCCAGTCTGATGTCAGACATGCCTTATTATTGATTCTCATGGTGATCTGGACTTGAGGCTTGCCCCCCTCCACCCAACCTGTCCTGCTCCCTCCCTACCATGAGGGATGGGCCCTAGGTGGCAAGTCTATGCTCCGGCAGCCCAGGGATTTCACTCTTGGCTCTGAGTTTCGCCACTACTTTAAGGCAGAAGCTGGCCCCATTCTACACCATAAAAGCAACTACACCTGTATTACTATGTATCAGTAATATCATATAAAGCTGTGATTATCCATTTAATGCATAAGAAATGCCAGATTTGAGGTACAGATATAGAAAAATTGGAAAAACTAGGACAGGTTGTTTATTTGTCAAGAGACGTGGTGGCATAGGAAGTCAAAAAGGACAGTCCAGAAATGGGAAAAAAAAAAAAAACCAACATTTTTCCCCCCCAAAAAATATTTCCCCATAAAAAGAATATTCTAAAAAAATAATTTCCCATACCAGTGAAGGTGAAATCAAGTCAGCTGATGAACAGAAGATGATGACTTTCTGGTGGTAGAAGTGCAGGTTTTTGAAGAGGGCAACTCAGATCCAAGCCCACCTGGAGTAACTCCTTCTTGGTTAACCTACTGCACTGTCAAGCAGGTCTGCTTTTGAAAGACTTAGTGTGGAAGGCTAGAGTTAAGAGGATCAGGTGGAGCAGGTCTCCACACACGAGAGAGGTTTGTATTTGGGTATTTGTTGTGTGTGGTTTGTAAGCTTTAAGACTGATAATTAGTAGCTTTGTAACTGTGTGAGATGATAGCATGCACAGTTATGTATCTGTAAATGAAAAGTGGTGTTGTGTTTACTAATCACTAGGTTATTGGTTATTTGATGTATTAGTTCTATAGTAATTTGTTCCTTAAGTCACTGCCATCATGCTCATCTGAACTTGTCTTCCCCAAGCCTGCAGTCTAAAGAGGGAGAATTGGACCCCAAGGTGACATTCTTAGACCTCTGTCAGAGAGAAATTTCCCTTTGTTGTTGCTGTCCACATATTGCAGTATAGCATAGAGGAAGATTGTGAAATATCAGACTTGTTTTCTTCCCAATTTCCGCTTGTAATGGCATGTTTCAGGAGGAAGTAAGAGTTGGCATTTCCTTCTTTACTTCACATCGAGCTCTTTTTCACATTGGTTTCAAAGGACAAGTTCAAATGTAACTCTGAACTTTGTATCCTCCTTTTATTGACAAGTGGAATTTTGAAACTGTTAGCTTTAGAGATACAATTTGACCTATAGGATCTTGTATGCTTCTATTTTTTTCGGTTTTGATTTGGTGTTTTTTTGTTTCTTTTTTTTGTTTGTTTGTTTTTTGTTTTTTTTTTTTTTTGCTTTACAACTATTTCTTTGTCTTCTATGACTGCCCAGACTGTTTCACACTAAGTTTTCTCTAACCTTTGTAGTTGCTCTGTGCATGTGTCCTCCATAGATTTAAATGTATCAAGTAATTTGTATAGCCTTTCCTTTTTTGTCTTTAAGGAAGAGAGGGAGCTGAACCTGATACTCAAGATTTTCAACTTCATACATGTATTGCCAGCCTGATTTAAAACATGAAAGAATAATGGCACTTGTGCCGCATTTGTTTGGATTTGGCTGTTTAGTGATGCGGTAGTTGTCGCACATGTCAAAATATCCAGCAGAAATAAAAATTTGTGTCCTAAATTTATGTACATTCAGGGGGAAGGGAAATCATGAACAATTAGTTTAAATGAAATTAATGGGTTTTAATTTTGGTGTGGATGTTTCAAATACTTTTTCAATGTATATTTTATATATTTGGATTTCTTTACAGTTAATGCTTGTGTAAAATGACAGTCTGATCAGTGTCTATTCAGATAAATTCTTGCTGCAATTCACTTTAGATCTTACAGATTATTTATGAAGTTTGATTTTTATTTCTTTCAATTTAAGTTTTTAATGACTGTTACTGCCCTTGGTGGTTGAACAGTAAGATGTAAAAAGAAGCATGTTTAGTGTCTAGGAAACTAGGTTGCTGAGGAGTTGAAAATTTTTCTTAATTGATTAGAATGTACAAATCCCATGTTGAGTGGTGACTTTAGAACATTTTTCCTGTTTAAGAACAACTTAAAAAAGATACATGACTTGCAATTTTATTTTACTTTTATTATTTGCATAATTTAATATTACAACTAATTTGTTTTCCTCACAGTTTTTCCTCAGCAATAATATTAAATTCTTGACAATTTTGATTAAGCCTATTATTAATTCTTAACCATGAAGTAAGAACAAGAGATATTAGAAAGAGAAACAGTAAAACGTTTTCCTGAAAACACACAGTCTATACATAATCTTCCTCAGTTGTTTAATGATCATTCAATAATATTTTCTTTGCTGCTGTTCACACAATGCATAAAAAAAGGAAAGAACATTAATGTGAGTTTTCAAGCCTAGCAAAACTGCAGTTTTGTGTGAGTTTTAATAGCCTCCGGAATGTAGATGATGTTGAAAGTAATTTTTGAATTCACAGTCTATACCCTCCAGGTATAGCTTTTTAATGCTGCTCATATACATAATTCCTTTATGCAAATATTTAAAGATTTGTATTGCATCTTTTGGAATATATTTTCAGCTCTGACACTTTTCTTCTTTGCTTAATTGCATTTTGAGTGTTGAATTTTATAAGTGCGGACAGTATTGAAAAAACACAGCAAAAAATAGCTAATGTTTGGTTGCTTAGGTAATGTTGTTCTTGGAAATGTTGTCCTAGATGTGTGTCTTATATTAAGAAATAGAGTAGTTTAAACAGATTTATGCTCAACAAATCACTTACAGACAGCAATTAACACTTTCACAAATGCATGAGTTGAAAACCTTTTTTTTGTGCTCCTTTGACATAGAATTGTTGGTAGACTAATGAAGATGAGGTAATCTCTTTTATTTGCTCTAAGAATTCTCCATACTTTCAGCAAAAAGACGAAGTAAATAGAACAGGAAAATTACAGAATCACAGAATAGTTAGGGTTGGAAAGGACCTTAAGATCACCAGGTTCCAACCCTCCTGCCATGGGCAGGTACACCTCACACTAAACCATCTCACCCAAGGATCTGCCCAACCCGGCCTTGAACATGGCCAGGGATGGAGCATTCACATCTTCCTTGGGCAACCCATTCCAGTGCCTCACCACCCTCGCCAATCTAAACTTCCCCTGTTTAAGTTTTAACCCATTACTCCTTGTCCTATCACTACAGTCCCTAAAGAAAAGTCCGTCCCCAGCATCCCTATAGGCCCCCTTCAAATACTGGAAGGCTGCTATGAGGTCTCCACGCAGCCTTCTCTTCTCCAGCCTGAACAGCCCCAACTTTCTCAGCCTGTCTTCATACGGGAGGTGCTGCAGGTCCCTGATCATCCTCATGGCCCTCTTCTGGACTTGCCCCAACAGTTCCATGTCCTTTTGATGTTGAGGACACCAGAACTGCACACAATACTCCAGGTGAGATCTCATGAGAGCAGAGTAGAGGGGCAGGATCATCTCCTTCTACCTGCTGGTCACGCTCCTTTTGATGCAGCCCAAGATATGGTTGGCTTTCTGGCTGTGAGCACACACTGAAACCGGCTCATGTTCATTTTCTCATGGACCAGCACCCCCAACTCCTTCTCCACAGGGCTGCTCTGAATCTCTTTGCCCAGCTTGCAGCTGTGCCTGGGATTGTTCTGACCCAGGTGTTCTGTTTCCCTGTGAACATTAAAGTACTTTTGCATAAATCTTTCTTCTCTCTGTAGTTTCTCACTTCACTTACAATCTTTGGGTAACAAATTCTCTGTTAAGACAATGAAGACTGTTCTTCCAAGATCTGGATGATAAATTATTTAATAAATTTAATAAATTATTTAAAATTCCCACAGCAGTCTCTGTATTTTATTCTGTTTCAGCTTTCTGACAACGTCAGTTGACACAAATTAGAACATAAAATAAGAAAATGTGTTGACAGTAAGTTTTTCATAAGGAACTCATCAATCAGTTTATATGGGGCTTTTTGCAAGCCATTTATGCTGAGAAGCTGACAGTATGATGTACACAAGCCTCACTAAAATTAAAAAAAAACAAACTGCAGTTAAGAAATATGGTCAGCTCAGTGAAGAGACTAACCAAGAATTAAAATATTGAGTACCTTCCCATTTTCAACCTCAGGTGTGGGAATTCCCGAGCAGACAAAAAAATGAATGTTGCTACTTGGCCCATCATTCAGATTTTTTGTTTGTTTGTTTGATGGTAACACTTGGTGCACTTGTGCAGAAGAAATAGCAATCATTACAAACAAGGTAAAAATCCTTTCCAAAGGAATTTTGTGTGATTTTTAGGGATAATCTGAAACTTAGAAGTAGTGCTTTTTTATAACAATGTTAAGGCAAGATAGGTTCATGAAGGTGCTATTGCAAGGGCAAAACCTGATTCCTGCAAACTGGAAAAGTTATATATGATTGGTTTCTTCTGCTTGGAAGAATTCTGGTCACAAGTCCTTGTTGGATAGGGACCTGCAAGGTTTGGGTTGCTGAGGTAATTTTAAACATGTGTTCTGTCTCTCACATCTCGCACCTGGTGTCTTCTCTGATCTGTTTTCTCAAGCTTCCTCTAGAAAACATATTTGCTTTCTCCTTGTCTAGTGTCTGCCTGGAATTTAGGGAAGCTGTCTCAGGAAGGTCCAGCTCTTGCAGTCATAAATGGTCATTGCCTTAACATATCCACTCTTTTTCCAAGTTGATTTCTTTTGAAATCCTATGGAATTTTGTCAAATTGTGGTGCCTCTTAATCTCCTTCAAACGGCGTTTTTACATGGGCCATAATTAATGACACACCCTAGTTTAAAAGCCATTTCAGTCTGTATAAACTCATTGCGGGGTTCCTCCAGTTGTTTCTTTTGTTATGGCTACTGTTTGTGTTACTTGGATAGTAACTAAAAAGTGCTCTCTTCCCTAAGGTCATAAATTTCTGGGGGAATGAATATTTCACCTAGGCACTTCAGATTTCTTCTAAATATTCTAAATTTCTTTCCAATTTGTCTCCTATCTTGCAGTTGGTATTTTTTGTCCAGTTACATTTTTTTTTTACTATTGAACTATACCTCAATACTGTTCAGCGAGGTTTTTACCAATATCACCAACATCTACACAGATCAAGTGGATGATATTTATTGGTTCTCCATTTATGTTGAGAAATAGAGAGGTTTAAACTGAGTTTTGGAATTTTGACAAAAAGACTTTCTCTTTTTATCTGCAAGTATTACTGCAAGTGTTATTACAGAACTTATTATCATCTTCCCATAAGTAGCTGTCACAGGCTTCTATCTCCTACATGTTTTAGTTACCTTGGCCTCATCCAACAGTACTCTTTCCTTTTTAAATAGTATAGGTTTATTTTGGGACTTATTTTGCTTTCGCTGACAACTAGGTGTCTTTCAGCACCTCATTTTAGATACAATTTTCTTTTCTGTTCTTTTTATGTATCCCAAGAGGGTTCTCATCTATCTACCCCCATAAAAAAGGCAAAGGCAGAAGTCATGCTGGAATCTTCTTTCACTAGATGTCCTCTTAGGTCCATGACATTCCTGCAGTGAAAAGCAGAATTAATAGATATTAAAATTTACTAATTTCATTCTCATTCAGTTTTCCCCCTTTTTAAAATGTCAAGTTGTTAAAATCCAGCTGCACAATAACTTAGTGCAGCTTTTTGGGAAGAAGTTTTACCAGCTGTCCTATCCATAAGAGGCCACTGATTGAGCTCCTAGAGATTTAGTGGCTTTGGGCTGATTTGTTGTATGGCAAAACTAAAAGTATTCAAATGTAGTAGACTGAAAAGAAGAAAGATGCCTTTAAGAAGTGGAAAGGAATAGAGGATAAACCTGGTAATTTCTAATTTGCTTTTACAGTGCTTTAATATTTTATTTGGGGGGTGGGGAAAACAAAAGATATTACCTTTTATGTTGTTGCATATAATGTGGATGAGGAGTGAAAACTTTTCTGTTATGTATGTGGTATTAATTTGTATGCCGGTACATTTGTGATTTAGAAGAAAAGTTTCTTCAAGATGAGTTAGTGCAATTTTGCTCTTGGAGAGTTAGCTAGTGCTTAAGTACATGTAAATTATAGCAATCAAAATGTATGATTACTGAATCCTTGGAATAAGCAAGTAGAACCAATGCTAAAATCCATTTTAACAGGAGAGGTATATAGTGTAGGGTTTTCCTGTCATGAGTAATTCTTCTAGGTGAAAAGCCACAATATATTGTTTTAATATTTTCCTCTGTAAGCAACATAATGTACAATTAATGCCTAACTCAGTGTTGTAGAATATTTCCCAGGCTTAAAATAGCCTAAGTGTTTCATGAATATTAAGCACTACCTCTGCTTGATAGATCAGGATTTAATCAGACAGCCTAAGACCATCTATTTGTTCTTCAGTCTGGATAAAGGTTACTGTATTGCTTTCCATACGTAAGCTATAAAGGAATGCTAGGATAAGGGCATGGAACAATTTTTTTTTCCTTGTGACAGTTCTGAGGAATATGCAGTGCTTATAAGCACCCCCATCTGCTTTTTTTTTTTTTTTTAACTACAGCATCTCACTAATAACTCATTGAATTATATGTAAATTTGGACCTCTAGAGACAGGATTTTCTGTAAGATGGTCCTCATTTTTTAATATTTCCCCTTATTTGTTCTTTATATCATAGAGTTTCTTGGCTGTGTTTGGGCAGACTTTGTTTCAAATACCTTCTCTATGAAAACAACCAGTTCTTCTAAACAAGCTATTTTCTGTTGCTCATAAATCTAATCGGAAGTGTTTTGTTCTTGAATTTTCTTCTAGAGTTTTAGTGAAACAGAGTTGTCACTGAGTTTAAAGCACGATACACGATGTGATCTAGTCCTGTGTTTTGCACTATGATAAGGGATACAAACCCAGTAATTTAGATATACATTCATAATGTCACAAGAAACTGTATACCTACCCTGGGGATTAAAAACAAGAATGTAGCCTGTCTGTTGTTGCCAGTCCTACTGAGGTAGCTGGATACTCTGTATGAGTTCTTTTGCCTCTGCTTTCTCAGGACTACAAGCATGGGAGGTGGTAAACATGGGGCTTGAAGAGTTTACCGTGGATGTAGGTTTCCAGAGGCTACAGAACTCCAAAGTGGTTAGTTTTCCAGTTGATTTAGAATGTAAATCTGTTACTTTCTGGGATTATTGAATGATACATAAAGTTAATAGTTAAATGTAAAATATGTTTCTATGGCAGTAGGACTACAGAAATAGCAGTGGCTAATACAAGGTCCTCAAATTCCCTATTATGAAACTGACAGATATATACTTTCTATGAGTAAGAGTGTGACAAAACACCAAAATGGTCATCAAAGGGCTGATAGAGACCTGATTCAGTTCCTTCTTTTTCTGTTATTGCTTTAAAGTTATTCCACACCTGAGTGGCTGCTCAGGAGGAGAGGAAAGCTGGGAAAGGGGGCATGCTTGCTTCAAATTTATTCACTCTTTCCTCTGCAAAATAGCTGTAAAAAAATAATGCTTAAGACTGCTTAAACATCATATCTTCTGGGAATAGCCAAGCACACAGTGTTGAAGTTAATTTGAAATTTCCATCATCATTATGTGATGGGAGTAAATGACAAGGAAAAAGAAGTTTTCAATGTCATCCTCTTCAGTGCATCAAGTTGCACAAGCAGAAAAACCTTTCAAATATAAGGATTGCTTACACATTAGTAGATTAAAATGGGGGTGGTGTGGTGCTTCATTTGTCTGAATTCTTTGTCTTGCCACAGTTTGATGTACTGATTCAGACAGCTAGTGAAGGAGGGTGATTATTAAAGGGTGATTTATCTTCTTTTTCCTCTGTGGATATTGCTGAGCTTTTGGCTAACCCTTGTTGTGCCTAATAAATGACCCAGAAAATATATTAGCTATCTCATGTTTTAAGGAATTATTTATAGAATCATTAAAACAAAAAATCACACTTGTCTAAAAAGGCAATAAGAGCAGTATAAATGTGATGATATGACAGATGTGCTTGAGTGAATGAAACCTACACTAATTTACTGGTAGTTTCCTATGTATTTGTGTTGTGAACTGAACTCTGAGTGACACATTGACCGTATGATCAGACAATGTAAACAAATTCTGACAGCAGCAGCTTTAGTTCTGATGTGGTTTGCCTCTTTAGACTTGTTTGGTTTTGGGTAAACAGGTGTGCTGTGGTGCATTTCTGTTCCATTCTCAGAAGCAAAATTAGTTAAAACTCAGCTTGATTCAGTGTGATTATTTAAATAAGCATTATGGCTACCAAAGCTATTTCTATGTGCCAATACGTGAATCAGTGGAGTGCATCTTATTCAATACATGGGCACAGGATGGAAATTGTGGCCTGCTGACAGCAGTGGAGAGGACTGCTTGTAGGTGGTATTGTACTCAGGAAGTGCCTGTTGGTGAGCTCTGAATGGGGAACAATCTGTATGGGCCCCTCAGGTTATACTTATGAGGTGTCTTGTAACTATTCATTGATGCTGAGTTGTGATAGATGAGATTGCTTTTCCTATTTCCTTTCTACCGGACTTATTTGCCTAATCAGTAGGATCCTATTTCCAGGTGAGTGGCAGTGCTCCCCTTGACTGCTTAATGTCTTGATCAGTACGTTTCATTGAAATTAATTTTTGAGTAAGATGCTTAAGTCTCAAAACTGGTTTTGCAGTGAGCTTGGAGGAAAGTGTTACAGCAGAAAAGGCAGCACCTCCCTCACTGGCTAGGAACATCCAACTGTCCAACATTAAAGAACATTAAGTTTATTGTTTGTTTTTTTTTTTTAAATTAAAGTAGTTCCTACCTGAAGTATTGTGTTCAGTTCCGGGCTCCTTACTACAGGGAAGAGAAGGACATAGTGGGCAAAGTCTAGAAAGGGGCTATTAAGAAGATTAAGGGACTGAAGCATCTCTAATATGGGGAAAGGCTGAGAGAGCTGGAACTGCTTAGACTAGGTCAGGCTCTGAGGGATCCTATTTATGTATATAGATATCTGAAAGGAGGGTACAAAGAGGATAGAGCCAGGCTCTTTTTAGTGATGTGATGAGGATACGTATGTGTGTGTTTGTGTGTGTATAGCTGCTGAGTGCATCCGACCGTCCTTGTGGTTTTCTGCTTCTGTATTATAAAGGTGTCCATTCATATACCTACTTTTGATTCTCATCTCTCTCTTCTTTTAGGGAGATATTGGACAGTACAGACGGATGTGTAGTGACAGCAAATACCTTACAAAAAAGCAAATAACCCTATTGTTTACGTTAAAACCGAAGGGAATGTGGTGTTCTGATGATCATGTAGCAGAAAGAACAGGGAATAATAGGTATTTATACCAGCTGTGAACTAGTGACGAATGTGATCTGTGCTTTGCTTTATGGACAGCAAAAATGTGTCCTCTCTGGCTCAACAGCAGTTGTGGTTCTGTCCAGGGCATGGCCAGATAGGGTATGTTCTTCTCTCAGGTTGTCAGTAAGTTAGTGAGACTTGCTTGGAATGATATCAGATCTGACAATTCAGCATGCTAAGTAAGAATCGTGAAGTTATTTTAAATCCAAAGAATCTCTTTGGTATAAGAAATCTCTAGTTCTTTTTATAAAGAAACTTTCTTTCCATGGTTGGTTAGAGAAATTTTCATGCTGACCATGAAAACCATCCTAGTTTCTACAACACACTCACTTTCTTAGTACCCTACGTTTCACTTACATTTATGAGAGCTTTACACTTTACTAATATTTCTTGTGATTGTCTATTTTCCCTTTGATTTTGTGCATCTTTTTCTATATTTTATAACCATGTGGTTTTCTGGTCCCTCTGTTATTAATGCCCTCAGATTTTTAAATTCCTAAACAAATGGGTACAGGGAAAACAAAGGAAACCTGTTCTCCATGTGTTTGTAACTAGCAAGCAAGGTTAGTTTGTTTTTTTTTTCCTCTTTCAGTCT
Organism: Pezoporus wallicus; assembly: GCF_028554395.1. NCBI lineage: Eukaryota > Metazoa > Chordata > Aves > Psittaciformes > Psittacidae > Pezoporus > Pezoporus wallicus. Next base: position 52,776 of record NW_026642986.1, on the reverse strand, counting down.
GTCCCAAGATAAAATGAGAAGAATATGTTCATACCTCCAGCTCGCACCGATAACAAGGTTATTACTGGAGACTGTCACTACCTTATGCCTCAAAAAAAACACCAAACAAAAAAAAAACCAAACAAGCAAAACCCCTTCCCCCCCCCAAAAAAAAAAAAACAACGAAAAAAAACAAACACCCAAAAAACAAAAATCAACAACCTGGAGGGAAATATGCAGTTAGAAGTCATGGGAGAACCCCTGACCTGACCATATGGTTACAGTATTAAAAATACTAAACATCAGCTTAAATAAAATTTTAAACTCACATTGTCATTTATATATTCATATATCTTTAATCATATGTGTATTTTCTTATTGTTAATAGTGTTTCACCCTGTAAGCAGCATACATTTAAGCCCCCCAGTACAAAATCACACCAAGCTTATTTTGTAGTTGCCTCTTCATGATTGATCTGTTTTCAATCAATTTCAGGTGATGCTAAACTAAAGAGAACAATCTAGTAGTATACAAACTTGTGAGGAGACCGCTAGGAAAAGCAATATGGTGGCAAACACTAATATTTCACACAGTCAAGGTAAGGTCAAACAAGAAATCTAGCACAGTTGTCTACCTATGTCATAAAAAGGAAGTACAAGTTCTTGGCTGTGTGACCAAAAAAGTGTGTTTACTGCTATGGCAAGTAGAGAAGTATGCCATAAAAGCCAAATGTTCTTTTCTTCCAGTACAAGTAAGGAGTTGTAGCTTTTAATAGAAAAAAGATTCAGTTTTTATTCAAGGACAGTTGAAAACAGAAATGTAATTTTCAAGACTCGTTTTTTATTCAAGGAAAGTTGAAAACAGAACTCTAATTTTCAAGCATATTGAAGGAATTATAAAACTAATTATGTATGAAAATTGAAATAATTGAAAATAAATCAAAATTAATTGAGAGCTGCCAATTTTCATAATACACTTTTGTTGTATCTAGCAATTGCAAAGACTGAAGGTAATGGGTAAAATGGCATGTCCATTTCAAAGCACTGCCTGGGCTCCCGTGAAAAAAACGCAGCATAAACCATGAATACCTTGGGTCAGCTCATTTGTCAGAGCATTTTTTGATTCACTGCACTTAAATTTTGTGTAGTATTTTTATTTTGCAAAGAATTTTTTTTCCCTTAAACTATTTTAAAGTTTTTATGTGTTTGTTTTCCAGTTGCAATCTTGCTGATCTGAAACAGAACAAAGCTGGAGAAATGACAGTTGTGGCACTTAACTGTTATCATTAGCTATTTTTTTTTTTTTTTCCCATGGAAGACAAGCAATAGCAGGTCTTGGAAAGTACAGTACTCTTGGGAAAACTGAAATCAATGTTTAACTGAGATTACAGTACTTTTTCTTTCTAGGCAGCGCCAGTTAAACCACCTGACTATAAACAGCTGGTTTTGAAAAAGCAGAGCGTTTTCTTTTTGAGCTGACACAGAACTGCATCTCACAGTAGCCTAGCACAGTCAGAAAAGTAAAAAACACATGTTAAACCTATACATGGTGAAAGTAGGCATGAACCAAATTATTCTGACGACTACCCAGAGCATGACTCTTATCAAGTGCCTAAGGGATAAGCTTGTGGATGACTGTAGTGCTTCAAAGTCAAGTGACAGACCTTGAATGACTACCATGAGTGAAAATGTTAGGTGCTTGGAAAAGCTCTTGGTTCTGAAATGATCCACACAAGTTTGAAACGGTCTGTCTTTATAATGCCGGTGTACATTCTTCTGGAGTAGGGGATGAGTCAAGGGTATCAGCTCCTATTAACTTTGAAATTATTTTGAATATGAATTCTTTAATGATTTGAGGCTGCTGTTATGGTGTGCATATTAATTTAAATGTGACATTTCAGCAAGAGATGTGCTAAACCAACTGAAGTTCATGAGTTACAGAACTCTCCTCTATAAAGGTCATTATTTAATGTGATAGAGAAAAAGGTGTCTGAAGGACGTATACCTTCAGGTAATGACACTGGGGAGAGTTTTGAGATCCTTTCTTGAAGAGCTGGATAATGTTATCAGTACAAATCAAGTTAGTTTAAAACACCAGTGAGTGATGGGTAATGCAATACTCCTTATACAGAAAAAGAAACTGAGCAACTGAAAAGTGGCTTGGCTAACTTGTATAAGAAGTCTAGGGTTGTGTTGAGAATGAAGCTCAGAACTCTACTTTCCCTCAGTGGGTGGCTTTGTTCAGTCATGCCTCTTTACTCATATATATGGCAATGGCTTCTATGATGATCTATTCCATAGTCTTCCCAGGACTGAGATGAGCTGAACTAGCCTGTAGCTATCTTGACCTTCTTTCTTACCTCAGAGTGTAACTTTTGCCTATTTCTAGTCATCAGGAGCCTCCCAGTCACAACAATCTGTCAGAGATGATAGAATGATCTCAAAGTCAGTGACACCTCAGCACCTCCAGATATAATTGTTCTGGATCTCAGGCCTAATGTATGATCAGTTTACCTAAGTAGAACCTAACTTGCTTCTTTTCTACAGTGGGGAGTACCATTCTTCCCTAAGTTTTATTATCACCAGGGACCTGTGAGATCTAAGAACAGACCCTGGTAGAAATGACTGAGGCACTGAGTATCTCACCCTTTTCCATATTCTCTGTCAGTTAGATTAACTCCTTCATTCAGCACCATACCAACTTTGTCTTAATTTTTGTGCTAATTTGTTTCTAGAAGCTGTTATTCTCCTTCATGTCCCTCACTATTTTTAATTTTTACTTCAGTTTGATTTTCCTCATTCTGTTGCATCATGTCTGGGTGATGTTTCTGTGTTCTTCCCAAGCAGCCTGTTCCCATTTCTACTGTCTGGAAACATTTTTTTCCTTGCATTTGAGCATGGTTAGGAGTTCCTCATTTAGCCAAGCCATATCTGCTTGTTTTCTTCCACATCAGAAGGGGCTGTTCTTGTGGTTGAAAACACTGTTGTTGGAGATCAAACACCTGTTGCTGACTCATTTGCCCTGCAGGACAACCTACTATGACATCCATCTGAATCAGTTCACTGAACAAGACAAAGTCTGCTGTCTTCCTTTTGTATCTTTAAATTATACTGTCTCATGGTCCTTACAGTCAAGCATGCCTTTAGCTATTACATCACTAGAGACTGCTTGCTTATTTATGACTAGCAGATCAAGAACATCATCTTCTCTAGTAACTGCACAAAAAAATTGTCCCCAAAACTGGAAATCCAGATTATTGACATTCATCTAATTCAATAATTTTATCTCACCACATCTACATTTGAGCTGCCATTATTTTCCTTTTATACTAATGAGGAGAAAACGTGCACTTTGAAGTCTGATGCTAGGTTGAATGTCTTGCAGACTCACACTGCCCATTTCTTTCTGTTGATTACATGCAGAGGTTTTAGCAACATGGAGTGTAGCTACCTCAGACATGGAGCTTTACATGTTGGTATCCAGAGTTTAGATAAATGCATCCTCTTTGGTGCTTTTTAGAAATACTCAGCTACTCGAATAGTTATATGAAAGTCTTGATTTTTTGCAGTGCTTTCTGGATTGAGTGTTAAATTCAAACTTTTGCCCCTATGTCTGTGTGGGGATCTTACCCTGCTGCAAGTAAACACTCAAAAAATGAAGGGCAAGCGGGTTGTTCCCAACACACATTTTAAAACATTAGTACTTTTAGAATGATGTAATGATTTGTTTTTCAGGTTCTGTTTTCTGGATTTTGAGGATTCAAAGTTGGTGAGATTGCTGTACCTCGGGCAGATGCTTTGTAGACAGCTGCATGGTTAAATATATGCACTCTAAGAATTTTAATTTTGATTAGCAAACAGGGAACTGTAATTGCTTGTTCTTACTTTGCATAATTCATCATGTCTCAGATACCTTAGATTATCCTTTATATCTGCTGGAGAATAAAGTTTTCTTTTGAGTTGTTGCATATATTTAGAAAATATTTAGTAAGCACCTTTGTTTTCAGTTGATTTATTTATTTATTTATATAAACCAACATATTGCATGCAGAATACTTGAAAATGTCAGTTCTTTGTATTGCTGATAGCTGTTTAAAAGATGAAGGTGAATGAAAAGGATGAATCTTGAATCAAATGGTAATATGTTAATTGAAAACATCAATTAAATCAGGTACCATTAAAGTGGCAAGAATCTATCTTATCTGACCACCAGTAAGTTTACTGTCCTTATTCACTTTTATTTCTGACCATGATCTCATTCAGAAAAAAAAAAAAAAAGAAGTCTCTGATGGTGAAAGAAATTATATCACTTACCAGTTGGTGAAAAAATAGTATGAAAGATTAGGAAATAGTGTGTCTTCCCCATTACTTCTCCCTTGATTTTTCTAAGCAAAATCTTTTTATATGTCATTAATTTTTCTTTTTAAGAACAAAACTGAAGAATTTGTAATTTCTACATATAAGACTATTTTTTGCTAAATATATTTCCACTTTATGCAAGTTATATGGTGTCGTGGTTTAAGCCCAGCCGGTAACTCAGAGCATATATAACATATATATAACATATATAACATAACTCAGGACACATGGTAGCTAATAATCTCTTTTTCTATTAAGAACTACTGCGATATCATATCTACTTGCCAAAATATGAAATGACTTTCAAATACAAGAGAAACTCAAAATGTTGAGGAGAATTCATAAGACTGACCAGTTCTACACACTTGCTGTCTTTTTATGACTTAACAACCTCTGCTTCAAGAGGTAAAGAAATTGTGAACAATGCTATGTACAAAGGAACAGAATATAAATAAAATTTTAAGGCTACTGGTTTGTTGGTAGTGCTAAAAGACACAGAACGGAGCAGTAGGCAAAATTCCTATTTGTCCATATGGAATTCAACTGACAAAAATTTCACAATTTAAAATAAAAACCACAACCAACACCAATTTCAGAGTAAAACAATCCATGGAGCAGCTATAATATTTTTATAAAGCTGAATCCTAGAAAAGTAGTGTTATAGTATTGATGTTAAGAAACTTGTAATAGATGATGTTGACTGTTAACACAGCAGATCTTATGATTTCATTTAAAAATGAACTAGAAAATGAGTTGGGTATTGGTACATATTAAACATCATTAATGAAGTGATAGATTTCATTCCAGTCATTAGGATCAAAGTAGATCTTTGAAGCATGATGCCAATGCTTATAATGGAATGAATTTAATTATTGGTTTGAATAGCAAAATGAGGGTTTTATATACCTTAATCTTTTTCAAATACCATTTTCTCAACTTCTTGCCTTTTTTTGAGTTCCTCCTACTGCTGCATGTTTGTAATCTGAAATTTCTATCTCCTCTGTCTTTTGTACAGTTTATAGTCCATAGACTTTGTTGTATATGTGGTCTTGCTGCATAATCTTGCATATATTGATTACAAGAGGAAATGACTTAAAGGAGGTAAAACCTAAAAGGTAAAATACTGAGTCCTGTATCAGTCTTCTTCCATATGCCACAATGCTGCTAGGAAAGCAGAGTGTTATTTTTTTTCATGAATGTCTTAACACACCCAAACTTGAGAAGCTGGATGATCTGATAATTTTTTAGTATTATACTACTAAAGTTAACTTAATTTAGTGGCCATATTTGATTTGGAAGATCTTTTTTATACCTGAAAAAGACAGTTCTACTCTAGCCACATGTCTTTTCTGTTTCAATTTCCTCAGCTTTTAAATAATTGTCTTTCTTAATGTTTTCCACATTTGATCATGTTATGCAAGAAACATTTAAGTTCTTTTCTGTTTTTCTGTAAGGGAGAAAAAGGTATTTTTACCCCCATCCAGATGCTTCCTGTGCAAATGTCAAAGTTCAGCAGTTATTGAACTGCCGAATCAAAGATAATTCCATAACTGGGTCTGAAAAGAGCACCTTGAAATGGGAATCAAATGAACATCTGAATACTGCATGCCACCCAGTAATAACAAAAATTCTTAGTGTAAAATGTCACTGAGCTGCAAAACCTGATGTTTTTGTAGAGATGCAGGCTCATGTTCTCCCCAGATGTCATTAGGTGCTCATATTTCTAAGCTAGGCTAATGATTGTTTCAACAAGGAATCAAACAAGTTCTTATTTTTCAAAGGCTTACATCAATGATCTGATCAGTTGAAAAATACAATTTTGGTCTTGGGCCCAGCCTCTATATCAGGATACTCAATCAGAATGACATTTTAAATTTGTTTGCAAAATGCACAATGCATACCTTAAAATTCCTTCTTGGAAGTATGTTGCTGTTGAGCATATAAGAGCAGATTTTCCTCAAAATTTTTCCTGTATTTTGCAGGGTGATCATATTTCTCAATTCATAGGACTATGGTAATTTACTATTCCCAGAAGTGATGACAGGGAATAGAGTGTTTCTGTGATCAGAAAAGATTGTTTAAAATTAATATTTCTTCTATACATTGTCAACATATTACAGTATTTTTAGTGGCTCTAGCTGTTGAGATTATTAAAATTCTTTCTATTACTTATTTTTCTGTTAAAAATAATTGTGATTTCAGGCAGCCCCCAAAGTTTAAGATTTTACTATATTGAAAATTTATTTATTTTAGTAGTTTCAAAATACAGTGTATCCTTTTAGTTCTTTTTGAATTTGTTTAAGCAAGAAACTAATTCATGTTCTCATTTATTCTCTAATTTATATGGATTGATATGGGTGTAAAAGAACCAAAAGCACATTTGATGAAGTACATAAATTTGTGCTTCTTTCTCCTTCTTAAATATCCAGAGGATGATTGAACAGTGCCTTGATTGAGAACAGTGTACAGAGGATGACTCATCATGACCTTGCTGAAATTTAAAAGGCTTTCAATCTGTGCTTCTTTTCAGCTTGTTTCACACGCTTACAGGGTTTCAGGAGGTGGTCTGTGCATTTGCGGATTGGTGTGAATATTTGAAAGGTTTTTTAAGTTGAGTAGATGAAAACTGAGACTTGAGAAAAAAAGGCAGAAGTGCAAATAGGTTGGGTAATGTGATTTGCTTACTTTTATCCTATGAGTTGAATTTGTAAGAACTGATGTACAGGCTAAAGAGAAGCTGCTATTTGCAATGTAAAAACAAGGTCATATTTCCTTGCTCTTACAAAGCCTAAAGCTATGCTGGGTATTATTCAGCACCCTCTACTGGTCTTGTAATTGTTCATGGGAATAAAGCAGTCCTGAAGCAAAATTTCAGCAAGCCACATAAGAAGCGCAAAAAAAAAAAAAATAGCGTGTTTTGGTTTTATCTGTGGGTTGTTTTTCTTTTTTTTTTTTTTCTATCCAGATTCCAGTCATGAATTAATTCAAGTTTCTGCATTTAACTTCACAGAGTTCTCTTCCTTTATCTTTTTCGTGCCTTTAAAGTGTGTCTCTATCTGGATGATGGAGCCTGTTTGTATACAGTTTTACTGAGCAGTTGCCCCCGAATGTTGAGCTAGGACCTATTTAGGCAGACACCAGAGCTGTCTCTAGATTAATAATTCTGCTGTATAAGGTTTGAAATCAGAGGAGTTATGCTGAAAATGCAAGCAGGCTGAGCTCCACAACAAAACAAAATGCAATGAGACTAAGACAAGGGCTGAAGGGACCCTACTGCTTTTGGTAAGACTATTCCTAGGAAACCAAGCACAAGGAAGTAAAGGGAAACTCTAGGAAAAACAAGTAACAAAGTAAAAACTGTTTCATATCACATTTTGCACTATGAAAATTCTTATGCTGTACTTTGCTCACTTTTTAATAATATATATTTTACTTTTTCCACTGTTGTTTGCTGACTAAATTCCTGTATTTTTTGTCACATTGTGTACAAAAAGCCTGGTAATAGAATACCAATATTGCAAACAAAGTTGCAACTATAGTGGAAAATGTTTGCTCAAGTGACTCTGAGGAAAAAATAGTCACATGCAAGGGGTTTTGTACTGTTGCAAAGATTTTTAGAAAGTCAGATTGAAAAAAAATTATTAATTCAGAAAGCATATGGCTCAGATTCAGAGTTTGGAATGCTACTGAGCTACAGGAGTTCCCCTGTTACATGTTTCTGTCCTTTTTTACAGTAGGGGACTGCAAAATGGAAGATATTTTAGGGAATGATAAAATATTACTTTAGTCACGAACAGATGTGCTTGCCCATCTACCAGTATATTTTAGTGGAAGATGTTCCTCAATTAAGACTATGAAACCATTCTCATTAAAGCAAAAGAAGTTATGGTTGTAAATATAAATATTTTTTTGTTTGTTTTTACTTCTGCAAAATAAAAATGAGTGAATTGTGCCCAAAAGATAAGGGACTTTTAGTTTCTTTGATTAAAATCTCTGCACATAAGCACACAAGTCACTGTAACCATATTAGTGTTCTGTGATTTTACTAGTTATTTGATGGGTAACATGTATTTTAAGTAAGGCTAAAATGTCTTAGAGCAATTTGTGTATAGTATCAAGAGAAATAAAACCAAACTTTAAATTGAAGAGTGTGGGAAACTACTCTCCTTTAAAATGGAATAATGAAACTTAATACTAGAATGCTAGTACAATGGTTATGTAAAGGGTGAATTGTTCTTCATAAAGATTAAATCTTCATTGTGCTGTGGCAAGTAGCAGTGAACTGACAATACATCTGTTCTTGCTTTCTTCAAATATTAGAATTTATTACTGCAGGAAATAATAGCTGCTAATTTTCTAACCAACCACCTGTAAAGTACAAGTTATTGCACAGATAAGATGTGCTTTCCCCCCTCCTGCATACACTGTACCTTCAGCTAACTTCATTCCCTCTATTTGAATGAGAGCTTATTTCAAGTGTAAGGTAATTATATGGTTCTGTGCCTTGTATAACCTGTTCAAAACAGTAATTTCCTGGCATAAAATTAATTCTGTTCTCAGTTTACGGATCTAACTAGCTTAGAGTAAGAATATTTCTCTCCTCAAAATCTAAAAGTACTCTGGGCTTGCTTGGATGTGTTTACTATTTAGTGTGCTTTGGTTGAATATTATTTCTAAAATAGATTTATCTGATAGCTGATATGGCAGTGCCATTACGTATTGACAGTGCTAGATATGACATTTATTTTTCTATAGCCTTATTTGTACAAAATAACTACTTTTATTCTGAATAGGTATAATTCCTTCCATCTGAATGGAGGCATGAGTAATAGTGTACTCTGTAAGAGAGGAATTTGACAGTGTTAACATACTCTGATGCTTCAAACTTTGGTAGTTACATCTTTTCTTTCTCCAAGGTGCTCTGTTGTAATGTGTAAATGCTTGACCAACTCCCTTTATTATCTGGAAAGACCCAAGACCATGATTTTTCATAATACGGACCCCTGTGTGGTAGCTTTTTTGTCTGTGTTGAAGCTGTGGACCTTACGTTTGGCAAAGAGCTATGTATTGACTTCCAAGCCATGTTTTTCGAAACTGATGGAACTTGCAGTATTTTCTTTTACATATCATTAAAACTTCACCTTAAAATCTCTTTTCTAGAAATACTGAAAAATAGCATCACTTTTTTAGCAACATTTTGGTCTTACCTGTTCTAGTCTCTCACCAGACTGCCAGTAAACAACAACTTTTCAATACCTAATTGAAATTTACCCTCTTTCAGTTTAAGACTATCCCACCTTGTCCTATCACTACATGCCCTTCTAAAAAGTCCCTCTCCATATTTCTTGTAGGTCCCCTTTAGATGCTGGAAGGCTGCTATAAAGTCTTCCCAGAGCCTTCTCCAGGCTGAACAGCCCAAATCTCAGCCTGTTCACAGGAGATGTGTTTCATCCCTGTGACCATCTCTGTGGGCCTCCTCTGGACTTACTTCAACAGGTCCATGTCCTTTTGGGAGGCCTCAGAGCTGAATGCAGCATGTGGGGGAGGTCTCATAACAACAATGTAGAAGTTATCACTGGTAAGTAATGTCACTTTGGGAGGCAGTGAAGGTTAGCGGCAAGACAGTTATATTAATTGCCAGCACTTTCAATAGGGCTTCTTATGATGGAATATCATAGCATTAAAAGCAGGATGGCCACCAACAAGTTTAAGAGGTGAAGTTTCTCTGGTGCGATGCCACTATCAGAGTTGAAAAGTGGTAAGGAGAGTCTATAAGCTTCGGACAAGGTGCTGAAAACTCCAGAAGGCTTCTTGGAAGGTTAAGGAAACAATGAGAATCATGATATTTGTTTTATTTTCCTGTCCTCCCTCTGTTTTTATACCCAAAGTAAAGTTTTTAGTAAGTTCATTGTTAAACTAACTCTTGCATTCTTTGCACTATTGCTTTCTCCCTAGAGAGGTTTAATTGTTCAGTTGTTCAGATGACTGGAGAAGTAGATCATAAGGGAGAATGCCAGACATGGAGCATTCACCTCCAAAACAGATAAAAACTGAAGATAGAATCTGAATATTACTCTGTCCTAGCAGGTTTTGAAGAATGCAATATCCCAGCTGGTTTCATACAGCAACCTGGAGACCTTGTATATGAGCCTAAGGAGTGTTTATTGATCTGAAGTATGCTTTTAGTCTAGCTAATTACTTTTACTATTTCTGTATTAGAAAAATAGGGCTGTGAATAATTCTCTGTTCACTTATCTGGGGAAGCCTGAGAGTTGTTTACTCAGGAATATTTATGAAGTTCAGACAATCTATCAGAAGCAGTTTGGGATGAGCACAGATGGTGAATGCATTACTCAAAAGTGATGAATTCCCAGGTGATATATGAAGACCATTTTATTTTCAGGGATGTCAATAAGGAGCCACCAGTTTCTTGAGGTGATCTTGTTAATTTTGTCTGCAGGTTTTATGATTTATCTTTCAGGCTCTGAAGAGCAATTAAATTCACCTATGCTCATCAAAAGACTTAATGAGTATCATAAGTTTTGATGATAACGGTATTCTTTTTTCTTCTTTAGGTAGCTTCGTTCAGTGACAGCGCTGTAGACTTTAAGCACATAAATGTCACAACTTCAGAAAGTTATGGCTTTTTTTGAAGGAGGCCTTAAAATTTCAAGATACATGCTACATGGGACAGGCCTTTTGCAGGCAGAATATCAGGTAGGTCTGCCCCGTTTCCTGCTAGTACATAGTGTCATGTAGTAACATAACTAAAAAGGATGCTTTTGTCTGATATTTGCTTTTTTTCTAACAATAGTATCAGTATTCATAAATGTATTAAAATTCACCATTAAATACGATTTTCTAGACTGAAACTCCCTAAAAGTGTTATGGTAAGAGGTAATTTATGTACATTTATAGAATCATAGAATCATAGAATCGTTAGGGTTGGAAAGGACCTTAAGATCATCTAGTTCCAACCCCCCTGCCGTGGGCAGGGACACCTTATGCTAAATCATATCACCCAAGGCCTCGTCCAACCTGCCCTTGAACACTGCCAGGGATGGAACATTCACAACCTCCCTGGGCAACCCATTCCAGTGCCTCACCACCCTAACAGGAAAGAATTTCCTTCTTATATCCAATCTGAACTTCCCCTGTTTAAGTTTTAACCCGTTACCCCTTTTCCTGTCACTACAGTCTCTAATGAAGAGTCCCTCCCCAGCATCCCTATAGGCCCCTTTCAGATACTGGAAGGCTGCTATGAGGTCTCCACGCAGCCTTCTCTTCTCCAGGCTGAACAGCACCAACTTTCTCAGCCTGTCTTCATACGGGAGGCGCTCCAGTCCCCTGATCATCCTCGTGGCCCTTCTCTGGACCTGTTCCAACAGTTCTATGTCCTTTTGATGTTGAGGACACCAGAACTGCACACAATACTCCAGGTGAGGTCTCACAAGATCAGAGTAGAGGGGCAGGATCACCTCCTTCTACCTGCTGATCACACTCCTTTTGATGCAGCCCAGGATACGGTTGGCTTCACAATAGTTGACTAATATTCATTACCTTTGAATTGTGAGCTCTCTGTTGCAACTTATCCAAGTGCAAATCTGAAGCCTGAACAATGAATACTAAGTAAAATTTAACAGTTTCTATTTCATGTACATGTTCCACTTGTTTTAAAGTGTATAGTTAGATGAAAATAAAACCAGGGGTCTTTTACTTCATTGCTTTTGGTTGCCAGCTTAATATTTTGTTGCAAACACCTTGTAGACAAATGGAGATCTAAAAATGATAGTTATAAAAAGCTAAACTATTTTTAGCTTTTTTTATATCTCTTGAAATATAATGGTTGCAAATCTGAAACTGGTAAACTATGTGCTATTTAAACTAGTTTAAAGGAGTTTAAAACACAAGGAAAACCAGTATAGGTAATGGATAGAATAAATGCCAGAACAGAAGAGACAAGGCATTTTGAATGCTTAAAAAATATTTCTAACAAACAAGTGTATGTGCGAGGCTAGGTATTTCTAAGCTTCATATTATGCACACAAGGAAAAAAATGAGCTGTATTTCTTATGTAATATGGAAACAATTTCTAGTGTTGTATGAGAAGCAGGGAAAAAAAAGTTCATTATGTTCCTTATATAAATAGCCTTACTGATTTCATTAAGACTTCTAACGGCATGCTTAGGAAGTCAGCAAGAGATTGCACACTTTTCCAAATACTAAAGTGTAAATAGGCTATTCTTTTTTAAGCAAGTTTCTCTGATTCTGTATAAAATTATCCTTTCCCTCCCCTCCTCTCCCCTTCCTGCCCCTTCAGTGTTTCTTCTGAAACTGATACCCATGTAGTTCAAGGCTAAAGTCCAGTCTTTCATTCTATCTCTTGACAGAAACCCAGTTCTGTATGTTTGTCATCACTTCAAACAAAAACTCCACCATGCCTTAGCATGCCTTCCAGGAAAATCTGCTCCAAGATTTTGCCAGGCACAGAGGTGAGACTGACTGGTCTGTAATTCCCCGGGTCATCCATTTTCCCCTTCTTGAAGGGGATATAACAGACTGAATTTTTTAATGATGAAAATGCTTAGCATGTGACTCATGCTACTTATGGTAGCATGAGTTACATGAATGTGTGCTAATGGTAATCTCTAGTAGACACTGTATGGTTAAGAGCATTTGCAGTGTGTATGAGGGGAATCAGTCTTTAGGACTGCATCTGCTAGGTAGCTCTTTCCTAAGGTTCTGTTCTTTTGACCAACAATAAGCTGGTGTTTCACTGTTTGTTAGGTGGTCTGAATGACAAAGAAAATCAAGTTAAAATTCTGATAGCAAATCAAATTTACAGCTGAGGAGGGAAGACACTTCAACAGGAGACAGACTACAGGACAAGAGGTCCAAGAAGGTTAAAACTAAGAGTATGAAGAGAGGTGTTTGGCTTTTAACAGATTACCATGTCAGAATCTTGGTGTTTGTTGTTTTTTTTGTTTTGTTTTTGGGTTTTTTTATGCAATAATGTTAAAATGACCAATAGAATTTACCAGCCTAATTTTAAATTCAGCAAATTTAATGCAGGTATTCTGGTTTCAGTATGTGAAATTCCATACACTACAGTAAAATAGTATCATTCATAACATAACAAAATCCTAAATTCAATCTTGTGTATGTCATTGAAAAATCTCTTACATCCAAATTTCGTTAAGGTTCTTAGAGTTAAGTACTTGAATCAATTAAAAGCTCTAGAAATGTGCCTGTGCTTGTCATTATATGCAGGAATAGTAGAAAATCTACAGATGCATAGTTAAGCAATTGTATGTTTTCACAGCATCAGGATTTAATTTTCAAATTTAAGTCTCCATAGTTTTCCTACAGTTTCTAAAACTTTGCAAATGGAAAAAGTGTTTTAGCTTTCCTTGAAACCAGTGCTTCAGGCATACATGGGTCAAACTTCAGACAAATACTTCTGATTTGTAAAGTGTGAACAGTTCTTAAGTTTGTCTCAGGTTTCCTTTTCTCAAATTTAAGCAGAAATATCCTAATGTATTTCTGTCAGTTATGGCAGACATTAATACATCATCCAGAAATGGAGTTATAATGATGCATTGATTATTCTACGTAACCTAACCAGGTACGAGTGACATGGCAGAATTCTAAACCTCAGAAGTCCTTAGTAAATGTAAAGAAAACAAATCATTAATAAAAAAAAGAAAAACAAGTCACAAAACAAGCACCTGCACACAAATTCCAGCAAGCAGATGGGTTTAGGTAAAAAATATTTTTGCACTTGTATGATTTTACTAGTTAGAGAGGAATTATGTGTTTTTGTTTTATTTCACAGTATCACAGTATGTTAGAGATTGGAAGGGACCTCGAAAGATCATCTAGTCCAATCCCCCTGCCGGAGCAGGAACACCTAGATAATGTTACACAGGAATGTGTCCAGGCGAGTTTTGAATTTCTCCAGGGAAGGAGACTCCACAACCTCCCTGGGCAGCCTGTTCCAGTGTTCCGTCACCCTCACTGAGAAGAAGTTTAAATAAAACAATTTAGAACCACCTCCTTGATCCAAGAGTTGTTTTTTGTTTTCTGCCTTTGAAACAATACTACCCTTGTTGTTTTCTTCTAGTTTCTTTTAAAAAATATATACAAATTGGAAAGAATTTTCCTACTTTTTGAAAGCTTCCTGAAGTAGTCAGCTACAGAAGACTCCCCGTTTGTTTGGTTTCTTGCCTGGAACAGATAGGAATTATCTTATGGAAGCTTTCTAATATCTGAGAAAGCACAATAGATTTTGCAAATTCAGGGGCAGAAAAAGTAACTTTTCTCTATGCACTTGTAGCACAACTGAAATTGGAGGTTTGGTGGTTTAATGCAAGTATGCAGTTGGTGTAACAGGACATGAGGTCCCTTTGCCTTGTGTGAAACTATCTATATGTTAAACTTACTCATAAAAAAAGAATTTTCTGCATATGTACTTCAGTTCTGAATTTTCAAAATGATGTTATTTGCTAGTCTTTTGTATGCAGTCTTTAGTGGCCAACTAGATGGATATCTCAAAAGATCTTTTCAGAAGTGCAAGCAAAAATTATCAGGAAAGAAAAGCAACCAAATTAACGCTTGACCTAAAAAAGCACAGTAATGTAGATGTTTCTGAAACCTAAGAAAAGATTAAGAGGCAGTCTCTAAGCTTCTGTGTTTAAGAAGGGTTTTGTTGTATGATTTGTTGGAAAGGTTTTGTTATCATTATATGATCTGTGCATCTACTCTGTGCATAGAGACTGAGGTTGGTGGATGTTCCTAGATGCTGATGCTTACACCACAGTTTCATTTTCAGTATTGGTGGCTGAGCACCACTGATTATTGTGATGGTATGACTAGCTTACATAAAAATTACTTCACAGACCTGGATACAGAACATATAAAACCAGTATCTGTTTACTCGCTTCACAAACGGAAACAGGAATTCTGCAACAACCTATTATTTCAACTGTTATCTTGCAACTGCTTTTATTTCCTTTTAGTTTAATAACTGTGTTGTATAAATTTCAGGTGCAGCATATATTCATTTAATATTTGACTGTTCATGCTTTATCTGATACAGGAAGTATACTAGGAGACAGTAACAGGTAAATGAAAGTCATGATTTTAATAGAACATACTAATTGTGCCTTCAGAATCAAAAGACAATAATTTGAAATGAGAGGTAATGGTTGTTGTCTCCTAAATGCTTCCTACTCCTTCCGCCCCCTCATTAGTATTATAGTGTTGTGATATTCTTCAGGGAGGAAATCTTAAAGGTGCAGGAACAGGCTGTCTCCATGTGCCAAAAGATGAACTGGCAGGCAAGAGAACCTGCCTGGCTGAACAGAGAGCTTTGACTGGAATTCAGAAAGAAATGGGGAGTTTATGACCTTTGGAAGAAGGGGCAGGTAACCCAGAAGGGCTACAAAGATAATTTGAGGTTCCACAGAGAGAAAATTGAAAAGGCCAAAGCCCAACTAGAACTTAATCTGGCTACTGCTCCAGAAGAAAGTAAAAAAAAATTTTTATAAATACATTGGCAACTAATGCAGGGCAAAGGAGAATTTCCGTTTTTTATTTGATATATGGGGAAACATAGCAACAAAGGATGAGATAAAGGATGAAGCACTTAATGACTTCTTTGTTTCAGTCTTTAATGGTAAGACCAGTTGTTGTCCAGGAACTCAGCCCCCAAGCTGGAAGCAGGGATGAGGAGCAGAATGAAGCCCCATAATCCAAGGGTAAATGGTCAATGACCTGCTACACCTCTTAGAGACACACAAGTCTATGGGGCCAGACAGGGTCCAATCAAGAGTACTGAGAGAGCTGGTGGAAGTGCTCATCAAGTCACTTTCCATGATTTATCAGCAGTCTTGGTTAACCTGGGAGGCCCCAGTTGACTGGAGGTTAGCAAATGCGATGCCCACCTACAAAAACAGCTGGAAGGAGGGTTAAGGGTATTACAGGCCTGTTAGTCTGACCTCAGTGCCACAGAATGTTATGGAGCAGATCATCTTGAGTGCCATCACATGGCACATACAAGACTATCAGGTGATAAGACCCAGTCAATTTGGGTTTATGAAAGGCTGGTCCTGCTTGACTAAGCCGATCTTCTTCTATGACAAGGTGACCCATTTAGTGGATGAGGGAAAGAGTGTGGATTTTGTCTACTTGGACTTTAGTAAAGCCTTTGACACTGTTTATGGCAGCATTTTCCTGAAGAAACTGGTTGTTCATGGCTTGGACAGGTATATGCTCCATTGGTAATGCACTAGCTCAATGGCCGAGCCCAAAGAGAGGTGATAAGTGAAGTTAAATCCAGTTGACAGCCAGTAACAAGTGATGTTCCCCAGGGCTAAATATTGAAGCCAGTTTAATATATTTATGAATGATCTGGATGAGGAGATTGAGTCTATCCTCAGTAAGTTTGCAGGCAGCGCCAAGTTGGGTGGGAGTGTTGATCTGCTGGAGCGTAGGAAGGCTCTCCAGAGCGATCTGGATGGGTTGGGTTGATGGGCTGAGGCCAACTGCATGAGCTATAAGAAGGCAAAGTGCTGGTTTCTGCACTTGGGCCACAACAACCCCATGCAATGCTATAGGCTTCAGAAGAGTGGTTGGAAAGCTCTCAGTGGAAAAGGACCTGGGGTGTTGGTCCACAGCCAGTTGAACATAAGCCAGCTTGTGCCCATGTGGTCAAGGAGTCCAACAGCATCCTGGTCTGTATCAGCAATATTGTGGCCAGCAGGACCAGGGAAGTTATTGTCCCTCTGTACTTGGCACTGGTGAGACTATGCCTCTAATCTTGTGCTCAGTTTCGGACCCTTCAATACAAGACAGACATTGAGGGTGATGCAGTATGTCTAAGAGCAGTGAAGCTGGTGCAGGGTCTAGAGGATAGGTCTTTTGAGGAGTGGCTGAGGGAGCTAGGGTTGTTTAGCTTCAAGAAACGGATGTTGAGGGGAGACCTTATTTCTCTCTACAACTACCTGAAAGTAGGGTGGGTGTCAATCTCTTTTCCCAGATAAAAAGTGATAGCACAAGAGGAAATGGCCTTAAGTTGCACAAGGGGAGCTTAGATTAGATATTAGGGAAAAAATCCTGCACTGAAAGGGTTGTCAAGAGTTGGAACAGGCTGCGCAAGGAAGTGGTTGAGTCACCATCCCTGGAGGTATTTAAAAAATGTGTAGATGTGGCACTTAGGGACATGGTTATTCATGTGCTGTGTTAGGTTTACAGTTAGACTTGATAAACTTAAAAGATCTTTTCCAACCTAAATGATGGTATGATTCTATGAATCTGTTACTTAAAATTGAACACAAAGGAACTAATGAGAAATCTTCAAGAGTAAGTGAAATATTAATGCCAGCCTTAGTCTTTCTGCTCTAAAGTTGCATGTATCACAACCAAAAGAGTTGATACTGCATTAATGACAGTTTTGAAAAGCAATTTGATGTAACACTTCTATTGAAATTTCAGGAAGAGAGTTTTGTCTTAAAAAGTATGGATCTACAGTATTCTTTTATCAAAGAAGTATTTCTGTTCATTTTGAAGTTTTTCCGGGACTAATGTTGATTAGTTATAATGACCATTTCTTGGGAAGAATTGAATGCTTTTCCATTCAGATTCACTAGGCTTATAAATAATGTGGTTGGTATTATCATAATAGTTCTTATCATAAAAATGTATATAGGGAATCTTGACATCTTAAATACTGTTTATATTAATAATTTATTGTAATAAAAAAAAATTAGGTCTGTAGACCTATTATGGAAATACAGGTTAATATATTTATTTATGCTTATGTTAATAATTCAAATTAAATAAACTTTAAACTTCTTTAACAGTTTACAGGACTAAAGTCTGAAAGTTTTGGTCAATATAACTAAACCATAGAAAAAGCAATTGAAATAATCTGAAGCACGGTGACAACAAAAGAGAGGTTTTACTTTTCATTTAGAAAGCAATTCCAATTTCTCCACTTCAAGGAAAAAGAAAAGGAATGCTCAGTGACTATCCTACCTGTGCAAAATAGATTTTACGTGAAGAGACACAAAAGGGGAGGAATGAAGTCTTCAGAGATCAATTTTTATTTGTCTTGTTAATAACAACGTGAAAGCTTATGTATTTGAGTAAAATATTTTGTATATAAACATCGTCTTGTCCCCACATAACACAAATTAATCTGTTTCAAATCAACACTAGATTCTTTTTCCTGTCACCTTTTAGGGAACCTCATTCTATAAGAAAATATGTACAAATGACAGTAACTGCATACCACTGTTAATGATCATTATCTAGATTTGTTTCCCTTATCAATAATTCCCCTAAAGACATAAGCATGAAATAGTTGCTTTCAAATTTTACCCTGTTCTTGGCTTGTTATCATCATTGTTGTCCTAAAAAAATGAGTTCACTTGTTTTAGTCAGGGTAAAAAACTAAGTAGGACTTTTGGCTAAAGTGACAGAATTAAATTCGGTTGATATTTAGCACATGTAAAAAGAAAAACTATTTCCTCCTCATTTGGTGATAGCTGCAGTTATGGTTGTCCTGGTTTCAGCAGTTACAGCTGAACCCAGGTCTTCAAAATGCTGAGGTGATCTAACTGATAATATTAAATTAATGCTATTAAATAAGGCTAATTTTTGCTTTAGACAAAAACAGACCAATAAAATGGGGTGCTATTTCTGTCATTTTGCTCACTCCCAAACATATTTTAGTTGATGATCTGTTAGTTCTTTTACTTGCTGAGATATGATGACAGGAAGAATTTAAATATCTCAAAATCTTAACAGTACAGTGACAAAATTTAAGTTTTTACCTCAGTGATATGGAGACCAAACTGAAACACTTCTTCCTTAGAAACATGAGGGAAAGACCTGGGGGCAGATTAAGCTAAATGATGTGTTAAAGATTTGGGGAGTGCAGCAGCAGAGACCATCACCCACTTCCACTTCTGTCAATAACCACCCAGCATGACACGTCCTACATGTAGCTTATAGGCAGATGGAAGCTTTTTCTTTTTGCCTGAAGTGAACCAATTAGTGCTCTTAAAACTCTTATTTGTGGAGGAGGAGTGAGAGTAGGGGGTGGGAGTGGAGGAAGAGAGACTATTGATAGGAAACAGAAGCAGGTTTGGGAACAGCTATTTATGAGAAGGGCTATTTTCTGAATTAATTTCCATCTATTTTTGTTCAGTGGTCTTTTTCAGTGTATTCCTTCATCATAGAAAAGATTATCTGAATGTTGTGATAAATGCTATGATCAGACTGAAAATATTAGTGTTGAAAAATCAAGAAATACCTGATGAGAAATCTCCAGACTACATGTCTCACTTGCCAAAATCTTCATATTATTTTACAAATATAAATATGTGTATGTATGCATGTACAAAAATCAACAACACCACCAAGGCACTAGCAGCATCCTAAATGAGGACAAAGAAAAAACCATGGTAGAAAAAAGGCTAGGTGACATTTCATAAACCTCTTTCTGTCAGACAAGTGGAGTCTAGATTAATCCAAGTGCTAGGTTTAAGCTGTTTTCTTGCCTCAGATGCTAAAGAGTGACTGCACTTGGGTTGAGTGAGAGAATTTTGACACTCTTGAAATTCTTTGACATATGACATGGTACTAGTACAACTGGTCATCATGTTAAAGATAATTATTTCCTATAACATGAATGCCAGCATTAGTTTATTAATGTTGTCAGAAAGACAAAGGTGCTGACTTAAAAACATTTAAATGATCAGAGGGTCATGTTTTCCAGCAGTTTAGGGAAATATATATTTGAACACTTGCAGGATTAGTGCTGAAATAACTTAAAGATATTTGTCTTATCCTCTCAGAAAGATCTTAGTCATGTTAACAAGACATGTTCTCACTTTGCTGATGATTCTTCTATTACTCTTCAAAGCTTGTCTGATTGATGTGCTGCGCTAGATTTTTGCCACTGCTGGGAGCATGCTTCAGGCTGCAGCAGGTCCCAGGGGAGTGTTTGAACTGTCCTTGGTCTGAGTAGGGCTGAGCTGGGTTTTCCAGGCATCCCATGGCCAAGTGCCTGTTGCCCAACCTGTCTGAGTTCCAGCCTGTCTAAGCTCCAGTTCTGAGGATGCTGCTGTGGAAGGGGCTGACAGACCCAGGTGGTGCCTGGGGGACAAATAGACCCTGTGGGGATGCTGTGGGACAGCTTCCACACCTTCTCTGAGAGTCCAGGGCTCAGGGAGCATGGTAGAATATATAAGACAAAAAGAAAATGCATGAAAAGAAAGTCAAAGGAGCTCCACAGCTGAGGAGGAAAAGACCTCACCAACAGCATTGAATGTATCCTTACTGAGGCTTGAGGACAGTGACAAGTCATCTTGACACTCCTCCCCTTACACTATCCCTTAGAAAGGTGACCCTGTCAGCCTTAGGACCCAGATAGGTATTAGAAATATGAGTGTAGCAACAGAGAAAAAGGTATTAGTAAATTTTCTATTCTAATAATATTAAAGATGGTTTTATCTGTAAAGGTTTTCTGTTTTGGATGATATTATTGTAACTGACATAATGACAACTGCCTTTTTTGCATTATTTAAGGTATTAAGGTTTTAAATAGGCTACCAAGATATTTATGATTTCAAAGGTAAAGGTGGGGTTTTTTTTTTTTGTTTGTTTTGTTTGGTTTTTTGTTTGTTTTTGCATTTTTGTTGTTGTTGTTCTTTTTGTTGTTTGGTTTTTAGGTTGGTTTTTTGTTTTTTTGGGTTTTTTTTCGTTTTCCCATGACAGGGTTTTGGTGCAACTGAGAATAAAATCAATTAATGGAAGATGTGCTGTTAAAACCTTAAGCTGGACATAAACACATGTTCCCTGATTTATTGCTGAACGCTGGCAGTGAAATATGGCAGACTTCTTCCACACTGTGTCTATTTTACTTAAATCCCTTAAGATTTTTTCTGAAGGAGAACATGCACAGGTAGAATTATGAGTCTTGACGGCTCAGAGATCTGGCATGTACTGCTGTAATAAAACCCCACATGTTCTCACTCTTTCCAGAAGAAAAAAAGATTATTTTCATTGCAAGTTGTTGGAAAGTATCCTTTAGATACAGGTATACCACACATTAAAGGAAATCCTCTGAAAACATGAAGGTTTGATTTTTTTTCTTGAATTTTTTGAAATCAAGAAAGGTAAATTATTTACTTTATATTCAAACCATAATGGCCATGAAACATTACAGTTCATATGATTTTTTTTTCCAAAATATTATTTTAAATTTTAAAATAGAACTATTTTTACTAATTTTGATAGGTATTTTGGTGATGCATCAGACTTTTCAGTCAGTAATTTCCTGACTGGGGGCCACAGATTTTTATAGAGAAAAAACAGTCACTTTTAAGGAAAGATTGCAGTTTCTGAACGTGGTTTTTAATTTTCTGTGTCATTCATCTAAGGAAGGCTGGATAGGAGAGTGTGTGTTCAAATGAGAAAAGAATGCTTAAGATGGAGACTTCAGAATGGCACCAGGTAGAGAGGAGGACTTAATCATGAAATTAGTGTTTTATTACTTTTCATGAAGTACCAGTATGCTAATCTGTGGTATCTCTTGGGTACTTTATCTTTTTTCTTAATTCAGTATGTTAGTACTTTCAAGGGCCTAACAAAATCTGTAACATTTCACTTCACTGGACATTTATTAACACATAGTCACATGGATGGTGCACTGTGATGGATGGATACATGCTTTTTAGGAAGGGCAAACAAGAAAGGTAAGGAAAGAAATTGCCCTGTGTGTGAAAGAGCACCAGTAATGCATGGAGCTCTCCTGGGGATTGATGAAGAATCAATGGAGAGCAGACGGGTAGGTAGACTGTACACCTCATATTCTTTTTTCTTCTGTAAGATAGAAAATAGCTCAGCTTCTGCAACAATTGCTACTGGAAAGCTGTTAAAATATTGCTTGAAGATGATTTTTAAAAAAAAATATTTGTTTTCTTCCTAAAACATCCTAAATTCAGAGCGTGGGTTTGTTTATTTTTGGTTTTGCTTTTGTTTTTTCCCCTGAGGTGTTGATTCTTTGGGTATTAAAGCAGTGCCTGGATTTGCATGGTGGGTTTTTGAATGCTCAAGTATTTATGATTTATTTGCCTGAAAAGGTACTTCAGGTGCACCTTCCATGCAAATCTTAGCATAGGTGAATTTTACCCTTTCGAACAGAAGCAGCATGTAACTTATATTCAAAAACAAAATGAACATTAATGTGTTTACCTTTCCAGAAAATAGATGTTTGTCAGTCAGCAAGCATGAAATAAGTAATATTTTCCCTCATTCATACTGCTTTTGATACAGACAGTTAAGTCTAAAGACTAAGTGTAGTATATTAGGAAGCATTTGACACATCCCTTGAAGAACCATAAGATGCATGAATTTCATCATCCTCTTAATGTCATTCTTGACCTTAGATGGTTTTGTCAAACAGTAAAACTTGATCTGTACTGCCTTCATGATTGCTGAGATTGATTGGCAATAATATTTTTCAGTAAGTGCATTCACTGGAAAAGGGGGGTTTATTGGATTAAATGGTCATTCACAATGTACAGTGATTGATAGCTTGAACTGTCTATCTTCCATGCTGTTACAGATTTTCAAAATAGGGTAATAGCAGCAATACTCAGTTTCTTATGTGTTCAAGGCCAGGTTGGGTGGTGCTGCAGAGAATATATGGACTCAGTCAGAGATCAATATGATCAGACAAAAGCTGTTTATTACAAAGCCTTAACCCCTTAAATACTGTTTCTTACATGCACTTACAGTGATTTGGCATATTATGATTGGATACATGCCTTGAAGACCCTTTGCAACTAACATATAATTGGTTAAGCACAGGTGTGGGAACTTGACCTCTAAAGCTTGCTCATTAACTCAGTGAAATCGAGCTTCTTCTTACCTTGTCTGTTTAGGCTTCCTCGGGGCCTCTCATGGTCTTGCTGTATCTTTCAGGATTATTCAGAATTTATGTACCAATTATCCATTCTCCTGTGAGAACACTGTCTCCACAGGGTGGGGCTTTGACAAACCTGGTCTAGTGGAAGGTGTCCCCGCCCAGGGGAATTTTGAAGGTGATGGTCTTTAAGGTCCCTTTCAACCCAAACCATTCTATGACTCTATGATTAAAAAAATAATTTGTTGTCATTTGGGTATTTAAAAAGACTGGGTTTTTTAATAAAATTTAAGAAAATAGTCTTGACAGTCTGAGGAAGAAATCTGCTCTGTCTCTAAAATGCAATCTTTAATACAGTTTACAATATATCTAATATGTTGGATTTAAATGTTCAAATAATATAATGATTTATGTGTATATATGGCCTCCCCAACTACTATAGTCTATTTTCTGGAAGAATCCAAATATTGTTTTTTTCTAATGCAACTTTAAAAATGTGTTGACTTACTCATCTTTGTTCCAGTGCTTCAGATTATTATGTGAAGTCTGATTAAAGTAATCTGAATATGATAGTCTAATTATGAAGCTAATTAATACATAAACTTTCTTTATCAAAATAGAATATGATGAAGATTATTTTTAATGTAAGTGGATTTTACTTGAATTTGTCTTCATTTTTTCTCCTCAAGTCTGGAAAGTGTTATTCCCTTTGTGAATTCAAAATAATATTTACAAAGAGAAATACTCTTATGCAATAGAAAATAAAACAAATCAGGTATATCTGTCAGTTTATTGTATGTGAGGATTTAGGTAAGTTACTCCTGTTATTTTTATTAAAAAACATTGCTAATTGCATATACAGCACGATGAAATGGCATTTAGACTTTGTTACCCTCTTGTGCTGTGAATATACTATTAACATCTTGTAAAGTTTGAGAAAGAATTAAATACATTTTCCACAGCGTCTTCTCCTTACCATACTGTTGCCTTATTGCCAATATCAAATAACCACAAAACAAAATCTTCACTATAAATGTGCTATGATACTTAACCTCTGCAGATAAGCATATGCAGTCAACCTTCTTTCGTGAAGGTGTGAACACGTCCTCTGCCTTTTCAAGGCGTCATTTTCTAGTTTTCCCTGTCTAATTCC
The DNA here is from genome assembly GCF_028554395.1 of Pezoporus wallicus. Lineage (NCBI taxonomy): Eukaryota > Metazoa > Chordata > Aves > Psittaciformes > Psittacidae > Pezoporus > Pezoporus wallicus. Next base: position 28,349 of record NW_026642986.1, on the reverse strand, counting down.
TGCCAAGCCTGAATGATTTGGTCTCACCTTTTTCCCTACTTTTGAATTACTGAAGTTATTCTTGTAGCTTCAGCTCCTGATTTGTACTGTTGGTTTCTAATGGTGCAGTTGCACTGTCAGGGGGTATGGGCTTTCCTAGGCTAAGACTCCCTTAGCAGTATGTGTGACAGGGAAACAATCAATCAATCAAAACATAAAAGAAGATGATAACACTGCAATTCAAGCCTAAATAGCCAACAGTGGTGTTATCTCAGAGGCATGTTTTATGCGGACATACTATACGGGGAGAAAACACGTTTTTAAGCATTAACACTTTTGTTTGCTGTGTAAGATGTTGCTTGCATTACTTCTTGTACTTGCAACAGAAAATATGAATGCAAAAAAAAAAAAAGTAACATAAGAAATTAGTAGTGTTTTGTACATTATATATATTGCCACTTTGTACTTCTTCTTAACTAGAAATCTGAATTCCTTATAGGTTATCCAGACTTAATTCTTTTAAAACACTGGAAATTTTGTTGCTTCAAGGCATACCTTTTGGATTATAAATAGCAGCACTGGTGGAAATGTGATTTTTGACAAGTAGTGAAGTTGTAACAAAAAGTAAATTTTCAGATGCAATAACAGAAATTCAAATAAGTTTGAATTTCAATGTTTTCAGAGTCCTTATCTGCAGTCATTTAACGTGTTTTTATTGATTTGTAACATAAGGGAAACAGTCAACAGTTTTGGTATGCAGTATAATGTACACCACTCTTATTCAATGGCCAGTTCCAGTACTGTAGCTGAAAATATGAATGTTGGCCCTGCATTTCAATGTAAGACAAACGCAATGGACTATTCTTTCTGAAGGGAGAAAACAGGAGATGTTAATGGACTACGTAATACTGAGAAGGAAAATCCCACTCCTGACATTTGACCTGAAAGCTTGCAGTGCTCTAAACTGAAAGCAAAACATTGCTCAGTGACATCCTAAATAATGGTTTCATTTAACTGCAGTAGTTATTTAACCGCAGCATTGTTGGTAAAGAAATGGGAAGTAAACATACAATGTCCAAAATTTGTACTGATTCAAAGGAGATTATGAATTTTCTCCAAGAAGAATAAACAGAAGTTGTGGAACAGCAAATCTCAACTGAAAAAGGATTCTCTCTCTGCTATTAGGTGATTCTCAGTAAGTCCTTTAAAGTAAATGGAGGACATATGAACTCTATAGTCATGAACTGTGCAATATTTGGTCTTTTTAAAAAATCAGCATTGTTGTTTTAAAGCGAAGTATGCATAGCCTGGATAAAACAACTTGTATTTGTTGGCCATGTCAAGTTATTTCAGCCAGTAAAAGTGGGTAATGAAAGTGTGAAATGTGAAGCATTTTAAGGTTTCTCATTAAGAATGAAGATGGTCTAATTTTAAGATGTTTCTGAAAAGACATGTTTTTAAATACTCCTGGTTTATAATAGGCCAAATAAAACTTTTATTTTAGTATATACAAATTGACAAATGCTTTGCTTTCCATTAAGCGTATAACAAGCTTTGATATCCAGTTTTGGAAATTAAGTATTTGAGCATTTTGAAGCTACTACTCATGCACTAAGTTTTATTTTTATGTACTAGTGCTGTCTTTAAAATTAATCTGCTTTAACAAAAGTTATCAGAAAATTCAAAAGTGTTGCATGTTGTGTGGTTCTGTTCCACTGGACCTCTTGGAAGACACATGGACTGATGTATGTGATTTGTTTCATCTGGCTCCTAATCTTTGGCATACATACTTTAGGGAATTCTTATGGGTGGTTAAACTCTGCATTTCATGTCCTACCTTTGCTTCTCACTGTTCTCAGGCGCAAGCTTGTGCTGGCAGATAGAAGCACGTGAGCACCACCATAGGGGACTGCAACTGAGTTACCACTAGAGCTGTGGAACTTACAAATTTTAAATTGAAGAAGCTCTTATAGCTACTTTATATCTATTAATGGCAAAGTTAGAAGTTACAGTATCCTAATACAATTTTTGTCAAAGTAATTAGTGAATTATTTAAGTACAGTGTGTGTGAGAGGATTTTCTCCTCTTTCTGTTAAAAAAAATTCTTAGCTTTAATGTCTTTTTTCTGAACTTTACTTAAATCACTGAGATTTGTATCGTGTAGGTCCTGTTTCTGAAGAAATCCTACCTGGCGTATCGGTACAGTTTACTGAATTTAAGGCTTGACTAATCCAGTTCTGGTTCTGTCTTTTGAGCAAAAAGAGGTGACATTTTTCTGTGTAGGTCTTGGCTTAGTGCATCTAGCAATTTAATGCTGATTAATTTACTAAATGGATTTAATTTGAAACATGAAAGCTGAAATGAAACGTAGTGGGTAGATGAATCTTAGTATTAAGAACTGACTTCATGAAAATGCCTGAGACTTTAAGGCAACATAAAATAATAATGTGGTGGAGCTTTATAATTTATATTTCTTTCTTTAACTGTTTTTTTCTGGTCTTCCACTAGTGTCACAAATGATTAAGAGCATATGACCTGTGGTCAGCTGGTATGATCAACTATCTCAGATCCAAGTGGCACATTACCAGTCTGGAGTTTATCTTGTACTTATTTCAGTAGATTGAGGGGCACTAATAAAATAACCCTACAAAACTGAGTGCCATCTGAATTAAGATGGCTTTGTATGCTGTATGTTTTATCTTTAGAAGTGAAAGTACAGAGGTAGGCCCAGTCTTCCTTCCAGCTTGTATTAGAGTATTGAAATTTTTCAAATAATAGTAAAAAAAAACCCTGTTTCTACTATTTTCCTCGAGTAGGAGAGCATACATATTTACTTATCTTTTTTGAAATTAGGGGTGTAACAGAGTGAATCTAAAATTCAAATATCGAGCACCTACATGACTTCTACACATGGATCATTTCTGGGTAGATTTTCCTGTGCTGTGGCTCTTTTGAATACTCAAAATATTCTGAGCAGCACCTTTCCCATTTATCTACCTTACATGTAGTCTTGTGGATAATTATCTTTTTTTTTTTTTTTTTATCAGATAAATGTTCAGATTTTTCAGGATGGAGAAAAACTAAATATGATTTTCTTGATGCACAAACCATTGTAGGGGATTGTCACAGATTTATTTCTCTATTGCATCAAGAGCTTTTAGGGTTTTTCTTCTTGTTGTTCTTGTTTTATTTTAGTGTTGAGTTTTTGTGTATTCTTTTTTGTTTTGGGTTGTTTTTTTTTTTGGTGTTTTTTTTTTGTGATTATTGGTTTTGTTTCTTTCTGGCTTTGTTGGATTTTGGTTGTTTGTTATTTTTTCAGTAAGGAAATGCCTTAGAGTCTGTGCTGCATAGCATTCTTAACTTCTTAAGACTAACAGTCAGATTAAGGAATTAGGTCTTGTATAGCCTTGTATTTTATCCATAATGAGCACTAATACTTAGAAAAAGAAATAGGTTTAGAATAAATAGCTAATGTTTAAGAAAAATGCAGCTATTATTTTGATTTTTTTTATTTAATTTTGAGATCTAGCTTTGAAAAGTATGTGTATAGATGCTTTCTTAAGGAGTAGTCCATTTAGATTCCAGAAACTCCCCAAACATTTTCAATCATACCAGCTTCTGTTACCTTTATACCACACATATTCATCATGCTTCTTATACATTTTAATGGCTTACTAGGTAGCAAAATGCTTTTCTGAAACTGTTTCCTTCAATAACAATGTATATTAATTGAGTTACCAATTGATTTAACAAGACTATGGAAGTCTCATTAAGCTTCCAGTCTTGAGATTTTAAGGCGATGATTGTTGTCTGGTTTTATGCGTCTAAAATTCTGGAGTTTTTGTTGCAGCTAAACAGAATGGATGTGTACAAAGATTTCTCAAGTGTAAGTGTTGGCAAAAGGGTAAGTGTATCTTATTAAAACAAGAACAGTTATTTAAACATACAGAAAATACAGTCACTGAAATTAGCTATGAAAAAGTGAAAAGGGCAATAAGGAAGCAGCCCTGACTTCCTGTAAATCACTGCTGGGTGGTTCTGGAGGCGCAGTGTGGCCCACAGAGCAGAGGGTCTGTTCTGTAGTCTTAATTTAAAAAATCAAAAGGCAAGGAAGAAAAAACTGCACTGTTGAATGAAACCACGACCTTTGCTGTAAGACAATAATCTACAAAAAATCAAATTGTGAACTTTTGAAATTTATATTTTAGCTCTTATGGGTTCCAGACATTATGTGACATCATTAGATGGATATGCAAATAAATTCAAACATATTTTCAGAGAACAAAACAATTGTCTGGAAAATATGCTTAAAAAGACACATGAGATACTGGCAGAGAAGATCCATCTGTTCTTCAGCTGATGTTATGATTGAATATACTGATGCTCTAATGAGTATATTAATCAACTGGGCAGAAAACATGGCGTTGCATAATTTCATAGGTACTTAGAAGTATTGCGTACACTTGATAGTCCTACGCTTTGTATAAACATAGTGTAACACAGGAGACGAATGTGAGACAGGCTCATGGCTGTTTGCCCTCTTGAAGAGAAAATACTCAGAAGGGAACAGCCAGCTGAGAGTGAAAAGCTGTGGAAGAGGTGTGTGCATGTGCGTAAACAATGCAGTCTTATTGCAGAATGGATACTTAGCTATAATTTCTTTTTCCCAGGTTCAGCTTGCAGTAGTATATGTAGCTTTTCCCTTAGATAAAAATAAGCTGTAGAAGAAACATACAAAATACAGTCATTCAGATCCATTCCAAGAATATTAATGGGGTAGTAGTAGTAAACTGAGTAGCTCAGCCTCCAAAAATGGCTCAGCCTGTGTGCCAAATTGTGGTGCTCATCTGTATAAGAAAGATTTTTGTTCATAAAATATAGCAGGGAAGTGTGATGGGATATCAGTTAGATGGATGTGAAAGGCTTTAACGTGTTTCTGGAATTGAAATACAGGACTGGAAAATGACTGACTGCACTTCAGGTTATCTGTCTGAAAGTGCTCTTAATCATCTTGGAAACTTTATTTCTCTTTTGATCAGTACAAAAAGGTTGCATACTTTCAAATTTTGGATGTTCCAGTATTCCTTAGTCTGCAGGATAAACTGCCGTACTGCCAAGAAAATGTGAAGTGAAGGCAACTCAGGGTCAATGCCAGTCATTCAAATACTGGCATTATCTCACCTTTTTTTTACAGTGGGTTTCAGATAGACTCATCCTGTTTGCTAAATCTGTGAACATCTTAGACTGCTATGTTATAAACATTTGGTTTGTTACTGTAAACTTCTTGCAGTTTGTCAAAGTCAAATAAATGTTATAGACACATTTACACAACCTTTCCAACTAATTTTTTTTTCATTATTTTTTTTCTTTTCCTTGACAGCATCACCCAGTGCTTTGATGTTGCTTAATTTTATCAAATACAAATTATTTGATTTAAAATTAGATGTGCTCTTGACAGCCAGGTGAGGTAAAGAAGAAAGAACTTGAAATCAAATTCTGCTGGATATACAAAATCAGTGTGATGTGCAACAGGAATTTGAGTTTTAACATTTCTGAAATCAACCCTGTTTCTTGAGATATCACATATTCTTTCAGTTGCAGTTCAACTTAGCAGTGCTTTCACTGAAACATTTTATTTTTACACAGAAGAAATACTTTCTGAGAGGGAGGCATCTTTTAAAACTGGAAAGAGCTGAGAAGAACTAGAAGCCATTTTTAATGGCTCTTACTTTCCGGAGTTTAAAATATATTTAAACTACACCCACACTCTGTCGTCTCCTGACAACTGCTTTAAAATATGAGTGGACTGACTGTAACATAAGGGTGTAGGTTATGCATATACTAGATTTTTTTTCAGTGATCTAAGTCTCCTAAAATGTTTCTGTCTCTCAGTAGGGCTGACGTACCTACACACACATATCTGTCTGTAAGGCTGCAGGATAAGCCAAAGTAGTCAAATGAAGTTTTTAATTTTTTTTTTTTTTGTTTTTTACTTTGAACTGGAAGTATGTCTATGAGCACCCCTGCAGAAGTAGGGGTTTCCCAGTAGGGACAGGGACAAGGGGTTGATGTGAGAGTCTCAGGCTGTTTCTGTAGCTGAAAAAAAAATACATTGACTTTGCAGGCCATCAGTTCTGCAGGTTCAAGTCACCCTTTGAATTTGCTTTAGCACAGGGCTGATCAGGACAATATTTGGATCTCAGCACAGTTAATTTATGTCATCCTGAATGATTTTTTTTTGGTGATATAAATTCTATCGAACTTCAGATAAGACAGTGTGTGATGCAACATCCTTCACAACAAGAAAAAAGAAAGCTTTGAATGTTTTGAGCCTCATAGAAGACAATCAGCCTCAAGAAACTCAGTCAGCTAGCACGTGATCATTTAAGTTTTGAAATTTTTATTAAAAAAAATATTATTTCTACTTGTATAGACAATATAATACTTCTGTTGAGGCTAGGCATTGTAGTTGCAGTGGCTCAAAACAGTGAGTTGGAAGATAAGCTTCTAACAAGCCTTGGTGGGTGGAAAGCAGCAATCAACAGACAAATGTTGCCAGCGTTCCCTCATGCTGTGAGGCAAACATTGCCTTCAGGCGCAGCAGGGCTGTGAATGCCTTTCTAGTGTGGAGGTTATTTTTTGCCTGTTGTGATTTCAAATGTGTGAATGGGAAGGTAAGATTTTCCCATTTTCCCCCCACCTTTCTTTCTGCGCCCATTACGGCTAAAGAACTAGCCCTAAGAATGACATCATATAAGCTCTCCTTTTGGTTTTCAGCCATGTAGCACCCACTGTGTTTTATTCATATGCTGGAAGTAAAAAATGCTAGAAAACTCACATGTATCCTGATGCCCATTCTTGCAAAGTCAAGCAAAGTTTTGGCTTAGAAAAGGAAATCTGGAAAACCAATTGACAAATCAGTTCAATTTATGTAATGAGTAAATTCCTGTTTGTTAATCAAAGGACATGTTAAGAAAGACTGTAGAAAGAGGATGATGGATGAGAAGATGTTCAAGGAAGATTAGGGGTGTCAGGGGCTCTATCTGCTGGGGACTCGAGAAAGAACAGAGTCCTTGATAAAATTAAAAGTGGGTCCCTGGCAACAAGAAGTTGAATTCCCAGTGGACTCAGGAGAGGAAAGATCAACTGTTCAAAAATTGCCCCGAGGATGTAAGATATCCCTGGAGATGGTACAGATTATTGGAAACAAAGGAAAACCAGGAATAAAAATTGATTATTGGGAATCAGAAAATTGGTGGGCTCATAAGTGCCTTTAAAGGCGGCTACCTATATCCAAAAGGGGAGACGATTGGAACAAGAGGAACATATACCCGAGAGCCCTAAGCTCTGCCCTCAAGGATATTAGGATTCAACTGTGGCTGAGCCCCTGAAGACTGCGACTGCTGCCGAGAAGAAAAATGACCTTACTGTCTACCATTGCAGGGCCCTTAATACTGGTAATTCTGAGACTAACTTTTGGTCCCTGTGTGTTTAACAAAGTGATTGCAATTGTAAAAAGCAGGCTAGAGGCTGCCCACTTGATGCTCATTAGGGCTCAATACCAGCCACTAGATAAGGAATCTGCAGTAGAAGATGCCTTAATTTTAAGCCACGCGGCACCCCAAAGATTTGATGAACAAAATGGTAAACAGAAAAAGGGGGGATTGTAATGAGTAAATTCCTGTTTGTTAATCAAACCTTGCTTGCTTAGGAGTTACTTGCTTAGAGTTACTTGCTTGCTTAATAGTTACTGGAAAATTACAGTGCTTTGACATGCTGCTTATAGATCGTGGGTATCCGTTAAAGTATGGGGAAGGCGATAAGGAGCCTTCCTCCCCACACCCACCGGGAGACAGAATGAGACCCCTTATCTACAGGTCACACAGACGCAGAGGACGCCAGGAGGTGACACGTATATCGGATGAAGAAGAGTATAAAACCAGTGACTTGGGGGAAGTGGGTTGCGTGCCCTTGGCGGAGCGGAGACTCCCCGGCCACCCGGCGCTGTTTTGCTTGCTGTCACTTGCTCAATAAACCAATTTGATTCATTGGTCTGGCTCTCGTCAATTTATTTGAGCCACATTTATAACACTTTATAAGTTTTTTTTGTTGCCTTTTTTTTTTTAATCCCCATGTTACAGTGTAGCTGTATTATTTCTACCTAACCTGTTTCCGTAGAGATCTGAGAATGCAGAACACATGGAAACTATTTCTAGCAGTTGACATGCAGCACACTGGAAGCTTTTACCTACACAGCATGGCAATGCAATCTGATTATTAAAATATAAACACACATATCTCTACCTATATATATATAATGTGTGCAATCTATATTCCTACACATATATAGCCATACAGATAAAAAAAAAAAAATACAACACAAAATCAGAATCATAAAGCTAGTTCACAATTATCTCTAAATATAATTAAATCGGTGGTTTGTAGAAGGGCTTTTTATTTTATACAGTTATATTTTATTACTTCAAGATAAACTGCTTTTAAATTACAATAGAAAGCTATTATTAAGTGGAATTATAATGTTGATGCAATTTTTAAAACCTCAGCTTCCAAATATTTATTCCCATGGTTAGTAACATTGTGTATGCTGATTCCAGCATTAATATTATTTAATCTAAACAGAGAAACTATAAGTATGCAATACCAAGTACAAGAAATTAATTTAAAACAAAGTAAAATAACTGCTATGTGTTTTACTGTAGCCTAGCTATTATAATTTGTCTTTATGGAAAATGAAATGAAAGTATACAGCACAGTCTATTGTACAATCTTTTCCATTTTAGAAGCACTTAAAAGGAAAAAGTACTAGATACCACCAGCCAAATTGTAAGCTCTAAACTGCAGGATTACATTTCTATTTTTTAAAGGTCCACATTGTTCATATTTTTTATCTTTCTTTTGTAAAACGTAAATTGAACAGTACTTTAGCAATATGAAGGTGGTTTATGAGAAATCTGCTAAGGCTGAATGTGTCCCTGTCTTTGTGTCATGCTCATAACCAGAAAGATGTGCCACTCTTATGACATTCTAGTCTTATGGTGGTGGAGACTTTGAAAGTAGAAATATAGAATTAAACCTGTGTATAGTTCATTTTGTTGCTGACTTAAGACAAATTGGGAGTAGAACATACTCCAGCTTGTTTATTCTCCACTCTTAAGAAATATATTCAGCAGTGTAAAACCATTGAATAGTTCAGTAGTGACACCCCTCAAGCTACCAAGGCAAAGGGTATAGCTGAGGAAAAAGGCAAACATAAGTCATAACTACATGCTGGCAAGCAACATGCAATACTTCCATGTCACTGTTGGCCTAGTTACAATGGCATCCTATGAAGGTTTAAGGTACCTGGCTTGCTGTTGTGTAGGATTTACAGACCTGTAGGAAAGGTGACAGGCTGGGAAAATTATGTCTGCAAGGTGACCACAGGTCACAGTTCAGACTGAGTAGAAACGTGTTTTCCCTGGCAAGTGAACGTCAGTGTTAGGGTGTTAATTGAGGGGACTTGTTAGCTTTGGCAGGGGAAGCAGTAACCACATAGGATCATAGGATGGAGTGCATAGGCTAGTGGTGTATGCAATATGTTAAATGACTGCTTGCATGTTTAAAGATGTGTTAAATCCATTGGAATATGTCTGTCAAAATTCATGGAGCATCCTGTCATGGTCTCCACATGTTTGAGCTTGGGCTTTTAATTCATTTGCCTCCTACCACAGCTGTGACTTGCCCCAGTAAAGGTTTCAATTCCAGAAAAAAAAAAAAACATCTGCCAATGCAATAATAAGATCAGTAGTTCCCTGAAAGGAATGTTGATCATTTTATTGTTTGATAGGTAATGGTCATCTAGCAATCTCCAAAGTTTTGAATCCCAATCCCATTAGATGAACACATACTGCTTTTAGAGATTAATTGTTGGAACTATGTTACAAATAACATGTCTATCTTGCCAGGTAGCTGTTGCATTATTAAATACAAAAATTAGGGAAAATCAGCATCTAATAGCAATAAACCCCAATAGATTTTCTCTTTTTATGACAAGAAGTATTCGAAGTAGAGTCAAAGTGCAATTACTACTGTCTTCCTTGAGTGTTTTGTGTGAGGAGTCCCTTTCTATCATGCTTTGTAAATGAAAACCGTATGCTTCTTGAAAATTCATAGAGAAGAATGGTAGAGCAATGCTGTTCAGTATGTACTCATTTATTCTTTGGTTTGCAAGTATGTAATTATGATATTAAAATCACCTCTGTTGTCTGTCAGTCTATCTGAACAAATTGCGAGCAAAAGGATATGCATCTTTAATATAGATTATTCATGTGAGTTATAGCAAACTTGATGTGCTGGATTGGCATCTTCAGTGTTTCATCCTGATTTCCAGCTGTATTCCCACTTCCAAATGTTTGTCTTAGTAAGTTTCTGTACTGCGGGGTTGTCCTGGGTTCAGCAGTAGCAGTCATTTTTCTCCTTCTTGGTAGCTGGTGCAGTGCAGTGTTTCGACTTTCAGCTCGGGAACAGAGCTGATAGCGATGTTTTGGTTTGGCCAAGGACTTTGTGAGCCTCATGCTCTGCCAGGGGGGAGGGGAAGACAGGAGGAAGCAGAGACAGGACACCTGACCCAAACTGACCAAAGAGGTATTCCATACCACAGCACGTCATGCCCAGGATATAACTGGGAGTTAGCCGGAAGGGCTGGGAGACTGCAGGGTTGGAGGAGGTATGGGTCGGTGCTTGGTCGGGGACTGGGGGGCCGAGTTATCGGTTGGTTGGTGGTGAGGTGTTGTATTCTCTTCCCTTGTTAATTCCATTATCATTGTTATTATTGGTAGTAGCAGTAGTGATTTGTGTTATACCTTAGTTACTAAACAGTTTTTATCTCAACCCGTGGGAGTTGCATTCTTTTTGATTCTCCTCTCTGTCCCTCCGGGAGCAGGGGGAGGGAAAGAAGGGGGGAAGTGAGCGAACGAGTTACCTGACTGGGTTTAAACCACGACAAGGGTCTACTACTACATATGCCATGACTCAGTGTGGGATACTATCATCTGATGTTTCATTCAATATAATTTATGTTTCATGTTCCCTCCATGCCACCCTCTGCTTGTCACTTTTCCTTTTTTAAATATTCTTGGAAAATATCTGGCATTATTTCTTTTATTCCTGTTTCAGTATTGTATGGCTTCATGCTGAACTTCAGTGGTTTCCGATATTATCCTAAGTTTTGGAAATATGCGTATAAACTTGTTTTCATGTGCATGTACTCATGCATATACCATGCATATGGATTTCACTCCTCGTAGGATGCATATAGAAGCAGACTGCTGTGTCCCTGAACAATTGCCATGTCTCTCAGCCACCAGGGTATTCTGTGATGAGACCATATGCATATTTCTAGTTTAACTTTCAAAACTTAAGTGGTATGTGAGCTAATTCTAAAGGACTTATTTTGGTTTGGCACAGTGTAGTAGAAAAATAGCTGACGCACTGCATAAAGTCTGTTTTCTAGCATTCTTTGCACTGTAACTGAGATTTACAGCTTCAGGATATGGTGAGCCTTTTCACATGAGCAATTCCTGGGCTTTCTCAGGGCAATGTCTCAAAATCAGTAAGCACTTCCCTGCATGGCACTAGTGCTGCCTGCCACCCCCATTACAAAGTCACATGCAAGAACAATTCTTGTTTTGTCTGCCAATGAAACGAAAGGCCTTACCTCAACACCACCTTTGTTTTGAGTGGTGTATGTACACGTCTTGTTACATACATTTTGTTCTGTACCATTTTCTGTTTAAACAGATCTAACTACTTGCTCCTTTCATCATATAGATTTGATCATCAAATAAATTTTAAAGCTCAAATGTGTTCATGTATAATTCACAAACGGATGAAGACTTGTCTTTAGTTTTCATCTGCAAAAATATTAACACCACAAAAATATTAACAACACTAAGCTCTCACTCTAGAGCTTAGAATGTAAAACAGCTCAAATCAATTACCTGTTGAATACTGCAACACAAAGAAAAGCTTTTGAACTAGGCATGGGAAATTGAATGCTATGATTTTGTACAGGATCCATGCCAAGGTCTCTGCTGAGATGGGATGACTTTTTTGGCCACCAGTTAGGAAAAGGAAGAAGAACTGGTTATTTTTATTGAATTTTACTTTTGCATTCATGTAGCTGAGAACACTATTCCACTCCTCCACTTTGCTGTAGCACTGAGGTGTTAGATGTTAGCTCACATACAGTTTTTGTTTTAAAATAAATTGAGATTGTTTAGTTAATATAGACTAATGAGTTTATAAATGTCTTCAGAGAGTTTCATAACCTGCATCAGTGATTAAAACCCACTACCGTTTATACAGAGTTTCTCAGGAAACCAAACCTCTTACAAAATGGACTTGAGTATTTAAAAGAAACTTTTTACAGCAAATACTATGTTGTTCATTTACATAGTTAAAGGAGTCTGACAGTCTATTGGCTCATGGTGAAATGGGGTTGCCATTGGACATCTGGGGAAAGGCTGTGTAATCCAGTTGATTCAAAGACTCATGTTTTCCAACCATTTGTATGAAACAAATTCTGGAATAATAAAGTTTAGCTATTATGAAAGAATTTGGTTCGGATAAAAATGTTAGCAAGGAAAAAAGGGATTTGTTCTTCAGCATGCTTGAGTTAGGCGTCTTTGAACACTCTTTAAAGTCAACTGCAGCTGGATTATATTATGATTTGTGCAGATGGGCAAGCAACAGCAAATTGGCATGGTAATTTAGAGATCTGTTCTTGATGGCTATCCAGGTTTTGGCAACAGATAACTCAGAGATGATGATGCAGGGAAGGCAGTACACCAACAGTGACCACTGCTAGGTGCTTTTTAGTGCTTTATCATAATACAGTTATTGTTGGCGTGGAGGCCAAAGCAATACACTTGCTCTCTATTCAAGTCCACTTCCCTCCTCTACCTCACTTTCCCCTGTCTGCTCAAGCTATGGTTAAGACTGCCATAATTTCCAGTTTAAGAGGGTGAAAACATTGACCAAGATGGTGTAACATTTGATTCCACTCTTGTGTAAAGCTCTAGGCTACAGCCTAAATGTTTCTAAATGGATTTAGACAGGGTTTTTTTCAGATCCTGACTTAAACAGTTTTGGTTGTTTTGTGTGTTTATGGTCCTCTCCTTTTTTCTTTCTTGGGCCTTTGCTAGCAGAGAGAAGGGAGTAGCTCCTATGAAGCTGGTGTATAAAAGGCTAACACTAATAAAATGTCAAAGATGGCATCTTTGGTTTTTGAATAGTTATGTCACACCACATTATTCTTTGTACATCATATAAAATATTTAAGTTGTTACTCTTTACTATGAAGAAATTTAATCATCCATATTTTATGTTGAATTTTGTTCAAAGCCATCATATACAATCAATTTAGATTTTCAGAAACTTATTGGAGAGATACGCTAAAAACTCTCAGCATCCATGACACAATTCTTCAGACTTGTGAGAGTATTATCTGAATTATTCAAAGCAGAACCCTGCACTCCTATTCTTTGGCTGTTATTCAGTGTGCAATCAGACAGAAGTGCTTCATGGTATTCCGTGAAAAAGGAGTAAACTAAAGTGTGGAGAGAAACAGTATAGGAGAGAACAAAAAAGGAGGGGGAGGGAGATGAGCTTTATTCCTTAAAAACAGTTTTGTAGTGTAAGGGAAAAAAATCCATAGAGAACTTGGTCATTGTTCCAATTCTGCCTTTAACTGACTTGGTTCTTTGACGGACAATTTTTCTTAAGTATTTAGAAGGGAGGACTTACAGTGTTTCAGACTTTAATCTGACTTAAAGTCATGTCTTTGAAATAGAACTAAATTGAAGGTGAACAGATACAATAAATAATTACATCTAATGGAAGATGCTGAAAAGAGTAGTCCTGCTTCCCATGTAGTCAGTAGGAAGAGGAAGTCATTTCCAGGAAAGAATCAAATAAAGAGTCTCTCAGGGGTATGAACAAAATGAAACGTCAGTACAGAATGAATGCCAGAGGACAGACCAGCCTCAACCAAGGAGAAGGGAGAGGAGAAGGAATGGCCCATGGAAAGTTGGTGGGCTGAGAAGAGGGCTTGAAAGTCATGCTGCCCTGTAGCAGAGGAATGGGACATATCAACCTAGGATGGGTTTTCTGATGTTGCTTGCTACCAGACTCTTGGGATGCTACTAGTTATTGCTTATCATTGTTACCAAGGTGTTAACGGTAATATTAAAACCTCTGAACATGGATAGAGAAGAATTTCAAGCAGCTGTTCGTTAGCATTTCGATGTCTATTATACATATCAGGCAGGAACATTTTGCTGTGCAGCTTACAATCTTGGTGTGTGCCCTGACTGTGTTGCCCAATAAACACTTTTCTTATGCGTTATGGTCTGCTTTGAAATAACCATAGGAACACGGTTGGGAAAGGAAGCTTGGTTTGCTATAAATTGTTGGGGCTGGATGAGTAGCATATATAATGCTGGTGTGCCCTGAAGGCTGCTTTGTTCACAAATGCCTATGCAACCGTTCAAATTAAGACCAGAACTGGGGCACTGAAGGTACTTGCTTATATCCAAAAAACCTGTATGTACCCCTATGATGACAACTGTTGTATTCTGTGTTAGCAAAGAAGCTTCTTAGTGGTGATAGAATGAATTCTTTGTTTAGCTTGGTTACCAACTCTAGGACTCAGGCCTCTGGCTTATGACTGTAGATAGACAGATGTGTTGCTGTGGGATTCAACTAATACATGAGGTTGAAAATTTAGACATGACATGAAAGGAATACTTCTAAGATGTTAGAGAAATTTTGTTTTATGCTTCTAGCCAAGTCCTCCAGTCAGGATCAGTAATCAAACCAAAGTACATTTGCATCAGTGCACTTCAGTCAACGTGAAGAAAAACTCACTACCCCATGAGTTCTTACTGCTAGATGAAGATGTTGAGCTTTAGCAATCCATGTTAGCATTTGGAGTTGAGCAAGGAGAAAGAATGCAATCTCTGAGAACAGTAACATTTTGGGGGAATATTACAATAATAATTTTTAATGAAATAAAAATGGCAATGGGATACTTGTGGGACTAGTATGACATACCTCAGGAAACAAAGTATTTCCTAGTTTGGTAATGTGATACTCCATATGTTGAAGTTGTTAATTGGACTGTGTGTGGGTTGTGTGATTAGATATATTTAATCTATTTAATAAGACATTGGTTATATTGAGCTTTTCAGATGACAGGAATTTTGACAAGGTTATTCTGAGAGTGCTCAATGTGAAAGTGGGGTAGGTTAATGCTTGCGTTGATGTTTCACACTGTAGCTACATAAATTGTGTAAATGAGAAAAAGATATGCTTGAAGAATGTTTTGGGAAAATATTACCCAAGATGATATCCCACACCATTTGTTAGTCACCTTTTTAATCAAGCCAAGAATATTCTGGAAAAGTGCATCACAAAGTTTTGCTCTATGGAAATGTATTTTTGCCTCTAGTAAATGATTAATTTTGCCTATTAATTTCTTCTTAAGCAAATTTGAGTTTTCCTGGGATAGACACAACTCCTCCCAGACATATAAGTCTTCAATTTGTAACAGTAATTAATTAGATCTACCTCCAATCTAACCTAATGGTCAGTGTGGTAAATTTCATTATTTTTATTGATTATAGTAATGACAGAGAATAGCCTTCTAATGTATCTTAGCCCAGTCATTGTAAGGTGGACACATACTATGGTATCCTCCATTATTTTTTACCTTTTCAGGACAGTGTCTAAAGCATTTTAATTTTTAATTTAAAATAAGTAATTTGTTTTCCAGGCATATGCCTTTAGTTTTAGATAGCATGCTGTCTCCCTTTCTATTCTCATTCATGTGCATTTGTTCTAATTTGTATCATGACTACATACAAAAAGCAAATTCTTCAGCTGCTGTATCAATAATTCTCTACCAAATTAATAGTTTTCTAGAGGATACCACAGCAGGAATTTCCTCTTTCTAGTTATGTAACACCGAAGGGTAAACCTCCTACTGGTTAATTTATATATAAAGTCTGCTTCAGTTTACATGTTAAGTGATGTTTTAGCACTTAAGGTTAAATTAATACTCATCATGTTTGTGTAACTATCGACAAATGTTATGACCTCTGGCTTAGTCCTTAAAGAGATGCATCTGTTTAATCTTCAGCAGTAGATTTAACTTATTTTTAATTGACATTAAGAATGAATTATAAGACACTGGGGAGAAATAACCACAAGAACAGAGCTAATGACACTAGCCCTACCAAGAGGATGGAAGAACAAAAGATAAGGGTGGGGACCTGGTTACAAAGAAATTTCTTAATTTAATTTTGTTTTTTTTTGTTTGGTTTCAGTTGTTTGTTTGTTTGTTTTCTGTGTTTGTTTTTTTTTTTAAAGCAGCCCAAGTTAAAATTTCTCTCTTATCCAAAGCAATTGGTGAAATCCCTAGTGAACTGGGTAGCAAAAATAGTTATCTCATATAAGTCTATGTCAGTTCATACTGACCCAAGACTAAGTTTTGATATATCTTTTCTAAGTGACTGTGGGGAAGTTCTCTGGATTCATATTTTAGTGAAAGATCAACAATTATAGTGAAAGATCAACAAGCAGTGTGAAATCTGTCATGAGAGTGATTACTCTTGGAAACTTTTTATACATCTGTGAAATTCATATGACAATTCAGTAAATTTGAAGTAAAACTTTCCTTCAGGACCAGTATGATTATTTCTTCCAGAAGGTTGTGATTTATTATTACAGTTTATGGGGAATTTTTTCCTTCATGAATCATAGAATCACCTAGGTTGGAAAAGACCTTTAAGATCATCAGGTCCAACTGTTACCCCAGGACTGCCAAATCCACCACTAAACCATATCACTAAGGCCCTCATCCACATGGTTTTTGAACACTTCTAGTGATGGTGATTCCACCACTTCTCTGGGCAACTTGTTCCAATGCCTGATCACCCTTTTGGTGAAGAAATCTTTCCAAACATCTAGTCTAAAAGTCCCCTGGTGCAGCCTGAGGCCATTTACTCTTGTCCTGTCACTTGAGAGAAGAGACCAGCCACCTCCTCTCTCCATCCTCCTTCCAGGTAGTTGTAGAGAGTGATAAGGTCCCCCCCGAGCATTCTCTTTTCCAGAATAAACAACCCCAGTTCCTTCAGTGTTTCCTTATAAGACTTGTTCTTCAAGTCCTTAACCAGTTTTGTAGTCCTTTTCTGGGACCACTCCAGCAACTCAATATCTCTCTTGTAATGAGGGGCCCAAAACTGAACTCAGTCTTCAAGGTGTGGCCTCACCAATGCTGAGTAGAGGAGGAAGTCTACAATTTCTGTAAAACTCTTTCTTCCCCCTCCCTGCCTAGTAACAGTTCTAGTGAAAATAGACTTCATGTTACATAACTCACATTCAAATATAATGTATATATCTTGAGAACATATTACACATTATATAAAACAGAAAGTCTTGGAGGTAAAGCAGAATGGCCATGACTCTAATCTTCTGCTATTCACACCCCAAACCCTGTCTTTGCCTCATGCTGAACACAGGAAAAACTCAATCCTGGAGGACCTAACCTGTCATCACCTTTGAAAGAAAGCAAACTTGGTGGACACTGTTGCCTACAACTGCATGGAGGAATAGTTCTCATTCCATGTATGGAATTCTCATTCCATGTATGGAACAATAATCCCACTTCGAGTTTTTACTAGCCACTTGACCAGGTTTCCTAATTAATCCAGGTGTTTTCC
Source organism: Pezoporus wallicus (assembly GCF_028554395.1). Classification (NCBI taxonomy): domain Eukaryota; kingdom Metazoa; phylum Chordata; class Aves; order Psittaciformes; family Psittacidae; genus Pezoporus; species Pezoporus wallicus. Next base: position 10,587 of record NW_026642986.1, on the reverse strand, counting down.
TCAAAGCATTTCTATCCCTATTATCCAATAATGCAAACACTGGTTATTAAGAGAGCAGATCTATCTCAGTACCATCAAATATCTCTAAATCATTAAATGTATGAAAATATAATGACCTTAACATCACAACCTTCATATATTTCAAATTAATTGCTTTTGTAAAGCATCACTATTGTTTTAATAATTTCTTGCAAAGTCATTGATTTTATGTTGCTTCAGGGAAGGTGTAATTTACTACCGTTAATAATGTATCCATGATAACATGAAAGGTTCCTTGTTGCCACCAATTAATTAACCCATCAGAAAGCATCCTTCCTTTTAAAATAGACAACGAGGGGTATTTTATAATGTTTATCTGACATCTTTAGTTATCATGTGAAGCAAGCTTTTTAATGTGAATATTCTGGCAATCATATTTTGCTTCATTTTCCTGTAAATGTCAGTTTAAGTTAGTCTTAGCACAGTCACGTGTTGAGGAAATTATTTGCTTGATCAGTTTTTACAGTGTCTTCTTCTGCAGTGGGATTTTAGTCCATGCCTTGATTTGTGTCGTTGTACCTGGCTATTGGTTGAATCAGTGAGCTTATTGTCTTTAGGCATTTTCTGATGTGTCCCTGGAAAAATCAAAGGTTTTTAAGCTTAAGAAGTGGTGAATTAATGGAGGGATTTTTTTTTTTTTTTACATTCCTAAGTAGGTACAGAGTACACATAGGTAAGGAAAGGAGTGCTGCCTTTAGTGTTATCTCCGTAACAACAGCCAAACATGGAATCATGAAATCATAGAGTAGTTAGGGTTGGAAAGGACCTTAAGATCATCTAGTTCCAAGCCCCTGCCATGGGCAGGGACACCTCACACTAAACCATGTCACCCAAGGCTCTGTCCAGCCTGGCCTTGAACACCACCAAGGATGGAGCATTCACAACTTACTTGGGCAACCCATTCCAGTGCCTCACTACCCTCACAGTAAAGTACTTCTTCCTTATATCCAATCTAAACTTCCCCTGTTTAAGTTTTAACCCATTACCCCTTGTCCTGTCACTACAGTCTCTAATGAAGAGTTCATCCCTGACATCATCCTTATAGGCCCCCTTCAGATGCTGGAAGGCTGCTATGAGGTCTTCACACAGCCTTCTCTTCTCCAGGCTGAACAGTCCCAACTTTTTCAGCCCGTCTTCATACAGGAGGTGCTCCAGTCCCCTGATCACCCTCATGGTCCTCCTCTGGACTTCTTCCAACAGTTCCATGTCCTTTTTATGTTGAGGACATCAGAACTGTACACAGTACTCCAGGTGAGGTCTCACAAGAGCAGAATAGAGGGGCAGGATCACCTCCTTCAACCTGCTGGTCACACTCCTCTTGATGCAGCCCAGGGTATGGTTGGCTTTCTGGGCTGTGAGCACACACCTGTAGCTGTGCCTGGGATTGCTCTGACCCAGTTGCAGGACCTTTCACTTGGCTTGGTTGAACTGCATGAGGTTGGCATCAGCCCACCTCATAAGTGTGTCAAGGTCCCTCTGGATGGCATTCCTTCCCTCCAGCATATCAACTGAACCACATGGCTTGGTGTCACTGGCGAACTTGCTGGGGGTGCACTCAATCCATGACTGTCCATGTCACTGACAAGCGCGGTATATTTGGACCTGGAAAGTCCTGGCTCAGCAATATGTGTGTCTGATGGTCTATGCCAGCAACTGGAGCAAGGCTGCAACTACTGGGGCTCACATGTCCAGATGTCAGCAACTGGGGAGCCTGAGCTCCATGAGCCAGCTACTGGAGGGATCTACCCTCTACATGCGACTGTATTCTTACTAGTCAACCCCCATCCTGTCCACCTATAGAACAGCCGAATGAGGGTGATGGTGTTATATTTGTAGCATGATAAAAGTGTGTGGTTAAGTGCATGCAGGTTGCTGATTAACACGCTTACCTGTCTGAACTTGACTACACAGTTTATTCTACATTGTTCTTAAATCCCGTTTCTAACCGTTCTCTGTGCTGGCTGTTCTGCATTTGGGTGAATGCCAGCAAACTGCAAGACACACTCGTCCTCAAGTAGGCTAAAGAGGTCTATGTGCCTGCAACTGCAGCAAGCAGAAACCTTGAGGACTCTAGGTCAGCTGCTGGAGGAACCTTGTGGTCTGAGGGCAGCTACTGACCAGATGAGGTACCCATAACCAGCTAATGGAGTGACAGGCAACGTACATGTGCATCTGTCTGTTCGAGACATGGACTTGGTTCTGGTCAGCCAGGGAGAAGAATGGTCAGGCCATCTACCATCTGTGCTAGTCTTGCCTGTGACAGCCCTGTGCCTTTCATGGATACCGGTAAAGGCACTGTTCTGCCTATGCTGATATGGGTGGCTGGCCGTGTGTGTACATAAACATATGTACATGTATTATATTTATAGTGTGCAACTCTCTGTCTGTATGTCTGGGAACACATAGGAAGCCTTTCTACTGTCTCCATCTGGGGACTTGGAACCACTTCAGCCTCACATCAACTAAGCTGCATGAGAGGAATCCTCCTGGGTCCTTAAGCCCACCAGATTTGCAAACTCTAATATGCTTTTTTTAAAGAAAATTAAGTAAATACATTCAAAACAGGATCATTACAAAAGGTAGCTCCCTTTTAATTTTAAATATCTAGTTCAGTATGTGTATGTACTATTCATTTATTTTGTTAAACGGAAACATGGTTTAGAATAAACTGTAAATTTCAGTACAGAGCAGCAAGTACTAATGGATTTTAACTTGCCTTACTGTGTAAATGGACTCTGATTACCTACCTATGCTGATTGCTAAAAAGATGCTTTTTGAATAGAAAAGTCATGTAGACTTAATACAGGAAAACAGTACTGCAAAAATTGAGTCTTGCTTCCTAGAAAGTATAAAATGAGGATTCCCAGAGAGATAACAAATTATCTGAGAATAATTCGGCTAATCAGTGAGCCATTGAAAGTGCTGCTCCATACTTTAGTATTCTTATGGCTTTTGTGCATGTTTATGTATTTTAATTTGAAAAAATACATATTTTTGCCACCTGGTGTTTTTACATGCTGCTTAGCTGTGGGGTATGAATAGATTGCAATTTATGGACTAATAATCTAAATAATAACAGAGCTATTAATCCTGTATTATTGTGAAAAACAAAGACAGAACTTGAACGTGCTAAGTGTATTCCTGCCTGCCTTTCTTACAGAGCTGTTAATCTGCATAGAAAAATTATGGTGAATTACTGCTTGCAAATGAGGAATTGACTGCATAGGGGATGATGCTGTTCCTTGATAATAGTGGTCTTTTTAGACTACCAAGCAAAGACATAAAAATGTCCAACAGCTGGAAGTTTAAGCCAGTAAAGTCCAAACTAGAAAGACGATGAAAACTGCTGGCAGCGAAGTCAAGCAAACATTGGAATAGATTACTAAGAGGCATGGTAAATTTTCCATTTTGTTGGTTTGTGGCTGTTTGGGACCTGTCCTTCCTGGGAATATCATCTGATTTGTCTGATTTGTCTGATACTGAAATTATATTAAGGTGTTTCATGTATATGTAATCCTTTAAATTGAGCTAGTTCAAGATAAGAAAATCTCAACTGCAAGTGATAGCTATCTTTGTCTAAAATGTCTGGACAACTAAAAAGATACAAAAAAGGCAGCTTAAGAAATTCATTGGGCTATTGGGTCACAATGCAGTAGTATTTAGCTTAGGTAAGTTCTCATAGCCCATATGGTGGTAGAAAGGCATATTTTGGTGACAGAATTTAACCAAGAAGAATATCTGACTAGTATATTTATCCCTCACAACTGCCAGAGTAGTGACTTTCATTTCATGGACTAGATGGTGAAAGGCCTGCTGCTGCTCACAACGTGATTTTGGTGCTGATTGTTCTGGGAAAAAAAAATGTTCCCTTGCACTGGTTAGGGAATTGTGGGTGTTGCTCAGATAAGCTGGGATGAGACAATATAGTGACATTTATTGAACCACAATAATTTATTGTACTGGAAAATTGCTTTTATGGCATCTTATCACCCTTCTTGAGTGATAAGCAGAGGAGGACAAACTACTGTCAGTATGTTCTCCTGTTGGTTTGCGCTCTGGTTATGGCCAAATATTCATATGTAAAAACATTCATCAGTGAGGTATGTAATTACTTTCAGGAAGAAAAAAAGTTTCTTTTCTGTTTGTGTATTTAGGATACCTTAGCCAAGCTAAGGGATTGTTTGTTCCAGCATGATTTAGAAGGTACATGAGTATTGATATAAAATATACAGGCAAATATACTGCTCAATAGAGCAGTTGATTTTATTATAAATGGTACAGCTTGCTTTTCAGGAGGATGATGTGATGGATACTTTGCTAACCAGGGATCACACATGAAATGTAGAACTGTGCAACCTTAGTGTAAAATTCTGATTTTATACTGTGGTTTTATCTGTTCAGGGCCAGCATATTAGTTTGTTATTTTTGTAAATGTTTACTATGTTTCTTGAGCAATAGTTCAAAGTTTTTGAGAACAAACTAAGAAAACCTATGCTGATAAAGTTCCTTTTACTGCAGTTAATAGCAAGATAAAATGAGTACAGCAGGGAGGGGAGTATTGGTGGCTGATAAAATGAAGCACAAAGAACAGGGAATAAAAGCAAGTGCAGTGCTTGTCAAGAATGGGTGACAGAGAAACTGTAATAGGAGGAAAGAGTTCAGTTAAATTACATGCTTGAAAACACATGGCTAATAGATGGGGGAGAGATACATCAGTTACATTAATGTGGATCAATAATTGATCTTTGCAAAGAGGCATAAGAGACAAGTGTGTACCATTAATGAGAAGGAATTAAATACAGTCAAGAAGTCAAAAGCATGCATCATCAAATATGAATAGCGAGACAGGGTGATGAAACAAATCAGCTTCTATTCAACATGAAATTTTGTGGCCTTGCTAGTGGTGACTCCTTAGATTTATCAGAAAAGAAGAATAAACCTTCTGAAGAAATCAATGTGCTTTCATTTGAAAGTAGAAAATTAATATCTCTTTAAAATTCAAACCAAATTCTTCTCTCTAAACCTAAAAAGTTACTTGTTATCCAATGCTTAAATATGTAAAGATGAATATAGAATACAGTTAGCAAAGAATTCTGGATGATTTTTAATAACAAAGGAAAATGTAATTGCTTTGGTTAAAAAAAAAAACAACAAACGACACAAAAAAAGAAAGAGGAGAAGGGGTGAACTGGGACATTTGAGACTGACAGATGAGAAAGTCCAGAGCAAGTATTGCAAATGATGACATCTTTATTTCACAAGAGTTTTTTCTGTTCCTGCACAAAAGGAAGACTGAAATAGCATAGAACTAAACAAAGTAATAGAATCATAGAATAGTTAGGGTTGAAAAGGACCTGAAGATCATCTTGTTCCAACCCCCTGCCGTGGGAAGGGGCACCTCGCACTAAACCATGTCACCCAAAACTCCATCCAACCTGGCTTTGAACTGCCAGGGATGAGAATTCACAACTTCCTTGGACAATCCATTCCAGTGCCTCACCACCCTTACAGTAAAGAACTTCTTCCTTATATCTAACCTAAACTTCCCCTGTTTAAGTTGAAACACATTGCCCTTGTCCTATCACTACATTCTTTAATGAAAAGTCCCTCCCCAGCATCCTTGTAGTCCCCCTTCAGATACTGGAAAGCTGTTAAGAGGTCTCCACTCAGCCTTCTCTTCTCCAGGCTAAACAGCCCCAACTTTCTCAGCCTGTCTTTATACGGGAGGTGCTCCAGTCCCCTGAGCATCCTCGTGGCCCTTCTCTGGACTTGTTCCAAGAGTTCCATGTCCTTTTTATGTTGAGGACATCAGAACTGTACACAGTACTCCAGGTGAGGTCTCACAAGGGCAGAGTAGAGGGGCAGGATCACCTCCTTCAACCTGCTGGTCACACTCTTCTTGATGCAGCCCAGGATACGGTTGGCTTTCTGTGCTGCAAGCACACACTGAAGCTGGCTCGTGTTCATTTTCTCATCAACCAACACCCCCAAGTCCTTCTCTGCAGTGCTGCTCTGAATCTCTTCTCTGCCCAACCTGTAGCTGTGCCTGGGATTGCTCTGACCCAGTTGCAGGACCTTTCACTTGGCTTGGTTGAACTGCATGAGGTTGGCACAGCCCACCTCGTAAGTGTGTCAAGGTCCCTCTGGATGGTATCACTTCACTCCATCGTATCAGCTGAATTACTTAGTGTCATCGGCAAACTCGCTGAGGGTGCAGTTATATTGTCTTATTCCATTCAAGATAAAAGAGGGGGCTAAAGCTTACCAAGGTAAGATAAGGATAATGCTTAGACTCAGTTTTTCTCCCGCTCTTTTTCTTATTTGAAGTTTATCAAGCCACTAGCTTTAGCATCTTTATCTGTCTGCCTTTGTCTTTTTTCAGGCACTGACTGCAAAATATTTAGTGCTGAAGAGTAGATGGTGGTGGGAGGAGGATGAGAGGCGGGAATACCATCCTGCCCCTCTCCACCTGGCACAAGCTCTTAAATGTTCTTGCTCTTTCTTCTTTCAGACTACAGTGTCATAGAATCACATACTTTGGGTTGGAAGTGACCTTAATGACCACCCAGTTCCAGCCCCCTGCTATGGGCAGGGACACTTTCCACTAGACCAGGCTGCTTAAAGGCCCATCCAACCTGGACTTGAACTCTTCCAGGGGTGAGGCATCCACAACTTCTCTGGGCAACCTGTGTCAATGTCTCACGACCCTCACAGTAAAAAATTTCCCTACTCACAATATGAAGGTTGAAGTCCATCTATTGTGCTCTTCCTGTTGTTATAGCTTCAAGATATAAGATTATACAATAAATATTCCAATAGTCAAGATGGTTATGGAGTATTTTTTTAAGTTCAGGTATTTGTGAAAATTCTCTACATTGATAACCTCTTGAACCTGAAGTTTTCATTTTTTTCTCTCTCCTTCTCTATGCTTTTTCCAGTTGGCACTAAGAGGAGCTGTTGTTAAAATTAATCAGTTGAGTATAGCACAAGTATCACTTGAAAATGCTTCGTACTGTGCCTCATCAATGAGTATAAACACTTCTGTGTAACTGTTTTCACTTATAGTAGCATTTTTTATGATGTGGACACCTGTCCACTAGATGCTGGACTGAGAGCAGCAACTTTTTTGTGCCTGGATCACAAACTGGGACCTTGTAATGACTGAAATTAACTTCTGAGCTGGATTTGAGTCAATGGCTCACAAATGGTGGTCCAAATCCTGTGATCAGTAGAGAGATGTATTTAAATAGGGCTTTAATGACATTTCTCTTCTGCATTAGCATGCTTGATCTCTATTTTAATTTTTGGAGACGGTATCTGAATAGAAGATAAAATGTGGATCCAGAACATTGAGCAAAAAGTAGTGCTTATAGAGAAGAATTTGAAATATATTTTTGTTTTGTGCCAAAGATATATCTAAACATATTTTGTATAGAGCTTTTAGGATGAACATGAAATAAAAATGTTAATATCTAAAGTGTGTTTAAGAAGCAGCATCACATTTGGTAGGGAGACAGACAGGGTAAGTGAGAAAAGAAGTAAGGAAAGAAGGAAGGATAACTTTACATTCAGTGAAAAAAGGATTCTATTCAGATATCCTTTTGATCTGTTGGAAAGCAACTTTTGGCTAGTATCAATAGAAACCAGTAGTTCTTACATATTAAATAAAATGCTTTCTGAACTTTTTTAACAAACCAGGAATTTTTTAAGTGATGCAGGATGAATTCATAAAACTTTTTCTAAAGATGTAAGAAGTAAATAGCAGAAAAATGAGGTAGGAGTAAATGATAGAGATTATCCAAATGCAAGATTTTAATAACAGCAGTCATAAAATTCCACAGGTTTTTGTAAAAGAAACAAAAACCCAAACAAACAAAAAACCCAAACAAACAAAAAACCCAAACAACCAACCCTGAAACCTTTAAAGAGTTTCAGAATATGTCTGGATATAATCAGTGTCATATTCTTCTAGAGTTCACATTTTGTGGTAGTTTAACTGGGCATTTTTTTAATGGTATACACTAGATAAATGGGCACATTTCATCTTTGAACTGCATCAACTTAAAAATGCAGTAGCAATTTATGTGATTATCAACACAATTATTCCCAGGAAAAAATAAGAAGAAAGAAAATATCATCTAATTTTCCACACTGGTTTAATCTGCCCTAATTTTGCATATCACCTGAAGACAGGTGATGTGCTATCATGTGCTATCAGGTCAGACAAGGCAGCAAAAGACCTGCTTAGAATGAGTTGTGTGTATATACACATACATAAATATATATATAATTTATATATATATGTAAAATAAAAACAGATGAGGAATATTTTGTAGAGCTGACTAGGAGCAGAAAGCTGACATTTGTTATGAATGTAAAGTTGCATGAAGAAAAACACTTCTGAGTTATGAGCTTAGGGAAAAGCTTATGAGTGTAGAAGGTTGTATTGCACATGAGTGCATGACTAGCTGTTCTTTGTGATGAAATGTATAATAGAGGTGAGCAGCAAAAACATTACATTGCTTTTGCATGCCAGGAGTACCTGAAATGAAGCTGTTCCAGCATTTCTGCATGTTGCTTTGTGTATTTTGATTGCTTGCATGCTGGGGGAGCTCCCTGCTGTGCATATTATGACATGCTGAGTATTCCAGAAGAAGCTTTTCCTAACAGTGTAATAAGAGAAAACTTATATATTCTAAACTCAAGCAGCTGTTTATCACTTTTATTCTTTGGAAGGCAGCCTGGGTGAGAAAATGTTGCTGGGACAGAAGGGATGTGGTAAGGGGAAGCTGATTATGAGGCTCAAACTCTCCAATGTTCCTGATAAGCTTTAATAATGGCTATTCCACATATTTCCTTTGACTATATTTTGGTTTATGTTCCTTATCACCAGATCAGTGTGATAGGTAGCACCAGAAAATTAATTAATAAGAGTGCTTTATGGGGTGACAATGCATGGGAAATACTGGCTCTTTTTCTAAGTCATGCGTAAAGTTGAGTTGCAATTTGAAGGTTTGGCAAAGTAAGTAATGGAGTCTCCTGGCTGGCTTTTTTCTCCATGTTTATGTTAGTTATATAAACACATTATTGTATTAGTTAAGATCAAACTCCAAATGCAAGAGTAGTCTCAGAATAGCATGTATTTTAATGTATGCTACAATGCTACTATAGTAGCACAAATGTTGTCTACCTAGAGAGAAATGCTTTATGTTAATACTTTTGCCTTGAGCAGCACAGGTCCAATTTGAGAATGAAAGCTTAAGCAAAACAAACTTATTTATATATTTTTTCAATTTATATTGCTCCGATTTTTAAAGTGTATCTTCAATTTTGTCAAGGTCCAACTCTCAGGGTGAGAAATTCACTATTTTTATGAAGCTATAATTTGCTTAAATGTATACTACTGGATAGTGTACTAAACATGTTTTGCATTGGTTGATAATCATTGTAAAGTCTACTAGCTTAAAAAAATATTGGTACTGAAAGGCAACACTTATTGCCTTTTATATGCAATTTGTTTTCTAACTACAAATCTCTGAGGATTCTGGTAGTCAAAATTAGACTAAAGATATTTGGATAGGAATGAATAAATTCTATTCTGGCAAGTATTATCTCTCCTGAAGAATGTAAGTTTCAACTGGCCGATAATTTACAGGTTTCATGCTGAATAAGCCATCTGGGGTTTGCACCACTGAGAGAACAATACTAGAGCTTTTTCCCAAGTTGTCCATGGTTAGTATTTATCCTGGAGCATGAAGCATTCATATTTTGTTCTTTTTCTTTACTTGAAAGGTTTTGATTTCAAGAGCTATAGTGAATGGGAATATCTGTTTCTGTTTATAGGTGGCTTTACCTGATATAAAAGTACTTAGATAAGTGTATATTATATATAAGATATATAATATCAATATTAAGTGTTGAGTATTTACTGTGAGGGTGGTGAGGCACTGGCACAGGTTGCCCAGAGAAGTTGTGAATGCTCCATCCTTAGCAGTGTTCAAGGCCAGGTTGGATGGGCTTTGAGTAACCTGGTCTAGAGGGAGGTGCTCTTGACAATGGCAGTGGGATTTGAACTAGATGATCTTTAAGGTCCCTTCCAACCCAAGCCATTCTATGATTCATTGTGCCTGAGAAAATGTGAGCATGACTGGACTACAACACATACTATGATGACTGTATTTTGCCCTGCATTAGAAAGTTATTTAGGGAAGCCCACTGTTTTTCAAAATGGATTAGACAGACATCTTGAGAATTTCTACTGGTGTCTATTGCCATTAGTCTGTCAAGAAATTAATGACTTACACATGGCTTAAAAATGCTGAAATCCCCTGTAGCCTTGTGGGTTGGAGAGCTTCCAGGAACATGAAAGATGGAGTAATAGCTCCTCTAAGAGTGGAGATAACTGAATCTGAGCTTCTAAAGCTCGGATTGGTGAGCTCAGGTGAATGCCAAAAGCACCAAATTACTGGATAAAAAGAACCTACCTCCTTAACTGATGTCAAAATACCACTTTGCTCGCTTCTCAGCTGTTACATTTTCACACAGTAT